>NC_138198.1:36871257-37513757 GCF_964194105.1 Spermophilus citellus
TAACGTTGGACATTGTTTTTTGTTTTAGAGGTTTTATGATTAATAACATTATTCTTTGGACATATATCTACAGGTCCCACTCTACACTGGTGAAATAGTGCTGTAGAGTTTATATATAAGGTAGAATTGATTTGTCATAGGCAATGTATAAATATCTTCATCTTCAAATATAATGTCAAAATCTTATTCAAAGTTCTTTTTTTTAAATACATGAGGGATTCCAATATTTAGACTGAGGAGAAGTGAAGATTAGTGACAAAGGCAGTGAGTAGCTGGGAGGTAGAAGGGTAACTGAAAATGACCTGTCTCACAGAAGTCTAGCAATGTGCATCATAAAAATTTGTTGGCTTTACTTTGTCCAGATTAAGAAATAGTAAGTTTATGACCATCTGACATCCTTAATACTTCATAAAGATGGATTTTCTGCTGCTCAATTATAAAAAATTGTTTTCTTTAAAAGAAAGAAATTCATAAACTTTTGATGGAATAAAACAAAATAAATAACTGTGTAGAAAATTGATTGATTAGATGTTAATTGCTTACTAGACATGTTCTTAAAAATGTTTCTGTATGTGAAATTTACTGACAAATTTTGGTAAAATATTTAAAAATAAAAATCTTGAAGACAATGCTTTTTTGCCCACATTTAAAACTGAAAATCAATTTACTATTGACAGGAAGAGAAGTTCTGTGGAGTGTATGAATTCCTTTTATTTAAAGATCAAATGGCCATCCAGGATGGATGTCATGTTCCACAAGCATTATGTTTTAATCACCCTAAAGTTTTAATGTTGGAACCAACTTTAATGTTCTGTGCCATGTAGCAATAGGGTCATTGGTTTCACACCATGGCTTAAGAAAATACTGGCATTTTGATTTTTGTGAAGTAAGTTCCATTTTGTGCATACAAGTTAACAGGAAATTAGGGGAATGCTTACAAGCTTTTAAAATTTGTTTTGAAGACAATATATTGAAGGTAAAAATATGGAGCTTCAATAAACTCAAAGAAATATATTTGCTGGCTAATCACTGATTAATACATGCTATAAAACAATTCTATAAATAAAATCAATATGTCACTTCTCAATCATAACCCCATTAAAAACAAGCATTTTATAATTATTTTTTCAATATCAAATGTATACCCTAGAGTTAACATTTCACTTTCATTTTATAGAGTTACTGCTACCTCTTAGGAGCCAAATTAGATGTACTCTTGTCATTTCTCTGAAGTGTAACAGTATACCACTACACAAGAGTGTCCATTTTAATCATTAATGATAATGGAAATCCTTTAGGGAAAAAAAATCAAACTCAAAATCTAAAAATATTTCTACTTTCTAATAAAAGCACATAAAATTACAGTTTATTGCATGTATTTCAGCAATTTTCATATCCACCTCAAACATCATGCTGTTTATTGTTTACCTATAAACTGTGTCTGTGAGAGACTGAATATCATAGGTGAGATGAACAGTGAGACTTTCAGAGTTTTCTATTTTTTTAAACCCTAACTCAATTACTCACATAATGGGAAATGTATCCTTGTCAGAATTTTCTGTGGGTGCTGGAGATGATTGGGGATTCACATGAGCCAAGTGTAATAAATGCATTCTTCTCCAAACTTCAAACCAGGATTCAGATTTTTTATTCCACCAAGCTCACCAATTCTAGGTATTTTTTTTTCTGTTGGTGCATTTGCTAAAAATAAAGTATAATGCTTGTAATTTTGAAAGACATTTGGAGCTACAAATAGTTTGGACTATTCTATAACATACAAAATTTCATCTGTGATAGAAAGACATTTTTTAAAATTCTCAACTGTGATCCACCATGTTGAAATGGACACGTTGTATGTGAAGCTTTGTTGTGAGTAGCTGGTGTAATTATAGACATAAGATGGTACTTATTACTGGCGTTTATCCTAGTGTCCCATTTAGGTATAAATTTAAGATTGCATTCTTCAGGCTTTTTGAATAGCACTGGATTTGGACATTCCAATTTAGAAAATACCAAGAAAATGTTTTTGTGCAACAGTTGATGCTAGCATATTTGGATAAAGCTGGCAAGTTCTTGCTACTAGTACAGCCCGGAAAATACCACCAAGGATACACACACACACACACACACACACACACACACACACACACACATAGTTACATTTGTCCCATAGTTTGATAACTGTCAGAACTAACCTGAAGCTGTCAATATCTGGTACTAGAGTTAAATTTCATCAGTTACCCTGCCACCATTAAGACTCCTTAATGGTGGCAGGGTAACTGCAACCATTGTCATTTCTCTGAAGTGTAACAGTATACCACTACACAAGAGTGTCCATTTTAATAATTAATGATAATGAAAATCCTTTAGGAAAAAAATCAAACTCAATATCTAAAAATATTTCTACTTTCTAATAAAGCATTGTATATCTATAATTTTTAAGTAGACTGTCATCTCACAGGTCCATGTCTTCTGGAATAATCTGCAGGGATAATCTTGTAAATAAAGTATTTATTTCTATCCCATTGAAACAGAGTTTAATAACTGGTAGAAATGCTTCTTTGAAAGCTCTTAAATCTTTTGCTTCTTCCTGTAATTTTAATTTATCATAGAATGGGGTAAAAATAAAACCACTCCAATTAAGAAGTCTTGGTGCAACACACAATGTATCAATATCAGCATCTTTTGTATGTACTCCTAATCTGTAAGATCCAAAAGTAAACGTTTATTTTTCCTCCAACATTTTCATTTACCGATCACAGAAGATTAAAAGCCAATAAACTCAGTTCACTTTTTCTTGTTTCAAAATAACTTTCTTTCACTGATCTCTCTTACTCTTTCACCAGCTTCTTTAATTTACCTCAAAATTGAAATTCTGTGCTGCAGCCCTTCCTTGTCTTAAAAAAAAACCTCAAAGTAGTTTCTGTGTAAGAATGCAATCAGTCTTCTTGGGGGCAGCTAAACTGATAGAAGTAATACTATAGTACTTCTGTGGCCGCTGTTTGTTGTGATCTTACCCAGTTACCCCTAACCCCTGCTTGACCCTACATAAAGTCTGGGCTACCATCCTGGGTATAATTTCTTGAGGCTGAAGAGTCAGCTTTGGGTCCAACCCATTCCTGCCTTTGCTCAGGAATGGGTTTTTCTTTTTCCCTCTTTGTCTGAACCGAGTGCCTGAGCAATACCACAGCAACATTCTAACGGTATTTTAATTCATTGAAGTTTGTTTTATGTAATTAGTAAATGTTCTATCACTGAGATTGTGCACTGATTGATAGTAGATAGCCCTCTACTTTGTAATTCTTTCATTTTTTAAAAATTCATCATTGAAACTGGCATATCAAAGCCTCAACCTCATGACTTGTCTATTCCTCCCTTCATTTCTGTTAGAATGTTCTATGGACTTGGGGTTTGTGTTATTGAGTTCATATGTGTTTATAGTTGTTTTATCTTCCTAATAGATTAAATATTTTAAAAAATAAATTTCATTGTGAAAGATGTTAGGTATACAGCAAATTAAAAAGTTACTATAGTAAAGCAAATAAACATACCCATCATTTCACATAGGTACCTTAGTGTTGTTGTTTATTTATTTTTAAGAACTAAAATTTACCAATCTAGCATGAATCCTGTATACTCTACAATTTAATTAGCTTTATCAATGTTTTTGCTTTCATGTGGATCAAATGATCCTCTGTTGTCACTTGTTTTCAGCCTTAAAAAAATACCTTCATTTTTTTTTTAAAGTAAGTCAGGCCTACTAGAATTCTCTTAATTTAATTCTGGGAAAATCTTCATTGTCTCTTTATTGTGAACAATAGCTTTGTTTGACACAGAGTTGTTGATTATACTTTTCTCTTTGAGCACTTTAAATATGCTGTACTGTTACTTTTGGCATGCACTGTTTCTATGGAGAAGTTAGATATTAATCTTATTGGGATTTCCTTGTAAATAAAACATGACTTTTCTCTTGTTTTCAAGATTTTCTCCTTGTCTTTAATTTTCATTGTTATTTTCATTGGTTTCACTTTGGCATGTCTGTGGGTCTCTTTGAAGTTTATCAAGATTCCTATATTTAATCATATTATATACCATGTACACAAATTTGTTATTTCTCAATAAATTTGACAGAGTTTCAGTTATTTCTTTCAATATTTTTTGTGCTTTCTCTCCACTCCCCTGGTATTCTCATTATGTGTATGTTGGTGTGTTTGATGTTATCTATATCCCCCATGTTCCTCTCAAGTTGTCTTTATTTTCTTTATTTTTCCCTGTATCTTCAGTTTGCATAATATGTTTTAATCTATATTCACGAATGCTAATTCTTCATTGGCTAGTTCATGTACTCTTCAGTCACTCTGGTATTTATTTTTCTTTATTCATTACATTTTTTCCTATCTATTGATATTCTCTATTCAACATGACATTATAATGACACTTTATTTCTTTAATCAATCTTTCCTTTTGTTCTGTAAACACAATTTAATAGCTATTTTGAAATGTTTTCCTGTTAAAAACCAACATCTGTTCTTCAAGACAATTTCTGTTGCCTACTCCGGTGCATGGACCATGCTTTTTCAAATGTGCATGCCTCATTGTGGGTGGTTGAACATTATAAACACTATATCATAGCATCTCTGTATATTCCTCTCAACCAGGGATTGTTGTTGTTATGTGATTTTTAAGTTTTTAGAGACTGACTGGATTCTTTTAATGAAAGTATTTCCTTCCCCAGTGCTGTGTCTCTAATGTTGTTCCTTAAGGAGGTATACCGTTAGGATAGTCAAAATTTACTTAGGGTTGTGTGTTCATTCAATCCATGAATTTCCTTCCAATTTTCTACATCATAAGCTCCAAGTTTTTGCCAATTGTTTTTTTTTTTAGCATTATAATGTTCTACACTTTCTGTCAAATGAAATCTCTTCTTTAAATTAGTTCTTAAAAGAACTATCTGTCTTACAGCCTGCTTCTTACTCCACCTGAGGAAAAGTCACTGACCAGGGTCCTCGCCTAGGGAGTAGGTATGAGGACAATGGCACCTTTCTCTTGGAGTGGCACTCCATTCTAATAACTTAGTGGTAGGGTGTTCTTGGCTAGATTCTCTTGGCATGGAACTGTAGGAAGGCCTTTGTGGTTCCAGTATTGTCAGTGGGCCAATACCAGGAAAGAGATGGAAGTAGACTGGGCCAAAGTAACCTACCAATTATTGACCACACATTACTAGGACTTAACCTAATAAAGGGTCAGGGTGAGAAACGCTTAAGAACAACTCACCGCAGTAAGGAAATCCTCTGGTCAGGCATGGTGGCATATGTCTGTAATCCCATCAATTTTAAAGACTGAGGTAAGTTTAAAGGATCATAAGTTCAAAGCCAGCCTCAGCAACATAGTAAAGGCCTAAACAACTTAGCAAGTCACTGCTTTGAAATAAAACATTAAAAATGGCTGTGGATGTGCCTCAGTTAAGCACCTCTGGGATCAATTTCTGATGCAAAAAAAGAAAAAAAAAGACCTATGTACATATATAAATATACCACAGTGTATCTCACCATCATGTACATCCATAAGAAACTGATTTTTTTTAAAAATGGGTCAATGGCAGAAAGATCAATAGAGGGATGAGAGCAGTAGCTTGGGAGAAGGATAGACAAGGAGAGGTACTGCGGTTTGAATTAGAACAAGAAATATTCCATGCTTGTATTATTATGTCAAAATGGATCACTATCATCTTAAACCAAAAAGAACCTAAAAATGGAAGAACAAAAGAAAGTCCTCTGATTGAGATCCATGAGTAGAAAGTGTTCTGTGTTCTATGTCATACCAATCTGGAGTTGATTTTCTGTCTTACTGAACTAGGATAGGGACGGGAAGGAGAGGTCTTGGTTCAAATGCCACAGACTCACTTTCTCCCAAATTTTCTAAATCTTCATGATTAGATGTTTCTTTGCTATTTGCCCAAAGGGCCATTTTCAGAGGCTTCTGTTTACTTCAAGATAATTTTTATCAGTTTTAGTAGGGAGTAGTCAGTAGAGCTCTTCACACTGTCGTGCAGGAAATTGATCTGTAGTCATTTATTTTTGATAGTGTTTTTATATCCTGCAATCTTACACACTGCTTTTATCACTTAAACTTTTTTTTTATGGTTTATTTAGGATTTTCAGGGTAATATAGTTTACTTTATTCATTGTTTATCATTATTATGCATCTAATTTTTCTTGTCTAATTGCATTGACTATTACCATTGGTAAAATGTTGAAGAATGGCAGACAGTAGATGTCTTTGCATTGTTTCTGATCATTATATAAGTAACTGCAGTGTTTGTGCATTAAGTAAGATACTGGGTTAATGATGAATATATAGCAAATTTTATCATTCCATCAGATTTTAAAAGCATACAGTTTCCCACTGAATTTACAAAATATTAAAGACGATGGTGATTTGATGACATTAACAATGATTTAGTGATTTAATGATTTTTTATTTATTCTATTTTGCTCAAAAATATTTTATATGTGATGTGAATGCATTGATGTTTATTGGCATATGTTTGATAGACTTTATGTAACCTCTTGATAAGTTTTCATCATGCACTTGAGAAGAATGTATTTTCTGTTTTTGTTATGGAAAGTGTTTTGCAAATATTGGTTGATATTTTTGTTCAAGCATTCTATGTTCTCATTTATTTACTTTTTTTTATCTAGGAGGTATTTAGAATGTTGGCAGTATTTATACCTTATTGTACAATATTGAAATTTTCTATTTCTCCTTTCCATTTACTAGTGTTTTCCTCATGTATACTTTGTATTTATATTCATAGAGTTTTAAGGTTGTTTTGTTTTGTGACAGTGAAAGGATTATGATTTATTTAAGTAAGAAGAAAAACAGCAGACAGGGAACCAAAGAGTAGGTTATCCAAGATTTAGGATTTTTATGACCACTCCTTAAGTGAATTTTTTATTATTTAAAAAATGACTAATTTTTTACTGGCAATAATTTGGCTGTGAAATTTACTTTGTCTTATATGAATGTAGCTATTCCATCAATCTTTTGATTTTTGTTGGCATAGTATACTTTTAGCATTCATTTACATGGTGCCTGTATATTATTATATAAATAACATATATAGCAAGCTGATATTTGCCTTTTAAATTAGGTGTTTAGGCCATTGATCTTTAGTGTGGTTATTGATTTAGTTTTAATTAAACATACCACATTATTACATTTTTTTTTACTTTTCTGATCTACCATTGCTTCCCTTTAATTTTTTTCTGCCACATTCTATCATCTCTGTTTTTTTACCACATATTCATTGTATTATCACCATTCTCTGCCACCACCCTAGATACAAGTTTCAACATATTTCTCCTGTACTCTTTCTTATCCTCTTAACATGAAACTCTTATGTATAAGAACTTTTGCCCTGTGCACAGCCATATATCTCATCACATCATTCATTCAGCAAAATCATTATATGGCCTTCTATCACAATCATATTGGAAGTCATTATTTACTTTAAAAAGCCATACATGATCTTGTCCCTATCTCTGCAACCTCATTTTCCATAAATATTCTTATTTGTTCTGCTTCAACCACACTTTCATCTTTCTCATCTACAAACATGTAAATTCTTTATTTCAAGTTTTTACATCCATAATTCCTTCTGCCTTTCCCCAGATGTTTTTCTTGCTTACTCTCTTATTTTGTTTATATATTTTCTCAGATGTCTTTTCTTCAGGAAATCTTTCTCTGATTATGCTTTCCAAGCTACTTTGCCCCAATTTATATTCCATCTTCCATTTAGTTTAGAAGAACAATATTTATCTCAAGCTGACCTCAAATTATGTAGTTATTTATTATCTCTTTCCCCTACTAGAAAGTTAGATTTTAAGGGGTATAGATTTCATCTCTTTTATTTATTTTAACATCCCCTAGAACTATAGGAGTATCTAGCAAAAACTTATCATTCAAAATGTGTTCATTAAATGAATAAATAAGTGAATGTAGACTTTTACTACATAACTGGCAAGATAGCTGCATGCAGGTAAAGTAGGTCAAATAGGTCTAAGTCAACAACCTTAATGTGATCATCATGTCTGTTTTTTAACATGCTAAGGCTGTGATAGTGCATTTTCCCCATCAGCTATCCATCCCATGAACTCATTATTTCTAAGTTGTGATTGATAAATCCTGTATTAGTTTTCCTCCTCCTATCCTAAAGGATTGATCACATATATTATGCTAAGAGAATAGAGACTTTCATACTGATTATTCATACTCTCTCTCTCTCTCTCTCTCTCTCTCACACACACACACACACACACACACACACATACAAACACACACACGTGATCTATCCTTTGTATTTCCTCTCTCTTTAATGATTTACTTTATCTCCTTATGCATTTTATTGAATATAGATTTATGCTAGAATAGTATCTTTACCCCAAATCAATGAATATATATTATTTTTATTTATTTTCACTCTTAAGATGGAACCCATCAGAAAATTTTTCTCAGATATTCAATTGCAGGGATGTTTTCTGTACATTTCAATTACTTAGTCACTGATCCAGCAGCCAGGTAACTGAGCAGTCTCAGCAGGTAAACCACATCTCAGAATATTTACTTATTTTACTTAGGGAATCCTCTACAGGAAATACAATATTTTGATATTTCATTTTCTGTTTATTCTGGCTATTTGCCATCACCCCATGTGAAGCTTGGATATATTATAGATCCTTCCTATAATCACTTGAATTTCTGCATAATATATCTCTCATTAATGTTGAGCCACCAAGGGCAGTTGACACTATAATTAGATGATACAGAGAGGAAAACTTAAGTGAAATGTACCACATTTGTGAGACCTCTTTTTCCTTTCATAGCTTTCATAGGAGAGACAATTGTAATATAGTATTTAAGACATGGATTTGGTAGTCAGATTGTCCAGTTTTATCATTTATAACCTCTGTGAACCTGGTCAGTTTAGGTAAGCTCTCTGTATCTTCCTCATTTGCAGAAAGGAATATAAAAGTACTAGTATTTATATATACTATACAAGGAGAAAGTCATGGAAGAACAATAAACCACCCCTCTTTTTAACCTTATACTTTGAGATGGTGCCTCATACCAGCTATTATTCTAGTGTTTTGTAAATAAAAGAATTTAATCTTCTAACCAATCATATGGGGTAGATATAAATTAAACATTTGAACAAAATATTTAACATTTTCTATATATTATATAATATTTAAAAAGAACCAAATGTTAGTCCTAATATAATAATTATTTGTGCCTCAGATTTACTACCTAATGAAAGTGGGTAGAGGGACTAGTCCATATAGTCAAGCAATTACCCAGAAGTTTCAATCCACTTGTTTGTATTGTAGGCTAAATTTTATTTTGTTTTTCTAAATGCACTTAGAAAACATATACACTTTTTCCCCCAGATAAGGAGACTTCCTTGTTGCCCACTGAATTCAAGTGATCCTCCTGCCTCCGCCTGTTCGGTAGCTGGGACCACAGGTGCAAGCCATCTCACCCATTTTAAAATATCAATTTATACAAAATGAGTAATTGTGTTTTATTAAACCTGGGAGAGCTGCAATCAAAAGCTGGAAAAGAATGACAGAATGGAGACACACAGGTGAGTGTGGAGTTAAGACCAGGGGTACCAGGGTACTGAAGCATCAGGAATGAATGCTGGGAACTCTTGAGAAACTAAATCAACTGGAGTTAGTGACTCTTTCTAATGTTTCTTTGTTTGTAGGGTGATGGAGCAGAGGAAAGCTGACCTTAAGATTCCCAGTTTAGCCAATAATGATAAGTAATGAAATTGATCAAGCAAGAAAGATCCCATCTGTCTTATGACACTTTCCCAGGTTTCTCCCTGTACAGCTCTCTGAAAGTGAAATCGAAGCTTCCCTTTCTGATCATAAACATCCTTTGTACCACAGGCCATATGATATTTGTGTTCTCTGAACTCCAAGGTAACTAATTCCACCATCATTTATTGGTTGCTATCCATTCTGCCTTGAGGCATGTCTTACAATGGCATTTTTTACATTGTTTTATTTTCATGTATTTGTATCTTTGGGGGGCATGGCCAGCAGCAGGTGAAGGATTTGCTTCTTAACCTGCTGCTGCTTTTAAGGAAACCTTAAAAGAAGGTCTTGCCAGTGAATACAATTCACTGCAGGTTTTCCTGGCCTGCTGCCTCCACCCCAGCTGCTGCTGCCTTTGCCCAACTCTGCTCTTGCAATTGTCCCACAAATTGATTTCTAGGGGAGGAACCTCTGGATATTCATGTGGTTCTCGCTTTATTAGCCTAGCTCCTAAGTCTTTTAGTTGCTTTGGTTTTGATGTCTCATATTCACCCCAATGTCTAATCTCAGATTTCCTCAATTTGGTGAGGAAAAAAGTCAATCATTTGCCAAGTCTATGCAGGCAATGAAATTGATACTTAAGAAATCTACCCCATCTTTACTACATGTATGCATTTACACACACTAACACACACAGCACATTTTCCCAAACCAGATTATAAGTTATTTGAAGCAAGGGATCATATTTGATGATGATGATGATGATGATGATGAAGTTAATGAAAATAATACACAGTCAACAATATTTGTGAGGTGCTAATACATTCCATAAACCTCACATTTTACTGACATTCCTGGCACACAATTAAGTATCACCATTCTGTCTTAACAAATTAGGCACAAGCTCACAGGTTTAAGAGAGATTCTGATTTTGATGTAAATATCCATCTGATTTTCAGAGCTCCCACCTTCTTATACTCTCTGCTGTCTCAACACTTTTTATTATCATTGTTATTTTGATTGTATGTATTTATGTTACAGTGTGAAATCTGATATATGTATATAATGTATAACAATCAAATCAGAGTAATTAACGCTTTCATTTCCTTAGCGATACCTCAGGCTTGGAGCCTTTGTGCTCCTCTTTTCTAGTTCTTCACAGAGTATGTAAGAGGTTATTGTGAACTACATTCCCACACTGTGGTACACAACACCAGATCTTATTCCTTCAATGTGTGTTTTGAAACACATTACCCAAACTCATTGTATTCCTCCTCCTCCCTCTCTTAGTCTTTATTAACCACTATTCCATGCTTCAATCAACTTTTTCAGCTTCCACATATGACAAAGAACAAGCAGTATTTCTCTTTCACTTAAAACAATGTCCTCTAGGGCTGGGGATGTGGCTCAAGCGGTAGCGCGCGGCCGGGGTTCGATCCTCAGCACCACATACCAACAAAGATGTTGTGTCCGCCGAGAACTAAAAAATAAATATTAAAAAAAAATTCTCTCTCTCACTCTCTCTCCTCTCTCACTCTCTCTTAAAAAAAATGTGCTTCTCTGGGTGGGGCAGGGTGGGGCAGGGTGGCGCTTCAGCTGAACCCAGGTACCTTTCTAAAAAAAAAAAAAAAACAACAACAATGTCCTCTAGTTCCAACCATTTTGCTGCAAATGACATATCACTTCCTTATAGCTGAATAATATTTCTTTGTGTATATAGACCAAATTTTCCTTAGCCATGAATCCACAAATGGGCATTCATGCTGATTCAACACCTTAGTTATTGTGAAAAGCACTGCAATAAACTTTGGAAAGCAGGTATCCATTTGATATGCCAATTTCATTTCCTTTGACTATCTACCCCATTGTGGGACAGCCAGATCACACAGTAGCTCTATTTTTAATTTTCTAAGGAATCCCCATACTGTTTTCCATAATGGCTGTACTAATTTATACTGCCACCAACAGTGTATGAGTTCTCTTTTACCCACATTCTCATTAGTATTTTTATTTTTTTATATTTTTGATAATAGCTATTTCAACTAGGATGAGGTAATATATTATTGTGGCTTTGATTTGTATCTCCATGATGACTAATGAGGAGGAGTGTTTTTTCATAAACTTGTTGGCCAGGTGAATATCTCCTTTAGTTTTTTATATGTTCTGGATTTTAATCAGATAAATAATTTGCAAAAAAAAATTCTTCTGTTGCTTGTCTCTTCACGCTATTGTTTCTTTTGTTGTGCACAAGTTTCTTAGTTTGAGATAATTCCATGTGTCGATTTTTACTTTCTCTAATCTAGGCTTTGGGGATCTGATCCAAAACAAACATACCTTATACGAATGCTTCAAGTGTCACTATTTTCTTCTAATAGTTTCATATTTTAGGTCTTATATTTAGTGTTTTCATCCATTTTTATTTGATTTTGTATAGAGTAACTAGCATTCATATATGCCATTAACAAACTTGCTTAAAAAAATATCATGAAAGCAATCCCATTCACAATAGTCACTAAAGTATAATAAAATACTTTGGAATGACTTTAAGAAAGAAAACAAAAGAATTCTATGATGAAAATTACAAATACTGATGAAAACAACTGAAGAGGGAACATGCACACTTCAGTCAGAATGGCAGCTATTATGGATACAAACAACAATAAGTGTTGGCGAGGATGTGGGGGAAAAGTTACACACATACACTGCTGGTGGGCCCAAAAATTGGTGCAGCCAATATGTAAAGCAGTATAAAGATTTCTTGGAAAATTTGAAATGGAATCATCATTTGACCCAGCTATCCCTCTCCTCAGTCTATACCCAAAGGACTTAAAAACAGCATACTGCAGGGACACAGTCATATCATGTTTATAGCAGCACAATTCACAATAGGTAAATTGTGTATCCAACCAAGATGCCCTTCAATAGATGAATGGATAAAGAAAATGTGGTATATATACTCAATGGAATATTACTCAGCATTAAAAGAATAAAATCATGGCATCTGCAGGTAAACAGGTGAAGTTGGAGAATATAATGCTAAGTGAAGTAAGCTAATCTCAAAAAACCAAATGCCAAATTTCTTCTCTGATATAAAGATGCTGATTCATAATGGGGACGGGTGTGGGGTGGAGAAGCATGGGAGGAACAGACGAACTTTAGAGGGCAAAGGGAAGAGAAGGGATGGGAGAGGGCATGGTGGTAGGAAAGAAGGTAGAATGAGATAGACAGCATCACCCTAAGTACATGTATGAAGACAGGAATGGTGTGACTCTACTTTGTGAACAACTAGAGACATGAAAAACTGTGTTCTATATGTATAATATGAATTGAATTGCATTCTGCTGTCATACATAACTAATTAGTAGAAAAAATAAATGGTGCTAGAACACTGGATATTCACATACAAAATATTAAAACATGACTCCTATATCTCATGCTATATAAAATCAATACTTCTTTTCAGCTGTGGCCTCTCCATCCCCTAGGTAGTGATTTACATCTGAAGCTCAAAGCTAAGCCCTTTCTAGATATTCAGCTGATCCCAACAGAAATTTATTAAGTAGGTATTTAATGACAAATTAATTATTTCTTGCATTTCTTACCCCAAACAATGAGAACAGGACATCTTTGTGAAATAATTGAGCCAAAAGAGCATGTACATGTTTAGTTATGATGTGATAGTTAATGGATAAAACAAATTTTTTAAAAAAAGTTCTTAAGAACCAAATGCAGTCAAACACTTGCTTGAGAGGAAAATGCGATGATTCTGGAAATTCACTAGATGCTTGTGGAGAAATTTTTAAAAAAAAGAGGGGCTGGGGATGTGGCTCAAGTGGTAACCCGTAATGTGCTCGCCTGGCATTCGGGGTGCTGAGTTCGATCCTCAGTACCACATAAAATAAAGATGTTGTGTCCACTGAAAACTGAAAAAACTGAAAAATAAATATTTTAAAAATTCTCTCTCTCTTCTCTCTCTTCTCTCTCTTCTCTCTCTTCTCTCTTTTCTCTCTCTCTCTCTCTCTCTCTCTCTCTCTCTCTCTCTCTCTCTCCCCCCCCACCTCTTTAAAAAAAAAAAAGAGTCCAGAGGTATGAACAGTCAAGAAAACCACTCACAGCAGATAAAACACAAGGAAAAAATTAATAGCACATCATTAGTAAAATAAAAAATGCAACTCTGTTAGCAAGTCCCTGCTTGCCTTAAGCATCTTCCTTTGACTGAATTTGAAATAATTTTCCATTAATATCAAAGGGAAAAGATGCATGCTCCACTTGCCAGGAATGAAGTAATTAAAATGAGTTGTCTTTGTTCTTCATCATTAACTGCTAAAACAGAGCATGTGGAATATCATTTACAAACAGAAAAATCCAGAAAACAGGTAACAGGAAACAGTAATGGACTTGCATTTCTTCTGTATGTAATCCAAAGCAGATGATGGAGTACCTGATATAAGAAACCTATCAGGCTGCTGCAAAGTTACACTTAGTGTTTTCTCTGCCCATATATCACAGAGAAAACCCAAACAACCAACATCATAACAAAATTTAAGCCAGTATGACAGGAGATCTTTAAATCAAATTACTGGGAAAGTTTAGTCCTTGCCCTATAAAGTAATATTCCAAATATAAGAAATGTATGAGTGGGTTCTTTTTGAAATGAGATGGGAGAATTTATAGATGAATAAATAGCACAAGAATAAATGAATGATAAGTAAATAAATAAACAAAGTGGGGGCACATTTACAGAGCTACTCCAAAAAAATATCAAGTGGTTGTCCAAACTACAAGTGAGTATGATGGAACCATATTTTATCCACTCAGGCAACATCTTATTCTGTTTCTTGATCACAGCATTTTCACTTAGATAATAAAAGCCATGGGCATTCCTGTGAAAACCTCTCCATCAAAACAACCCAGGGTCTTCTATTGGGCTCCAACTCATCATTCTGCAGCTTTTCTCTAGAACATATGGAAAAGGGTAATTCATGCCTATATCTCCTGAAAACTTTGTTATGGAAAGAGACATAACAAAGAAAGCTCAGAATGATTGATTTCTGCAGAGCCTGATGCTCTCAGCCCTGTCTCTGCCAAGACATGGCTAGGAGAGGGGTTGGAGGAAAAGATATTTACTAAAAATGCATGAAACTAGCTCTGTGAAACAAAAGACAAATGGTTAGTATGTGGTAGCTGATAGACCAGTAGACGCATAATATGAATAATTAATACTTTTGAGTAGATAACTGTTTGATATTTTTGAGTTTTTAAAACAACTCTCCCCTTATAAATAGTTGTTTATGCATGTTGCTGTCATGATCAAAGGGCTTTACCCAAAATTTTTACTCAAAGTGATTTGTTCAAATGGTTCTCTCACTATGAATGGGACAAGAATATTTTCCTTTGTTCATTCATTTATTAACTCCTTCATCCATCAAGCCTCTTACCTCATTCATCTGACATGTATGTGGAGAAGCTTCTTCTTTTATAAGGGAAAAACAGTGGCTGGAGAGAAAAGGCAGATAAAACAGGCTCATCTACAACTACAATCAAAGGTAAAGGTTATTATGCACCATGAGATGTGTAAATTGTTTGGGGAGATCAGAGGAAAGAGACATGAATTACAAATGAGGAGACTGAAGTAGGAAACTCTTAATAGAAAGTGAATCTGAATTGGTTCTTCAATAAGCTAAATGATTTGAGAGCACTTAATAATTTCCATCTAACCTAACTAAAGTCATGCAATATGTAATCAAGCTTCTTATTAATCCAGATATATATTATTGTATGTGACTAGTTATCTACATTTTGAGACTTGATGTTAATCTAAGTTGAGGAGCAATGTAAACTGACAGTGTAAGTTTTAGGGTGGGATAGAATTGCATCAGAATCCTGCTTCCCCCAGTTAATGTCCATGTTGTCCTGGGCCCACTTTGTAACATCACTGCACTTCAAACTCTATCATCAATTAAGTGGAGAAAATAATTATGCCTACTTTGTGACTTGGATTGTGAAAATTAATTTTGAAAATATATTAGAACATGAATGACATGCAGACTCTGAGCACAAAGGCAGAAGTACTGATAGGCATCCCTAGTTGGCATTCCTCAAGCGACTCAGGAGATGCCCATGGAAGATGTGCCTCAATTACAAACCCAGGCCTGTAACTGGAAGTACCTGCCCTTGTCCTGGAAGTTTATACCCATTGCCATTCTATTTTTTTTCCTGTGTCTGACACTTAAATAATATAGTAAGTCTCATCAGTGGCATCCAATGAGTTCATTGTTCTTTTTCAATTTCACTACTCTTAGAGGATGACTATTAACTCTGTGATGCTACCTGGCACCCTCCCCCCAAGCCAATAAATTATATGCCATATAACCTATAATTTTAACTTGGATAATCACAAAGATACACTCCAAATTCATAAAATTCATACCCAGCTGCTTCTATGTGATACAGATGACAAACAGATATTCAGAAATGTCACTTCATTTTTACTATTTATTAATGTTTCTTGATTCATTGATTGAAATTTAGGTTGTACTTCCCAAACATAAAGAATGGTGCAAATATTAAATGCTCATTATTTACTGAGAAAAGTTTGTTACATGTACACAGTACTTCCTATTATGGACCAAACTGGTAAGGAATAAACCAGACCTCAACTGTCTAGTATAGTAACCACTGGTCTTAAATGGCAAAGTGAGCACTTGAAATGTGGCTAATCTGAATGGAGATATGCTATAAGTGTATATTATATGTCTGGTTTTGAATACTGCTTAAAGAGAAAAAGAATGTAAAATATTTCATTGACATTTTCATGTGATTACATGTTGATATAATTTAGATAAATTAGATTTATTATTAAAATTCATTTTCCAGTTATTTCTTTACTTTTTTAACATGACTACTAGAAAAGTTTAATAAAATTACATATGTGGCCCACCTTTTGTCTCTACTGAGTAGCACTAAACCAAAGCAAGTTCCTCATTTGATAATCAGACAAGATCCTGCCCTGAGAACAAAGGGATGGAGGAAGCATTTCCTGAAATCCTAGCTGTCCAGAGGACAGAGAAAATCATGATTAGTGCACAATCTCCCTATCTCCTCATAAAGAATAACCCTCCAGGTTCATCTGGGAGGCTCTCAGGGCTCTCACAGAAAAGTACTGAATAAACTCCAGGTCCCATGAGGTCCCATACCTAGCAGGAAGCTAACTTGCTATCTTGCCTGACCATTTACTGGAATGATACCAACACTCCATATGTACTGATGCCAAGTAGGTCCATATTGCCCTTGGATTCAAAAACCTTCCACAGCTGAGCACCAAAGATACTCTAAAACATCAATTGATATTTGATGTGTTTCAGAGAGGGGATGAAATTCAAAAGTATCTAAGGGTTGGTTGACTTTACCAATTTCAAAAGAATTTTTAAAAACATAACGTTCTAATTGTTCAACATCGGCCTCACCTTCCTTTGAGGACCCAAGAAAACCCTACATTTTTTTTGTAATCATCTCAAGGTGTAGAATTTCAGTTTCTCTAAGCCAGCTGACCAACCATGAGCAGAGAACACACTCCTACTCAGCGCTAAATATCACAAAGAGTCTAGCCTGAGACAGGCACTTGACAGACAAGGATGTAAAAGAAAATAGATCCAGGTCTGATTAATGCTTAAAATATGAAAAGACCCTTTTATGGAGGAGCTGCACAGCACACAACCCAGTGTTACCACAAAAATCATAAATTTTATTGCCTAATTTCCAAAGAGAATAGTCCATTAATGAGAAGGAAACTGTTTTAATAAGTTATAAATTACCCCAGTGTAAGACATTTGTCCACATGGTCTTCAATAAAAACAAAGCTGGGGCCTTCACAGGATATAATAATGAATCATAATAAAAAACAGGAGCTAGTACTCATGTTCATGGTGTACTTTCATATGTAATTCGAGAGAACCTATAAATTACATAAGGGAGGCACTGTTTTCCCTATTTACAGATGAACAAAGTCCACAAATGTAATTTAGAGTTTTCTAGTAAATGACCAAAGAAAAATCAAAATTCAAATCTCTTGAGAGCATATGCATATTTTGGAATGACCCCACCAGGTAGCCCACTGAAAGAGACATCAGTACTAAGATTTTACTATTTGGAAACCCAACTGTGTCTTATTTTTTAAATTCTAAAAGAACCTGTGGGCATTCCTTGTAGTTGGACATGCTGGATCATAAATGAAGCTGCATGAAGAATAGTGGAAAAAAATTAAAGTATATTATTTTTATGGGTTTTTAATTTTTTTGTTACAAATGTGAAAATTTTTTATTAAGAAGGTAATGCATGTCCATTTTAAAATACAATATTTAAGCATCTATAATTTAACAATCCAGAGAAAGCCATCCTTAATAGTTCTGTAAATAATGATATGCACACAGAGGTGATCTTTGATATGTTTAGTAGCCAGTGTGTAATGCAAAAATGGGATAGAACTTGAAGTTGCCACCTTAGGCAGTCTGCATAGCTGGGCCAATTGATATAGGAACCGCAGCTGCTCTGGATGTATGCCATGTTTTTAATGGAATCATATAACCACACAGATTTTCAACTTCCTTTCCTAAAAGTTGCAATATATTTTAAACATCTTTTAAAGTATGTTTAAATTTTTTCTACACACATCAAATCTTCATTGGAGTAAAAGAGTGGTCCTCCTTCTAAAAAAGGAGAACCTGAGGATTACAGCGGCCTTGGCGGCTTATCACACATTCCAAATGGATTCACTGACAGCTGTATTTCAGCAGTGTTGAGAGGAAGGAGCTAGATGAAAGAGGGTGAGGAAAGCCACACGTCTGCCCTTGAGATCCTAAGGGTCTGTACTGTAACAGCACTTGGCTCTGTATAAGGTCAGTGAAGCACCTCGGCTCATTATTCTAAAGATGGTGAGGAAGAGATTTGCAGGTTTCATTGCTTTGTTATTTGAAGCTCCATTAAAGCTTCTGCTAAATAACCTTTCTTGAGCAAGCTCTTGGTTACTCCATCAATGTGCTTTGAATACATTCAACCATAAAAATGATAAAAGGTGATGTCAGCCTCTTCACTGCTTTATACAAATTATCTGGCCTTCCCTCCCACTGGCCTCTCAGGGAGCACCTACAATCATCTCCATTTTAAAGATTTGGACATTGAGATGTGGAGATATTAATTATCTTGCACATTTTATACACCAGATTTATCTGACTCCTGCTCATAACACCACATTCTACTACCTTTAGAATATTGACCAGGAAAGGACAGTTACAATACAAGTTAAATAAGCACAGTCAGCCTAAAAGTCACCTGGATGGTCTGGTCTCTGCTAACCTTCTGTCTTTTCATCTTAGTTTCCTCTGAGCTTAGTTTCCTCTAAGCCCCATAGTTCTTTCAGACACAGAAGTAAACCAAGATTTCTTTCCACAAGAAAGCCTCCTCACCTGTGATCTCCTATAACTGCTAGGCTGGTCTCCCTATGTATGTTAATCAACTCCCAACTGCTACAACAAAATGTCTAAGAAAAATAAACTTAAAGGAGGAAAGGTTTATATTGGATAACAGTTTCAGTTCATGGTTGCTTGGCCACATCACTTTTGGCCTGTGGCGAGGTAGAACATCCTGGCAGGGAGCATGTGTTAGAGCAAAACTGCTCACACCTTGGAAGCCCAGAAGCATAGAGAGTTGACTTTTATAACAAAGCCCTTCCCCCACAAATCCACTAAGCTATGAATCCATAAATGAATGAATCCATGCATAAGGTCATAGCCTTCATGATCCAATTGCTTCCCAAAGGCCGGAACCCTGAACAGTGCCACATTAGGGATCAGGTTGCTAGTACATGAGCCCTTGGGGGACATTTTAAGATCCAAAACAAAACAACATGCTTAGTATTATAATAGTTATCAATCTTAGTATCTCACCACAAATGTCACTCATCAAAAATATTTCCCTGGTCATCTTCTTCTTTAGCATATTCTCTCTTACAGTACTCCACTCTGTTACAACATGAATGAATGAAACAGTTTTAGAGCAATCAGAGCAAAATAATCCTCTCTATGTAGAAGCACATTTATGTGCACCCAAATACAAGTATGTATATATACACAGATCCTCAACCAAAGCCTGGGATAAACACACAAATACACCAAAAAAGGGGGGGGGAGGGGGAGGGAGAGAGAGAGAGAGGGAGAGGGAGAGAAAGAAAGAAAGGAAAGAAGAAAAATGAGAAAGGTATAAAAAAGAAAGAAAAGTATCTGGAAAGCATTACTCCAGATTTTTAAAAAGTGATTTTTATTCTTCTTGGTAAATACAATTTTGGAGATTTTCTATCTTTCTGCCTGTCTACACTTTCTAATCTTTGGTAATTAACATTTATTACTCTCATAGAAGATTTCAAAAGCATAATGGCAATTCTAAAATAAGCAGTAACAATTCTCTTCTTCTACAAGAAAACTTTTTTTTTCTTTTTTACTTGAGCAGATGCTGTTCTTGTTTAGGTTCTTTCTATATTAAGTATCCAAAGTAATTCAGAGATTAACTGTGTTGTTTTGGCCCTTTATAGAATTTTTTTTTTGAGAGGAAAGGATGGAGGTAGAAGGAATGGTTTCAACAAGAATAAGGTGAGCATAAGCAGTAGAGAAAGTAATGTCCTATCTGAGAGTCTCATTTTAAAAAGCAAGTTTAAGCTATAGCAAGAACACATGCACAAACTATCAACTCAAGGAGCAGCAAATGAGAGTCTGCCCTGCCAAGACTTCCTCAAGTCCTAATCCCCCAAAGAGTAGATCTATAGAGAGGGCACTTCCTCTGCAGCTAAAAGCATCTCTCTTGGTTAGTGGTTGATGAAAAAAGCTTTCCTGGAGCCCTGATGCCTAAGGAACAGAGGGGGCAGGCACGGCACGGGGTGCTTATAAGAACTCAAGATTTGCACTGTAGCAGGCTCTTCATCTGTACAGTGCTTTACATGAAAAAATCATTTTAAAATTTGTCACTTGTTCATAATAAATTAATCTCCAGTTGCCTAATTGGGACAATTTGCAATTATTTGGTCAAACGCTAAAATACCTCTAAGGTCTTGCTGATAAAGACATACCAATAAGACTCACAGACAAGGCATTTGACATGAACAAAACTGTTGGGAAACAAATGACTACCATAACATGGGAAACACAATTAAAAAAAAGATGTTTTGAAGAAGAATGTCTCAATCTTCATGTATTCTAAGGACAAATTCCACTGAGTAACTTGGCTTTCCTTGAAGGGGAAATTTTAGCTCCTTCTTAAGAAAGAACCTTTTCAAAATAATTGTGCTCACCAGTTCTCATGTCCCAGAGAACCAAGCCTATTTGATGTTCATGTCAACACAGAGCTGCAGCTCACTGCTTCTCCAGGCAGGATGGGGACAGTTCCAGAAAAACAGATTTCTATTCTGAACTAAAAATTTTTAAGGCCAAGTTTAAAAAATATGCAAAGCAGGATATTTTGTGACTTTCCAGAGATTACCTTTAATGTCAGTTGCTTTAGTTTATAAAATGGTATTGACTCAATTTTCTGAAGTACTTTTCTTTGAACATTATTAAGTACTCAGGACCTCCAGCCTTCAAAGGCCCAATCTGCTGCTACCACTGTGCTTTCTTCCAAATACCTTCCAGCCTTGAACGGGTCTCGCTTTTTCTCTTAGCTGTGAATTAAAACTGGGGAAGAGAAAAATGGTATTTCACTTGGTGCCTGGTAGGTAAACATCAAGAAGAGATTATGGAGTGAGAGGTAGTAGGTTACCGAAGGTCCTCCTGCAGGATTCTAGAATAAATTTTGACCTTAAAATTCTAATGAGGGCTGGGGGTGGGGCTCAGTGGTAGACTGCTCGCCTAGCATGTGTGAGGCACTGGGTTCCATCCTCAGCACCACACAAAAATAAATTAATAAAATAAAAAGTCATTGTGTTCATCTACAACTAAAGAAATATATATATATATATATATATATATATATATATATATATATATATATATATAGATGTACACAAAATCTTTATTTTATTTATTGATTTTTATGTGGTGCTGAGGATGGAACACAGGGCCTCACACATGCTAGGGGAGCGCTCTACTGCTGAGCCACAACCCCAGCCCCAAGAAAAATATTTTTTAAAAAATTCTAAATGATAACTGCCATTCTGACTGGAGTAAAATGAAATCTTAGAATACCTGTTTCAATTTGCATTTCTCTAATTGTTAGAGATGTTGAATTTTTTTTCATATATTTGTTGACTGATTGTTTATTATCTTCTGAGAAGTGTCTGTTCAGTTCCTTGGCCCATTTATTGATTAGATTATTTGGTTTTTTGTGTTAAGATTTTTGAGTTCTTTATATATCCTAGAGATTAGTGCTGTATCTGATGTGCATGTGGTAAAAATTTGCTCCCATTCTGTAGGCTCTCTATTCATATCACTGATTGTTTCCTTTGCTGAGAAGCTTTTTAGTTTGATCCATCCTATTTATTGATTCTTGATTTTATTTCTTTCACTATAGGGGTCTTTTTAAGGAAGTTGGAGCCTAAACCAACATGATGGAGATCTGGCCTACTTTTTCTTCTATTAGGCAGAGGGTCTCTGATTTCATTCCTAGGTCTTCGATCCAATTAAGTTGAGTCTTGTACATGGTGAGAGACAGGGGCTTAATTTCATTTTGTTGCATATGGATTTCCAGTTTTCTCAGCACCATTTGTTAAAGAGGTTATTCTTTCTCTATTATATGTTTTTGGTGCCTTTAACTAATATGAGATAACTGTACTTTTGTGGATTTGTCTCTGTGTCCTCTATTCTGTACCATTGGTCTACAAGTCTATTTTGGTGCTGTTAACCATGCTGTTTCTGTTACTACTGCTCAGTAATATAGTTTAAGGTCTGCTGGTATAGTGATGCCACCTGTTTCACTTTTCTTGCTAAGGCTCACTTTAGCTATCCTGGGTCTCTTATTATTTTTCCAGATAAATTTCATGACTTCTTTTTCTATTTCTATGGGGAATGTCATTGGGATTTTGATTGGAATTGCATTAAATCTGTATAGTGCTTTAATTATAGTCATTTTGACAATATTAATTCTGCATATCCGGGCTGGGGATGTGGCTCAAGCGGTAGCGCGCTCGCCTGGCATGCATGCAACCCGGGTTCGATCCTCAGCACCACATACAAAGATGTTGTGTCCGCCGATAACTAAAAAAAAAAAAAATATTAAAAATTCTCTCTCTCTCACTCTCTCTTTAAAAAAAAAATTCTGCATATCCAAAAACAAGGGAGATCTTTCCATCTTCTAAGGTCTTCTTTAATTTCTTTCTTTAGTGTTCTATAAGTTTTCATTAATTTCTTTCTTTAGTGTTATATAGTTTTCATTTTAGAAGTCTTTCACCTCTTTCATTAAGTTGATTCCCAAGTTTTTTGTTTTTTTTTGAGGCTATTATAAATGGGGTAGTTTTCCTAGTTTCTCTTTCAGAGGATTTGCCACTGATGTACAGAAATGCCTTTGATTTACAAATGTTGATTTTATATCCAGCTACATTGCTGAATTCATTTACTGGTTTTAGAAGTTTTCTGGTGGAATTTTTTGTATCTTCTAGGTATAGAATCATATCATGCAAATGGGAGGGAGGGAAATGAAGGAAGGGGGCAGAGGAGTAGGAAAGATGGTGGAATGAGATGAACATCATTACCCCAAGTACCTGTATGAAGACATGAATGGTGTGACTCTACCTTATGTACAACCAGAGAGACATAAAAAATTGTGCTCTATATGTTTTCTATGAATTGAAATGCATTCTGCTGTCATGTATAACAAATTAGAATAAATAAATAAATTTAAACAAAAACTTAAAATAATTTTTAAAATCTTATTATAAATTTAATATATTGATTACAAGTTGTAGTGAAAATATTTTTGGATATATTCAGTTATATAAAATATATAATTAATTTTTTAAAATTCAAATTATAAAAACCCTCTATATAAACTCCACTACACTAAAAAGGAGTTTAAATATTTTTAGTTATTTAAAAATAAGAGTTTCTTGGTGTGTAATCATTCAAAGATCACTCAATATAAATTTTAGAGCAAGAGGAAGAATAGATATATTTTCAGGCCACTAAACAATGTGATGACAGACCATGTAAAATTTCTTGTAAGAACCAAGAAGAAGAGAAAATGATCCTGAATGTGGAGTACAAAAGCATGATGCATGTTTTCCTTAAAACTTTTATTATCTCTGTGCCTTATATTTACACATGGTTTCTATCTAAGAAACTACAAGTGCTTTGTTGACATACGCCCGGTCTTCCTTCCTGGAGAGAGAAAGTCTCCAATGATGTCCTGTGGATACAACAAATCTCTCCTGCCCCTTGCTTCTTCGGGAGCCCTTAAGACACTGCCAATCGGCCTCTCTTCCTTACTCTACAGGAACTGTGTGCCAGGAACCATTTGCTGGTTTCCAGCCAAATTTGGATCAATGTGTAATAAGCATTTTTTTTGCTACAACTGAGTGCATATTCTATGAGATGGAACTCTGGATGAACAACTCAAATGGAGCAGGTAAAATACTCTCCAATGTCCAGGTATGGTAGAGCCAAAGCCCTATTCGTTAACTTGTGAGGGGCCACCTTGTGAGTCTGCATAAGAGTGAGCTGGGGCAACAGAGACTTTGTGCCAAGTTGCACACAGGGAAATGGAGCCATGCAGTAGCCATGTATGGATCCCTCAAGAACATGGTCATGATTGTAAGTATTTCTTATTTGCAGTTGTTTATAAATCTTTTTATATTTGTTCTCCTCAATTCTAGTACTAGCAAACATTCTTTAATACCTGATAGTTGACAATAACTGTGCTAATACCTAGGTGTCCACATATCCCTTTTCTGTACCAGTTGCTGTGGTTTAGATATGAGGTCCCTCCCAAAAGCTCATGGATGAGACAATGGAAGAATTTTCAGAGGTGAAATGATTAGATTATAAGTGTTGTAACCTAATCAGTGGATGAAACCACTGATAGATTATCCAGGTGGTAACTGTAGGCAGGTAGGATGTGATTAGAAGTAGGTCACTGGGGGCATTACTATGGGTTTATATTTTGTGCCAGATGAACAGAGCTCTCTTTCTGCTTCCTGGTTTCTAAGTTATGAGCTGCCTTCCTCCACCATGCTCTTCCACCATAATGTTCTGCCTCACATCAGGCACAAAGCTATGGAGTTGGCTGACCATGGAGTGAACCTGTGAGACCATGATCCAAAATAAACTTTTCTTCCTTTACATTGCTCTTGTCAGGCCTTTTGGTCACAGAAACACAAAGCTGACTAAAACACTAGTATTCTGTAAATTGCCTCATATCAAGGCAGAGAGAACTCCTCAGGAGAGTTATAAGGGAATAGATATTGTTCATATTCATCATTAGGGCACAGTAGGGGACACCTGTCTAGGATGCAACAATGCAAAGCTCTATAATTACTGATATTCAGGTGTTAGTCTTGGCTTAGCACTACCCCCATGTCATCACTAATATTAACACCACCACCACTCACATCATATATTTAATAGTCATCATCATCAACATCACCCCATTCCCATTACCAATGCTAGTACTACCACCAAAATTCTACCACCCGTGCACTGAGTTGAATAGCATCCTCTAAAATTCATGGCTATCCAGAACCTGCAAATGAGATCTTATCTGGAAACAGGGTCTTTGCAGATCTATAGAAGATGAGCTCAAACAAGAGTAAGGTAGATTCTAAACACAAAATGACAGGTGTTCTTATAAGAAGATGGAAATTGGACCCAGGAACATAGACAAGTAAGGAAGAAGGCCTGTGAAAAATCGGGTAGATTCTGTCGTGATGAATCTATACACTAAGAAAGGCCAAGAGGATTCTTCCCTAAAGCCTTCAGAGGGAGCACAACTATGCCAACACCTTGATTTTGGATTTTTGGCCTCTCGTACTTTGAGAGAACAAATTTCTATTGTTTTAAAGTCACTGAATTTATGATTCTTTATTACAACAGCCCTAAAAGCCAAGAACAACCCCTATCATTTACAGCAATCCTGTCATTCTCATAGCCATCACCACCAAGTCCACTGTCATCACCAGTACGGTGAAAAAATTATGGAAAAGATAACCCAGATAACTGCTGCTCAGGCTAACACTGGACTTTAGTTTAGAGGTCAGCAGCTGACACCAGAAGATGGACTCAGGCATAAGAGTCCCAACCATGTGTGTCTGAATCCTACTTCTGAAGTTATAAAATTAGTATCTTTCCTTTTTGTTCCCAAACTTTGATACTGATATGTCCACTTTTCCCCATTATTACAAAGAGAGGAACAAAGTTCAAGCTGACATGAAAGAGATATCAAAGATCAATCATTCAAAGCTCATAAGCATATAACTGGAGAAATTGATCTCTATAAAACATAAAGAAACTTGTGCAAAGCCAGTGGATCAGATTCTTGCAGAATCAGATCCAGAACTCAGATTTCCTGACTTGACTAATAAGTTCCACAAGACTGTTTGCCAAAAAAGTGGGCACAGTATATCTTAATCTCTACTATCAATATCAGGAATCAGTGTAGGAAAGATATGAACATTCCCCATGATACCAACTCATAAGCTCACTGCATTGGCTCATTTAAGATGCATTAAACCTTACCACAGAAAATATATGAACCAGATCCAGATATAAAATTAGTCACTATGATATCAGTAGAGATACCAACTGGTGACATTTACATAATGTGCTTTCTAATAGTATCCATAACCTAACTGAAAATGATTCCACTTCTAAGGGGTATGTCCCTAACATCAACTTTGCAGACCAGCAGAAAATCAAAATAATTTAGATATCTTCTCAAAACAAATCTGAGGTGGAATTCTTGTCATTAATTCAGGAAGAGACTGAAATTATGAAGGCTCTGTAAGTATGTTCATGAAGATTACATCATGAGGGCTGCAGTTGTGGCTCAGTGGCACAGAACTTGCCAAGCATGTGTGAGGCACTAGATTTGATCCTCAGCACCATATATAAATTTAAATAAATAAATAAATAAATGTCCATTGACAACTAAAGAAATATTTTTTTAAAATATTACATAATGAGTCTAAGCACCAGTAAATTAAAGGGGGACTCTGTATTCTAAAGCATCCAGTAAAGACAAAAAATGAATAAATGAAAAGATAAACCCAACCAAACATACTGATTCCTTTTGTTCTTTCAGGTTATCTCATTGTACTAGCTTCTAAATCATAGTGGTTAAGGTGCAATCTCTAATGCCAAAATTGAACTTCACTAAACCCCAACTTCTGAAAACTTTGAGAAAAGTTTGCTAAGGAGTCAGGAATTTTGATGTACAAACTGAGAAATCCTAGTATTTTATAAAAGAAATAACTGAACTGTTAAGATCAGTTCCCAGAGCTTCAGGTAAATCTGTGCAACTTAGTTCTCTATTCATAGTCAAACTGAGGTGATGTTTACAGTTATGCAGTTACTGCAAATTCTCTCAACTAAAAATATCAGTTTCCTCAGCATCATTTCCTTTTGGGAGAGTGTTATTAGAGATTTCCTTTTCTTATTAAGTTGACAGTGTCATATGTAATTAAGATAGTATGTACCTAACTTTTAAAAATGAAAAATATGAATAAACTGATTACACAAATATATATTAAAATTTAATCAGCAACTTGTGTGCTACTATTATTTCCTAATACTTTGAATTACCAAGTATGTATAATCTGGAATTACCACCCACTATTTTCAGTCTCCATCAGGGAAGTTACCACTGTAATATAGTAATGAATTACTTTTTTCTTCTTTTAAGCAGTAAAAAGTTTCAAGATTCTAACTAACATGCATTATTTGGCAGCTACCGTGTATTTTTTAGGTTGTGGATGCAGGTATAAGTATAACTTTTAAAATAAATAATAATCTGAAACCAAGTCCACTGCTTCTTTTGTTTAAATTTGTGTGTGTGTGTGTGTGTGTGTATGTGTGTGTGTTTTCCTCCCTAAATAATTAATTTCCTCCTAAAAATGGGTCAGGTGTGACACAGGTGGCAAATGGAAGCTGTGGAACTCTCCAAGAGATGCTACTTTTCGTGGAAACACATATCCTGCTGAAAGGTCTAAGAGAAAACTCAAATTCAACATATCCCAAATCACGTGACTGAATCGCCCCCACTCCAAATCTCTCCCACCCCAATAGTCCTCCCACCATTTACCCAGTTTACACAGATTAAAGAACACAAATAATGAAACACTCTCTAGTCAAACTCCATTTCCCTCTTTGCCCAATCCACTAGCCTCTGCCTGGTCCATAGAAATCTCTGTTGAAGATACTACCTTTAAAATATCTTTTAAGTCAGAACATCCTACATCCATTCTTCTGTTCCTACTCCCCTCCACATGAAAAGCATCTTTCACCAAAACCACCACCATAGCTATTCAAATGTTTTCCTTGCTTCCGCTCCTATCTCCAAATCATCTATTTTCTACACAAACCAACCACACCCCTGCTCAGCAGTTTCCCTACTTTCACATTTTTTCACAGAATAAATTCAAAGTCCTTGTTAGACTCTCACCCATGGCTACTTCTCAGACCTTGCAGGCTGTCATTCCCTCCCCATTGGCTTCACTCCCTGCTAAGTCTCACCGTCTGCACAGGACACACATACTCCCACAGGAAGGTCTTGGCTTGTCCTCTTCCCCCTGCCTAGGACATGTCCCCTGCAGATATTTCCCTGGCTTCCTCAAAACTTTCTCAAATGCTACCTCCACCAAGAGGCCTTTTCCAACTACTCTATTTAAAAATAATATCCTCAACAATATCAGTTGGGTGAGGAATGAGCTCTTCCTTGAAATGACAGTTGTGATTTAGGATGAAATAGAGCACATGGAAAGGGAACACTTGGCTGCCTATGATATAAAAGAACAGTGTCTGTATTTTCTTTGAAAATAGCATTTTCTTTTTCAATGAAAATGATGATGATGATGATGATGATGATGATGATGATAGCCACAGTGGTAGCTGCCAACACTCAATGAACATATGCCCATGCTGTTCTAGGTATTTCATAATATGCAGTTATGGATGAACTGCAATATCCATTTAATTCTTATAACAACCTTCTAATATATGTACATTATACAAATGTGTGCTTTGTACAGGTGAAATAAATAAAACACAGACAACATCTAGAGAAGCCTACTTGCTGCCCAACAAATCAAACTGTTCAAGTGGGTTTAAAAAAGACACTTGCCCCTCTGCCCTAAATTATGAAATATATGGCTATACAAATATTTAAAGTCCTTTTGCTATTTCTGTAAGTCTGCCTCATCTAATAGTAAAAGATGGCCCAAGAGATTTGGAAGACTCTTAAAAATGAGAAATTCTAATTATGCAATTACAAATAGTTCCACTGCAGAAAGAAACAGAATATATTCAAAGTGCCAACTAGTCAAAGAGTAAGATTTGTAAAGGACATGAGACAGCATGAAGCTTTGATATAGGGCAACTGCTAATTAGCAGGAATAGCCTATAAGAACAGAGTAGGAAAACTGCATTAACTTCCTGAAGGAGCTGTAAATTTGTTTACAAAGGAGTTCCTTAAGTTATATCTTCAGATTGCACAAGGACATGTTTCTGTCCCCTGCTTGAGCTATACAAATTATGGTAGCAGATGTCATAAGACAATACTCCT
Organism: Spermophilus citellus; assembly: GCF_964194105.1. Taxonomy (NCBI): domain Eukaryota; kingdom Metazoa; phylum Chordata; class Mammalia; order Rodentia; family Sciuridae; genus Spermophilus; species Spermophilus citellus. Next base: position 36,900,828 of record NC_138198.1, read on the forward strand.
CTCTGATTCCAGAGTATAAGAAGTATGAAAAAAGGTCTGATAAAAGAAAACTTGGCACATCAACTCTCTGACTCAGGTCTGTGGTCCAAAAAAGAATACATCCAGTTAACCATAGTATTTATGGATAAGCACACATTCCACAAAACTAGAGGAATGAGAAACCTGGAGGGTTTACAAGGAACTCTGATGACAGGTGATTTTCAACAAAAGCAAGGTGATAGAATCCATGACCTAGAAAAAATAAAGAGTGGTTGGTGAGTGAATGAAAAACAGACACTGTGATCCCTTGGGGCCATTGTGGATGCAAGAAGATTGAGTCAGGCGGAATGACTGCTTCCTCCTCCTCTTATTCCTCCTCTTATTCCTCCTCCTCCTCCTCCTCCTCCTCCTCTGCTTCCTCCTCCTCCTCCTCCTCCTCCTCCTCCTCTGCTTCCTCCTCCTCCTCCTCCTCCTCCTCCTCCTCCTCCTCCTCCTTTTGATAAATTCAGGTAGTGGTACACGATAATAAATTCATGAACGACACGAAGCTGGGGGAGCAGCTAATGCACTGCAGGGAAGAGTCAATATGGACCCTGGTCTGGAAACCTAGTGATTAGTCCTGAGTTTAACAATTACAAGACATTTCGACAGTAACAATAGCTATCGTCTTTTCAGCAGTTACAATTTACCAGGCATGGTGCTCTAACTCACAGCATCTCTTTTCATTTTCACAGCAACCCTTTCAGGCAGGCACAAGGATACATTGATTTTACAGATGAGGAAACCAGGGCTCACAGATGATCCGAAAGCATCCCAGTTATTTATAAGGGAGGCATGAGAGTTGCGTGTAAACTACTACACTCCCCAAGAGCGCTACCAGGATGCCATGGGGACTAAAGCTGAAAAGGAACTGGTGAACCTAATGATGTATTTTAGGGATTAAAAGGTCTGGACTCTGCTGAAACAGCTATCAGTTCATTCTTCTGGCTTCAGAAAGTAGTATGAAGAACAAGAGTAGCAGGTGGATTTGATTACGACTGTGACACCACTTCAAAGGGCCAGTACCATCTAGAAATAGAATGGCAAATCTAAGGAGATCATGAAGTTGTCACAGATGTCAAGCAGACATTGGGCAGCCATTTCATAGTCAAGAGATCCAAACAAGAAGTAAGAATTGGACTGGGAACCAACAGCTTTCCGTCTCTTAACTCAGATTCCATAAGGATACAAATCTGTGATAATAATTATTACCCTAGGATCTTGGAGGTGGATATATTCATGTATATCATCTTGGTCATAGGATGCCCTTTCCTGATCATAGCATTCCTCTGGTGTGAATATTTAGAGAAGCTCGGTGCTCTCCTGGAATCGCTGAATCATTTTGCATCCATCTTTAGATTTTAATATGGAAAACACAACAGAGTTGAACATGTTTGTTTTCTTTCACTCTGCACCATCGCCCTGAAACAATAGTGATTTGTACTGTTGCTTGGGCAAGGCTTTTTGGAGACAGCTAATGAGGCAGCCAAGCCCTGGTGGCTGAAACTCTCCAGATGGGTTCAATGGAGTGTTTGAAACCATGCAATGCTGACCATATGATATACTGGTTCCCAGCATACTTTTATCTTTCAACTAATATTAAGTACTATTAGCTAAACAGAAATACCAGAGACAGCAATTTGGTCAGAATCAATGTTTTTATGCAACATTTATCTACCTTCTGGAAGTCAGATATGTTTACATCAGCTTATTTAATTTTCTTTTCCTTTATCACTTTAACCTACTGTTCGGGCATTCACGAGATGGAGTAGAGACAACCCTCATACATGACTTGTGCCTAATCTTTTATGAGAAGCACAGCTGGTCCTATCACTGTTCCTAGCATATCTGGAAATAATTTATCACCGTTCCTAGCATATCTGGAAATAATTCTGAGACACAATTAGGTATGCTGAACTCTGTACCCAGGGTTACATCCTCAGTTTACTCCAGCATGCTGGTGAGGCTTCTCCTGCTCATGCTGAGGTGTTCCAGTGGGCACCGATTCCCAGAGTTACTGAAAATTTCATTCAGCTGAATCCTTAAAAATGTTTAAGATACTTGTAATTTGGTAATACACAAATAGGAAGTTAAAATCAAGCCATCATAAATTTGTATGTTTCATAGTTCTAATTTAGCAACTTCTTTTTGTTCTTGGGAAATATTATAAATGATCAGTAGGTTCTTCAGGATATTTGAGAAAGTGCTGTGTAAGCATGAAAATATCCAGGGCTTTTGCTACTATTTATCCACAAATATATCTGGAATACTGGCATAGTTTCATTTAAAATAATGATAAAAAGAAAGTCCTTTAGAAGAGGTTTTGCTTGAATATTTTTCCCTTGGGATCAGATAAGCCTCTTTTTTAATTTTTAAAGGTATTAGTGATATGATGAACACATTCTTATGAAAATGAAAAGTTGATTAATCTCCATCAATGAGAGGGGCCCATCAGTGAGGTCAGTGAGAAGAAATCCTAAGGAGGCCAGGGCTGGGGGAGGGTGTAGTGTTAGAATAGAAACGTAGACTAACTAGCTCAGAATGCTAAGGCAGTCACTTGTTTCTACTGACGTTGCCAATGTGGTCTGTGGTAGGAGCCAAGAGCCATGTTCAGCACTGTCCTTTCTGCACCCCGAGAAGCAGGTGGAAGCAGGCCTTCAGCTAGTGCCTCCTGGTGCTACCAGCACTGAGAATAAAGAGAACAAGTGATGTCACTGACAATAAGAATGTAGCCATATATATACATACATATATATATATATATATATATATATATATATATATATATATACACATACTCACACACACATACTCTCTCTCTTTCTCTTCCTCTCTCTTTCTCTTTCTCTTTGCCCAGGATGATACTCATACCCAATCAATCACAAGTAGAAAAAGGGAATCACCATGACAACCTATCCAACCATAGTCCCTACTTCTAGGACACCAGTTTGCACCAATTAGCACAGAGCACAAATCATACATCTATCCATTTACCATAAATTTGTATGTTTCCTAGTACTAATTTAGCAACTTCTTTTTGTTCTTGGGAAATATTATAAACGATCAGTAGGTTCTTCAGGATATTTGAGAAAGTGCTGTGTAAGCATGAAAATATCCAGGGCTTTTGCTACTATTTATCCACAAATATATCTGGAATATATTTATTCCAAATGTCAAGTGGAAAGCAGAACTTGGGAGCACTGAAGTTCATTGTGAGGAGCACAGGCAAGAGTGAAATAATATTGGAAAAGTTCTAATATGGACAAGAGATTGCACAGCATGATCTTCATGGGTTATCTTATTTAATGCTTGCAATATTTCTGAGAAGTAGATAGTTTTACTCCAAATTCAGAAAATTGGATAATAAAACTCGTAATTATACTGATCTAAAATTAAGATTTTATTTATCAATCTTTTCTAAAATGCTACTTCAACTCTTATTCTTATTAAAACTATGTGGCATGGTTAAATTTTTTAAATTAGATAAAATGAAATTTAAGTGAAAAATTTACTAAAGTTAAAGGTGACCCTAATCACATCATTTAGCACATCATTTAGCAAGTGTTGATTTTAACAATTTTGCAAATTTTGCAAATTTATTACCAATGCTTATTTTCTAAAATAATTCATGCATAACTATAGTTACATATGATTTTGAACTTGCTTTTCATACTGCACATACTATTTTTTCTCATGCTATGATTTTAAAGAGTAATTTGTAATGACTTTACAGTAGAAAATCTGTGTTAGCAAACCTTCACAAGTATTTCTGTGATGATTTTCCTTGCACACACATAACAACTCTTTAAATGCATTTTATTTATTTTAGAGAGAAGACTAAATGTGAAATTACTGAACAAAGGACACATGCTGGAATATTTCACATGAAAGGATACACATTGCAATCTTTCACATCAAATCACACTCCAGCCCATTTTGCACTGCCTTTAATAATGCTGGGTATCATAATAAAAATTATTGCCAAATTGTCAGAGGCAGGAAATGTTTAGATTTGTTGTAAACAATTTTTCCCAGATGTTAGATTTCACCAACCCTCAAGACAGGGAGGGATCCTTCAGCCTGAGTCAGTGCCTAGACTCAGGTTGAAGGATTTCTAGTATTTGGCCAGTCCATAAGGAGCTACCTGGGATCTGCCCTCTCTTGCTTTCTTGAGGGGTAAGGTCTTCTCTTCCCTGAGGATGAATGCAGGAAGTTGGATGGTGTTAGCCTCCCACCCCCCACTGAATCCTGTGACTCTTATCCTCACTGCTGCAAAGCTTGACCTTCACTCATTTCCTTTCCTTTTCTTCTCCACAGGATAAGGTGTGTCTGGTTCTACTGGGTGCTTCCCCCTGTGGTTTTTATTACAACAAAAACCAAGTCCAAATTCTTTATGTATCTTACCTTTTCAACCTCTTCCACTTCACCCCCTCACTCTTTGCCATGTTAATGATGCTCAGGGACACTGGCCATTTTTTTTTTTTTTTTGTCTTTTAAGAGCCTTGAATTTTCTGTTTCATCTTTCTGGTACCCTTCTGCCCCCAGGAATTCCTGTATGTGGCTTCCTTTCATCATTTAGGACTCAGTTCAAGTATCACTCCCTCAGCTAAAGCTTCAAGGAGCAGCTGTATAAATTCAAACTTTCTGCGTCACTATCCTGTTCAGCATTTCACCAACGTAGAAATTCTTACTGTCCTCTGACTTCTTTACTAGAATGCAAGCTCCAGGGAGGCCAATGCTGAAGTCAATCTTCACTGTTATTCAGCCCTCCTGCTGGGTTCCTAAGACAGAATCTGGCAATAGTAGGTGCTTAATAAGTCAAAGGAAAATAAGTCAATGGAGACAGGCTGTGTGGAAGAGGAATGAGGTATGTTTGCTTATGTCACTAACTTATCTGAAAAGATTCATTTCACCATAAGCCATGATAAACATTTTTTTTTATCTCACAATGTTTCAATATAAACAGAAATCAAAGCCCTAAATTTTCATCCTTTGGATATTAAATTTACTATGTTAGGATTTAAAAATATATATATATTTCTATAGAAAAAAAGAAAATGAGGAGAGACTGGGAAAAAAGTCAATGAGATGAATTTTAGCTTTCTCCAGAAAGATAAATCATCTTACTTTATCTAAGCATATGAAATCTTGCTTAAGAGTTTGCAAAATCTATCAAGATACACTTTGGAAGAAATGCTTCAGAAGAGTATTCTCGGCACTGAAAATCATTTCTTAAGAACAATCAATGTGAAGAGACGGCATGAGATAGGATGGCAAGAAAATAAAAGCAAGGGTTCTTCAGGCTTTGGAAGCATATTTCCTCTTCTTCTGTGTTTAGTGTCAGAAATTGAGATATCAAAGATTGACACAGAGTTTGGTTTCAAACTGAGCATCCCACACTTCCGGGGCAATCATACAGAAAGGGCATGCTGGTTAAGTCGGCCGTTTTCAAATGCTGAGAAATTCATGTCCAGATGCCTGAAAATGGATATATTTTTTTCTATGCAGCACTGTTGTGGGATTTAAATTTTCACAGCATCATTCTCTTCCTCTCTACATTGCCTTCTAGCTTGAAACTGTTCCTACATTTAGCATTTAACATTTAAGATTAAATTTAGTTCTCAAATTTAAATTTGGAATTAGTCCACAATATGCAATAATGTTCAGCCTTTTATAATGATTTCAATTTGCCCTAGTTCCCCCATATCCAAACACTCCTTGGCTTCCAATTTGTGAGTACTAATTTGTGCAGCACCTTGGTGTATAAGATGGTTTCATATCTACAGAATTTGTACCAGCCTTATCTGCTAGGAGGGAGTCATTATCTTAGTTTTTGCAAATACAGAAAAAGGAGGCTTGTGTCAACTCAGGTATAGGTATTCATATAAAGCAAAACATGGATTCAACCTCATCTTCCTGAGTGATACCCATGACCACTTCTATAGAATATATTCATGTTCTCTTCTCTCCCTCTCCCCACCCCCCCACACACAGACTACACTCACATCATTAAGAGCATAAGTATGATCAAAAGAAAAATAACAACTATTCCATGCATTCCAATTCTAATTGCTGATTTTCAACCTAATTAGATGGTAATAGCATCAGAGAGGGGAAAACAAAACACAAAATTAACATCCACATTAAATGAAATCCAACAAACAGTCCACTGAATTAAATTGGTAGGGGTTCCCTTTGGGCAGCTAGTTTAAGAACGCAGATGGTATTTGAACCAAATCCAAATGTTCAGGTCTATCAATTTTGGTGTTGTGATTAGAATTTATTGATCTGTGAAATAACATTTTTAAAGCTTTTATTTATGGCCAAAAAAAAAACATAAGAAAGGAAGGAAGGAAAATGTTAAGACAACACTCCTCGATCTATAAACTGTAATGCTTAAAGAATAGATCAGGCAGAGCCTTAATGGAGATGGATTTTAAATCCAAATCAAATTAATTTCTGATTGGAGGGTTAGTGGTATTCTAAAGAGGAGGCATCTCAGCTTGTCCATCCTATGCAGGTAATCAGAGCACTGGGTCTCCCTGCGTATCATGGAGATGACTGCAAAGGAAAGGAAATCAAATGCCAAAAATCAAGGAGCAACAGGATGCTGGTATGGCCCCTCTCTTTCTCAACTGGTTCTATTTTTATAATGTGACATTTGAAAAGCCAGTGTCACTTGGTGATTTCATGTTCACCCACCTCTCCACCACCCTTAGAGCTCACTGGGTTTCCATGGTACTTATTAGCGGAAACAGCAGTAGACTTGTGGTTGCCGGAGGCATCAGCTGTCGCCAAGCCCAGGTGCAGAACACTTAGGCCGTACCTCCCTAGAAGCAGAGCTTCCTCTCCAGCTCTGCACCTACACCACAGAACAGAACAGTAGTAAATAGCACACTCAGAGAATACAACACTGAGGATGTCTTACAAAGTAAAGAGGAGAGGGAAGCAGTCCCCAGGCACTGATTAAACTCTGAGAAAGTTGCAATGTAAGACCTCCAGACCATTTGAAATTATTATTTTTGATTTGTGTATGTCCATGCAATTGAGTCTCTATTATGGACTAAACTGTATCCCCCCATTCATATGTCAAAACCCTAACGCTCAATACCTTGGTAGGTGACTGTATTCGGATATAAGCAAATGTGATTAATTCAAAATGAAGATTTGAGGGTAGACCCTAATCCAGTCAGACAGAAGACCTTCTGAGAATTTTGTACCCAGAGAAGTTTGTGCACAGATGTATGTGCACAGAGGAAAAGACCATATGGAGACACTGAGCGGCAATGACAAATGCCAGCCAGGGGGAGAGGACCCAAAAGAAAGCAACCCTGCCTTTGATGCCTTGATCTTGAACTTCCAGCTTCCAAAACTTGGAGAAAATGAATTTCTGTTGCCTGGGCTATCCAGTGTGTGGTAGTTTGTGACGCAGCCTAAGCTGATAATTGTAGTGTCTCTCTATGAGAGCTTAGTCAAGAACAGCCACACCTTATCCATTGCCTGCTAAATCTATCCTTTGTCTAAAACACAGCTCTTGGTTTTCTGGACACAATTTGTTATAGAATTTCTTGGGGCAGTCTTAGAAGTTCTAGGCTCCCCTCTACCTAGGAAAATCCCAGGCTGCAATGAATCCCTGGCTGATGCAAAGAGAGGTCATGTCCCAACAACTGTGCAGACAGGAGAGACTCACTGCCCTTGCTCCACAACAACTAGCGAAAAGGTTCACCCTTACTTGTAATTAAGAAATGTAGCCTAAAACACCAACAAGATACTCTTCTAAAACTGTTTGGCAAATGTTTTTTTTTTTTTTTTAATATTTTTATTAGTTGTTGATGAAATTTTTTATTTTATTTATTTATTTGTATGTGGTGCTGAGAATGGAACCCAGTACCTTGCACATGCTAGGCAAGCGCTCTACCACTGAGTCACAATCCAAGTCAGGCAAATGTTTTGTTTACTGTGTTGTTAATGACATGTGACACTTAGGACCACAGGGGTTTGTGGTCAGTCTGACACTCTGCTGGCAAGAACCTGAATTGCTCAGTCTTCCTGGGTAAGAATTTAGAAATTTCAGGTTACATAAATAAATAAATAAATAAGACGATGAAGTACTCTTTTTGTATTACACATAGGCCCCAAAATTTTCATTCCATGCTGTGAATGTCTGAAGCAGAATTTTATATAATAGTGACCAAATTACAATAAACTAGATCTCCAACAAATGATAAGCTGATTATATTTGAATAGATTAATATATTTCAGCATAGAACTATTAAAGATAGGACTTGAGGTGTTTTGATGTGGAAATAAAGACTTTAACTACAAAAAGCTATCTTAAAGAGTATTAGAATATATTTTATTTTTATATATAAAGTACACATTCATAAATCAAAAAGCATGGGCTAATTAACATTCAACAAAATCATAACAATAATTACCTCTGTGTGTTAGAGCTACAGTTAAGTATTACTTTTTTCTTGCTGCTTGTATTTTCTAATTTTGTATTGTGAGCACAGCCTATATAATAATGAAGAAAGGTAAGTGAAGAAAAAATAAGAGTATTGAATAACCACATTGAGTTTGAAATAAATGTCATCTAACTCTGCTACAGGTCACAGTTGTGTTCTAATTCAATTAATGAGACCATACTCTGATTTCCAAACCTCATGACAACCAACACAAGAGGACTCAGTGTTCCACAGGAAGACACATTAATAACATAACTCTAGAGATGGTGTTCTTGGTCCTCTGTTCTTATAACACTGTAAGATTCAGCAACTGGGACGTCTGTTTAATGAAGGGGATCAAATACTATGATTGTATCTAAATTCAGATGAATTTGTTTTCATTTATTTATTTATTTGTTTATTTATTGATATGGGGGATTAAACCCAGGGGTGCTTAAACACTGAGTCACACCCCAGCACTTTTTATTTTTAATTTTGAGACAAGGTATCACTAAGTTGCTTAGGGCTTCACTAAGTTAAAGAGACTGGCTTTGAACTATTGATCCTTCCACCTCAGCTTCCCAAGTCACTGGGATTATTGCCATGCACCACCATGCCTGACTCAGATGAATTTATTTATACTTCCAAATAAAGTACTTGATGTATGGCAGTAATTTCCCCTATTATTGGAATCCATTTACATATATGTGTATAGATATATAATATACACATGACATATATACATATATAGTATGTATGTGTGAGTATGTGTGTCTGTGTGTATGCACACTAGGGGAAGGATAAAGAATTCTATCTTAAAGTTGCAAACAAGCAAATTTCACCTGACTTTAGGATGTAATCAATTCCCATCTAACCCCATCTATGTAACACACCAAAACAGGGATATTCCAAATGATAAAATGATAAACTATTAAATATCATAACAAAAATATACTACAAACAAGCAAAAGTACTGTGTGTATGTGTTTGTGTGTGTGTGTGTGTGTGTGTGTAGGTAGGTAGGTAGGTAGGAAGAAAGAGAGTTGTAAGGAGAGTGGACAGGGAAGGGGAAAGAGAGCCCTTTTTTGAAGTGAGTGATTCAAAAAAATCCCACCAAGATTTTAATCTCAAATTTAGACCCTTGGCTTCCCAGAATCATTGCCACAAGGAGACTCAGGGAGCATCCTGTCTAGCATCCAAGTTTAAAGAAGAACCAGAGGCCAGAGATCAAATAGTTTATCCTGAGGTCTCAACTAATATAATATATATCCAACAAGGTCAGGACTTCCCACTCTGCCTTAATTACTTTTCTCCCTTTCAAACCCCCTCTTCTAAGTCTCTTCTTTCCAATTTTCCATGGAAGCAAAAAAGAACACATACATAAAACAATGCCAAGTTTATGTGAAGTCAGTTTCTGGAAACCACCTCCTAGAACCACCAGAGCATCTTTGCCACGTTCACCAAGATCTTTTATTAACAGATTAAAAAATGACAGAGCATCAAAGAAAAAGAAGCAGTAGTACAGAAGACATATGGAGATGAGGTAACACACTTGCATAATCTACAAACATCTAAATTCATATCCGGACACCTAAAAGTAGGTTGTATTGCCAATGGCATGATGCTGCCCACACAAAACCTTACAGCTGGCACAGGATCAGAAAGCAGGGCCATACAGTTCATGATTTTGGAATCACCTTCCTTGTTTGAATTTCTTTCTCCCATTACACATGGCAGCAATCCTTCTTCATCTAAAAGCAGAAATATCCTCACACATTAAAGCAGTCCAACTTTTCTGGCCTGAAAGCATCTCTATTTCCTGAGGGTCAAGAGGTTCAACTGATTGCATGTAACTGATAATTGAGGATTAAAGTGGACTACCCAGCACCAGCAGTGAAAAGAAATTGATGAGACAGATGGAGTACTCCTCTGAAAATGTAGCATGTGTTATCTGTTTTAATGCAATTCATTTCATACCTTGTAGTTGATAGCTGGAAGAACAGGGGGAAGAAAAGATTTTCTATGGCAAAGTGATAAGTTTGGGGAAATGTGAGAAAATTCAGCACTAAACTTCAGCAAAGTTTTTGAGTTTAAAAGTATCATTGGCCAAAGATCACCCTTTCAATGGCTTGCTCACATAGAGACTCCTTCCCTGCAGCATAAAGAGCTCATGGACTGGCAATTTAATTCAATTTTCACAATGGGAATGCAATACATAAAGACATTTTGTAGCAAGCAATTAAAGTCTCCAAATCCTAACACTTAGATATGGGGCTATTTTATGGCAACCAGGATGAAGGACATACATATTCACTTTAAATGTTTTGCAGTTGTACAAATGTATTGTGGAGTACCAAAGAGCTGAAAGTTGCAAAAATATGTCTGGTATATATTTATTTTAAATAATAGGATAAGACAATATAAAAATCATAGAAAGAGTTAATTTTGAAAAATGTTAGATATGTAGAAAGCCTTGCTCAGATAAAATTATTCCAATGTTTTCTCTTTAAGATTTCTTTTCAATATCAATGTTCAAACAAAATATTCACATTGTTGCTTCCTAGCATCACAAAGTTCATCCATAACACATGAAAGTCCATTCATTTATGTATTCATGCATTCATAATTTTTTGGATCAGTTTTGCAAATTTCTCCCCTCCAAGGAAACCCTTGTTGCTTCTAGTATATCCAACTAATTGACAGGCTTACACCCTTCCTTGCCACTCTAGAAGGTGATTGCTTAGGCAGCAGTCCTTGCAGAGTTCAAATGCAGAAAGCTTATCAGAGGGCACCCGACAGGAGACTGTGCTTCCTCAGTAGCCTGGTCTACTTGACCTCTTCTCTTTGGGGTTAACATTTTTGTGTTACCTAGTCATTTAGAAGTAATAGAGCTCCTTAGACTTTTACAACACTCAGCCATTTGCAGTGCATTGTAGGAAACAGCATTTCATTATTTATCATAAATTACTCAGAGCTGCTCACAATGAAAGATGAGCATCAGTGAGGTACCACAGAGAAGGTCATTTGGAAGCTTGCAAAACCAAGCGCTGAAGGAGTAACACAGATTCAAGATAGACTTTGCTAAAATCCTTATCTACTTCTCTGCCATCCTTTCAAAAAAATCTCTTCTAACCAAATACACAGATATGAACAAATAACTAAGAAAATTAACCTTGATCTAAGTCAATAAAATAAATCAACCTAAAATATTCCAAGCAAATAACACCAGTATATGTCAGCTGGCATATTGTAAATGTTGATATCAGTGAAAATTATCTGATCAGTGAAAAATATAGGAGAGATGCTGTTAGCTATTAATGCTAATTTAGTATTTGCACTTACACAGAGCAGTAGCCCCTCTATCTGGTACCAGCTGGCAACCAAGTAAGCCAGCAAGAGTGATGAACCTGATTCTCATCTGAAGATCCTGTATGGTGAACAAAGAGGGCGACATCTAATTTTAGCTGTCAGTATGTAAATGCACAGATGTGGTTCTCCCATCTATGGCAGGAGCCCTCCTGCAGGCCATATGAAAGCCTCATCTTATACAGCCCTACAGATCTTTCCTTTCTTATTCCTCACTGTGACAAGAGCAGAGAGGGAATCAACAGTGTCATATTCCTTTTGAATGCTATGCAATTTCAGCATTAAATCCCAAAAGGTGCTGAGTGGATTCTGGAAAGAGAGGATCCCAGATGGAACTAAAGGGGTGATGCAGCAATCAATTCAGAAAGGAGTTTTTGCCTCTGAAAAATCTGAAGGCAGCCACAGGTTAATTTAGGTGAAGCAGTGCAATCAAGAGTTTCTTCTTGTTATTCTCCTTGTGTCTCTACTTGCAAATTTTTAGATATTCGAAAGCTGTTATTTTGGGTTAAATCTAGGGCTGTGTTGATGTGACTCTGGATAAACTAAACATCCTTAAAACACAGCAATTCATCTGCCTTTTGGAACACTTTGAGGCAGCACTGGAATGAAGTCAACACTTAAAATATATCCCCACACAAATCAGAGACCACATCTGTAAATAATTTGGTACAAGTCAGACTTGGAGAATCTTTTCCTCCCAAGTCATCCTGGAGTTCTAACATCTTCTGAAAATACCACAAATATTATCACTTCCTTGCACCAATCCTGACTATGGCTTAACTTAGCAGCCTAGTTATGTCCACCCCAATGCACCTCCACCTCCTTAATCAGGTCCTGCTCCAAGGAAAGGTGAGGCTGCCCCCTTAGTTCCCAAAGAGGCCCTGTCTGCACCAGCTGGACCCCCCACTAGATCATTGGGGCAAAAACATGCAGACTTCTACAGTTGTTAATGGATTCTTTCTCTCTTGGCCTTACTTCTCTATTACTCTGAGGAAATTCTCCTTTGAAAATTTCTTTGTCAGCAATGATTACTACTTTCTGAAATGGCCCAATACACTTTCTATGTTGGAATCATATGTTTCAGCAATTCATTATTCTTTGGTACATACATTCTGATCTTCTCAACAAAAGCATAGATGCAAATGGTGAAATGTCCTTCTTGTGTGTCACACACTTTACTGTTTATAGAACTGGGATAAGTCCATTCTCAGGATACAAGGACGGTATTATATGTGTAAGATATGTAAAAAATGGCAACTTCAGCTGTTATCAGAAACACTCCTAATAGGACACAAAAGGTTTTACTTAATATAAACACAAAGTATCCATTCAAAAAGGCTGAAGTCTTAAAGGAGGGTGGCTGTCTGTCTGTGGTCTCTCCAGTCAAGATCATAAAAAAATGAAGCTGCTGAAACCAGGAAGACCTTCTTTGCATGTATTAGGCAATGGGCCATGAGAAGCAAATCCTCAGACCTAGGATCAAGGGTATATAAATGGGAAAATCCTCGAATGCAGAACACCATCCTGGCTCTATGCAATGGTAAAGGCCAAAGAAATGTTTCAAAAGATTCCCTTTACTTTTTGAAATTTGTATTGATGTATACAAAATGTGCACAAATCATAAGAATACATGTTGATAAACTTTTAATTGAACTCACTCATATGACTAGATCCCAGATCTAGAAGTATAATATTGTCAGTACCCCTAAGCCCCACAACTTGGGTCCCGTCCATTCACTACCTACCTCCTTTTCAAAGATAAACTTGATCTTGACTTCTCATTGTTAAACATTATATAAACAGATCCATAATTTTGTTCTGGCTCTTTTTGCTCATCATTGGGTTTGTGAAATACTTGAGGGACTTGGAGCACAGTTCAGCATGTGCCCTACTACTTGTCCCTTTCCAATGGCTTGTGGACTAAAATCTAACAATACATGTGGCCTTTTCCTTTTATTTCATCCTTGAACTATACCAGGTAATTAATTCATTAATATACAGACACTTGATTGATTCATTTTGGCTATATTCAGCCATAGCACTACTACTAAAGTTATCCACCATCTGCAGACTAGAAGAGCCATTAAGCAACTCATTATACTTCCACCATCATCCATATCCTCAAATGATCAAAGCTAATATAAAAGGCCCAGGTAAACCACTCAGCTTTCAATAAGGCATTATTTCCCATGAGCACATGAAAATGTGTTTGTATTTCTATAGACAAGCATCTCACAGCAGGAATCCAACTGTCAATACTTCAGTGCTGATTCCACCAATTAAGACACAAATTCTTAAAGAAAAAAAATCTAAAATCTTCACAGAAGCAAGACCAATAATTCAACTGATCCATGGAGATTATTCTTTACTTTTTCAAAAGTTTTACAACTTTGAATTAGAGAGAACTCATGACCACTAATGAAAAATTTGCCAATACCAAAAAAAGGACAATAAATTAAATATCATTCCTATTCCACAATCCAGAAATAATCAACAATTTTTTTGAATTTAGTTACTATATATTAAATCTGTTAATCTACATAGCTTAATATAATCCACATCCTATTTAATTTTCTATCCAAAGTCTTAGGTATATAATAAATATTTTCCAATATTCTTAAAATTACAAAAATGTAATGATTTCATAATACTTATTATGTAAATAAAAATCTATTTTATTATTTATTATATTTAACCTTAAATGTACATGATTTAATACACATAAATGCCAAATACTTGTTACATATTTCAAGGTTTTTCCTTGAGTAAATATCTATTGTTTTTCTTGTGGAAAACCATACACACAATGTATGCTGTGATTTTTCAGGTTCAGTTTATTCATTGCAGAGAGATGGATTAAAGCCACATGTAAAACAACCCAAGCACAGCCTTCTTATAAATATATCAATATATCTTCACTTGCTTGCATAATCAATTTTTGAAGTGGCTTATCTTTATGGAGTATTTCCAATGCAATCCACTTAGTTTCAATAGAAACCACAATCAATTCATTGGTTTTCATAATATTTAAATACAATACCTAATTATAGCACCAAGAACAGTCAACATAAACAGGTTCTGGGGCTGACATAACTTACACTAAACACAGCTCTGGTTTAGTGAAGGGAGAAGTCTTCCCATTTGTGACTATTCATTACAGCATAAGCATTTGTCAGTTATTAAATATAAAATAGTAACATACTAAAGAGTCGGTTAAACAGAATTAAGTCAAAATAGCATTTAATATAAACATTTCTGTACCCTATTTTTCTTTTTTATTCCTAGAGTCTCTAAATGTTGTCAACATGCCAACAAAAACTTTTTTTATATGTACAACAACTTTGGGTTAGCAAATTTTTGCCCCTCTTCTTTATGAACATAGCTGTTACTCTTTGTGGCCTTTTTTCATATACCAGTTTCTCGACATTACAATCTTCCTATCTTTGAGCATGCTATTCAAACACTATCATGTAAACTTGCTACTTCACTGGTTTCCATTTTCTTTTTGTAAGTTTGCAAAAGTATCGATTCCAATCATATTTCACTTAACTAACAGCAACTTTTCTTCTTTTAACTAAAAAGAACTTCAATATACAAAAATGTCAAATAACTAACAATGAGAGAGTCTACTTTGGGGTATTCCCTTTGCACAATATCAGAGTCTCATCAATATTACTCCTCATAGAACTCTTGTACAGTCAATCCTGGGAATCTTGCAGTCTGGCTCCAAAATGGAATTGGGGTGTTCTGGAGAAGACTGCGTATGATGAAACTCCCATCATTTCCTTAGTAGGGCCCACATCTTAGTGACTACAGCCATGGAAGGCTATCACTCCAAATCTTCCCTGACACATTTCCATTGATCAGTCTCAGCATATGATGCAGTAACTGCTATAATCAAAAATACATTTGGAATGGGCTGAGAAGAAAATTTTGACTGAATTTTAGGAAGCAGAGAAATAAAGCCTGTAACAATTTTCTGTCAGTGTTATATTGAATTACCTGCAAGCAATCATAGGATAAAATAGTTAAGAATACAAAAGAATAGAAGTGTGAAGATGAGGATTTTTGCTAAATTTCTAGCAAACTGTTGTATAATATAGTACTTATAGTTAACAATATGGTATTGCATATTTCTAAAAATGTTTAGATAAATCTCATGTTAAGTGTGCCTACCTCAAAAAAAAAAAAAAAAAAAAAAAAAAACAAGGAAATTCTTGGTGATCATGGGTATATTTAGTATTGCACATTGATTGCATTGATGGTATCATGGGTATATGTGTATGTCCAAACTCATCAAAATGTACACATTGAATACATGCAATTTTTATTTATAAGTCATACCTCAATAAAGTTACAAGAAAAAGAAGTTTAAAGGAACACATTCTTTCTCTTTTGTTGAAACATCTCCAGAGCTTCTCCTTGGATTGAAAACTAGGGCAATTTCTGCAGTCAGAAAGGCTCTCTCAGGAAACAAGGATGGTATTATATGTGTAAGATATCACAGAATACACAGAAAGGCTCTCTTTTACTAGACCAGATGTGTCATTTATGAATTTATAATATCAAATGTCACTATGTATAGTAAGAGATTGAAAGGAGCAATGACCACAGATATGGCAACATTGTATCAATGGATTAGGAATTGGGTTGGGAACCATTATCTGCACAATCTGCCTATCTTCCTGATCATCCAAATTATGCACATTATTCATGTCCTAGACAAAGTATATAACCACTCTAAGTCCAGTTCCATTATCTGTATGATTAAGATAGGGATGCATGTGCCACAGGTCTATATATGTTTGTCTTTGAATCTGTATTTAAAAAACAAATCAGATAAAAAAATTCCTGGCACACAGCAAGACTCCCCATAGCTCTCATTTTTATTATTATCTAAATTCTCAAGTCCCTTCCAATCCTGAGATTCTGTGAATAATCCTTCCTTTTAAAAGTAAAATTTAAGATTCACAAATCCAGAGAATGTGATTCTAAAATGATGAGGGTGTGAGTTTTTTTTTTTTTTTCCTTTAGTGAATTTCCAACTCCCTGGCAATTCACCAGACAATCATGATTTGGGTTGTAGGTAACCTTGGGAAGGTTATCTTAAGGGGCAGAGAAATATGTTCAGTTATAATAGCAAAAGACTGGTGCTATTCTCATAACCCTGCCTATGAAGTGCTTATGCCAAAGTAGTTGCATGGAACTCAGATTTCCTTTTCTTAAAAATTTGAAAATGTTCTCGTAGACCCTACTGCATTCATGATACACCCTATCACCTGTTAAAAAAAAAAAAAAGGCCTCAAAGACAAAAAGACAAAATCTTATTGGAGGCTGCTAAACATCTGTTATTAAGCTTACTAACAGAATACAGTTTTGCAGATTACTTTCTGACTAATCACATCTTATGCTCAGGAAAAGTAATATATGTTTTATGTACAATCCCTAACCTGTTTTTTTAAAAAAAAAAAAAAAACTTATAATCACACAAAATGTAATACTTTGAAATAATTTTCAGGATGAAGTGTAACCTGCAGATATATGTTTTTGAAATGTTAATGTTGCTATTTCTAGGGAAAAAAAAGATATTTGGCTTAAATTCTATCCAAAGTTTGAAAGACCCAATGATAATAATATTGTGTAGGAATGTCACAAAGGGGAGGGAGGCTTTAGGGCATTCTTTCTTTCACTAAGAATCTTCAGATTTCTGTAGATTTCAGATTTCCAGATCATTCAGCAATCTCACTGATTTTACCCCCAAATTTTGGTTCTTCTCTGTGATAAACACATACACAAATGAGGCTTTTACAAATATCTAACAAGCAAATATTGTTAATGGGAAAGTGGGCTACCTTTTGGAACTAAACTTCAAAGCTGACTTGAGGTAGATTTCCATACCTCATTTTGGTGTATCACAAGAGAGAACCAGGGCAATAAAAGAGCAACAATCTCTCATTGTGATGAAAGATCTCTGAAGCTGGGGAGCAAACCAGTCCCAATATTTCAACTAAATTCAATGGCCTGATGTGCTCTTGGATGAAAATAATCAGTCTACCCACTTCCCATTTCACTGCTATAAAAACAGTAGTGTTAATGAGCTCTTTTGGGAGTGGGTGTTATTGGCATCACCCTCATGATCCCACAGGAGGAAGTTAAAGTTCTGAGAATGAATCTACTTTTTAAGGTTACTCAACTATCATACAATACAAGAACACAGGTTTTTGGTATTTTTGCTTTGTTCTTTTTATTTTGTGTTTTATAGGTATCTTTGTTGATCTTCTAGCAAAATCCCTAACAAATATAGTAAGGACTAATACCCACTTTCAATAATGTTACCTACTGAAGATGACAATTTCTTGAACTAACTTTCCTTAAACAACTTGTTGTCACCACCTCCCTTCTCCACTGCTTTAGAGGAAACTATGACACAGGACAGGACATAACCACCAGGAAGGATGCAAAAATGCCTATACCTCCCTGCAGCTGCCAGTTGAGTTATTTGCTTACCTACATCAGTTGGGGTAATAACCTTATTTATGCCAGTTGTTTTGGCTATCATGAAATTTAGTTAAATATTGTATACACCAATGATTTATGGGAATGAAAGATAACTGTGGTTCTTTAAAACTGTAGTTGGATATTTTGAAGAAAATCCAAAAGATGAGTTGTTCTGTATTTTTAGAAAGAAAGAAGGAAGAAAAGAGAGAAAGAGAAAGAACACAAGAAAAAGAGGAGAAAAAAATGACTCTGGGGAAAAAAAGATATGGGGAAAAAACTATGAAAGATTTACAGGGCATGGATATATTATAATGTCTGTGAATAATCTGCATTTATATGCAGATTCCTTCACTAATGCCTTTAAAGAAGAAACAGAAGAATGGCATTAAAAATGCTAAAATTAAACCAGTAGACACATACTCAGAAAAATGTCTTAGCCTTAGGTCAAGATATGAGAGAATCTATACTGTTAAGGTTAAGTTTTATGTAAATACTCTCCTTTTTAAGGAAATTTTACTATATAAACTTTTCAAATCAAACAATTCACTACCAGCATTTCAAGTCCTCCAAAAAGATGTTTAATAAATGAAGTAAAAAATTATAATGCATGCCATGAATTTTGAAAATTGAACTATATAAACATATATAACAGCTTATGTTCAAATATACAATTGTGTTGTAGAATGAGATAATAAGTGACATCAAAAGTTACATGATTTGTAAGCCAATCTACGTGGGAAAATAAATAGCTATTAGTCTTCCACCAAGTTTATAGAACCCTTTTTTTTTAAATATAAAAAGCACCAAGACATTTAAGCAATTACCTAAACAAATATTATTTTAAAATTTCTATATCAACTTAAGCAGTCTAACATTTCTTATCAAAGGAATAATTTATTTAAAATAACTTGAAATGACATGAAGTTATTAAGACAAAGAAAATTTATTGAGTAGTGCTGGTATTATAGGCTAAGAAATAAAGGTCTAAAAAATCAAAAGTGCATAAAATCTTCAGTGAACAAGTAGTGAAAGGAAGAAATACAAACTTCCTTATAATTTAAATGAATATGAAACAACTCCTGGATATGCTTTCACTCTGACATTACAAAGTTGAGTCCATTACAAACTGAGTGCCTTCCTGCCTTCTGCCTTCACTGTGTACCGGTTCTGGAGCTTTCCTAGGTGTAGTTGAGTAGAGTTTCTAGAATCTCAAAACAGTGGTATTTGTCAAGGTAACACCAGTGCTGTGCCTTGCCCAATACACAGGTCTGAAGATAAAAACAGACTGAAAGAATTCGAGATGAATTTCAGTCCTATTCAGAAGCAATTCCAAAGCATTTTGAAGACTTAGATTTATGACTTTTCCCTTGCTCTTATATATTTCAGGGCCAACTTTCATGTTCCATTTTCGACAACCCAGATAGAATATTGAGATATGCTTGGTAGTGAATATGAGCGGTTATGAGAAAAAACAATTCTACCAAAGAAATAAATTGAAAATCGGTTTTCTTTTTATTGTGGTAAGACCAGAAGGAAGGGCTGGGAAGATCCACAAGGGAGGAGAGATTTTGTTCCTATGCACACTGGATTGCCCAGAATGGCATTGATTCAAACTCTGAAAAAAAAAAAAAAGAAAAGAAAAAGAAAAGAAAAAATAAAACTCTGCTTGTGACCCAGTCTAGATTTAGAAAAGCTGAGCTCTTTAGTAACAGTGAGAAAAATTGACAAAATTTGTTTATTTCTGTTGATTTTTTTTTTCTTCTTAAACATTTGTGGATCAACACTGTATTTTAAAGTCTATCCAGGAAAACAGCACAAATACAAATGTGGATTCACAAATCAAACGTTCAAAAGGGACTCTTCACTAGCAAAATCACCTCAAGAAGAAAGTTTAAACCACTTTATCTTATTGCACTAAGACCAAACTCAAAGAGCCCCCAAAATAGTCTTGCCAACCTATGTCTAACCTTGCTAGTTTTTATTGTTGGTTTTGTTCTGTGGTTGTAGTGGTGATGGTTATTATTTTGTTGTTGTTATTGTTGTTACTATTGTTGAACTATGAAATTCAACTTAAGTATCCAAAGAGCAAAACTGTACAGTGAACTGATTAAAGCAGAAAAGTCCCATAATCCCAGCATTAAGGCCAAAGGAAATTAAACCATACTCAAATAGCAGCAAGCACTCATAAAAAAGCTCACAACTGGATTGCATAAGAAATATTGATCTTCAGCTTTCAATATTCTCACTTTGGCTACTATGCATGATTGGGGTCAGTACCCTCTATGTTGGAATTCCTTTGAAGGCCTTGACTCCTATAGACAGAACATTAGGTTCAGGGTAACTTTATTTAAGTGAATTACATCTGAGCCTCCTTACAAAAGAACCAAGAATATTCTTATTGAAGTGAAGGAGTGGAGATATTGGAAAGAATAAACAGGAAAATTACTGATGTCATCAATGCTTTTAAAAATTGCAATAGGTGCGATTGGGTAAAGTTTTATTTAAATAGACTTGAGTAAATGAAAATTGTCTCCATATCTTGTTTAAACTTCACTGATCCATTTACATTCATTTCTTTTCTAAATACTATTCAATATTTGGAATATTATTCATTGGAAATAACCATAAAACCTTCCAAATATGACCCTAAAAATAGCCCATTAAAAGGTGCTTTTTGTCTTTGTACTTGAATTTAGCTGGTGACTCTGGCCTTTTACATGCCAAGCAGTGCTTTCAGCTGAGTAAAAGAATTCTAAGACTCCACTGGCTTTAGCAACTCTGTGAAAATGTTTCTAATTTAAAAATACAATTCCAAATGCTAGAAAATAGAAAGGCCGTTTGTATACTGGACAAAAATCAGTGTCCTCCCTTACATAGTGTCCTGCCTTTAGCTTGAAAAATTTGAAAACTAACATACACCTCAGACACAAAATGATTCAAAGAGACTTTGAGAAAAACAATCACCTAGTAGCAATATTTTTAAGATATTTGTCTTTAAAGATTCTGAAGGGAAGGCAAGTACTGGCCTACAGAGAAACCAAGAGATTTCAGGGACATGCAGGAAACTTTTGGTCCAGATCATGGCTCCAGAAACAAGAATCAAATTCTAAGCTCTCATCCTCCTGCTGTATAAGTGAAATCATTTTTTCTTCAATTCTATACAAAATTATTAACAGTCTTCTACACTGAACCTTCCTCTCTGCAAAAGTAGTTTTTGCTTGCAAGGAACCTATTATCCATTAGCAAGTGTGTTTATTCTTAGTGAACAAGCTTCTTCCACTTCAAAGAGCTATGCTGCCTTTACACTGCTGCCTTTACACACAAGATCCTTCTGATTGTTCGAAGATGAACACAAAGAAATTTATTCTTTAAGCCTTGAGATGTTCAACTCAAGAGCCAAGACTCTGGCCATTAAAGAATTTGTGGGTTAGTCTCACAAAAATAGAGCATCTTCTGTATCTGTCCTCAGGTGCCACAGCACCATCCATGACTTTCATTTAAAAGAAAAACAGAAGCCAGGAAAAAGGAAATTTCTCTCCAGGGAACTTTAGTGACATAATCAAAACAAGTAAAAAAAATATGAATGTCAGATATTCAGATAATAATTCAGCCTACAGCAGCAGTGCTGATAATCCCTTGAATGAAATCTTTATATTCTTTTGTTAGTCATCCTGCAGTCTTGGATGAAAAAAAATAATTAAACTATGCTTTTTCTTTAAATTACTATACAACCTATGTATTTAAACTTACATTTTTATGGAAACTACATAATAAACCTTTCATTAAAATTTTCCTTGTTGATGTATGCAAACCAGGTCAATTTCTGCTGGATTTGCATACTTGGTTTTATCCCTAATTCAACTTCTTGTTAAAGGTTTAAAACGGAGAAAACGTCAGATTACAAATAAAGCAAATACTGCTTATATGTCTAGTGAACACTGACACCATTTACAGGTTTTTCCCCCTCTTTTCCTTGGGGTAGAGAGCCCTGTCAATAATCATTACTTATTAAAAAGGCTGCCATTCCCTACTACAGGATGTAGAAAGAGAGCACAGAGAGGCAGAAATAATTACCTTGGGCTTTTCTTTAAAGACCTCCCAAGAATGGAATGAAAGGAAATCAACTAAGAACATGAAATACCCCCATCATGTGCCATCTCTCCACACTCGCATACACACAAGGTTGGGAAGTATACCCACACTCCATTATTCATATCAACTGCATCAAAAGGATTAAAAAAAAATCTGGGGTCTTCCAGAGAGATAGACACCTATTTTCAATCCATTGAATATGCTCATACTACACTTGCAAATCCTTTATCCCTCCACAAAACTCAAGCTAGATTTGCTAAAAGGAGTCTCTAAGCACCTCCTGAGAAAACGTGCTCTTAGAAATGATTGCTTCAACCAAAGCAGAGAAGAGCTGCAAGTTACTGGCTCTACTGCCATTCTGGCTTGTGTCAGATTCCTTCCTTCCCCTTTCCTTCCTGTCTCCCAATTCATCTGCTAGCCTCCCCCGCCCCCCCCCCCATAGCAGACTATAGGCAAAAGGACTTGATTCTGGAACTTACTAACAAGTACACAAATCCTATCTTTTACAAAAGTTTCAAGGGTTAAATAACACCCTTGGTAAGATCACAGGTAAGTGATGTGAAAAATTACCAGATGACTGAAAGCAAAGATGGTGTTTTTACCAGCACGGAAGAGTTAATGATGAGCACTTTCTTTCTTTCCCCAGATGTTAGGGCTCAAAACAGAAATACAGTATCAAGACAGCATAACCTGACAGTTTTTGCAGAATAGGCTTGCACAGAACTTGAATTGGCATGCTGGGGGTTTGTCCTAAATAAACTTCACAAGTTGCACAAACTGTTCCCATACCCTGATCAATAGTCAGATAAAAAAAGGTTCCTGAGAATTCTTTAGAGTAAGAATAAGGTGAGGGGTGGGGGTGGGAGGTCAATTAGCTACCTAAAACGTTAATAAAAATAGAAAATATACACCTCCAAAACATAAGATGCTGTTTTGCTTTGGGTAATCTGGCCAGTACTGGCACCAATTGCACCCAGGATGAACATGCTACCTCCTAAGGGTGACATGTTTCAAAAGCGTTGGATGTTCTCACCCTCCAGTGCAGAGAACTCTGTCCCAGACCGCCTATATTTTACAGGAACTGAGAGGTGATGAGGTTCACACCCCACCTTTGGGAAAGGAACAAAAGCTAACGCTTGGCAGAAGTGTGTATTGGGGTGGGGGGGGACCCTTCTCTTTCCACAGGACCTTAGAACCCTAGAGGTGGCAACTCTGCAGGGCTCCTTTCATATATCCGTCTAGTTAACTCACAGTCAGTGGACACAGAATCCAACAATCAATTTCTGTACCTTGGAATAGCTACCAAAAGGCTGAGGGGTGATCAGTTTAGCCCTTTGCCTAGGATCTTCTCCTTTCCCTACCTCCCCCAATGGTTTCTAATTAACCCTTCCAGGTCCCCGCCTGGGCTGGAAGCGTCTTCCCTACATTCTATCAACACCCCCAACAAATAGCCATTCCCCATGGGACATAACTTCCCTTTGTGGTTTACCCTCGGTCAATTTGCGAGTGCTTTTGTCCCTGTCCTTCCCAGCAGCGGGCGGGGAAAGGGTTGGGAGCTTTGGGGAAGGCCCACCCTCCCTCCGCAACCCTCTAAAGGAACCGGATCCGGGAGCTCGCCGGCAGGTCTGCAGTGAGAAGGGATCACACTGGAGTTAACCCTTTGAAAGGAGTTGGGAGATCGGTTCTCATTTGGGACCCACTAAAGTAGGACCGGTGGAGCTTGAGGATCTACCTCTCTTTCTCATCCCCCAGACTCCACACACAGTCCCACAACAGGCCGACGCCTTTACCCTCCGTGTGACCAGTTGGAACCATCTTCCATGCTCTGCCCCAAACCTGGGATGGCGGGGAGGGGCAGGGGGGTGTTAAAGACAGGCAGCTAAGGGGAAAGACAGCAGGAGAGCAGAAAGGAAACTCGGTAGTAAATTATAGTTGAGACAGCGTGTTTATTTACGAAATTTGGGGCTGGTGATAGTTTCTGGTGTAGTGGTGGTGGAGAAGGAGGAGGAAGAGGAAGAGGAGGAAGAAGAGGCGGCAGCATCCTCAAAGGGAGACAGGGTCCAGGAGGGAGTAGAATCATGAAGGTAGGAGGAGGTAGCATATGCCGCAGTGGGCCAGGAGGGCATCGCCTGGGTACTGGGGGTCTGGAGCCCGGCGTACTGCTACTGAAGAAAGGGACGGTGGTGGACAGGACCGTCGGAGGGACCGCAGTGTTCCGTGCTGTGGTGGAGCGCGGGCTGGCCCGGATAGGCACTCGGTGCCCGGGAAAGCGAGTGGGTGCCCGCGTGATAGTGGTCAGGCGAGTACTAATCCGGTTGGGCGTCCTAGAGGAGGCGGCGCCGGCGGCGGAGGGGGTGGCGGGGGACGTGGTTGAAGTGGTGGTGGTGGTGGTGGTCTCCATGGCCTTGGGGAAAGAGCTGGGCTTGGAAAGGAAGAAAGGGTCCTGGCCCATCCCCTTGGAGTCCACCAGGTCGGTGGGCACGTACTCCTTGACGGAGCCCACCACGATCCATTTGAGGAGCATGAGGCTGAGCCCCAAGCCGATGAAGCCGATGAACAGAGGCACCACGCACAGCCACGTCTGCTGCCGGTTCCACACGATGCAGTCGCTACAGCGTAACTCCCGGGGGGGCTCGGCCGCCCCTTCGCCGCCGCCGTCCGGGCCCCCGCCCGCCGCCGCCGCGGTGCCCTCCTCGGCCGAGGCGGCGGCTGCCGAAGCGGCACCAGGTGGCGAGGCAGCGGCCGCCCCTTCACTCATCCTAGGAGCCGGTCTTCACCTTCGCCCCCCCCCGAGGGCCGCGCCAGAGGCATGGGGCCGCGCGGGCCGGGCGCGGGCGCGGGCTCCGGCGGCGGCGGCGGGCTCGGGCGCAGGCAGCGGCCGCGGCGGCCGCATGCAAATCGGCTCCCTGCCCCCACGCCCCTCCCCCCGAGAGGCAGGCGGCGGGCGGGGAGGAGAGGAGCGGGGGAGGGGACGCGGCCGGGGAGGGGGCGGTGAGGATCGCGGAAGAGGGGCGAGAGCGGCCCCCCGGCGCCGCCGGTCGGTCAGGGAGCTGTGGGGCGCGTTTGCAGCCTGCCAAGCAGCCTCCTGTGCGCCGGGGCCCCGCGCCCGCTGATGCTGCTACTGCTGTCGCT
The DNA here is from genome assembly GCF_964194105.1 of Spermophilus citellus. Lineage (NCBI taxonomy): Eukaryota > Metazoa > Chordata > Mammalia > Rodentia > Sciuridae > Spermophilus > Spermophilus citellus. The sequence continues at coordinate 36,926,381 of NC_138198.1, forward strand.
GCCGCCGCTGCTGCTGCTGCTGCCCGCCGCCTGCGTGCGCTCCAGCCGCGCCGGCATCCTCGGGGCGCCGCGCCCGGCCCGCTCCCTGGGGCGCCCGCCCGCGCCGCCGCCGGGCCGCGCCCAGCCTTCAGAGGCCGAGCGGGCTGGCCGCGGGGTACCCGGCGCCGGTGGACCGCATTCCGACACAGGGGGCCGGCCTGGCCGCCGCTCGCCTAGCCCGGCGCGCCGCGTTCCTCAGCGGCTGCTCGGCGAGCCCCGGCGGTGAGGTGCACCTGTTCTTCACCCGGCCCACAGCCAACCCTCGGCCAGCACTCTCCGGGAGAGACCAATCCGAGCACAGCGCGGAGGGCGAGCGGCCGGGCTCGCCTCGCTCCCGCCGCTCGCGGCTCCGCGCAGCCACTGCCGCCGCCGCCTGAGAGTCAAACTCCAGCGAGAGACGCTGCCAGTGCCACGACCAGGGGCCGGGGCGCAAGAGGGTGCCCGCGGGAGCAACCCAACAAGCAGGCAGAGAATTCAAAATCACGCTAAGGCGCCGCAGCCGGGTCGAGCTTGGGGAGCAAAAAGCGGGAGAACGCGTCAGGGGGTCCCGAGCGAGGCAGATCCCCGGCCAAAGGCGGTTCCAGGCGGGCTCTGACAGCCAGGCGGGTGCGGGTGTGTGTGTGTGGAATCGCGGCGGACGGGCTGGGATTCGGGCAGAGTAGCACCTCCCACCAACACCTAATGGTGGTTTCTTAATGCACACAAGATAAATAAATGATCCAAGCAAAACCCCGTTGGCGATGTGTGGCAAAAGCAGTTCCCGACCGATTGTGAGAAGGTCTCCTGCGCGGATCCAGTGGGGGTCAGAGACTGACGCTGTGGGGCGAACGATTGGGGGCGTGTACGGGTGGGAGGGTGCTTGTGCCATCCGCTGCCTAACTGCGTGCCATGGGTGCGGGATGCAGAGCCACCTTTGCCTCTGAGTTCCTGAGAGGAATGCTGGTGAAGCAGAAGACCTTTGTGCGATCAGACCTGTCAGATCTCTCCAAGCCATTTATAACTTGCCTTTAAAAAAAAAAAAAAAAAAAAAGGATTTTTTTTTCTTTAAATGTATATGTGCGCACAGGTACACAAGTCACAAGACAAGCACATTTGAGAGAAAAATGTAAAACGATTTGGGTTGGTTATCTGAAATTCCGATGCCGGTTCTTTCCCTGGTGTAGGCAGGCACCTGAGTGCTTGTATCTCAGGTGCAACGTGGTACCTGTCTGGCGCTCAGGGTGGCATAGAAAAGAAAGAAGGGTAAAGAGCGTTATCACATGGTATATGCTGATGGTGCAAAACCTCGCTTGCCAACTCTCCCGGTATTTCCTAGTCGAAAGTAGAAACCGAAGAGATGTTTTTATTCACAAGTGCCAAAAAGGAGAGGTTGAGAATGGCAGTGTCCTAGTACACCTCCCTAGCACTGTATGGAGCAGATGATGGAGCCAGCGTCCTCTTGTCCTGTCATACTCTCAGCAAAATGAAGTTTTCACGCGGTATCCATTTTATTCACAGGTGAAGAGGGAAATGGCACTCTGAGGAGATGGCAGAGAGCAAAGGATGCATTGAATCAGGAAGCCCCTGGGGTTTTGTGCCTACAGAGTTCTTTGTACAGACATAGTTAATAAATTATTTTTGGTGGCAGTAATATGACTGTCACCTTTTTCAGCTATAACATTGAGACTTCTCCCATAGGAAAGCTTTTGATTTTTAGTTTGATGGAACATGCCCTAATCCAGTAGAGCTGAATTATGGTTCTAAAAATTGCAAGTAAAAAGGCCAGAAACTCTTGAATCCACATTCCATCAACTTTCTAATGCAAGGCATTGTCCTCTTAAGTCAAAAATTGATCCAGTCCCCACCTTCTGTAGGTGCTGGGCATTTACTCTCAACCTTTCCTACATAGCAAATCAAAATGTCCATACACTTCAGTAGATTGCTGTCACATATTTGAGACAGAAAATTACTTTTCCAGAATACTCCTAGTGTACTTCTTTTTTTCCCCCCAGTATTCCTGTGGTCTCTCTCTTCATCCCTGCCCACTGGAATAAATGCAGTGTACAAAGAGGGGTGTTGTAATGCTTCAGCTGGGCAAATGCTTGGTTTCCTGAAACCATGACTCAACCACATTCACTCCATGTCCTCTCAGTGCTCCCCAATGCCTTCTTCATCTACTTCTCCAAATTTCCTCCACTTCTCATTTCCACCTGGCTTTAACAGCTTATTCATGGTTCCCCATTGAGTTCATTTTCTCCTGGATCCCAAGCCACTGCACCCAACTACCCATTAGCTGCTTTCACAAGGCATCATCACTGGAGGGGGTAAAAAAGAGCCCATTGCTTTGACAGTTTTCTATTGGGGAATGGATTTTACCAGCCCATCCAAGAATGTTTGGCTAGTATAAATATTAAATTGTGGTTTTACTGTGAGGCTTTCTGGTAGCAGGTAGTAAGGACTGAAATTGGAATTGGGGAGGGACTGTCCACAGTGGAGACAAGAGACAAGTGGTAGGCTGTCACTGCTCATGAGCTGCCAGTTCATAAGTCCCCCAGTAAGGAGGAGTCTCATTCCAGTAACTCACAGCTCACTGAAGCAAAACACTGGATTTGGAGCATCTAGCTTCGAATGAGGGCAAAAATCCATGTTAGAGTTATGCCCTTAATAGCTATAAAATCACTTTGAGCCAGTTTCCTCAGTTGTGAAATGGAACTGCTATACCTACATACTATACCAAATATATGAGATTGTATAGCTAAAGGAACTATTCACGTATGGCACCTTTTAAGCACCATTATCAGATACCTTTCTAAAACGAGGCAGCTGTATGTGTTATTCTACTACAATTCAATTTTTTTTTTTTTTTTGTAAAATTGCCAAGTCTTGGCTGGGCACAGAATCACGAGCCACCACACAGCTTTGTAGATTCAAACAGCAATTCTTTATTCCCGAACTCACACCGGCCTCCACACACGTTCTGGGGCAATCCCAGTTCTGCTGCCACCCAATTCACCTACTCCACGAGGCTTTTTTCCCAAAATGCTCTCTGATCTCACAAGAGCTCAATGGGAGCTCAGGTAGCAGGAACGCCCTATTTCCAGCAGCAATAATCCTCAACATCGAACTTCCCTAAAACCCAAGGTCTTAAACTGGGAACGCCCTAAACCCAAGGACCGGGATACTATACTTGCTCAAACTGCAGGATACACCCTAATCCTGGATCCACCCTCGTCCTTGAGTAGGGTCATCTTTCTCAAACACACATGCAAGGTCACAGCAAATTTAACATGGGGTACGCTGGCAAGGAAATCGATGCGTCATTCCTACTTGGTAATAGCCCTCAGCATAAAATGGCATCAAAATTTCCAAACTGAGAGGCTCTGAATCCTTTCCATTCCCATATCCAAATTCAGTTGGTTGTCAAGTCATTTACCTTCTGTCTTTATGGCATGATTGTCTAGGGACCTCAACATGAAAAACCTTTGATGAAGTCTCATGTTTAGAACCACAGAGATGAAATGATATTAGTGGCCAAACACATCCAATCTGTGATCCTATAAAATGCCCAGCACAAAAAGTCATTTTAATTCCAATGGAGCTGTATGGAAGATGTCACTTCCTGGGAAAGACGACCCTGCCTGTCCATAGTACACATCATTTAAAAACAGTTCTTGTTGAGCTAAAAAATTTGCCTTCCAATTCTCTCACTGTTTCTTTTTACCTCATTCAATAAAGAAAATTTCCAAAAATTGGGTGACAGACATGGAGATATAAGAGAACACAAAATAAAGGTTGCTACCTTCTTGAAGCTTCTATTGTAGTGGGAAAGACTCACAGTTAACAACCAAAACAGATAAATTATGTAGTATATCCAAAAATGTGCAGTTTTGGACCACAAAGAACTTGCCTAGTCTGCATGATTATACAGGACCTCTCTTCTCCAATCCCAATATCCCTAATCAACTTACTATCCCCTCCATTGCCACTAGAACTTGAAGCAATGACCAGGGCGATTTTTTTTTTTTAATAAACAGGATTCTCTGGGTAGTGTAGTCACTTTAGCAATCAGTCTGTCCACTGGGAATAGTGGTGCACGCCTGTAATCCCCACAGCTAAGGAGGCTGAGACAGGAGGATCACAAGTTCAAAGCCAGTATAAGCAACTTAGGGAGGCCCTATGCAACTTAGTGAGACCCTGTCTCAAAATTGAAAACAAACAAAAAGGGCTGGGGAATATGACTCAGTGGTTAAGCACCCATGAATTTAATCCCTGGCTCTGAAAAAAAAGTCTGTCCTGCAAAGTACTGATATATTTTTAAAAATTTTTTTAGCTGTCAATGGACCTTTATTTTATTTATTTATATTTATATGGTACTGAGGATCGAACCCAGTGCCTCACACATGCTGGGAAAGTTCTCTACCCCTGAGCCACAACCCCAGCCCCTAATATTATTTTTAATGTCCACTGGAGTCATGTATATAGTCCGTGTGAAACCTCAACTCATTTCACAGAGTAAATATGAGACAATGGATAAAGTTCACCCTCTTCCATATGGTTACCTATTTCCTCATTCTTTCTTAGTTTTGTCCAGTGCTGTGAATAGAATAACAAGCATTCTGTTGTAATTCTGGTGGCTATTTAAAAAGAAAAGCTGATTATTTTCTTCTCAAGTGTCAACAAGTTACCTAATTTTTATGGTTTCTTGTGTGCTCTTGAAGACTCTTGATGTAAACAATCAGCACAAAAATGTACTAGAAAATTCCCCCAGCATGGATTGCACTATTCATAACCTCTTGACTTTAAGGATTTATGAATTGCAATCCAATGTAAATAAAATGAACAATAAGATACATGAACTATACAAAGGAAAACTCAGAAAGTGCAAAAATGAAGAATTTCCATTCTAACTATATCCTAGTCACAAAAGATGATTGTAACAATATTCAAAGGCTTAAGGAATTTGGAATGTTGCCAAATTGCTCTATCATAAATTAAGAAATGCTGATTACTCTATAGCAGGATGTGGAATTAGAAGTTTTGAAAGAGGCGCTAAGAAAAAAATAGATGTGAAATTTCAGCAGGAGTTGCCAGAAGATAATCTAAATTTCAAAATAGGTTAACTAAGGACTGGATGTATGGAAGGAGGATTTTCATGAAGAGCATTTCTTTAGCAGAACCGTGATCTGAGTTCAAAGGGGGAAGATCAAAAGTACACAGCCCTCTTATTTTAAGTTCAGTGAGAGGGGACTCAGGGAACCCCAGATATTAGGTAGATCCTATTTGGATTGGGGTACTCAGTGACACAAGGCTCAGGAATCTCAGGTCAAAGAGCTGGCCCAAGTGACCTGTGGCAGGAGAGGCTCTGTGTGTTCAGTGTTTGCCATCACCTGAAGGCATGAAGCCATGCCACAACAATAGCATCCAGAGGAATATAATAGGGCAAGCACAGAGGAGAACAGAAGTGGAAATGAACTGGAGAATAGTGCTGAAGAATGTTGGTGTCCCAGACACATGTCTGAATTCTTTCTTTTACCCTGAATTCCAACTACCTCTACCTTCTCATATTCATGTGGATACTTCATTCTTAGCGTTCAGAGTCACGTTTGCTGTTTGTCTATCTGGTTTTGATCTCTTTGTTATTATTATTATTATTTTTTTTTTTGCCTTTCTACGGAACACTGGCAGATTCTGATTTTTTTATGACTACACAGTAAAATTCCCTTATTTTGGATTGTTGTTGTTATTTTTATGATTTAGGATTGGAGAACTAGTAAGTGGAAGTTTATCTTGACAATTCACAAATCAAGTTCCCTCAGAGGACCCCAGGCTTTGTGAGATCCAAGATGTCTTCTCAGCACAGTCTGAAACAAAGGAGGGGAGTTCCCGCTCTCTTTTCCTCCCTCTGGACCACACAGTGGATTCCACTTGACCACGTGATGGTTCACAAGTTTGCCATCTCTCTTAGTTGGGGGTGAGAGTGAGAGAAGCTGCAGGCATGGAGGAGAGGCAAAGCTGCCTCTCAGAAATGCTTTCTCTTAACCAAGGAAAAACATCTTTGACTCAAGCTTCATTATCCCTAAGAAAGGCAGTGAAAAACAGCTGCACTCAGAAAGAGTTGATGTGATTTTTTGTTTGTATAAATAACACTTTGGCTTCATCTCACCTGTGTTTTCTGGAAATCTACATTCTGCTTTCTTCGATTTGGGCATGAAACCTTCATATCACTTGATGGGAGAAAACAAAATTTTCCACAATTCTTTACTGGTTTACTTTATGCTGACACAAAGGGGACTCCCTGCTAAACTGTTCAGAGAATACCCAGCCTTGGTGCCAGTCCCTGAGACCCTGGCCACCATAGCTGCCACACTCAACATAACCCTAACTTTCTCTCTTTTTTTTTTCCTAATATAGTACTTAAAGTCATAAGTATAAGCTTAGAGTTTCCTTTCTCAACTCGAAATCTCTTCTAAGAATTATTGGTGGTCTCTGGAGGTTTTCAGTGCTCTACAAACTCTCTCTCTTTTGTGTATTGGATCCAGAAATTTTTTTTCTTTACATAGTTCAATCATAAGTCAAGGGGAAAGAGCAGAGATTCTGGAGTCAATCAGGCTTGAATATGACTTTCAGCATGTGGTTGCACAGTTGAAAAATGTCACATGTGTTGTGCCCAGTGCTGTGTTTGGCATATGAAAGGCACCCCAGAAATAGTAGCAAGTACTATTTAATGAAAATAGACATTAAATAGAAAAGCTGGATACAACATGGGGTACCTTTGAGATTGTTTAGCAACCAGTGAATTCTGAATGGAATATTGCTATCATTTGTATGTAATCTGATTATCTCCCCAAAGTCCATATATAGAGGTTTCATCCTCAGAGAGGATGCTATGGACCTTTAGCAGGTGGAGGCTAATGGAAGTCTTTATGTCATTGGGTGTGTGCCTATAAAGTGGGTTGTGGAATCTAGCCTAAGCTGCTTTCTGTCCTTGGCTTGAGGCATGACTGCTGGCTCCAATGCATGCTTCTTCCATTGCCATCCATCACCCTCACCAGAGGCCCAAATCAATGAGGCTGCTTGATCTTGGACATAACCTCTAAAATCGTGACCTAAATTAACCATTTCTCTTTATTAAGTTGGCTGCCTCAGGTATTTAGTGGTAGTAATGCAAAGCTGACAAATACAAGCATTATCTAAGGAGCCCTCTTTATGCAGGAGATAGTCACAGGAGTTTGGCACTTGCATTGTTGATTTTAACAAGTTGGATCTTGGTGGGGTGTATGGACTTCAGGATCAATAAAGGGGTACCATGGAAAATCAGTATCATTAGGGCCACCGGTGATGAATGTACATTCATTCCATGCCTTGTGTGCCATCCCTACCACCATGTCCTTCTCAAAGGAAATCCACAGAATTTCCAAGGAGTAAGTGTTGATACTCATAGCAGATTTGGCACATCTGTTATTGCTAAGAAAGGGTATTTCAGGAGAACAAAACTTGCTTTGTGCTTTTAAATTGAAAAAAAAGAAAGGAAAACACCACCTAGTTTATTTAGAAAAAAAATATCAACAGAACCCAAAATGGCTAACAATGCCCATCCCTTCTGAGATAGATACTCTAAGGGATTCCCAAGACTTAGAAAACCTGTTTTTTGGGGGGTTGGGGATGTGGCTCAAACAGTAACGCGCTCGCCTGTCATGCGCGGGGCACTGGGTTTGATCCATATATAAAATAAAATAAAGATGTTGTGTCCACCGAAAACTAAAAAATAAATATTAAAAAAAGAAAACCTGGTTTTTATCTTGTCTTTGAGATTTTCACAGCAAGGAGGAAAATGATCCTCTATTTTAAATAAAGTGAACAAAGGCACCAATGAACATTTAAGTGTTCATGTGATGGGGTGCAACAATAATGCCAATAGGATATGGTAAAGATAAAAGGATTGTTCAGGGACTGTTTTTGGTGGTTAAGTTATCAACTGCCTTCAGAGTTTTATTCAGAATTATCTGAGCATCTTCTTAAGAGTTGTAGTTTTGCTGAGCATCATCAATGCCAAAGACAAAAGCAGAACAAGTAAGGACATTGATTTTGTTCAATGAAGAGATGCCCCAGGTCTGCTGATCAGAATGTCTCAGCACAGTGGTTTGTTTATCTTTTGATTCTCTTAGGGAGGGACTTGGGATGTTATGGTCTGAATCTTTAATATCCAGGAAAACCTCATATTTTCAAAGCAGGGTGCCTAATAAAACAAGTTTCAGAGGTGGAGATGTTAAACAATGATTAGCTTGTGGGGGCTGTTACTTTGCAGTGGATTAATCCTCTTAGTGGATTAATCCTTTTGATGAATAAATAATTTAAATGGACTACTGAGGGGAAACTGTAGGCCAGTGAAATGTGGCTAGAGATGGTAGCTCACTGCGGACATGGCATTGGACTATAACTATCCCTGGGCCCTTCTTCCCTCCCTCCCACCACCCTCCCTCTCCCTCTCTCTGCTTCCTGGCTGCCATGAACTTAGCAGCTTTTCCATCATGCCTTCTGCCATGATATTCTGCCTCACCTCAGCCCCAGAGCAATGGAGTTGTCCTAGTACTAAGCCTTCTGAGACTGTTAGTTCAAATAAACTTTTCTTCCTCTAAGTTGTTCTTTTCAGGTATATTGGTCACGGTGATAAAAAGCTGGATACAACGTGGGGTACCTTTGAGATTGTTTAGCAACCAGTGAAGTCTCAGGAAACCAAACAGGAAATATTCATTTCTGTGTCTGGCTAGTTTTAGTGGGGAGGGAAGTTATAATCTCAGGTAATAATTGAAGAAAAAGTTGTTGAAGGGGTTTGTTTCTGGTTCATGATAAATAAATGTCTATGTTTGGCCTCATTACAGGTAAGTAAGGAGGTCAGCTGTGAGTCTTATGTGAGTCATGCCAAAGAATGGACAAGGAATCTTACATCAGGCATTGGAGAAAGGGTGGTTCTCAGTGGTAAGCTACTTCCTGGAACACAGAAGGTAGAAGGGATTTCTGAAAATCAGAATTATGGGGGTGGATTCCTTAACTTTTATTTTTTTCTAAAAGCAGAGGGCTCAGGTCAAGCTCAACATTCACACTTAGTTTTATCATTCTCTTTTTAGCTTTACAAGAAAGTATGTGTGCTCATGATTATTACTAAAGATAAGAGTGATAATATGTCTATATATTTATGCTTCCTTCTTTCTTATATGGGAGAAATAAAGTAAAATTTTCCCCATATATTTAGTACCTGTGAAAAACACTGAAAGCACATATAAATTCTGTAGGGAATAGATAGATGTATCATAACTTGATAAAGTATTATTCTTATTCTAGTTATCTTAGCAGTTACAGGATATTGTAGAGGCTACAAAATTGTGCCTTAGTGAATCCTTGAAAACCGTGAGTGTAATCCTATATAACATAAAGCACACAAGCTATGTCAAGGTTTTTGTTGTTTTCTTCAGAATTTGCATAATATACATATTTTTCAGTTCAAGTTCTAAAAATATTATTTTTAATTAATGTTAAGAATATAATCATTATGAGAGGATCTTCTCTTTTGAATGTAGATTTCTGGGAACATTTGATTAAAACATTTAACCAATAGTTGTGTTTATGCATCCTTTTATGGGGTATGTGTGTGTGTACTAACTTATGTAAAGAAATAAGAGTGGTATGGAAGCAGTTGTTATATACCTAGAGAAAAAGTTAATGTAAGAATGGAATTGCTTATGCAAATTAGGGGAAACTAGATACTGCACTTGGTTACTAGATTCCAAATGCAAGTGGAAGAGGATAGAAACAGAAAATTCTTTGGGCTTGTTTACCCAAGGAAATTGCAAGGAGTAAGGAAATGTGAAGTTGACCCCAGAGAGACTTCAAGCCAACAGGCTTAGGAAAGATCCAACTTTGCATCAGGCAAACAGGAGGCTTTTGGAAGATGGCCAATTACACTGCTAATAGTTGGTTATATTAAAAACACTCCACAAGTAACTGGAATAGGAAGATCTTCCCAACTCTGACCTCTCCTAAATCACTGAAAATGGAAATATTTTTTTAGTCTCTAGTACACTGGATAAGATTAAGAACCAAAACAGCAGTATTTATGGTTTACGGTTTAAATATTAAAGACAACATTAGGCAGAAATCTCAGAATCATCATTTTGGGAATGACATAATATAAAAATAATATCCTTGGGAAATATCCAATTGGTTAGGAAGTATTCCCCTGGTAAACAGAATGAATAGGAGATGTTGGCACTGTCTTGCCTTAAGGCTGATTTGCAAATAATTACATATTATTTACCACCCCACACAGAGCTCTGTCCAACGCCCTTTCTCTTTCTGGGAGTACCAAAGAAGTAATCTCACTTAGCATTCTTAATGCTTCTCCAGGGCCCACCTCTAACTTCTCTGGACAACTGACTCAGCCATCAAGATAGCCTTTCTGCAAAGCAGTTTCCAGAAATTGAAGCCCGAATGCACATTTACCTCTTGATCACTAAACTCATATGCATATGTATTTAAGCAAGAAGAGCAAACACTGGTCTAACCCCTGGAAATTCAAACCAGGTCTGAAGAATGGTAGAAAATCCTTATGGTCTCATACAGGAGAGCTGCCTAGAAATCTAAACATTACAAGTTTCCTCAAAAAGTTTAGTAAAGACTAAAAGTGGCAGCAATCTACAAGCATGTTGAAGGATGGCCCTGGAGAGAATGCATCTCCTGCACACAAATACTTTTAGGCAGTCTTTCCTGGAAGTTGTGTTCCAGTGACCCTTTGAAGTGGCAAGGCACATGCAGGATCTCATCATCCTACGAGGCTAATGGGTAAGAAGTGATACCTTTCATCTTTAAAGCTTGAATACAAACTTACATCATTCAAATTCTCCAAGCAGTTCCCTTTCCCTACATAAAATAGCAATATCTTCTTTCTTTTTAAAAAATTTATTTTATTTTATCATCATTATTTTTTGTGTGAGTGAAGATGGAACATCATGGGGCCATTCTGCCTTTCAACTCCAGGTTTGGTGTCAGAAGAATCATCCTAGAGACAACTCTGCTCCTCAAAGTATCCTGTCCCATTGTGCTCTTAACAGAGCTTTAAATTGTGTTGCAAATATTCTGGTGAAGCCAAGCTAAGGGTCACATATCATTTCTAAAAACACTGGAATCAAATATTTGATGGATTAAAAATATAAGTATCCATAAAACAAAGAGGAGAGGTGAAACTCTGGTAAATTCTTGATTCTTTGATTTTAATTAAGGTTCAGGCAGTGGATAATGCATTGAATAAATAGTCAGAAAACTGGACTTGAATCTTACTTTGTCTTATAATTTTATGGGTCCTTCCTAGGTCTTGGTTATACTGCCCCTAAAACGTGGGAAATGTTACCTACATCCATGATTATTATATCTGTCACAGTCCATGATTATAAATGCTAAAAAAGAAAACAAATATGAATGTATTTTGCTAATTTAAAAAACACTGTGCATATATTGTAAAACATTGCAGTATTTTCATTTAATGTGATTGATGAACATTTTCCATTTTCATTTGTAACTTTATACTGGATAACAGAAGATATGTGTATCTCGCTATTTAAAAAAAAAGCCCTTGAAACAGAAAAGTATCATAAGAAACTTTTATTTTTTAACCATTTAAAAAATATGTGCCAGGCTTCTTTCTTGTTGTCTATCTGGGTACTACTCTCCCACAAGCAAATGAGGCCCTGCAGTACACCTACCTAGGGTATAGGCCAGGCCATTACCTGCCTTAGGCAAACTTTTAGCCAAGTAGACTTTGAGTTCTGTCTACTATTGCTCTTTGCCCTATGAGGATGAGAGGGTGGAAGTGAGAAAACTAATTTGGAGCCAGCCCTTATCATAGTTTCCTTTATCTGGCCCCAAACACTTCTATTTGGGATCTTGCAGATGACATCCTTTCTACTTCCCTCAGTTCTGTTATAACCATGTTTTTCTCTTCGGTGATTATTGATGGTGGCCTTGTTGATTGGATTGAAATGATGAAATCCGAAGGAATAAAAATCACTAATTGCCTGATGGGGCACTTGGGATCCAATAACTCCTCAGAATCATTGTTAAATTTTCCTAATAGATTAGTGCATTATATATATAAAAGTGTTCACATGGTAAGAACCTACAAAATAATATAGGATTTATATACTAGTCAAGCATTTCTCCCAAATATCAAACTACCTCTCTCTCTCTCTCTCTCTCTCTCTCTCTCTCTCTCTCTCTCTCTTTTTCTCTCTCTCTTTGGGGGGGAGGTACCTGGGATTGAACCCAAGGGGGTTTAACCACATCCCCAGTTTTTTAAAATATTTTATTTAGAGACAGGTTCTCACTAAATTGCTTAGGCCCTGGCTAAGTTGCTGAGGCTGGTCCTTAACTTATGATTATCCTACCTCAGCTTTCCGAGTCACTGTGATTACAGGTGTGTGCCACGACACCTGGTTCAAACTATGGGTTTTTTTTAATCTTTTATTTTTTGTTGTTGTTATTGTTGTTAGAGAACAACATTATGAGTGCTGTCATCAACATGGTGACTAAAGAGTGTCTGAACATTTTCTCTCTCATAAAAGCAATGAGAAAATTGGCAGATATTATCAGAATCAACTCTTTTAGAACTTTGGAAATTGGCCAGAGCAGCAATCTGGGGAGATTTTATTCAATAAAAAAAATGGCTGAATCTTGGTAAGAACAGAAAGTTTGTCCTATTTCAATCCTTCTCTCCTCAGCTCCTCACTACCCTGAAATCAATAGCCTTCAATCACCCGTGAAACCAGCAGACTAGAGGGGGCAAAATGAGGCTGGAAATCTTTTAAAGCCTCATTCCTGAGGTATTGTCACTATTTGACCCATCTAGTGGTTCCCAGGAAGAGCCAATTGCAAGGTTGACTTTACCAGATATGATGCAGAATTCACCAGTATGAAAAGGCCCTGCCCCAGGGACATTTGTCAAAAAAGATTTATAGTCAATTGTTTAACATTTTGGCTGCCTGAAGTAATACATAACAGTTAGGGTAAACAATAAACTGAGCAAAAAGTTTAAAAGGAAAAGCTGACAAGGAAAAAGGTTTCACTATATTTCTCAGAATGTATATCATGTGTCTGCACAGGGCTATGCTTATGCTCAGGAAGGAACTGACAAGGGTTTGAGGCACCATATCAACAGAAGGTAAAAGTGAAGACAACATTGTAATCCCCAAGAGCACCAAAAATGTGGTCAAACATATAGAACCACTGGGCAAAGACTGGCAGACGCATCAATTCCAGGGGTTGTTCAATCATTAATGAACTACCAAGCTAACTGAGCAAAAACTTTTGGCCACATATGACAAAGTATTGATTTTACATAATTTATCCAGACAAGTTATTACACAATAAAAAGTACAGTAATAGCAACAATCCCTAGGGAGAAGGAAAAGTTTGATTTCCAGAGTTGTCACATTATAGAATATAAAATGTTCAGTTTATAACAAATGGTGAGATATGAAAAGAAAGCATAGTCTGCATATAGAAAAACACAATCCAGAGAAACTGTCTCTTGGGGAGCCTAAAGGTTGGGCTTAATAGGCAAAAGACTTTAAATAAGCTATTTTAGATATGTCCAGAGACAAAAAGGAAATCACATCAATAGAAATAAATGTAAGTATGAGAATGTCATGTCACCAAATCATCAAGAGGGAGAGAGATAAATGATAAAAAAGAACCAAATAAGAACTCTTGAGTTGAAAAGTACAAAAACTGAAATGGAAAATCCAATATAGAGGCATAACAGATATTTGAACAGGTGGAGAAAAGAAATCATCAAACTCTAAGAGGGAACAACTGAAACTGTCCAACCTGTGGGAAAGGGGGAGGTGGGGAGGAAAACAAATGAACAGAGCTTCACAGATCTGTGACAGCATACCAGCATCCATATTATGGGATTACCAAGAGGAGGGGAAAGAGGAAAACAAGCAGAAAAACAGTTACAGAAATAATGGTCCAAATTTGTTTGAAAACATACATTTACAAATCCCAAATGCTCAACAATCTATTATAAACAGGATAATCTTTAAGTTACCCATAAATTGATACAGTGTAATCAAACTTTCAAAAGACAAAGAGAATCTTAAAAGCAGCAAGAGAGAAGCAATGTGGCATGTGTAAGCAAGCCTCAATAAAACTGATGGTTGAAATCACATAACAAATGCTGGTGAAGATATGGATAAAAAGGATCTCTCATACTGTTAGTGAGAATGTAAATTATTATAGCCATTATGGAAAACTGTATGGAGTCCTCTTCCAAAATAAAAATACATCTACCATATAATCCAATTCTCTCAGTTCTAAGACGTATATCCAAAGGAAATAAGTAGATGTCCCTGTTTATTGTGGCAGTATTCACATAACTAAGATATGGATCAGCATAGGTTCCCATCAGCTAATGAATGGATAAAGAAAATCATACACACACACACAAGCACACACACACACAGAGGAATATTATTCAGCTATGAAAAAGAAAGAAATTATGTCATTAGTAGCAAAATGGATGGAATTGAAGGATATTATGTTAAGTGTTGGAACCTAAAAACACAAGTAGAAGATATTTATTATCATATGTGGAAGCTAAAATATTGAACTGAATGTACAATGGTGATTACTAGAGATTAGGAGGGTGGGAAATAAAATAAAGAGATTCCAGATTTGATTAGTGTACCCTATAAATAATGCAGTATAATCTCACCCTGAACTCCATTAATAAATATAATTAATACATATTGATGAAAAATAAAATGTAATTTTAAAAATCAACAACTGTCTGATTGCTCTGGATAGAATTTCAAGAATTGTGTTAAATAAAAGTGGTAAAAGAGGGCATCCCTGTTTTGTTCCAGTTTTTAGAGGGAATGCTTCCAATTTTTCTCCATTTAGAATGATGTTGGCCTGGGGCTTAGCATAGATAGCCTTTACAATGTTGAGGTGTGTTCCTGATATCCCTAGTTTTTCTATCATTTTGAACATGAAGGGATGCTGTATTTTATCAAATGCTTTCGCCACATCTTTTGAGATGATCATATTATTTTTATCTTTGAGTCTATTGATGTGTGAATTACATTTATTGATTTTCATATATTGAACCAACCTTGCATCCCTGGGATGAACCCTACTTGTCATGGTGCCCTATCTTTTTGATATGTTTTTGTATATGATTTGTCAGAATTTTATTGAGAATGTTTGCATCTATATTTATTAGAGATATTGGTCTGAAGTTCTCTTTCTTTGATGTGTCCTTCTCTGATTTTGGAGTCAGGGTGATATTGGCCTCATAGAATGTGTTTGGAAGTGCTCCCTCTTTTTCTATTTTATGGAATAGTTTGAGAAGTACTGGTGTTAATTCTTCTTTAAAGGTCCTGTAAGAACTCAGCTGTGTATCCATCCATTTCAAAATAATTTCTAATTATCTTCTGTATTTCTTTAGTATCAATCATAATATTGCTTTTTTATCATGGATGTTAGTAATTTGAGTTTTCTCTCTCCTTCTATTCATTAGCATGGCTAATGGTTTATGAATTTTATTTATTTTTTCAAAGAACTAACTTCTTGTTTTGTCAATTTTTTCAGTTGTTTCTTTTGTTTCAATTTCATTGATTTCAGCTCTGATTTTAATTATGTCCTGTCTTCTACTGTTTTGGGGGTAGATTTGTTCTTCTTTTTCGAGGGCTTTGAGTTGTAATATTAGGTCATTTATTTGTTTTCTTTTTCTTCTTTAAAGGCATGAACTCCATGCAATGAACTTTCCCCTTCCAACTGCCTTCATAGGGCCCCAGAGATTTCAATACATAGTATCCGTTTACTCATTTACCACTAAGAACTTTTTGATCCCTTCCTTGATGTCTTTTGCAGCCCATTGTTCATTCAGTAGCATGTTATTTAGTCTCCAGGTGTTGGAGTACCTTTTATTGTTTTTATTTTATCACTGATTTCTAATTTCATTCCATTGTGGTCTGAGAGAATGCAGTATAGTATCTTTATGTTTTGTATTTACTAAGATTTACTTTGTGGCTATTTTAGAAAAGGATCCATGTGCTGCTGAGAAGAAAGTGTATTCACTGGCTGATGGATAACATATTCTATATATGTCAGTTAAATCTAAGTTATTGATTGTATCATTGAGTTCCATAGTGCCTTTGTTTGGATAGGCAGTGTTAATATTGCCCAAATGAGCATACTACCAAAAGCACTATACAGATTCAATGCAATCCCAATCAAAATCTCAATTATATACCTCATAGAATTAGAAAAAGTAATCATGAAATTCATCTGAAAAAAAATAAGAGACCCAGAATAGCCAAAGCAATCATTAGTAAGAAGAGTGAAGCTGGTGGCATTACTACACCAGACCTTAAAAAAATACTACAGAGCAATAGTAACAATCAAAGCGTGGAATTGGCACCAAAATAGACTTGTAGACCAATGGTAGCGAATAAAGAACACAGAGACTAACCCACATATCTACAAAGTTATCTTATATTAGACAAAGGCACCAAAAACATACATTGGAGAAAACTGGAAACCCATAAGCAACAAAATGAAATTAAGCCCCTGTCTCTCACCATGCACACAACTCAACTCAAAGTGGGTCAAGAACCTAGAAATTAAACCAGAGACTTTGTGCCTAATAGAAGAAAAAATAGGCCCAAAGCTTTATCATGTCAGATTAGGCACCAACTTCCTTAATAAGATTCCTATAGCGCAAGAATCAAAACCAAGAATCAATAAATGGGATGGATTTGAACTAAAAAGCTGCTTCTCAGCTAAAGAAATAATCAGGTAAATAGAAGAGCCTCCTGAATGGGAGCAAATTTTTACCACATGCACATCAGATACAGAACTAATCTCTATGATGTTGATATATATATATATATATATATATACATATATATATATATATATATATATGTATATATATATATATGTGTGTGTATATATATATATATCACTCAAAAACCTTAACAGCAAAAAAACAAATAACCTAATCAATAAATGGGCCAAGGAACTGAACACTTCTCAGAAAAGGATATACAATCAATCAACAAACATATGAAAAAAATGTTCAGCATCTCTAGCAATTAGAGAAATGCAAATCAAAACTACTCTCAGATTTCATCTTACTGTAGTCAGAATGGCAGCTATCAAGAATACAAACAACAATAAGTGTTGGCAAGGATGTGGGGAAAAAGACACACTCATGCATTGCTGGTAGGACTACAAATTGGTGCAGCCAATCTGAAAAGCAGTATGGAGATTCCTTGGAAAACTGGGAATGGAACCGCCATTTGACCCAGCTATCCCACTCCTCAGTTTATACCCAAAGGACTTACAAACAACATACTACATGGACACAGCCATATCAATGTTCATAGCAGCACAATTCATGGTAGCTAAATTGTAGAACCAATCCAGATTCCCTTCAGTAGATGAATGGATAGGGGCAAAGTTTCTGACATAAGAATAATGAGCACTGGGATCTCAGTATAGTTTTGTGACTATAGTTAATGAAATGATTGTACAATAATGGGAACAAAAGGAAAGATACAGATATTTGACAATAAGAAATTTGAGGAAGTTTGATATTAAACATACTATCTGTCAAGAGACACACAATGAGGGAATTGGATCTGATTACTTTCCTTACACAAGGTCACAGAGTTTTCATTTTGGGGTGATAATGTATTTTAAAATTGTTTGGGGGCATGGTGGCATAAATCGTGAATACAGCAAAAACTATGGAGTTGTACATGTCAGATTGGTGAATTGTATGATTTAGTAATTAGATATCAGTAAAACTATTACAAGTATAAAATATGGAGAAATTACCACATTTCCATGTTTAAAAAGGCCAGAGAATGCTTTGCTGTCATAGCCCTCATCCAAGAAATGCTCAAGAGAAACCTTTAGCCTGAAATGAAAGGACTCTATATAATAACTTAAACGTGCACGAATTGAAAACACTAGTAAAGGTCTCTGTATTAATACTTATCAGACATTATAAATGTAATTTTTGCTTATAATTGTTTTTTTCTATCTAATTTTCAAAAATTACATAAAGCAACAATCATAAGCCTGTGCTGATGGGCACACATCATATAAAGAAGTCACTTATGTGACAATAATAGCATAAAGGATCAGGAAGGGAACAGATCTATATTGGGGGAAATGTTCTTATGATACTGAAATTATAGATGTTAATAAGAACTAGGCTGACAGATGTATGATATCAATTTTATCTCTGGGCATTCATTAAGAATATGACAAAAATGTAACAAAATAAACAGCAAAATTTAAATGGCACACTGTAAACTATCGACTTAAGACAAAAGGCAATAATGGAGAAAGAGAGGAAACAAATACAGAAAACAAATAGCAAGAAGGCAAAGGAATATATATTCTTTCCAAATGCACGTTAAAAGTTATAAAGAATAATGCCATATATTTGACTATAAAACAGATCTCAATAAAAGTAAGATGACTATATCATATGAAATATATTCTCTAGCACAAAAGGAATTATGTTAGAAGTAAATTTTAAAAATTAGCAGATAAATGAACACTTAAACAACATATTCCTAAATAAATAGTTATTCAAACAGTGAATCACACAGAAATCAGAAAGTGTCATAAAATGAACAAGAATGGAAACACATCATGTTAAAATTCATTTGATGCAGCTAATACAGTGTTTAGGTCACTTTATATCTACAAATGCCTACATTGGAAAAGATCTAAAATTATCTAAATTTTCACCATTTAAAACACTGAAAAGAGAAGAGCAGGTTAAATTCAAAGAAAGTAGAAGGAAGAAATAATAAAATTTAGGGTGGACATATGAAAGGGAAAATAGAAAAACAATAGAAAACCAATGAAGCAAAAATTCTATTCTTTGAAAAGATCAACAAAATTCAAACATCTATTCTGATGAAGTTTAAGCGAGTGAACAGAACTCACCAAAATAGTGAATAAAAAAAAAAAGACATTACTGCCAGGTGGGTAGGTAGATAGATGACAGGCAGACTTTCTAAAGGAATAGTATGAACAATTGCACGCTGACAAATTAGATAATAGAAAAAACGAACAGAGTTCTAGGAAAATAGACATTATTGAAACTGACTCAAGAAGAAATAGAAAATTTGTATAGACCTATAACAAAGAGAAAAAATTAGTTTCAAAACATTTCTCACAAAGGAAAGTCCAGAATTAGATGGCTTTTCTGGTGCATTCTATCAAAAAATTAATGAAGAATTAACACAATTTTTTTCAACCCCCATTAAAAAATAAATAAAAAGAAACAAGGAACAAATACTTCCTACATTTCCTGAATCTAGATGAAAAATTATCAAAATATTATTAAATCAATCAGAAACATATAAAATGATTTTACAGGGCTGGGGATGTGGCTCAAGCTGTAGTGTGCTCGCCTGGCATGTGTGCGGCCGGGGTTCGATCCTCAGCACCACATACAAACAAAGATGTTGTGTCCGCTGAGAACTAAAAAATAAATATTAGAAAAATTTTCTCTCTCTCTCTCTCCTCTCTCTTTAAAAAAAATAAAATAAAATGATTGTACATCATGTTCACATAAATTTATCTCAGGAATAGATTAGTCTTACATGCAAAGTCAATCCAATGCTGATTAATACACTATCTTAACAAAATAAAATACAACAACCACATGGTCATCTCAGTGATGCAGGAACAACCATTGATAAATCCCTTTCATGAGAAAAACAACCTAAGCAAACCAAGAATGAAAGAGAAATTTCACAACTTGATAAATGGCAGCTATGAAAAACCTACAGTTAATATAATATTTCACACAAAATGATTTACGGCTTTCCTCTGAAAATCAGGAGTAAGACAAGATGTCTGCTCCAGACATTTCTATTTAACATTGTAGTGGATAATGTTCAGAGAAATGATGGGAGAAAATAAAATAAAAGACATCCAGATTGCTAAGGAGGAAGTAAAACCCTTACTATTAGTGGATGGTCTGTATTTCTATATAGAAAATGCTAAGAAATGCACAGATGAAAATATAAATAAATAGAGCAGATTCCTTCAGTAAAGTTGCAGGATATAAGTATAAAAAATCAATTTTTCCTATATACTTACAATGAAAATATGAAATGATATTAAGAAAAAGTTCTATTTAACAAAATATCAAAAATATTTAGAAAAAATAATATAAGAAATATAATGCTAGTTCACTGAAAACTATAGAACCATTGAAAGAAATTAAAGAAGTCATCCTGTGTGAACATATTGAAAAAAAAATCAATACGGTTTCAAAATCAAATTGATGGGCAGATTCATTGCAATCTGTATCAAAATCCAAGTTGGAATTTTTTTTCCCCAGAAAATGACAACATAATCTTAAAATTCTGTTGGGAATTTTAGTATATAGAGGAACTAACACAATCTGGAGAAAGAACAAAATTGAAAGACTCACACTTTTGGTTTCAAAGTGTGAACCACTTTGGTACTACAAAGCTACATTCATCATGACTGTCTAGTAGTAGCATATGGACAGACACATAAATCAATAGAACACCTGGGATTCCAGAATTGATAGCAACTGATTTTCCTAAAGAGTATTCAGTGAGGTGATAGTGGCCTATCAAGAAATGGCACTCAGAAAACTTGATAATTACATACAAAAGAATGAAGTGGACCATTTCTTATTAGCAGGTACAAGTAGAAAATTGAAATGGATCAAGAACCTGAATATAAAATCTAAAACTATTATACTTATAAGAATATAAATGTGTAAATCTTTGTAAGAAAAGAAGATATTTTATACTTAATTGTAATTAAAAGTTTTTAAAGAACACTGTCGCGACCCCTTGCCCGCAAGGAAGACGCAACAACAGGAATCTTCTTTCAGCCGTTTATTCAGGCCCCTGATGTTTCTTCTTCTCTCTCTCGGACGCCCCTCCCAGCCTTAATAAAGCATCCCAAGCCCCAATGCGAAGCTGCTACGTGGAGCTTTCTCATAGGGTGTTACAAAATCACGTGCCAACTCTCCCAAATAAGGAGTTGTTTGTCACAGACCACAGCGGAGCCAGCGCCATCTTGTAATGGTGACCACAGTCCAAAGAAACGGCTCACCACAGTTCCCCCTTTTGTTTTCTAAGAACAACACAGGAGAGAGTAGAGGTCCTATCCCACTGTGCAGAAGTGGCTGCATAGTATGGCTCAGCCCCAAGGAGGCGCCTTCCCCAGATCTGAGGCCATATCAGCCGACGCTTTTCTCCGTGGGACGGGGCGTGGACGCGTCTAACCCGCATACAATAGGACATGCTCTCCTTGAGGTCCACTTCAAGGATCACTCAAGTGCAGTGCCTTGCCTCGCATCCTGTATCGTGACGATGGTGGACGAAGGGGGATAGCTAAGGCTGAACTGTGGCTGTATAGAAATACAACGATAAACAAGTTGATAACACCCTAAAAGAAAGGCACGGGTCTTAAGGCGATAGAATAGCACTAGTGTGGAAACCCATCTGCGTGCAATGGTAGGAAAGCCGGCAGAGTGCAAGGGCTTTCCAACACTAAGAGAATAACAAGGAAAGACATGTCGATCCCAGTGCAATGTCCGTAAGACTTGGGGTGCGACGACCATGCCAAAGATTTACTGTTTAATTTGCGCAAGCCAAACTTGAGGTGAGTTGCCATTTTCTAAAGCTGCAAGAGCTTGTATGATCATAGCTTTATCGTGAGCATTGCGGGCCTTGAGGCGATAGAGAAACCACAAGCAGAGAACCATACCGAAGCAACACATTGCACCAAAAATGCCTACCCCCACCCACTCTTTAAAAAAGGAAAAGGCAGAGGATATCCAATCGGTGAATTGACCCAAAGTCACGGGATCGACATGGGTACTGTTCAAGACAGCTATCTGGGTCAGTTGAGACTGGATCATGTCTTCCGCTGCCATGGACCAATTTCCGGCCAAGTATTCGCCAATGATACGGGAGGCATTCCTGGAATCATTAAATCTGACAGAGGTTATACATAAATGTGCACGTTGGTCAACACAGCCCAAAAGCACCAAATCAGCCAATTCTTCTACCTGAGCTTGGAGTAAATCTATTCTTTGGTTGGCAGCTAAAATCCCTGACAAAATATGTTGATTAATTGTATTCTGGGATTCAAGTATGGTGGAAGTTTGTTGAACAACTTGATTAATGGTGGCAGCAGTCTGCACTTGACTGGCCATGGC
Organism: Spermophilus citellus; assembly: GCF_964194105.1. Lineage (NCBI taxonomy): Eukaryota > Metazoa > Chordata > Mammalia > Rodentia > Sciuridae > Spermophilus > Spermophilus citellus. The sequence continues at coordinate 36,948,696 of NC_138198.1, forward strand.
CACTCCGGCCGTGACCGCTGCAGCAGCAGATACCGCCACGGCTGTCACTATAGCAGCTGTGATTCCAAAATCCCTGCGGACTCTAAGTAGCTCAACAATGGGGAATTCGTCAGGGTCCGCAGTGACTGGGATTGGGACAAAAGTTGGAATTTTCATAACCACCGCTACAGTCCAAGAACCATCCCAACACTCAGATAAGAGACAGGTAACATTAGAACAATCCAGCACCCCTGACGAGGTGTCATTAGCCAAAGGGAGTAAGAACGGGGATTGGACACAGACCATTGCAGGGGGCAATGCGGCATTATATAACAGAGAGTTGAACGAAACAGATGTGAGTCTTTTACCTCGTTCACTCTCCCTAACAGTGCCAGAAACATTAGCCAGCCAACTTTTGGCTCCCAGCAATTGAGCCAGTGCAGAAATATCAGCTGAAGCCCCCTTTTCATTGGAGATCAGCCATTGAAACCAGGACCAACCCACTCCTGTAGAGGAGTTGACACTGTTGTTAAAGTTATAAACATACCTCTTAAGAGAGGGGGAAAGGGAGAAACCTTTAGCAACTTGACGTTGCTCCCAAGAATGATCCTGACAAGGTGTAAATGTTGGGGGGAAACCAAGATTAGGGGTACAGTAAGGAGAGGCCTTAAAATGGGTGGCATTATAAAGACTATTAGAAGAAGGAGGCACTGGGATTAGTACCTCGGAGATAATAGCCAAGGTAGTTGTGTTTAAAGCAGAGCTATTTGCGGGGGTTCCTGAGCCTGTTTGTTCCCCTGAGACTACTTGGCTCAGCACAGCACTGAGAATGCTCCCTGAAACCTGACTGGACCGCAATGGGTCCTCCCAGTTAGTCAAATTCTTGGTCTTAAGACTAATACAATGAGTGTTCCCAAGGCTGAAACAAAAAACTCCTGTGAGATTAACTTGAGATTGATTAAAAATGCTATCCACGTCCCCTCTAGGAGAGGCACAGGGAGCAGACATCTCACATGAGGTAGAGAAAAGAGTGGGGAGGACACTAGAATTACCATGAACCGGCATTGGCATTGGCCAAGCCCGTGCCACTGCCCACCACTGCATTGGTGTCATCTGTGTCATCGGCATCAGCACCAGAGCCAGAGCACTTAGCAGAATGAAGATCCTCATCACGGGATTGCTGTGTTATTTCCTGTTGCTGGTTAGCCGACGTCAAGACTCTTCTTGTCAGGCGTTCAGGGACCCACAACGGTTCCGTGCGATCCTGGGGAAAAACACATACAGATCCTCGTGCCCATGTCAGCACGGGGTCGGGGCCGTTCCATTGGCCCGTAAGAACATCTTTCCACTTAACATAGCCAATCACAGAGGGCTGAGGGGACACATGTCTATCGGCCGCAGAGCGATCATGAATATCCAAATTCAAAAAATTAATGGTAAAGAGAGCTAAGGACAGGCGTTCTTTAGGAGTATGTTCAGCACCTATTCCCCCCTTTTGTTTATGTAAAGTTTCCTTTAAGGTGCGATGAGCACGCTCAACAATGCCTTGCCCTTGAGGATTGTAAGGCAAACCATGAGTAAGTTGCACTCCCATAGTAGAACAAAAAGATGTAAATTGTCTTCCAGTATAAGCAGGTCCATTATCAGTCTTAAGGGACGTAGGTGCACCCCACGCCGCCCAGGCCTCCAGGCAATGAGTAATGACATTACGTGCCTTTTCTCCCGATAAAGCAGAAGCATGAATAATTCCAGAGTACGTATCAACAGAAACATGGACATACTTGAGGCTACCAAAGTCAGGTATGTGTGTCACATCCATTTGCCAGACAACCAATGGCTTCAATCCCCGTGGGTTCACTCCATAAGTAGGGGGATGAAGAAATGTGACACAATGGGGACAGTGTAATACTATCTGCCGAGCATCTGCTCTTGAAATAGAAAAACGCCTGCGCAGTGTTAAAGCATTAACATGAAAATTTTGGTGAAACAATTTAGCCTCCTCTAAGGAGGAAGCCAAACAGATCAACTGACCTCTAGTGGCTGAGTCCGCACAGGCATTACCCTGCGATAACGGACCAGGAAGAGAGGTGTGAGCCCGGATGTGCACTGGATAAAAAGGAGCAGTGTGGCCACGGATAAGCTGTTGAAGCTGATTAAAGTAAGCAGATACATTACGGGCATCACTAATAGCTCCCACAGCCTCCAGGATTTGTAGTGCTTGCACCACATAGATGGAGTCCGAAATGAGATTAAAGGGAAAAGAACACTGTTTAAAAACCTCAATAACAATTTGTAGTTCTACCCATTGTGGATTTCCAGGAGCAAATTGATGCTGGACAGGGGGAGAATCATTAATTACATAAGCTCCCATTCCAGACTTGGAACCATCAGTAAAAATGTTAACAGCCCCCGGAATGGGACTGGATGAAGTTACTTTAGGGAAAATGATAGGATGTTCTTTAACAAAATGGAGTAACGGATGAGAAGGGTAATGATTATCAATATCCCCTTGAAACGAGCAACATAGAATAGCCCAGTTATCTAGAATAGCACACAAGACACTAAGTTGAGCTTTAGTGTAGGGTATAATAAGAGAAGAAGGTGATTGTCCGAAAAATTGAATGCTTTGTTGAATCCCTTTAAGTGCTAATGCTGCAACAGCATCAGGATAATATTCTAAGGATTTTCCTGGGGATACATGTGGGTGAATCCATAGCAAAGGTCCATCTTGCCACAGTACTCCAGTAGGCTGCCGCATAGTGGCAAGCACACATAACTGGAAAGGTTTATCACTCTGGAGCCTGCATAAAGTAGCATGTTGTATAGCTTCTTCTACTGTCATAAGGGCCGCTCTAGCCTCTTTGGTGAGGCTACGAGGGGAAGTAAGATCTGGATCACCCCTAAGAGTAGCATACAAAGGCTGTAGCATAACATTAGAAATATGTAAATATCCTCGTATCCAATTAATATCTCCCAGCAGTTTTTGAAAATCATTTAGAGTTTGGAGATCCTGAGCTTGTATGGTGATTTTCTGTGGTCGTAATTTGTCACACCCAATTGTTGCTCCCAAATACTTAATAGAATCCCCTGTTTGAATCTTTTCAGGTGCGATATGCAGTCCATATTGAGCTAACAACTTCACTAGGTCTTTATAGGCCTCATGAACTGTCTGCTCTGATTTAGCAGCCAATAATACATCATCCATATAATGAATGATCTTGATGGAGGAATACTTTTGTCTGAGAGGTGCGAGTGTCTTCCCCACATACATCTGACACATCGTGGGACTATTAGCCATTCCCTGCGGCAACACTACCCACTCAAACCTTTGATCTGGTTCCTCGTGGTTACACGAGGGAAGGGTGAAGGCAAAACGCTGCGAGTCTTTAGGATGCAAAGGAATAGAAAAGAAACAGTCTTTAATGTCAATAACAATAATGTGCCAACCCTGAGGAACCGAGGAGAGCAGAGGCAGCCCTCTTTGAATGGGCCCCATAAGTTGCATTTGAGCATTTACTGCTCGTAGATCATGCAGTAGGCGCCACTTCCCTGATTTTTTCTTAATGACAAATATGGGAGTATTCCATGGAGAAGTAGAAGGCTGGATGTGACCCAAGTCAAGTTGTTCTTTAACTAGAGCATGGGCTGCTGCCAATTTAACCGAGGGAAGAGGCCACTGAGGCACCCAAACAGGCTCCTCGGTGAGCCATGTTATGGGTATTTGAGCCCCAGCGGCCCCTAGGAAAAACCCAGACCAAATCTGTCAAGCTTTTGATGACCTTGTACAGGATGCTTACGTCCCTGTAAATGTTTTCCTAGTCCTAGACCTGGCCTATACCCCATATTTTGCATAATCTGTTGAGACACTGGGGAATAGTCATTACTAAGAGTGAACCCCATGTCTTTCATCAGATCACGGCCCCATAGAGAGATAGGTAAATCAAGTACATAAGGCTGAAAGGTACCATTATGTCCTTCTGGATCCTTCCAGACTAGATGTCTACAGCTGATCTGAGGGGCCTGGGCATATCCAAGTCCTCTCAAGGATTGATCAGAAGTCTGCACTGGCCATCCCTTAGACCAGTCCCTAAGTGCTATAATACTACGGTCTGCTCTGGTATCCAGTAATCCCACAATAGATTTACCTTCTATGCTTAATTCCAAAGTGGGGCGATTGCTCATATCTAGTGACAAATAGGCACAATTCCCTCCGGTGGTACCAATCTCATTCCCTGTCCGTGACCTTGAATCAGCAGGGAAGTGATTATGTAAGCTAGGCAAAATTAGCAATTGAGCAATCCGATCCCCTGGGGAGATGGACACAATGCCCCTTGGAGCTTCCACCATAACCTTTATTATCCCTACAGTATCAGGACTTATGACTCCGGGGAAAACATGAAGACCTTGTAAAATAGAGGATGCACGTCCAATTAGCAAACCTACAGTGCCAGGTGGTAGAGGCCCTGTAAACTCAGTTTCCACCAATTGGACTCCCATCTTAGGTGTTAATACAAGTCTGGAGGTGGAACAGAGGTCCAATCCCGCGGCACCTGTAGTGGCTCTCCGCGTTTCATGGGATGGCGTAGAGATGGCCATGTCTCGGGTTCGGGTGTGACATTCTCCACTGCCCCATATATTTGTGGGCCCTGGGGTCGAGGGCCCCGTCGGCCATTTTTTGGCCCAGCTGAAATAGGCTGTCCATGGATGTCCCTCACTGATCTACACTCTCTTGCCCAATGCTTCCCCTTTTTGCATCTTGGACACAACCCCGGTAGACGAAGGCCATTGGAAAGGCCACCGTGAGAAGGTCCAGTAAAATTGTCTTTTTTGGAATTGTCTTTTTTGGGACATTCACGTCTAACATGACCGGGTTGACCACAATGGAAGCATGTTCCGGCGGCAGGACCGCCCCCTTTTGTAATCCGAAGGACAGCAGCTGCAAGACCTGCATTAGTTAAAGGTCCTCCAATCTCTCTACACACCTTCATCCATGCTTCTATGCCTTTGTTCTTATAAGGAGTGATTGCTGCTTTACATTCCTTGGTGCATTGCTCAAAGACCAATTGCTTGACAAGGGGCATGGCTCTATCAGGATCCCCAAAAATCTTTCCAGCGGCGTCCACCATCCTTGCTACAAAGTCTGAAAAGGGTTCTGTAGGGCCTTGTATAATCTTAGTCAAATTACCAGATACCTCTCCTCTATTTGGAAGTGACTTCCATGCCCGAATGCAAATGTTATTAATTTGATCATATACCTCAAGAGGGAATCCCGTCTGTTGATTAGCAAATCTACCTTGCCCCAAAAGCATGTCCTTATCCCAATGAGGGTGTCCCGCCGCATGGTTTTGGGCGGCCTGCTCTATTGCGCCCTCTAGCACAAATGCTCTCCAGTCCAAATATTTACCTGGGGAAACACAAGCCCGAACAAGGCTAGCCCAATCAGAGGGAGTCATACAGTATCTAGACAGACTCTCCACCTGAGTTAGTGTGAAGGCGGCATCCACCCCATAAGTGCGCACAGACTCCGCCAGAGTCTTCACAATTTTGAAATCTAAAGGCTCATGGAATCTTCCCCTATTATCATCCTGAAAAATTGGATAAGCAAGACCCATCTCAGCGTTAACAGCCCTCCATGTTTGAGCATGGAAAGCTCTCCCCGAAACACCCCCGCCATACGGCGGTGGATCCGGAGGATCACATTTCTTGAGCTCCTGTTTATTTTTGTTCCCTTCTCCTATAGCTAAACTCCCTAGCTGGCGAGACAGCCTCCCAAGCTCCTCCTCCTCATCCTCCTCTTCCTCTGACCCACTTTCACATGGGGGTGTGCGCAGCGCACTGAGATCTGGATACAATCGTCTCTTCCCCTGTTTCACGCTCCGCACACTTCCATCCTCCCGAGATACCTCACTTCCTGCCGTCTCCGATTTCTCCTCATGTAATTGTTCTAGAACTTCTTGTCCTTTAGTAAGTGCTTCCTGACATCTGCCATCTGTGAGACAACTACGGACCATTTTCCAAAGGGGTATCACCCCGCCCTCTAATATGCCCTGCTCAGAAGCAAAGTCAAGATCTTTGCCTAATTTATCCCAACTAGGTATAGTAAGACTGCCCGAAAATGCAAACCACGGTGCAGCAATATCCAACTTCCGTAAAAATCTTTGTAAAGTACTATGTTTCACTTCCAGGCCCTTGGAACGTAACAGGCCGTCTAGGGCCAGAAGAAGCGGACTTGAAGATGCGGCACCCATGACACAGCAACAAAAGAAACACAGAAAACAAAAGTGAAAGTACACAGTGCAGCTGCAATAAAATATAAAGCTCTCTCTTACTTTGTAGAGGAGCTGACCCCGCTTTGATCGCGGATCCCACTTACTGGGACTATCCCCGCTTTGGTCGCGGATCCCACTTACCTGGGACTAACCGGTGCACCACCCCTGACGGCTGAAAGTTCTGGTTCCCGGGTTTCGGCACCACTTGTCGCGACCCCTTGCCCGCAAGGAAGACGCAACAACAGGAATCTTCTTTCAGCCGTTTATTCAGGCCCCTGATGTTTCTTCTTCTCTCTCTCGGACGCCCCTCCCAGCCTTAATAAAGCATCCCAAGCCCCAATGCGAAGCTGCTACGTGGAGCTTTCTCATAGGGTGTTACAAAATCACGTGCCAACTCTCCCAAATAAGGAGTTGTTTGTCACAGACCACAGCGGAGCCAGCGCCATCTTGTAATGGTGACCACAGTCCGAAGAAACGGCTCACCACAGAACACTATCAATAAATGTTATAAAAACTCACTAAATGACTGAAAGAACATTTGAAAAATCATATGTAAGTATATAGTACTCAGAATATTAAAAAAACCTTATGGAACTTATATAATTCAACATAAGAAGGCCTGTGGATTTAAGGACACATTTCTCAAAAAATTAAAATAAAATAATAATACAAGTGATAAATATGAATATGAGAAGATGGTCAGTGGTCACAAGGGTTATTAAAATCATAACCACAATAAAATACCATTTCATACCCTCTGTAATGGCCATTATTAAAAAAAAACAATTAAAAAATACCCCCAAACCAAATGCCGAATGCTTTCTCTGATATAAGGAGGTTGATTCATAGTGGGATAGGGATAGGGAGCATGGGAGGATTAGACGAACTCTAGATAGGGCAGGGGGGTGGGAGTGGATGGGAGAGGGCATGGGGTTAAAATGATGGTGGAATGTGATGGTAATCATTACCAAATTACGTGTATAAAGACACAAATTGGTGTGAATATACCTTGTATACAACCAACCAGAGATATGAAAAATTGTGCTCTATATGTGTAATAAGAATTGTACTGTATTGTGCTTTCATATATAAATAAAAAAATGTTGGCAAGGCTTTGGAAAAAACAAAACCCTCATGATTTTTTTGTGAAATGTTAAATTGTGCAACTGCTTTAGAAAATAGTCTGGTAGTTCCACAAAATGTTACTCACAGAATTATCTTATAACCTAGCAGTCTATTTATAGCAGTTCTACTATGCAACCAATAGAATTAGAAACATATGCCTATACAAAACTTTCTACATGGATGTTCATAGTAGCATTATTAATAATGCCCCAAAGTACACATAATCCAAGTATCCATCAACTGATGAATGCACAGAATATGGAATATCCATATAAAGGAAAATATTATTCAGTCATAGAAAGGAATTTTCATTTCTTTTTACTACACTGATAAATGTTACATCTTGGATGAATCTTGAAAACTTTATACTAAAAGAAAAAGGAAGACTTGGAAGAAAGACAAAGTCTATAAGATCTTACTCATGAAAGTTGATCTCAAGATTTCATCTCACCCCAATCATAGTAGATATTATCAACCAAACAGAAAATAATACATGCTGGTGAAGATGGGCAGAGCAGGAAGGAAGTCTTATATTTTGCTGGTAGAATGGTAAATTAATACATTTACTATGGAAAACAATATAAAGGTACCTAAAAAAGCTGCAAATAGAACTTCCATAAGATCAGGCTATACCACTCCTAGGTGTAGACCTGAAGGAAATGAAGTCAGCCTACAAAAAAGATGTCTGCTTACCCACATTCAATGTAGCACTATTTATAATAACCAGGTTATAGAATCAGTCTAGGTGCCTGTCACAGATGAATGGAAAAAGGAAATATATACACAATAGAGTATTATTTAGCCATAAAGAAGCATGAATTCAGGACATTTGCAGCAAAATGTATGGAAATAGAGGTCATCATATAAAGCCAAATAGCCGTACTCAGAAAGATGAGTATTGCATGTTTTGTTTCACATATGAAAAAAAGAAAGATGGCTTGACGGTCAAAGCAGGCCTCTCAGGGAAGGGGAAGGAGACATGCATGAAGGAAGAAAGTCCAGAACAAGAGTGAGTAGTACAGAGGGTGGATATGATCAAAGCACAGGAGATGTATGCATGAAAATGTCACAGTTAAACCCATTTTGTATAATTAATATGAGTAATAATTCATTTAAATAGATAGGTAGATAGATAGATAAGTTGAACTCATAGCAGTTGGAATGGAATTGTGGTTATTGAGGTGGAGGAGGAAGAGGGAGGGCGGGATAGGAAAGTTTGATAAATGGCTACTGATTTATAACTAGGAAAAATAAGTTCTGGTGTCCTGTTGCACAGTAGGTTGATTATTATTGTAGATAATGATAATGTACTGAGTATTTCAATGAAGCCAGATAAAATTATTTTGAATGTTTCATCATAAATAAGTCATAAACATTTGAGAAGAAAGATATATTTGCCCAGACTTGAATAATTACACTAGGTATATTTGTGTTAAAGGTCACATGGAAGCCTAAAATTATGTAAATTTTTATGGCTCAATTAAACAATTAAAATTAAGAAAGGAAAGAAGCCTGGTTTGCAAGACTACATATTTTTATTCCATATATGTGTGGTATCTAGAAATGGGAGACCTCTAGTGATAGAATGCAAGTTAGTGTTTCCCAGGGACTAAAAGGAAGGACTGCTAATGTACAGTGTTACTTATTGAGGTAATGAAAACACAAGGGCATTGCATCTTAGCTGTTTGATCTTATGAATATACAAAAAGTCATTGAATCATTATGGTGTCTCCAAAAAAAAGGGAGAAGGAAAAATTATAAGGCCAAATATTTTTATTTAAATTTGGATTGTTTAAAACACAAGTAAGTTATTACATATTTCTTAAGTACCTGTAACAGAGAGGTCTTTTGTTCTTATCTAAAATAGAAAATCTCAAGTCCTTCCCTCTGTTTCTTAAATCAGGGTCTGCATTTTTGCAACCTGCCTCCTTTTCTGATTTTTATACTTTTGCATTAGAGAAAAAATGATGAGATGACTATAAAGGAGTTACACAAATACTGTCAACATGGGCCCCCAAATATCAGCATTCCTTAGGAGGGTGGTACCAGAAATATGCTTTCAAACAAGAACTAAATTATGTACTTTTCTTACAACTTTCCTCCTCCTCCATGTCTAAGATTCACTCCCTATAATAAATGTGGGGGGCAAGACAGGTGTGTATCAAGTCCACTAATGGGGCGACAGTGCACTGGCCCATCCATGGACACTGCTCTCATCTCCACGCTGGAACTCCAAGGCTTCACCCACTCCCCTTACTTCCCAAATATCATTGGCTCAAGGCTGTATGCATAGGTCACTTTATTACTGGTTGGAAGGCAAAGTGACAATGACAGTATCTGAAAGCAGATAACTTAATAACAAACTGCATCTAGCCCTCTGTCTGTGGGTTCCACATCCTTGGATTGAACCAATCGTGGATTGAAAATATTTGGAAAAAATAAGCCTCTACTGAGCATGAACTTTTACTTCTTGTCATTATTCCCTAAGCAATACAATATAGCAACTATTTACACAGCATTTACATGGTATTTGGTATCATAACTAATGCAGCAATGATTCAAAGGGAGATTGTGCATAGTTTAAATGCAAATATCACTCAATTTTATGTAAGAGACTTGAACATCTGCAGATATTGGTATCTGCAGGGTGTCCTGGAACGAATCCCCCAAGTATACTTAGAGAAAACTACATTAAATATGTCTGTTCTTAAAGTCTGAAAGCATTTCTCATTTGCCCCTCATCTACAGTTCCCACTTAGCTGACTCATTCCATCCAGTGTAAGCGGAAGAACTCTCTTCTCTTCTTACTGATTTACTCATGAAAAATCTACACTTTTTGCTTTATTATTTAGAGCAAGTCTATTCCTTTTCTCAGTTTTCTCAATCACTTACTCACCCCCAAGTGGCCCATCAACATGTTTTTTTATATACTATAAAAATGTACTTTTCCAGGAGAAAAACCATTCTGGTCTCTTATTTAAGAGTTACATGGGGTTACATTCGGACGAATGTCACTTTCCCCCTAATAGATTTATCTTGTCAGCACACAGGTACCCTATATTTATGAACCTAAAACTGAAAACAGTTGGAAGGAAGAGTTCAAAAAGGCAAAACCTTAAAAAGTCAGAGAGCATTTATGCTAAGAAGACCAAGACTCAGGGCTATAGATGCAGCTTGCTTGTGTGCAGATCAGGAATGGGCTAAGCTTATATTTGCTAATTAAAAATACACTAGAGTTAGCACACACAGAATTTTCCTTTTGTGGTTGCTTGCTTTCACTTCTGGTTCTTTTCCTAAGCATTATCCTGTTGTTGTTGGTTTGGTTTGGTTTGTTTGCTTGTTCTTGGTACTGGAGATTGAACACACAGACACTTTACCGCTGAGCTACCTTCCCAGTTCTTAGTATTTTGTATTTTGAGACAGGGTCTCACTGAGTTGCTGAGGGCTTCACTAACATGGCTGAGGCTGGATTTTAAATGGCAATCCTCTTTCCTCAATCCATCAAGTTGCCAAGATTACAGATGTGTGCCACCATGTCCGGCTCTCATTTATTTTTAAACAAATAATTGGATGAAAGGGGGTTAAGTTAATCATATGTCACAGACCCAAAGGTCAACTAAAACTCAACAAGTCTTTTCATATGACATTTTTTCCAGTTCTGGGGCTTGAACCCCTGTTTATTCTACCTCTCAGTTACATCCCAGCCTTTTTAATGTTTCATTTTGAGGCAATGTCACGCTAAGTTGCTGAGGCTGGCCTCTAGTTCATGATACTCCTGCCTCTGACTCTCATGGGAATTATAGGTGCATACTACTGCAGATGGCTTACAGTATAATTCTTAGAAAAAAAATTTTGGAAGTATTTCTTACATTAGATTCTCAAAAATAGAAAATATTCTATTCACCATACTGTTCTAAACCATGAGCCAGCCTTCCTTCTTTCCTTCCTTCCTTCCTTCCTTCCTTCCTTCCTTCCTTCCTTCCTTCCTTCCTTTCCTTCCTTTCTTCCATCCTCCTTCCCTCTCTCTCCTTCCTCTGCCCACTTCCTCTCTTTTCTGTATCTCTTTCCTGTTCACTATTTTCAACAAATGCAATATTTGAAAACTGGTACCTTTTTAAATTTAAGTTTCTTTGATTCTTTTCAACCTAATCTCTTTCTATATATAATATACTAATTTTATATCCACTTTGTCAATTAATCATATCTACCTTATTTGTATTCTCTCCAGTCTCCACATTGATAATGATGACACATAAATTTATATCCTAATCTTAAATGGATATATTAATTTTTTCTTTAATAAATATTTAGAATATTAGTAAATATTTAATAATGCTTAGTAAATATTTAGAATGTTTTCTTAAAATAGATAGTAGGCAATCACTGCTGATGCTGTTGCTACTCTGACAAGATTCTCCCCAAACCCTTGGATCATTTCCTCAGGACTATCCTCTGGCTTCTGAGGTCCAGGGACCTGAAAGTCTATCAGTGCTTTCTTGGTGGAACATGGAGAGAATCTGAAAGCCCTAGGGGTTCATGCCCGTACCAAAGGAGGTCTTTACCTTGATAGATCACAGTGAATTTATGAAAGCTCCTCTCAGCAACCATTGTTCAACCTGGGACCTGACTTGCATTCTCACTTTCTTATAGAACTTGGCTGGAGACTCTTTCTGAAAGACTTTTGAGCCAGATCACATTTTTGCTAGGGTCTTCCTTTTTCAGTTCCAGCTCCCCTCATTTCCTAATTAGTTGTCCCTTGCCATTCAAATTTTCTGGGGACCAATGATAGTAAAGCTTTATTTATTTATTCTGTATTCATTAATTTATTTATGTACTGGTGCATTTATGTACTGATACTCAACCGCCAAGCAACCCTCCCCAGCCCTTTAAAATTTTTTTTTTTTTTGAGACAGGGTCTTGCTAAATTGCCTGTTTAGGCTGAGCCTCCCTACTCACTGGGATTATAGGTGTGCACTACCATACAATAGTGATGCTTTACTGTGACATAAAGAGAGAACAAATGTCCTGGAAAGAAGTAAATTATGGAAAATGGAAAGACAAAAAGTAACTAAGAAACTTAATACAAAATCAACTGAAATGATTCCGTGGACTAGATTACTACTAATATTTTTATTTGGCTACTTACATTGCAATCAGCATAGCCCTTGATTTGAGAATCATCTTGGTTTGAGTGAGGGCCCTGGTTCTACTACTTCTAGTTTCATAATCAATAGCATTTATCAAAATTCCTCTGCTTTGGGCTGGAAATGGGGCTCAGGGGTAGAGTGCTTGCCTAGTGTTCTCAATGCCCTGGGTTCAACCCTCAGAACACACAAAAAAATAACAACAACAAAACAAACAAACAAAATTCCTCTGCTTCAACCACCTTGACTGAAAGATGGAGATGATTTTGGTTTCTTTTTTATATTATTAATGTCAATATTAAAAAAATATTACATAGTGAGATATTAGGAGGGCTACGGATATGTTCTAATTGTTTCTGGGAAGACACTCCTTAATTTAACACTCTTCATGTCCTGAAAATTTAGTTAAAAATAATATTGCTGTTGTTTATAAAATCAGTACCACTCATTGGTTATTGCCATTTACATTGCATGAAGTGTTCACGTGTAATGACTTCCTTTGATTATCACAAAATCTCTATGTTTTAGGAGAGGAAACTGAGTCTTCAGGTAGAATCACCTGGATGATTGCAATCTCTATTATCGTTTTTTCCCATATCACAGCGATGAATGCTAAGAAGGCACAGAGAACATTAAGGCCCGAGATACAGAAGGAGAGTGACACATCTTGTGATGGATGCTAAGACAGACTTATTGATGCGGCTTGGAACATCAATAACACTAAGTACATGCCAGATAGGCCACTGCAGCCCAGGGTATTGGCAGTTTGGTGGTTTTCCTCAGAGAATTTATTACAAAATCAATGAGTTTCTCCTGGAAAATGGAGGAAAAACTGGAATAATCTGACAGCCAGACAGTTGTTTGTATGAGGGATAAGAGACATAATGTGGATTTCTACATTTGTGAAAATATCTGTGAAGCCAACCTTGAGCAATTTTCAATGAGATTCCATAGATATGTGCTAAATGCAAATTGAAGATATGACCATACAACATCCATTTCAAAGAAATATGGGAACATAATAGCTAGGGAGTAGAAATAAATACATTTTTCTCAGATACACTGTCAAGCCAAATTGAGGTTGCTTTAACATCCAAAATCTGATTAAAATGTTAAATAATAAGCCTATTAAGAGTACCTGATTGCCAGATCCCCATTGTGTGAAACTGCAGCAACTAAATGCTAAGAATAAATTTTAACTCACAGCCAGAACCAATACCAACATGCCATTTGAAATGCTCAGGAAGGCCTTGTTCTAAATTCCCAAACAACAAATGTGCATGGAGCCACAAGCTCTGCTGCATCATACAATTTTCTCTCTCCTTCTCCCTATTGTCTGTTTTATTTTGCTTTCATGGTGAAGATTTAGCTCATACAGAATGCTTAAAGATGGAACAAAATTTTACCAGAAATAAAATACTATCAAATAATGAAATAACATCAAAGATTTTTATATTAGGTGAGAAAAATCTCTTTCTCACAAGTTCACACCTATGGAGCAGCCATGTTCTAAGGGAAAAATACTTTTCTGACTTTCTATTACTCAAAACACACATTATATATGGATAATTCAAACAAACATGGTGAGTATAACTGTTTAGCTGCTAAAATGGCACCACTATGTTCAAGAGATAACATACAACTTAGCGTTCACTCAATTTTTCAGCCTAATAATTATTCAATTCTCAATGAATGTTTAATTTTATTGGATTCATATTACTTTACACTTTATATATAAATTAAGACAATATAGGCTTGGGTATAGGTTAGTGGTAGAGTGTTTATCTGATATGCCCAAGGCCATAGTTTCAATCCTCAGAACTGAAAAAAAAAAAGAAAACAAAGATTTTATTATCATTTTATAATGTTATTCAAATGTGCCAAAAATTTGTTCATGCTTTATTAGATCAAGATAATAAGCATTGTCTGTAGAAGGCAAATTTTAGGAAGGATTCAATGTCTCACCAATCCTTGCTCCTTCTTTTGCCATGAGGAAAAGAACATTTTTTAATGATTCAAGGAAAAATTGAATGCCAAGGACAACAAATTAGATATCAATGTGAGGCTAATGCAAGTGTGAAGGACGACTACTAGATTTCTGACTTGGCTCACTGGATGCATGATAGTGTCATTCCTGAGAAAAGGGATGCTGCAAGAGAGTTATGTTTGTGCAGAAGTTGGGGTTCCAGAAGCCTGTGGAGCAGTACAGCAGACCGTAGACTCTACAAGTTTGCAGCTCACAGAAAAATGAAAGCACTCATAAACTAGAAAGTGCCAAATTAATGTTTTATTCATGCTTATGTTTGTTATTACTCTCATACTGCATTCATTGAAAAATAAAGGGATGAATATTCCAAACATGCTAGTCCTTACTGTACCCTTACAGATATCCAAGACCTATATAAAAGTTTCTCTCAGTATAAATCAAATATGATTTGTCATGATGGAAAGCAAACAGACTGTAATGGGAGAAACTCTGCCTTAAAATTCTTAGGGAGTTGGAGGTATCAGGAGACAGACTACCTCCTAGGTGAAGATTATATACAATGCATGCCATTCATTTATAGGCTTCACATCTATGTCCAGCTATGGAAAAAAGTCTGAGCCATAAAGTACATTCTTTCCAAATATATCCAGAGCCATATGGAAAACAGAAATAATGACAAAGAATTTCCTCTGATAAAAAAACATTATTTTTATAGTTTAAATTATATTCTCCCTATAGAAGATTTGGAAGATTTGAAGCCTGTTTCTCTTGGTAGTTATATACTTTTGGGAACTGAGATTATACTTTGAATTGTTTTATTTCTAAGCAGTATTTTGCCAAAAGAGAAAGTAACCCCGTGACAAAAAACTTTCGACTTTTATATAACAGCCATTATATTTGATGTTTTCCTAAAAGAAACCTATTTGAATCAGTTATTCTCCCTTTCTATACATATGGTTTGTTTACAACCCGTATTAAAATCAAGCCAATTCATTTCTGATTGATGTGTGTTGGTAACTCAGTCCTTCATACCTGTTTTTTTTCCCTTCTAACATCAAATCTCTTCTCAGCCAAGTGATTTAGAAGCCTAAGCCTTAAAATCTAGATGCTGATTATGACCATTTGCAAGCCTAGTAACTTCGATAGTGGGACTCAGTGCACTAAATCAAAGCACAGAAGTGCAAGTATTTGCCTGACTGGACAGGGAGTTTATAAATGCTACATAATCACAGTGCCAAAAGATGAAGATAAATGATTCAGTGCAAGCCAAATGTTATGTTTTGGTTTCTCTTGAATATAAATGCTTATCTAAGAGAGTCAGAAAGGTCCTTTGAAAATAACTCCAAACAAAGGAGTGAGCTTGAATCCCAGCTCTGTGTTGTATTAAAGGTGAAGCTGTGGGTGAAGAGTCCGAGTGTATGTGAACTTAAGATTCTCACCTGTAAAAAAGGATAAGAGTGCTTGTTCTATGTGATTGTTGGGAATACCAAATATTGTGATGCATGAAGATGAGTATGTGTCCTGTGGCACACTGCAGAACATAAGAAACAGTGAGAATAATGGTCCCAGGAAAGAAAATGCTTCTGACAAATGTATTATAGGTAAGAGGGAAATAGGGTCACAACAGCCATTACACAACAAGCCCTTAGTCCCTTTTCCGGAGCTGCCATTTTTTAAGTTTTTACAGAGATAGGTTCAAACAAGCTCGTTCAAACCTGTGTCATCTTGAATTAGATGGTTCCAGACACCAATGGGCTGTTTCCTCCTTTCATGAACAAGGGTGCAAAAGATCAGAGTGACTCCCTCTTTAGGGTCATCTAATTTGATAGGAATTCTTGTCCTTCATCCTGGGAGTATTTGTATGGAAATAATCTAGGTGCTATGTATCATAAAGTTCTTAGTTGGGCCTCTTTCCTTAAAGTTGGTCCATTGTCTTTGGGTGAAATTTGTGTGTCTCAATCCTGTTTTCCCAATTTTTGTAAGGTACTCAGTCCCTCTTGTCAATGGACAGTAGCCAGTTCTGGCTTCAGCAGTGAGGATCAGGAGTGCATAATACTTAGCTTTCAAGTTCTTTCTCCTGGCACATATATAAAATATTCATGGCCATGCTGAAAATGGCTAATTATAACATAATTTTAATGACTCTGTTATAGGAACTTTTCTCTGAAACCTTGCTACAATGGAAGCATTTTTCTCTCCTCAAGCATTAACATCATTCTTTATAAAAGATGTAGCCAATATTTCTTTGCTTTCCCTTATAGAGTGGGAGAAAAAGGCTGAGCTGTGATTTGTTGGATCTATAGTCTAGGAATAATTATTTTTTACTTTCCTTTGTTCTTCCCGTTAGAAGAACAAAAGGTACTTTTTTTCCCTCTAGAATTGAATCCTATTTTTTTTCATCTGAAATCCATTACATTTTTTCTTCTTCTTGACTACTAACTATATAGGTAAGTCTTCAGTTGAAGACAAGCTTCCCATAGTCCCTATTTCATGGTATCCCTTTATATTGTCCATGTTGACCTGAGCCTTTAAAGCACACAATTGCATAACATACCACGAGTCAGATTTGACAAGGAGTGAGCTGCAGCCCCTGGGCTTCATGGGAGATAGTGATCTGGGGGTCCTTCCCCTCTCTCTCACCAATTGTTTTTGCTTCTGTGCAGCTCTACTCATCTCTGGACACTTTGGTTTTCTTTTTTGTATGTTCATCTATTCTTTTTTTAATGGCTTGACTTTGTCCTACTTTTTTTTTTTTTGCCTCTCTACTTCTTATCTCTTTGAACACCACCACCTGCCAAAGTGTCAGCTCCTTGTTATTTAAATACCATCTCAGGCAACATCCTAGCTGGGTGTACCAGGACATTAGTGAATGCCAGCTCTTTTATTCTTTTTTATTAGTACAACTTTGCCTATTTTGTTTATCATTGTAAGCCATTACATTTTTTTTTTTGCTTTTGCAAGCAGTCAGGGAATGAATAACATTACTTTATACATCAAATAACTTGAGCCACACACATGCATCTAAGTTCCAATGTAGCTGTCTTGAACTCTACCAATCAACTTGTAAATGTGGAGATCACTAACACAGAGAATGAAAAGTTTAAAGAACATAATGTTCATGACATTACTTGCTTCAAAGGATTATTATACTTTGGAATAGGTCTTTCCTTTCAGGCTAGAGGGGGAAAAGCAGTATTTCATGTAACAAAATCCCAGGACTAGGGAACAATGAGAAGCCAACAGAATTTATTAGGATATGGTAATGCATCTGTATATTGTGTATGCATACCACTCAACGTTACTAATTGGGAGTAACTGAGGGAGACTCCACTCCACTTGAATTTTAAAACTTTCAGATCATGGAACAGTTTAAAAGAAATTTGGTTTTATCGTTTTAAATACATTCAGTTACATCAACTACTGGTAAATTGATGCCAAATTGATTTCCTGCCAGATGTTATTTTTATACTTAAAGAATTCTTTATGTTTAAATATTACTTTAAAATGGCCAGGAAAACGAATAAGACAAGATATTTTTGTTCAAAAACCCCCAAAAAGCAAACTGACAAAACTGAACACAAACACACCAAATGTACAAAAGCTTCAGATGGACAGCTGTCAGGAGGAGAAGCAGCAGGGTTTTAGGGAGAGAGCTCGCAGAGACACCTCACTCTCAGGGACCCTGGAGCCCATAGTGAGAAGCCACTGCTTGTGAAATAACACTTCATTTCCAGCACAGCTTTATGTTGGGTGTGAGTGTCCTGGGAAGTTTTAGGAGAGAGACAGGGAGGGCTTTAAAATTTTCTAAGTGTCAGAAAACCTCATTTCACAGGTGAGAAAAATTTGGACATGAGCCTTGAAAACAGAAAAAGGTAAAGGGAGAGAAAAAGTATTTTTATTTTTACTTTTGCAGCGCTGAGGTCAAACCCAGGGCCTCGTGCACAATGGGCAAGCACTTGTCTACCAAAGGACTCCCTCAGCTCCTCGAAGAATTTGAAGTAGAAAAAAGAACTCAATCATGCATAAAGAAAATCATGGTGGGATTTTTTTTTCCTTTTTTTTTAGGTCATTGAGAGAACAGGTCTTATTTGCTGGAACAGATGTGTTGTAAACACCTGTTTTATTCAAATACCTTAACTTCGGGGGCTTCTTGTGTTTCTATTTATTTTTGTAATCAAACATGAACCATTCAGTGGGTTGGATGAAATGAGCCCCTGCTCATTTTCTGTTCTATTGGATTGGTTTAAAAAGGTGGCCTGAGTCCTCACAGTGGAAGTTTGATGTCTGCCTCAGACCCCTAGCATCTCCACACCATTGTCCTCTGGTTTCATGTATGGTATTATCTGTCATCACATTCTACAAGTCACTCACATCCACTGTGCCCAAACTGGGACCACTTGCCCTTCTAGAATGGTGGTTAAAAGTACTCATTCACTCAGAAAAAACAACTGAACATCCACTTCAAGGAGATGCTGGGACCAGACCAGTCAAAATAATAATCAAAATAACCCAATATGCAATTTGCATCTGTCAAAAAAAGCTTAATTTCAGCAAAATGATCTCTCTGTCTTCTTTCCTTCGTCAATTTCTCTTACCTAAGGCTTTTGGAGGCAGCCACTCCTCACCACCCAAAACTTCCTGGGGTCCTTGAGCTCCTCATTGCATTGCCCACCTCTCAGCTCTATACCAAGGAGATCAACCTACCTTTTTATTCTCTTTTAGTTTCTTTTTCCTATTTCTCAAGCCTAGCCCTCCTCTGCTCATTTTTTGATGTATTGTAAAGTTCTAAATCAGTGTTTTCAGGGAGCTATGTACCTCAGAGAGAGGGAAGGTAAAGTCAAACCAGGTAAAGAACATTGTCCTGAGGAGTAGGGAAGAGCATAGGGGGTCAGAGAATTACAGTTCCCTCCCTGCCTTTCTTCCTGTCATCTATGTCTGTTTTACAATACTGTAATGTTCTCCTGGCCAATCCTTGTTCTTTCTCCCTGTCTCTCTCTCTTTCTCTCAGATACCCATAGCCACACAAAATTTAAACTATAACATGACTCCTAGGATTTACAATTATTTCTATGATACCTTCTTACAAGATGATGTGGATATTTTTAGGTGTCTCTGAGGATACTACCAGATGTAGCCTGTTTGAGATTTTCTAAATATCTTTGCTGAAAACTTGAAATTGGTGGATGGATGGCTGCCCAGAAAACAAACACGACCTCTTCCATCCCTCTCCTCTTAATCTTGATGCACAAACTGGCTGGAAGGTATGTGCTAACTAGATGACAACCCTCCCAGTGTCCTGCTGCCACTAGATGTCCCTCCTAGCCAATGCTGAGATGCTAGTACACTTCCATCCTTGCTGGGGGCTCTGAACATCTGATGAATGAGTGCCCACCCAGTCTTCTGTCCTGCTTGCAAATTAGAGAGGGGTTTCTCAAACCTGGTAATCATAGGCTAGGGATGTAGCTCAGTGGGGGAGTGCTAGTTTAGCATGCATGGGGATCTGGGTTCAATTTCCAACACTGCAAAAACAAACAAAAAAGATAAACACAATCCTGGTAATCATTCCTCTTCTCGGTATGTCTGGGTAAACTCTCATGTTTATTCATATTAAATAAGACATGGCTTTTTGGTAGTACCTCTTTGAGAAACTGAGTCATAAATGACTTTGAGCTTTGCCAGGTCCCCACAGTGCCTTAGATCAGAACTTCATTACTTATCTTTATTTTATAGTTGCCATATCCTTTGTCCTGTGCTTGGCTTATTTCATCAATGGGAAAGCTGGCAGGTCTTCAGAGTACTGACATTGTCCAATAAAGTTCATTGACTGCAGTGGCAGAAACATACTATTATAACCACTCATAAACCACACCCTAGTATATTCTTCCATTATGGGTTATGGAAACTATAACTTACCCCTAATCAATACCATATGACAGAGGTGATGGGATATCATTTCCATGGTTATGTGAAGTTTTATGACAAAGGTAAAAGGATTTTTTTTTTCAGATCTAATTACCATTCCTAATTTGTCAACTTTGAATTAATTAAGAGGGAGACTGTCCTGGGTGGGCCTGACCTAACCAGATGAACCATTAGAAAAATAATTTGGTACTTCTCAGAGATTAGATGCTCCAAGTTGCTAGCAGACTCTTCTCCTTAAAACAACCAAGTTGCTATGAATTCTTCTGTTGCACGAAGCAGAACTCTGCCAAAAGCTGATGGAGACTGGAAGAGGATCTTCCCCAGGCAATCTTTCAAATGGAATCAAAGTCTAGCCAACACTTTCAACTGAACTTCCTGGAAATTTGACCTCAGGATCCAGATAACCAGTTCCTAGTCTGGTCCACAGAAATTATGCAAAAAGAAATAAGCCATTGAATTAGTGGAAATTTTTTATGCATAAAAGTAAAAATAAAAAACAAAGCTGATGTTAAAAGTCCTAAAATATTTTCAGCCAAGGTGATTATGAGTAAAACTGGAGTCTTTAACCAGCACCCTATCCAACTGTTAGTGCTTCTCCTATTTTTATATGTAAATGCAAAAAGAAGAAGAGGAAGAAGAAGAATCATATTTATGGTCTGAGAATCCCACCTCTATCATGCATTCACATCAGTACTTTTTAAAAATCCTCTTAATTTTATGGTCCCTTAAATATTTTGAAAGTAATCAATGATATTTCTTTCTCTCTGAGTTTCTGTTTCATTGTCTTATGGATTAGATGAGATTTGGGAGTGTTTTTTTTTTTTTTGACAGTAATTCCCTATAATAAAACTATTGGTTTTCTTGATGACTTTGCAGGTTGGTTCTCCCAGGTACGCTCTGAGTTGTGGATAGGGCTCATATTTTCTTGTTTGGGAATCACTATCTGGCTGGGCTCTTCTCATGGCAGACAGCAGAAGTGCAGAAAGGCACGAATATGGATGGAAGTCTCTTAACATCTCCACTTGGCTACCACCAAGTCCCTTTTGTTCACATTTAATTTCTCAAAGCAAGTACCTGGCCAAACTTAAAGTAAGCTAATAGAGAAGCATGGTTTGTCTCACAGCTGTGGGAGCAGAGAAGAATATAGTGTTCTTTATATGATTCACTGCACCTTCTTTCTATGGTACCAAGCTTGTGTTTTTGCCCCTTAGGTACTATCACTAATGTCTGAACTTTAGGTTTATAAGCAACTTAGAAACAATCATCATTCCAGAGTTTATCTGATAGATGACTGATTTTGATTATGGAAGTAAAGCAAAAGTCTTAAATCAGGAAGGTCCAAACTTCTTTTGATATCTACGTGATTATCAGTGGAAGTTAGAGGAAAAATAAAACAAATGGTAAGCTCCAGTTTTATATTGCATCATGTACAATGCAGGTAGTTTGCTGAGTTTTGTTCAAGTTAGAGACCATACATACCTTGTGCTTCTTGCTAAAAATTTAAACATTGAATAGAGAGCCCTCTTCCAGATTATGAAGCTCTTACTAGGACATTATCCCATTGAGAATGCTTTAACATTATCGTTTGATTCCTGATTTGATGGAAACTTTGTCAGTGCTAGTGTCATGACACTTTGGAAGTCAGGGTGAAAAATACACTTTGACTCACATTTAGAATGATGCCTTTCAACCTGAGTATAGCTGAGGGCTGAAGCTAATGTATGCAATCCTGCATAGTAACCCTCCAACATGGGACTCCAAGAAACCAAAGAGAATTCAGCCTCAGAATGATGTTACTTTGAAGACATCCAAAATGTTTCCAAAAATATTTGAAGAAACATGTGCTGCATCAGTTTTACCATGTTGCAAATTGTTATGGTTTGGATATGATGTGTCCCCTCAAATTCCTGTGTTAATGCAGGACTATTCAGAGGTGAAATGATTAGATTATGAGAGGGTTAACCTAATCAGTCCATCCTAGTTTGAATGGACTGATTGGGTGGTAACTGTAGGCAGGTGTGGCATGGCTAGAGGGGATGAGTCACTGGGGGTGTGCCCTGGAAGAGTTCATCTTCCCTGCACCCCCTTTCCAACGCTCTGTCTCTGCCTCCTGTCTTCCATGAATGGAGTGGCTTCCCTCCACCACATTTTTTTGACATGTGCTGACTTGGGTCCTGGCCAATGAACCACAAGTTAGAAGAAACTTTCCCTCTTCTAAGTTGTTCTTGTTGGGAATTTTGGTTTACAGTGATGCAAAGATGACCAACACAGAAAGTTCACATCAGTGGCTTGCCATGTTGACCTTTATACCTAAGTGGGTTTAGAGCAGTAAAGTAAATTACAATGAATCAGAGCCCCCCAAGTGATAGTGCCTCCAGGCTCTGCACAGGTTTTGAGGTTGGAAAAGTCCTTTACACTGGTTACACCTGGCTCTTTTGGTTTAGGAAAGTAGTACCTGCCCATGAAACAGGAGGGTTGATGGGTGGCATTTCTGTGATTTTTCTATCACTCAAGATGGATTGAGCCTTCTTTACCTGGCCACAACCCCTCATATGCACCTATCTAACCTATTCTAACACTGGATCTCCTCTTCTTCTTTAATGTAATTTGAATTATCTTGTCTTGTAGGAAATAGCATCTCTTGAGGAGGGCTGGGAAATAGGGGGCAGACAGTGCTATCCATAATTCTTCTAATTGACCTGGAGGTGAAGTCAATCTGTGAACACACATGTGTTCACAGTTTTCACTCTTCAGCACGGAGGGAGGCTTTCCAAAACCAATTTCTAGAAAAGAATTCAAGGCCATCCAGTTAGATCCTCCCTGTATATCCTATCTTGTATGTTCTTTACCACATACCAGATAGGAAAGTGATACAGGACTGTTTATCTGTTTGGTCTGCTCTAAAGAAACCCCAGTCTATGTTCACAGCTGATGTAGTCAGCATAACTTCTTCCAAGAAACCCTAAAATGTCTCCCTTCAGGACGTATTTCTAATTTCTAATAACTGATGGTCCTCTAAGTATCTGAAAATGACTCATTCATATTATTGGACTGAGTGGGTATTATTTCAAACACCTTCTTGTTACATGGACTCAAGAATCCTTATCATCTTTTTTTGTCTTAGGGCCATATTTATTTGTAACTTTTATTCTTTTCCCTGGACTTTAGTGGTTTAGCAAGAAAAGGACCCATCAAGTCTTGTTCCCATCCACAACAATCACATTCATTCAGCTGAAACTGCAGTAGTATTTGGGGAGTGAGGAAAGCACAGTATGTGTGGTAAGAACTCTAACAGTGAGTTTAAAGCACTTGGATTCATATCAAGACTCAATTACTTGCTAACTATGTGGCTGGTTTCTTTATCAATAAATCTATATCTTGCCAACTTAAGTTCATGTTTTCCCCAGTGTCTCAGTGAGATATGCAAAGACCATCCATAATGGCTGGGACAGTTCAGCTCATATTTTCTTTTGTTGTTTTTATTACTCGGAAATCCCCCAGTTTTCATTTAAAAATCATTGCCTTTTTTTTTTGTTACTTGGGAGTGATCCTAGAGGTGCTTAACCACTGAGCTACATTCCCCAGCCCCTTTTTTATATTTTATTTTGAGACAGGGTCTCACTGAATTAGTTAGTGCCTCACTAAGTTTCTGAGGCTAGCTTTTGAACTCAGGATCCTCCTGCCTCAGCCTCTGGAGCTGCTGGCATTATAGGGGTGCATTACCATGCCCATACTACTCTTGTTTCTTTATTGTATTACTCATGGTAGATTTGACCTATTCAATTAATCCCAGGGTCAAATTAAGCCAGAATATTCCTCCACAGGGTCTCTTGATATCAAAGGAATCTATTTAGGCCTGGAGATTATAATTTACTGATAAATGCTACAGCTTACTCCCTTTGAATAGAATATCATAAAAATCGTAGCAGTGATTACAACACCATTTATTGACAATAACATATTTACTATGTGCCAGACATAATGGTAAAAGTCACACAAACATGTAAACACCTTAACACACACACATACACACATATACTTTTTCTTGTTCCTGGTTTTCCTATCAATAATCTAAGAATAATTATTATAACAGTGATTGTAATAGCAGCAGCTGCTCCACTCCCTGAGTCACAGAGACATTAAAAGGATAAAGAGACAATATCTGAACGTGTTTTTTTTCCAGAATTTGCCAGCAGGATTTGCATTTGTGATTGGGTCTGTTTCATAGGCAATTTCTTTCCCATTGAAAACATCCCCACAAGACCATTCCACATATCAGCACAGCTTCCCTTTGGCAAACACATCACAATTCCTAACATTTCCAAAGAATCTTAAAAAGTGCTTTCATAAACAGTACCTCATTTAAGCCTCACAAAAACCCTACAGAAAAGAAACTTTAAGAGAGCTTAACAACACTTCTAGCAAGGCCTGTACAGCCCCACTCAGTGATGGGATTAAGATCTCAATTCACAACCAAGTACTCTCTGTCCTCCTTCATCCCCCCATGCAAAGTTGCCTTCTGAGAGTCTTGACCTGGGACCCAAGTGGCCTACACTTGAATCCAGGTAGTAAGCTTACTCTGTGGCCTGAGTGTCAGTTTTCCATCTGGAAATGGTCAAAATATTCCTCTCCCAAAGAGTGAGTGTTAAACAACATTGTGTAGATAAAAGCACTCTGCAAGCTTGCAGGTGTTGAAAAGAAGTTCATCACTGAAATGTGAGTGTAATGTGGACCAGAAAATTCAGGCTGATTTGCACACTCTCAGTATGACAGTTATTGGATGATCAGTGCTTTCTATAGTGTGAGTCAACATTTTGAAGTATGTGCTTAAGAAAAATGTACAGATGATTTGTAGCCATTTGTAAATATTTACATCTTGCATGAGAATGGACTTTAATATTTTTCCATTTGTGAAGTCTTTTCCACCATCTCTTTATTCATCTACATTTCTCATTCACACTATTGCAGGTGAGTAAAAGCCAAAATAAGAACATTGGTTGCCCCTTAGAAATAAGTCTTTGATAAATATGTAAAGGTGTATAGTTGGGGTAGGTGATTTGTGCTTCATTGATGTTCTACCCAAGCTTAATAAGGTATTTTATCCACTTAAGCTTCCTTTTCATTCCATAGACCATAAATTTAGAAAAACATGCAGCCACAGAATTATTTTTCTATTATTAAGTGTTATATTATTTGTCACAGTTATTCTTATTTCAAAGATGGCTTCCTAGTTATTTAACAGGACTTGTTAGGGAATATCAGAAACAAAACTGAAGCAGACATATATCTTTTGTAAAAAATCTTTTGATTCTTTTAATCAAAGAGCTTTATATACCAGGAAAAAATGTAAGTATCAACCAAGTGACTCAATAGTTATAGGCAAGTAGTTCATCTTGGATTTATAGTGAATAAAGTAAAATCATTTTTTTAAAAAATGCTTTACCATTTTCAAAATGTTTTTATTATACACATATGTGCAAAATACACAAATCAGGAAAAATGATAAAATATCAGGGCACAACAATTGACTGGCTATATTTGCCTTAGATGGTACACCACTCAAAAAGTGCTAAGGATTTGTTCATTATACATTGTGCTTCTTAACAGTAAATGAGGCAAGACCTTGAATAATACTTACTTATTACACTAATCCTATTAATATTTGTAAGGCTGAATTTTAAGATCTATTGCTTTACCAAGCACCAATTACAACTAACCAGATATTACTAAGTGAAAAAAAAAAAGTGTTTGCTAGTCACTTCTCCAGGTCTTTCCTTTACTTTACCAAATCAATTTATCTTTTTTTTAAGCGAGAGAGAGAGAGAGAGAGAGAGAGAGAGAGAGAGAATTTTTTAAATATTTATTTATTTTTATTTATTTTTTTTTAGTTTTCGGCGGGCACAACATCTTTGTTTGTATGTGGTGCTGAGGATCGAACTCGGGCCGCATGCATGCCAGGCAAGCCTGCTACCGCTTGAGCCACATCCCCAGCCCCCAATTTATCTTTTTCTAGTATAATCCATTCCAAGGAATTACAGTGAATTTGTTTCACACTTCAACCAGATTATAAGGTCAGAAGAAGAGTTAGGAGAAACAAAGTTAGTACATGCATCAACATGTGCTTAAAAATTGTTACAATCATTTTTTTTAAAAAAATAATTAATGCTGTAATGGGATATCAAATATAATAAAGCAGAAGATCAAAAGACTTTTAAATAAAATCAAGAGTAAGGAAAATCTTAAAAATCTGTTCTGCTTTCATTCTGTTATAATGCTGAAATTTTCTCTAATTTCATAAATATTTTTCTTGCAACTTTCATCCTGTTTGGAGCTAAGATCTTTGTTGCCGCTTTCTTCTATCACCCCAAGACTCCTGAATCACAAGGACTTCTTGCTGGCTGTCTTTGCATTCTCAGAATTCACTCCTCTAATTCCTTTGCCATGTAGCTTCTTCCACTCTCTTTCTCTCATTAAAATCCCTAGTTCTTTACTTGGCCACAAAGGGCCCCTTTAGACTAGTCTATGATGTATTTTCTATTCTCTTTCTCTTTGATCTGTGCAGAGGTCTAATTTATTTTCCACTATTTCTTCCTCAGAATTCTCTACTCCCTCTTCTCCCTGGTACCAGGCTCCTTACCCACTACCATCTTTTGATGTACTCCTTCTAGTCTTTTAGACTTTTGGGCTGGTCCCTACCCCTCAAATAATATACCTACAACAGAAATCAATTTTCAGTTTTCTGCTCATACAAGTTCATATATTCTTCCTTCAAGATTTCAGTCATCCATCATTTTTTTTCAGTAGACCATCATTTGTAGTATTTCTAAAATGATTAAAAATGTGTTATACGCTGTGAGATGTAATGATGAAATTTTCCATAAAAATGCTTGATTATCAAATTACCACTAGCCTAATTATATACATATACATGTATTTTCCAATCCAAATATATTACTCCCACTTTTTGCCAGAATACCAAGATACTCCATCTTTGGGCATCACTGCAATAGCTTCACACTCCAAATGACCTAAAAATTAATTCATCCTTTTTCTTTTTCCTTGCCTAATCCTCTAAAATTCTTAATTCTGTCCTATGACACTGGCCCTGTCACTCAAATCTGATGCATTAGGGTATATTTGACTATTTCTTCTCACATTACTAACTTATGTAAGTAGTTAGTAAGTGTTATCAGTTATTTCTGAATTATAACTATTTCATCTAGTCCCACCTTTACAATCTCAGTGGTACCCCTCTATTGAGCCCCTATCACATTAAGTGGAGCAATTAAGATGTCTTATGGTATCAAGTAGCTGCGCTCAAATGCTGCTCATCTCCAACTTTAATCCATTAAATGCTAATTAGAATCACCTTTCTCAAATCCCCACTACCTAAATAATCATGAATATTGGGGGCCCTCTACAAATTATTGCCTACTTCACTTCTCCATCCTCTTCTCCAAAAGTTCCTTTGAATAAAATTAAAATGTTTATTTCATATTTTAATATATAGTTTTATTTTTTGCAGTGCTGGGGATAAAACATACAGCCTCCTGCATTCTTGGAAAGTACTCTATCACTGGGCTACCCTCCCCTGAAACTCTTTTTGAAGGCTTTCTGTCTCCTACCAGAAACATTCTAGCCTCAGTTCCCTTTCACATGCTAAGTCTCATATTTGGATTATGACATCTGCCTCTCTGCTTTATTGATCATATCATTCCATATCAATATACCAACTTTCTTTTGACGATTAGTATACCAATATTTTGGCCAATTTCTATATCATTTTGTCTACTATATTCCAGATTTTGATTTTTCCTCTTAACTGATGTCATGTATTACTTATTATGTTTATAATTTATTTGGCACTGC
Source organism: Spermophilus citellus (assembly GCF_964194105.1). Taxonomy (NCBI): domain Eukaryota; kingdom Metazoa; phylum Chordata; class Mammalia; order Rodentia; family Sciuridae; genus Spermophilus; species Spermophilus citellus. The sequence goes on from NC_138198.1 coordinate 36,976,991, forward strand.
AGGCACAGACTCTTGAACAGGTCCTATATTTCTTTTTTTCTTTCTTCTTTTTTTAGTTGTAGATGGACAGAATGACTTTATTTTATTTATTTTTATATGGTGCTGAGGATTGAATCCAGCCTCTCGTACATGCTAGGCATGTGCTCTACCACTGAGCTACAAAATCAGCCCCAGATCCTATATTTCAATCACAGAATGTGGAATGTAGAAAATACAGAATATTTGCTAAGGTGGGCCTTCCTGGAAATTAATAACACCAACATTTTTAGGCATTTTCCTCAATTATTCTTAATTCTACTATTCTTTCACACAATGTAAATGTGAATCTATGTCCAATTGGTTCTGAAGACTTCTGAATGCTGGCCTGAATTTCATTACTTTCATGACTGTAATGCCAGACATCTAGAAAGCACAAATTAAGTGTCACTAATATTGGATATTAGAGGACAAGTACATAAATATATAAATATTTATGTGTTGGACTGTATAATAAAAGCATTGAACTATATAATAAAAGATTTTAACAACAGTTGGTACACTTTATGATGGCTGGGATATCTCAGCTTTGTTCAACACTACCTACCTAAAACCTACCACAGTGTCTGAAACAATATAATTTTGTTGAGTAAATGAATACATTAAAATCATGCTCTAGGGAGCATGTATTATAGGGCACTTATATGGAAATTTCTGGTTAATTTTCTATCCATACAGAATTGTCTCTTATAAAGCCTATGTTAGCTTTCTGTTATGATGATGGAACCCCTAAGATAATCAATTTATCAAGGGAAATGCTTTGTTTGGCTTACAATTGTGGAGGTTCCAGTCCACAATTGGTTGGCTAGGTCACTTTGGACCTGTGGTGAGGAAACATATCATAGCAGGAGTGTGTGTTGGAGCAAGACCACTCACCGTATTTCGAGGAGGTACAAGAGAGAAATAAAGGGTTGGTATCCCACTATCCCCACCAAGGGGAAGCCCTCAAAGACATAAGTACCTCCCACTAGTTCCCACTTCTTAAAGGTTCTGCCACCTCCCAATAACACCATTCAGGGGACCACGTCTTTAATATACTGGGGGATATTCAAGATATTCAAGATCCAGACTATATCAGTCTTTAAATACATATTTATTATCAGCTGATCATATAGTATGTGGACAATGTAAAATTCTTGTACAACATAAAATATTGTTATGGACAATGTTTTGGTTATAAAGAGGGAGAAAGAAAAAAAGAAGTAAAATTTCCATTTTGGAACCTTCATTTTATAAAATAAAACTCATTAAAGAAATGAATTTATGAATTAGGGATTGAGGGGACATGACTGCCTATCATTCCTTCCATAGATTATCTATCTATCAACAGTGGCTAAATTGGCCATAATAAAAAGATATTTATATTCAGTTTAAAATAGGAATAATTAATTATGAAATGAAAAAAAATAATATCTAGGGAAAACCTAAACCAATCTTTCTTGGTAAAGCGTGAACCAAGCCCTCTTGCTTTCCTTGTTGTCCTGAACTAATGTATTAGGAAGGTCTCTCAGGTTTCCTTTCATGTTCTTCATCTTTTTCAAGAGAATGAGTACAACCTGGAACAGGACAATCAGTTATCTGTAGGTATAAAAACTGAGCATAAATAACAAGGACTTGATGTTCTATCTTCAGGTTTTATTTTCTCACTGTCAATTAGTTTATCCACTCATTGAGGTCAGCATTGCTTGGAATTCATATTTTTTATTGGTTTCTATTTTTTCATTAGCCTTTATTTGAAACCTAAAGTCTTCCCACAGTAGATGAAATAAGACTTGAATGTGTTCAGGAAGGTGACCTAGATTGTTAGAATAAATTCAGGAGATAAAAGCCAACCTCACAGTCCCTCCCTGCTCTTCTATTGTTCCAGTACTGTCCCCTGTGTTTGTCTCTGGCTGGTCATCCTGGGTCTCTGAGTTTTCCTTTGACCATGGCAATCAGCTGGGCTGTTTGGGGATAGATTCAGGTAAGTGTCCAAGTTCTTGAGAAACCACTTCTCAGTCTCTACTAGAGAAAAGAATATCATGAAGCACTAGTGGGATGAAAGCAGCATGTGTAGGAAAACAGATGTCTGACTTCATCAGGCTTATTCCTGTGAGCGTCTAGGTGCAGGTAATTGCACCTGTCAAAGAGGCTTGAAAACTGCCTATTATTTGATGCACACACCTCAGAACAGTGACAATCAGCAAAGAATATTTGCTTTCCCAGAATGGTAGCAGCAGCAACAATAACAGAAAACCAACCTACCATGGTACCAAATTGTTGTTAAGCTGTTCTTAAATCAGTGCATCCCAAATACTCTGCTTATATATTTGTATGAAACTAATGCGATTTTTGGGTATTACCACACCTTCTTGAAAGAATTAATAAAGATCTTCAAGATATCTAAAGGCAAAACAAGGTATCTAGAGGTATCCAGGGTATCTAAAGGCAGAACAAGGCTTACTTTATTTCAACCTTTGCATTTTTCAGGAAAAGGAAGCACCTAACATTTAAATTGGAAAAGAGATCAGGCCAAATGTACACAATTAGTGAAAGAACTAATATTCTATCCTGTAGTCTAGAGAGCTCTGACCTCCATCTAAAGACTTAAAACTTTTTTTTTCTCCCAAATTATTCTGAACAACAGTGATCTTTCTCATTTCAATAATACAGAGATTTATAGACACAACAAAAGTATCACTTCTTTTACTATTAAGGTGTGTGTCATAAAGTATACATGTGTGCAACTTATTTATTATTAGTTTTATTCAGTGTTCAGTTTTGCTCCCTAAATATGTCAGGGTCTGCCATTTTCTCTTGTGGCAGAGCAAACAAGTAAATTACCTCAGAAACAAAGATATCTCTCTCTCTCTCTCTCTCTCTCTCTCTCTCTCTCTCTCTCTCTCTTTCTCTCTCTCACACACACACACACACACACACACACACAAATTTGTTGGTTGAAATTAATCCTCATTTTAATTTTCCAGGTCACTGAATATTTGTCTATAGCCTCCTGTTACTTCTTTTGATTAAAAACTTCCTCTAATAGAATATTACTTCAGTTTTCAGTATACATATGATTTGAATTTAGCCAAAACTCAATTACAGAGGCCTGGTGCCACTTAAGCATTGTATAAATGAAATGCGAGTTGAGAAATTTAGGGGTAAATTCTGTGGTAAGACCTTCAAAGAAGGTGTGAAATACTGGCTAGAGAAACAGAAAATTGCCCTCCAAATTCTTTTCCAAGCAGGGAGAGTTCAAGTTAATGGCAGGCTTTTGTTTTGCTAAGAGTTGGGTTGGTCTGTATTATAGGAGGGATTTGGAAAGGAAAAATGGGAGGAAAGGAGAGAGAGAGAGTGATTTGCTCTTTTAAAGAACTGGATCTTATTATTCTCTGTTAAGTGCCACATCTTTTCTTTCCCTTCTCAGCATGGAATGAACCTTTAATATGTTATCTTTTTATTTATTTTATTTTTTGTATGTTCTAAGAGGTTGAATCAGTTTAGGAATTGTTCCAAGTGCTATGTAGTGTTTCAAGGTAAATGAGGAGGGACACGAACGGGGACAACCCCATTTTTATTTCTCACTGAGTGTGTGTGTGTGTGTGTGTGTGTGTGTGTGTGTGTGTGTGTCTGCAATGATCTGTAAAGACCTGGGAAGCTGGCTATCCTTAACCTCCAGAGGACTTGGAAAGTACTAGGTCATCCTGACCTCAAAATTTCAGGAAATGTAAGACCTACTTGAGCATATCTTTTGTGTGACTAGGAAAGAGGAGGGGAAATTAGTAGCCACGCTTTTGGAAACCATTTTTGCACTCCTAATCCAACTTTACTCCTCTCCCTCTACTACAAATTTGACAGGATTTTTCTTAGAACATCCTGAGCACTGCTTCCAAAAAAAAAAAAATAGAATATGCAGGTACACACATACATGTGCACATACTATCAATCAAATTCAGGGGCATTCCCCTACAGACTTACAGCCACACACCCCCCCCCCCCGCCCCTGCTCTTTTTTGTTTTTTGAAATAGGGTCTTACTGATGCTGAGGCTATCCTCAAATTTGGGATCCTCCTCCTTCAGCCTCCCAGGCCACTGGGATGACAATCATAAGTTACCATACTTGGCTAAAAAAAGTATATTTTAAATTAACAAATTAATTTTAAACCAACAAAACAGCATATGTTTATAGTGTACAATATGAATTTTTGATATAAGTATATATTATGCAATGGCTAAGTTAAGTTAATTAACATACATGTTACCTCATGTGTCTTTTCTTATTATCTTTTTTTTTTCTTTTTATGTAAGGGGAGAATCCTTGAAATCTCCTCAGCAATTTTCAAGCATCCTATTATTTCAATACACTATTATTAACTGAACTCACCATGATGTACAATAGACTGTGAATTTATCCCTCCTGTGTAACTGAAATTTTGTTTCCTTTGACCAACTTCTCTGCAGTAACTAAACTTCCAGACCCTGGTCACCAACAGGGTTTGTAAGCTCAGGGGTTTCTGTTTCTATGAGTTTAAACATTTTTGTATTCCACATGTAAATGAGATCAGGCAGTACTTGTTTTTCTGTGCCTGGATTATTTTATTTAACAGTGTCCAGTTCCATTTGTGCTGTTGCCAGTGACAAGATTTCATTCTTTGTCAAGGCTGAATGGTATGCCATTGTGTATACAGACCACATTTTCTTTGCCCATCCGTCTGTTGATGGACACTTGGTTGATTGTGTATTTTGGCTCCTCTGAACAATGCAGCAGAAACCAGAGACTCACAGGTATCTCTTCAAAATACTGATTTCATTTCCTTTGGATACACTGTATACCAAGCAGAAGGATTGCTGGGTCACATGGTAGTTCTATTTTTAATGTTTTTAGGAAAGTATATGCTGCCTGCCATGAAGGCTATACTAATTTATATTTTCTTTATATCCTCACCAACACTAGCCATCATTTATCATACTGATAATAGTCATTCTAACAGGTGTGAGGTGATATTGTGGTTTTAATTTGCATTTTCTTGATCATCAGTAATGTTAAACATTATTATGTTTGTAAGGCACTTATTAGACATTCATATGTCTTATTTTTTATTTTTTAATTTGTTCTAATTAGTTATACATGACAGTAGAATGCTAATTCTCCAAAAGGAGAGTCTAGGGAAGAATAGAGTTACTTTAGATTAGGTAGAGGGGAGTGGAGGGTGGGAAGAGGGCATGGGGGTAGGAAATATAGGAGAATGAAACAGACATTATTACCTCATATGTCTTCTTTTGAGACATGTTTGCAGGCACTGTGCCTATTTTTAAAATCAAATAATATTTTTTGCTGTTGATCTATGTGAGTATTTTGGAAAGTAACCCCATCTGGATGTATGAATTGAAAATATTTTCTCCCATTGTCTATGTTGTCTCTTTGGTTCATGAATAGTTTCTTTTGCTGTGCACAAGATTTTAGTTGATATATCTCACTTGCTCTTGTTGCCTGTGCTTTCAAAGTCATATCCAAAAAGTCATGTGAGCACGACTTTTTTTGTAAAATACCCACTCCCTAAACCTCATCAACAAAACCTATTGAGAAAGCAAGCTAGTTTATTGCTTATAACAGTAAAGAAGAACACCACCTAGAAAGAACTTCATTATTCTCAGAAGATAATGACAAGATGGATGTTACTAAGAATAAAACACTTGGTTTACGATGTGCCATTGACTGGGATTGGAGAGCAATCATGATATAAAAGTTTAGGATCTTTTGTCAGTGGAGATTTTGAGATGAGAAGGCTAAAAACTGAAGTTCTGTTTGTACTTCCTATTGAAAGTTTGATGAGAAGTTTTACAATTTGGAGAAAGTCCTGTAATGAACAATCAAGTTATTTATTCTGGACAAGAGTTTCCTGGAATAATGAAGGTGTGTTAATCAAGAAAACAATATAGTCAAATTCTGTTAATATTAATGCTAAATTGTGTGCATGTGTATGGTAGGTATGTAGTGTTGGTTTTTATTCCTTTATCCTGAAAAATGGAGGCAATCACAGAGGAAAGTTCAAATTTCTTCTCTCATCAATTCTTTTGGTATTGAATTCTTGTTTTGAAGCATTTTTTTTCATAAATCTTTACATAATGGAAAATCTAATTATATATCTTATGAAACCATGTTTTTGGTTCAATTTGCACAGGTGAAGAACTGTGTAACAGGAGGTGATACTGTCAATCCATAGAGGTCAAGGTCTGAAGTACTCACCATGTGAGAATCTCACAAAGTTTTGCTTGCTGATAATTTGGTAGTAGTAAAAATAACTTTTTCTTGAGCCTTAACATTTTTATTTATGTTCTAAATTTTGAAAATCCTGTTATCATGCTCAAGGTTCTACTTTAAGAATGTAATCTCCAGACTTTAAGGAAATCTATCTATCCATTAAGATCTATTTCTGGATTTATCCTGGACTCTACATAGGGCCATTAACTGCTCAGACAAGATCTCTTTGGATCTATTGATATAACATAACTCCTATGAGAACAGAAATTATTCTCTGGGGTCTTGCTGGGCATGATGGCACATGCCTGTAATCTCAACGGCTTGGGAGGCTGAGGCAGGAGAATCATGAGATCAAAGCCAGCCTCAGCGACAGCAAGGCACTAAGCAACTCAGTGAGACCCTATAAAATACAAAATAGGGCTGGGAATGTGGCTCAGTGGTCAAGTGCTCCTGACTTCAATGCCCAATACCCCCCCCCAAAAAAAAAGAAAAAAGAAAGAAAAATTATTCTCTAGGGTATCAACAAACTCAAGTTGACAATCCATTGTCTTGAGAAACACAGATATCCAGGAGTAGGATGATGCTCATGATCTCCAAAGATTGTCATCTTATTATTAGGGACTGACAAGTTATAAAATTGAAATGCAATCAGAAATGAAAAGAATTGATTGAAGCTTTTTCACTTATTAATAAACTTTATTCAAGGTCCAGGTTAATTAAATACTGAAAAGGATAGTTTTGGGAAGAAGCACATATGATAAAAGGCCATACTGCTTAAAATATACATATTTATAAATATATATTTAGTGTTGTTAGGCCTTTATTTTATTTATTTATATGCAGTACTAAGAATCGAACCCAGTGTCACACATATGCTAGGCAAGTGCTCTACCACTGAGCCTCAGCCCCAGCCCCCATACCACTTTTTTTCAGGCTTCTAAAAATTTATTTATTCAATACTAGTGGCTTGGGGATGAAGGAACTATTGAATTCTGCTGTGTTGCAGAAATAAAAAGAAGCCAGTTTCAGCTTGTGTTTCAAGAATGCAAGACCATGAAATTACTTGGAGCTTTGCCTGTTATAAATTTGGTGTAGGAAAGTAGGCTGTATCCTTGGACATAGTCCACTCAGCTTACAATTAGGATGCTAGAACTGCAAGGGACTAGAAATGGTTGGTGTTCAGGAGGTTTAGTAAGAATATCTGGCCCATTGCAAAGAGATAACAAGTAATATTAAATATATGACTTGAAGGTTAATGGGTGGAAGAAAATTCAGGAATTAACAGAGAATTAAGAGTTACCATCATTATAAAATTCTACCTGAGTATTTAATTTGCTTTTCATGGAAATGGATTAGTCAGTGTGCATCAACAGTGAAAATAGTTTCCCCATGGTGTGGAAATCATAGGGCCATGATTCCATTTCTGTGGCCATTGGCAAAGATGGACATCAACAATGTTTTTCCTATCTTTTTGTGCATATTGATCCTCTCACATCAAGAACTGGAATCAAATTCACCTCCTCTTAAATATGGACATCTTTATGATTTGCTTGATTCATTTTATTTGGTAAAATAGATGCTAGACAGAGGAACTCTGACTTGGTGACAGCAGAAAGTAAAACAGGTCAGGTGAGAAAACATAGTAGCCAGGGTTTTGACAAGGACTTCTCTTAAGAGAAGGGAAACGGCACTGACCGGTGTCAGGCCGGCTCCTCAACAGAAGAAGGTTAGTTTTATTCAGGTGAAGGGTGTGTTTGCAAAGAGCATTAAGATTTAAGAATGTTAATTGGCTTCAGGTAGATTTCAAAGGTGTGTTATCTTTTCCTTTGAGGGTTCCTTAACTCTGAGGAAGACTCTGTCAGTTGGTCATTCTGGAGCCAAAGGTTAGTTTTTCACATTGATGTTGCATCCTGTATAAACACTCTGCTTTGTGATGGGGATGAGTTGCTGTAGCTGTCACGAGAACATAGATGGGGAATGGAAGAGCACACACTATCATGGCAAATAGCAAGTTAAGGGCACTGGGAATTTGCCATTTGGATGGCTCCTCAACAGTTTATTTTTGTGTGTGTGTGTGATTAATAATTATTTATTTTAATATATTTTTTAATATGTTCTAATTAATCCTCAAAAGTTTTTAATCCTATACATTGCACTATAGGATATATTTGTGTCATACAGCACATAGCCAGGGCAAGAGTATCCTGGCCTTAAGGATGCACCTGATTTCTGAAGCTGATAAGTTTGTTTCAAGGTGATGGTTAAGGTGTGTACTAAGTTTTAATAGCTAACAGGCTATGATTTAAGGTGGGATAGCATGGGAAAAGCTTATACTATCTTTAAATGGTGGTCTGTTCACAAATTAAGGCCCAGGATCCAGAACATGGCCGCCGATGAGGAAGCAGTGATTCTAATGTCTCCACATTAACGGGATCAGAAAGACCCTTTGGAACAGCGGCAGTCTACCTACTGAGGAACTTCTAGCAAAATTCCGTGAAGTGGGGTCCTGCCGGGAACTGGTAGGTTTATTAAAAGTGACAATTTGTGGCCGCCGGGACTCGGGGCCCGGGGACTGTGGTACTTGCCGGAGAGGGGCTGTTGCCTCCCCGGCCCCGGATGCCGCTGGAGCTAGGAGCCGGAGAGACACGGAGTGGGCCTCGGTGCGGCCAGAAGCCGGGAACACCGGGGGCGGAGAGAGTGACCGGGGCAGCGCTGGCTGTGGGGGCCACGGCGGAGAGAGGCGCGGGAGCCCGAGGCTGAGACACACCGGAGGGAGCGGAACGAGAGCCCCGCATCATCCCGAAATAGCGAGAAGAGGAAGATGGCGGCAGGAAGTGAGTAAGCCTCTCCGTGCTCCGCGCCCCACGCCGCCGCATCTGTAAAGCTGAGACAGACAGCTGTGACTCTGCATTAATCCATCCGGCTGAGGCGGCTGGTCAGCCCTTCCCATCCTACGGAGGTGGATGCCTGCCGGGCCTTCTTGGGTAGTGGCCACAGGTTCCAGGCGGGGCTTGGGAGAGACAGTGGGGACCCGCCCGTTGCGTTGGTCGCCTGGCAGGGGGAGGCGAACTGTTGCCGTTTGCGGGGGACACCACTGTGGCGGAGGGCTGGCGTCGCAGGGCTGTGGCGGAGGAGATAACTTCATTGAAGCCTGCTGCTACAGGTGTGTAACCCCCTAGCTTTCCCTCTCCACGCATCGGGGAAACCTTAAGGGCCCCTCCCAGCTCTCCCGTGAGTGCTACAGTCAGCCCGAGTGAGTCAGAGGTGGTTCGGGACCCGCGGTGTGGGACTGCTGCTCCCGCGAGGGCTGACTGCTGAGGTCTCTTGCACCAGCTACGGGGGAGTGGCTACCGGAGGGCAAGTAAAATTCGCTGAGGATTCTCAGCCCCAAGCTCTACAAACTGGAGGAGTGAGCCCAGTCGTTCATGAAAACAGGGCTCCCGGGAGCAGCAGACCTGGCCTGTAGCCAATATTGTGGTGAGAGGGGCCTGGCTAGAGGAAAAGTGGAAGTGATTGGACACAAGAGGAGGCCCTAGGCACTCAGGATTGGAGACTCGCCCAGTCTGGGAGGAGGTGCTCCACAGTGATTGGTTCCCGCGTACTGACAGGAGAGACTTGACCTGGTGGGCACAGCGCCACCTAGTGGAAGAGAAGTTAATCAAACTCTAAGACGGCATTTATTAGTTTTTTTTTTTTTTTTGATTTGGGTTTTTCTTTCATCTTCATTTTTCTATCTTGTTTTTTTCTTTTTTTTCTTTTTTCTCTTTTTCTTCTTCTTTCTCTTCTAATTTTAATTTTAATTTTTTTAATTATTATTATTTTTTTTTTAATTTTTTTTCTTTTTTTAGTTCCTATTTCTTTCTTCTTTTGTCTTTTCATTTTTCTTATCCCCCCTTCCTTGAATTCTATCTGCCTACTCTCATTCTCTTTAGTGACTTCTTCCCTTCCCTTCTAATACCTTTTCTCCCAAGCATCAAATAAATTTATAGGAGTAAACAGTAACTCAGCAGTCAAAAAGAACAAGAAGCAACATGAGCAGCTTCAAGAAGCAAGGAAGAAAAGGAGTACAAACAATGCAGGACAGCCTAAATATTCAGGAGGACCTAGAGTCATCAGAAAAATGGTCATATAAAGACCTCAAGGAACACCTTAGACAGATGGAATGGAACCTTAAAGAGGATACAAGACAGCAAATTCAAGCAGCGAAAGAACACATTGAGAATGAATTACATAAACAGCTAAAAGAAGAAGTTAAGCATCTTTATCAGGAGATAGAGATTATAAAAAATAATCAAACAATAATTCTAGAAATGAAGGAAACGATAAACCAAATTAAAAACTCAATTGAGAGTATCACTAACAGAGTGGAGCAAGTAGAAGCCAGAACGTCAGATAATGAAGACAAAATATACCATCTTGAAAAGAGTCTAGCCAACTCAGAAAGGCTGGTAAAAAATCACGAGAAAAACATCCAAGAGTTATGGGATAACATGAAGAAACCAAACTTATGAGTCATCGGGATAGAAGAAGGTACAGAGATTCAAACCAAGAGAATGAGAAACCTGCTGAATAAAATAATTACAGAAAACTTTCCAGAAATAAAAAAGGAAACAGATATACAAATCGAAGATGCATACAGGACACCGAGCACACAAAATCACAGTAGACCAACGCCAAGACACATTGTTATGAAGATATCCAATATACAGAACAAAGAGAAAATATTAAAAGCTACAAGAGAAAGGAGACAGATTACATTTAGGGGTAAACCAATACGGTTAACAACGGATTTTTCATCACAGACACTGAAAGCAAGAAGGTCATGGAACAATGTATTTCAAACACTGAAAGACAATGGATGCCAACCAAGAATTCTGTATCCAGCAAAATTAAGCTTCAGGTATGACAACGAAATAAAGATCTTTCATGATAAACAAAAGTTAAAAGAATTTGTAGCCAGAAAACCAGCATTGCAAAGCATTTTGAGCAAAACACTACACGAGGAAGAAATGAAAAACAATAACCAAAACCATCAGTGGGAAGTGCCTCAGTAAAGACAGAGGGCGAGGGGAATGATAATCATGAAGAAACAAACTAAATTTTTTTTTTTAAAAAAGGATAAACAATCAAACATGGATGGAAGTTCAAACCATATGTCAATAGTAACTCTGAATGTTAATGGCTTAAACTCTCTAATAAAGTGACATAGGCTGGTATCATGGATTAAAAAAACAAATCCAACAATATGCTGCCTCCAGGAGACACATCTGAATGGAAAAGACATACACAGGCTGAATGTGAAAGGATGGGAAAAAATATATCATGCACACAGTTCTCGTAAGCAAGCAGGGTTGGCCATCCTCATATCGAATAAAATCGACTTCAAGACTAAGTTAATCAAAAGGGATAAAGAGGGTCATTATATACTGTTAAAAGGAACCATTCACCAACAAGACATAACAATTATCAATATTTATGCACCAAACAATGGTGCTGCGACATTCATAAAACAAATTCTCCTCAAGTTCAAGAATCAAATAGACCACAACACAATAATTATGGGTGACTTCAACACACCTCTCTCACCATTGGACAGATCCTCCAAACAAAAGTTGAATAATGAAAATATAGAACTCAATATCACAATCAATAACCTAGACTTAACTGACATATATAGAATATATCAACCATCATCAAATGGATATACTTTTTTCTCAGCAGCACATGGATCCTTCTCAAAAATAGACCATATATTATGCCATAGGGCAACCCTCAGTAAATATAAAGGGGTGGAGATAATACCATGCATTTTATCTGATCATAATGGAATGAAACTGGAAATTAATGATAAAAGAAGGAAGGAAAAATCCTACATCACATGGAAAATGAACAATATGTTACTGAATGATCAATGGGTTACAGAAGACATAAAGGAGGAAATCAAAAAATTCTTAGAGATAAATGAAAATACAGACACAACATATCGGAATCTATGGGACACAATGAAAGCAGTTTTAAGAGGAAAATTCATCGCCTGGTGGTCATTCCTCAAAAAAAGAAAAAAACAACAAATAAATGAGCTCACACTTCATCTCAAAGCCCTAGAAAAGGAAGAGCAAAACAACAGCAAATGCAGCAGAAGGCTTGAAATAATTAAAATCAGAGCGGAAATCAATGGAATTGAAACAAAAGATACTATTGAAAAAATTAACAAAACTAAAAGTTGGTTCTTCGAAAAAATAAATAAGATCGACAGACCTTTAGCCATGCTAACGAAGAGAAGAAGAGAGAGAACTCAAATTACTAACATACGGGATGAAAAAGGCAATATCACAACAGATGCTACAGAAATACAGAAGACAATTAGAAATTATTTTGAAAACCTATATTCCAACAAAATAGAAGATAGTGAAGACATCGATAAATTTCTTAAGTCATATGATTTACCCAGACTGAGTCAGGAGGATACACACAATTTGAACAGACCAAAATCATTGGATGAAATTGAAGAAGCCATCAAAAGACTACCAACCAAGAAAAGCCCAGGACCGGATGGGTATACAGTGGAGTTTTACAAAACCTTTAAAGAAGAATTAATACCAATACTTTTCAAGTTATTTCAGGAAATAGAAAAAGAGGGAGCTCTTCCAAATTCATTCTATGCGGCCAACATCACCCTGATTCCGAAACTAGACAAAGACACCTCAAAGAAAGAAAACTACAGACCGATATCTCTAATGAACCTAGATGCAAAACTCCTCAATAAAATTCTGGCGAATCGAATACAAAAACACATCAAAAAAATTGTGCACCTTGATCAAGTAGGATTCATCCCTGGGATGCAAGGATGGTTCAACATACTGAAATCAATAAATGTTATTCACCACATCAATAGACTTAAAGATAAGAACCATATGATCATCTCGATAGATGCAGAGAAAGCATTTGACAAAATACAGCATCCCTTTATGTTCAAAACATGAGAAAAATTAGGGATAACAGGAACTTACCTTGACATTGTAAAAGCTATCTATGCTAAGCCTCAGGCTAGCATCATTCTGAATGGACAAAAGTTAAAGGCATTCCCTCTAAAATCCGGAACAAGACAGGGATGCCCTCTATCTCCACTTCTATTCAATATAGTTCTCGAAACACTGGCCAGAGCAATTAGACAGACGAAAGAAATTAAAGGCATAAAAATTGGAAAAGAAGAACTTAAATTATCACTATTTGCAGATGATATGATTCTATACCTAGAAGACCCAAAAGGGTCTACAAAGAAACTACTAGAACTAATAAATGAATTCAGCAAAGTGGCAGGATATAAAATCAACACGCATAAATCAAAGGCATTTCTGTATATCAGCGACAAAACTTCTGAAACGGAAATGAGGAAAAACACTCCATTCAAGATATCCTCAAAAAAAATAAAATACTTGGGAATTAACCTAACAAAAGAGGTGAAAGATTTATATAATGAAAACTACAGAACCCTAAAGAGAGAAGTGATGAAGATCTTAGAAGATGGAAAAATATACCCTGTTCATGGATAGGCAGAACTAACATCATCAAAATGGCGATATTACCAAAAGTTCTCTATAGGTTTAATGCAATGCCAATCAAAATCCCAATGGCATATCTTGTAGAAATTGATAAAGCAATCATGAAATTCATATGAAAAATAAAAGACCCAGAATAGCAAAAGCAATTCTAAACAGGAAGTGTGAATCAGGTGGTATAGCGATACCAGATTTCAAACTATATTACAGAGCAATAGTGACAAAAACAGCATGGTACTGGTACCAAAACAGGCGGGTGGACCAATGGTTTAGAATTTAGGACATAGAGACTAATCCACAAAGTTACAACTACTTTATATTTGATAAAGGGGCTAAAAGCATGCAATGGAGGAAGGATAGCATCTTCAACAAATGGTGTTGGGAAAACTTGAAATCCATATGCAACAAAATGAAACTGAATCCCTTTCTCTCGCCATGCACAAAAGTTAACTCAAAATGGATCAAGGAGCTTGATATCAAACCAGTGACTCTGCGTCTGATAGAAGAAAAAGTTGGCTCCGATCTACATATTGTAGGGTCGGGCTCCAAATTCCTTAATAGGACACCCATAGCACAAGAGTTAACAACAAGAATCAACAAATGGGACTTAATTAAACTTAAAAGTTTTTTCTCAGCAAGAGAAACAATAAGAGAGGTAAATAGGGAGCCCACATACTGGCAACAAATTTTTACTCCTCACACTTCAGATAGAGCCCTAATATCCAGAGTATACAAAGAACTCAAAAAATTAGACAATAAGATAACAAATAAAACAATCAACAAATGGGCCAAGGACCTGAACAGACACTTCTCACAGGAGGATATACAATCAATCAACAAGTACATGAAAAAATGCTCACCATCTCTAACAGTCAGAGAAATGCAAATCAAAACCACCCTAAGATACCATCTCACTCCAGTAAGATTGGCAGCCACTATGAAGTCAAACAACAACAAGTGCTGGCGAGGATGTGGAGAAAAGGGTACACTTGTACATTGCTGGTGGGACTGCAAATTGGTGCGGCCGATTTGGAAAGCAGTTTGGAGATTCCTGGGAAAGCTGGGAATGGAACCACCATTTGACCCTGCTATTGCCCTTCTCGGACTATTCCCTGAAGACCTTAAAAGAGCATGCTACAGGGATACTGCCCCTCAATAGATGAATGGATAAAAAAATGTGGCATCTATACACAATGGAGTACTATGCAGCAATAAAAAAATGACAAAATCATAGAATTTGCAGGGAAATGGACGGCACTAGAGCAGATTATGCTTAGTGAAGCTAGCCAATCCCTAAAAAACAAATACCAAATGTCTTCTTTGATATAATGAGAGCAAATATGAACAGAACAGGGAGGAAGAGTGGGAAGAAAAGAGTAACATTAATCAGTGACATGAGATGGGAGGGAAAGAGAGAGATGAGGAAAATTGCATGGAAATGAAGGGAGACCCTCATTGCCATACAAACTTACATATAAGAGGTTGTGAGGGGAATGGGAAAATAAACATGGAGAGAAATGAATTACAGTAGATGGGGTAAAGAGAGAAGAAGGGAGGGGAGGGGAGGGGGGATAGTAGGGGATAGGAAAGGTAGCAGAATACAACAATTACTAATAGGGCATTATGTAAAATTGTGGATGTGTAACCGACATGATTCTGCAATCTGCATTTGGGGTAAAATTGGGGGTTCATAACCCACTTCAATCTAATGTATGAAAGATGATATGTCAAGAGCTTTGTAATGTTGTGAACAACCAATTAAAAAAAAAAAATAAGGCCCAGGAGTGCATTTGCCCTTTGTCCCTAAGGTCGTATCTAACTGTCTCAAAAGTGACCTCCTCCCATCATAAAAGGCTTTGTGGCTCTTTCCTGAGGTTCTTCTGATGCTTGATTTGGGGAAATTATTTTTACAACCTGATTACCATGTGGTAAGAAGTCTAATCTATATAAAGAGGCCCCTTGTGGGACCTTTGATCAATAACCCCAGATGGGTTCCCAGTAGATAGCTAGCACTGATCACCTGCTCTGTGAATGAGCCATCTCTTCACAGATGCCATTGACTATTCAGATAACTCCAGCCTTCATCTATTTGAAGTCTCACCTAATGCAAGTAAGATTTGCTAGTTGAGCTCACTCAAACCACAGACTGCTGAGAAATAATGCTGTTGCTTAAAAAATAAAAATTTTGCAGTGTTTTTTACCTAGCAATAAATACCTGGAAAAGTTCCTAAGGTATTATTTACGCAAATTTCTGTCAGTTCACAGTAGGTTAGTTCTAGACAGTTAGAATGAATGAATATATGGCTGGAGTTACACAAAACTGAAAACAAACAAAAAAACTTGGTATTGATCCTGTTGTCTGTCTCTTCCAAGATAACACTATATTCCCTGGTATGTAGCCATGAATTCGGACTGACAATATCATGCTTTCTTCACTGGATATTCTCACTTAAGGATGGAATTCGTCTTGAAGATTTTAAGATGCTTCAGTGATCACATTTTATTTTGGAGTCCTGTTTAGATTGTATAAATAATATTAATATCCTGGTATTCTAAATTTCTCTTATAGTTCTATGGAACTCATAAGGGACAAAGTATGATATGTTGTGTGGGAGTAATCCATCTTAACAGGTGTTAAAGGATGAACATTAGTTTCACTGACATATCAGGTAGTAGCTGCTGGTGAAGAGACTCAAACAGAAATAAACTCCCACATGGCAAGGAGGGAGTAGGAGGATTATACAAGCAGAAAAAAAAAGAAGAAGAAGAAAAGAAAGAAAAGAACGGAAGCAAGTAAAAAAGACTTCTTACATGTTTTAGGATTAAGATGAGGGTACAATCACGTTGTTAGGATTTACTATGTGTTACCAAATGATTGAATTGATAATTAACTAAAACATATTTTATAGGGTTACAGAAGATCTGTCATGTGGTATTTCTAGAATTTTATGTTGTTATCTGCTGCACATTTTATATCTCAGATTGGTAATATTTCTCGACATAAGGTAATGTATTATTAACAATGGAAAAAGGAGGCTTCAATAACTCTTTGACCTAGAATCCAACAAATACAGAGCTAAGATTAATTCAGTTAATATTCTAATATTTTGAGATTTTTCTGGGAGCCTATAATTGAAATTTTAGGAGTCTTATTACTTTTTTTTTTTTTAACAGAAGGTCAAGTAAGAAACAACTATAGGGATTCAATCAAACAGGAAGTTTTTCTTTTTTCCTCACAAATATTTCATTTTTTTCTCTAAGAGAATGTCTTTCCTCTAATCACCCCAGGATGAAAATAAGAAAGAAAGAAAAAAAAAACAAAAACAAAACCAACCCAAACCAAAATCAAGCCAAAAAACAATGTAGAGGAGAAGCACCTGCACACACCAACCTCTAGGGGGAACTCAAGGCTTTCTCTCCTTACAGGGCCATGGTCCACCTTGGCCATTCCCCAACAGAGCTTCTGATACCCAGCACAGCGCTTCTTCCACTAATGGCACTTACCACATTGCTATCACTATTATGTTCATAGCCTCTTTCACCACTATCTTTTGTGTAAACTGTGTTTGCATTCAAGGACAAAAGTCTATTTAATTATTCCTTATCTTGTGTGTTTACTCTTATATGTATGTGTATGATTACAGCTGACTCTCCACATTTCACAGTTACACACCTGGGGAGGATTTAACCAATAAAAAGTTGGAAATATTTGGAAATAAAAATCGTGTATGCACTAACTCTCTCTCTCTCTCTCTCTCTCTCTCTCTCTCTCTCTCTCTCTCTTTTGGTTATTACTCCCTATGCCATGCAGTCTAACAAATATTTATATAGCACACACATTGTATTCAGTATTATAAGTAATCTAAAGATTATTTAAAGTATAAGAAAGGATGTGTATAAGTTATATGCCACTTTATATATGGAATTTGTGCATGTGTGAATTCTGATACCAGAAAAGGGTCTTAGAATAAATATCTACAAATACAAAGGGATATGGATATATATATATATATATATATATATATATATATATATGCAAATATAAATATTTTCTCTATATATGTACACATGCATATATGTATACCATATGTCTGCATGCATATATACATATATTCTATAAGTGTTTGACTTAATATACTCAAATTGTCAAGAAAGATTTCTATATTTCAGAAATGATGCAAAGATATTACATATTAAACAAAAATGCAGGCAGAAGTTTGTCTGAGAAGCCATTTATTTTTAACTGAAAAGCCTTCAAAACAATTAAAGATCATGCTTGGTAGGTACTGAATAATGCAAGTAAAGTTGTAGATAATTCATGCTCCCTTTTTGCAATCACTGCCTGATCTACAAATAGTTTGAAAAATTATATGGTCTGATGATTTTTTTTTATTTCTGACAAATAACAGAGCATTTTGTTTCTATAATTATCCTGAAATATTTTAGCATTTTAGCCCAGAATCATTGCAGAGTAACCGAAATTAGTTTTACAACAAAATTCCAAAACAGCAGTGAAATGGAGGAGTTTGACTGAATATATCTAGAAAAAAATAAATATTTAGAAATGCATATTCTAGTGGCTGGATTCAGCTTACCTCAGGGAACTTTAAGAAAAGGTAGTATGTGTCTTGTACATGGTTGGATTCTTGACTAGCCAGCCCTCTGTAGGGCAGAGGCAGCAAACCCTGGTGTTAGTTATTTGGAATAAACACTTTAGAAATTTAAATTTTTATTTTGTCCATTTCTTACGGGACTTGGAAAACCTTCTCCAAAAGATTCCACAGATTTATGTATAAATTATGTGATATCTTATGATTACAGAACTCAATATATTTTAGAAGTTATACATTTTTTTAATTAAATCTACAAAACCCGTAAGTAAGGCAGTGATTGTTGCAATCAGAAAAAAGAAACCGAAGCTCAGAGAAGTTAGGAAAACCATCTCTTATCACACAGTTGAAGAATCAAGAGTTGAATCTAGGGTTTTTGATTCTAAATTCAATAGTTTTGCAATTACTGCAATTTTTTTTACTAACTATCCCAAAATTTCTGATGGTGTATTTTGATGAATAAATGCATTTAGAAATAAAAAATAGCATTTGATTTTTTTATTTATAACTCTTATATTTTCGAGGGTCAAGTAGTTGGACAACCCATCTCTGATAATGTCTTCCTGACATTCCCAATAGTGATTTTGTAGGGATGATAAAAAAGGATGAGAAATTAAATGAACTATGCTTTAGACTAGAGATTTTTGCACCGAATGATAAAAAGCCCTCCTTTGCATGCGATGGAATCTCAATAACTTATAAATGTTTGCAATGATATTTGATGTTTGGTGTTGCTGATATTCCGGAGGCTTAAAATGGCCACTGGGATATGATTCAACTGGTTATTGGGAATTTATATCAGAATTCTAGGTTTTTGAAACACAGGTTTCAGCACTGCTTTAAACTTTTATTAAAGAGTCAGAGGATTTCTTCCTGCTCATTCAATAAGTCCTTTGCTAAAATAACTTGGAAACCCTTTCATTAGAGATGTACAAAAAAACATGATACATTTAAGCAAACATTTTCTAAAAAAAAAAAATACACAGCTGAGATTGCCAGGTTGAAAGGGAATTTCTCAGGCTCTCAGAAATAAAGAGAAAAATGTGTCGGAGAACATTGGAATATTTGTGGGAGAAGAGGCTGCAGCAGCATTTTCCTAGGAGTGGAGACCCTGGAAGGCTGGGGACTGGGCAGGTGGGAGGGATGAAAATCACTGACCCAGAACATTGGTTGTTAATGGCGATGCTTGTCCTTAAGTACAAGGCATTTGTCAATATCTGGAGATACATCTATTTACCATGGTGGTGGGAATAGCAAAGTATGGGTGATGTTAATGACATCTAATGAGCAGAATCTAGAAATTCTGCTGAACACCAGAGCCCAAGGAAGCCAACTAGAGCAAAGAGTCATGTGTTGAAGCTTCCAGTAGCACTCATGATAAGAACCCTGGCCTTGAGATGCGGTTTCTTACCTATAGGGACAGTATTTGGTCTAGACACATGGAAATTGAGAATTGAAACCCCTGAAAAGAAATGTCTTAATCCTAGAAGTATTATGCCTAAATCAAAGGGAAAACAATCAAGAGAAAAGAAAATCATAGGGTTAGGATTTGTCAAGAAAATATTTGTTCTTTTCCTTTCTGCCTGGAATGAGAAAAATCCCTGTAAGGTTAAGCAGTCTCTCAGTTGTTCAATTTACATAGCAAATTAAATACACATGAAGAAAGAATAGTAAATTGAAATAAACATATAGGATCAATTAGCCATTATATAGCACAGATGGGGAGAAAACCCAATAACATTAGAAAATATGAGAGCTTGAGAAGTACAGTATTTAGAATAAAAAGTCAAAGTTCAAATAACCAGAATTTTGAAAGAAAAAGAATGTTGGAAAGATTATATTTAAAAGTGGTAATGGTGGATAGGCTATTTGGACAAAGCTCCAGGGTGAAATGCAACTAAATGTTGTAAGTGAAGTGTGATAAAACATCTTTCTAAAAGGTTGAAGGAGCTAGCATGTCAGTGATAAATTATTGAGCAGAATTCCAGAATGAAGGAAATTCAGAGAGGCAAGCTGGTTACTTGTTAAACCCATTGGACTATGGGCATTAGCTGATTTAAGAGATAGTTGAGAGGCT
The DNA here is from genome assembly GCF_964194105.1 of Spermophilus citellus. Taxonomy (NCBI): domain Eukaryota; kingdom Metazoa; phylum Chordata; class Mammalia; order Rodentia; family Sciuridae; genus Spermophilus; species Spermophilus citellus. The sequence goes on from NC_138198.1 coordinate 36,997,517, forward strand.
GAGTGTGAGAATATTTCAATATGACACATAGAGAATACCTTATTTGAAATCCTTGGGACCAGAACTTTTTCACATTTTGGAAATATATATAAAATAATGAGATGTTTTGAGGATGAGACCCAAGTCTAAACTTGAAGTTCATTTACGTTTCATAAAATTCAGTTATGTTTCACCTTCTATACATTATACATATAATACTTTTAGAATACTTTCAGTGCACTGCAACTGATCATAGAAATTCATATTTTATTATTAAAAAATAAAATGTATATATGTATTTATTATACATAAAACGTACCTCAGTTTATTGTTGCTATATTTTTGTTTAAAGATATTTTTAAAGAGACTTAGGTAATAAGAAAATAATGTTATACCTTATATGTTACCATCTATGTTAGGTATAATCATACATGTCATTTCCAGTGGTTTCATTAAATTATGAGAAAATTGCACACATTATTTCTTCAAATGTTTTTCAGCCTACCTCTCTCCTCTTCTTTGGTACAACAATTGCGCTTATGCTAGCCAATTGTTGTTAAGCCATAGCTTACTGTTTTTTTAAAATTTTTTCATCGTTTGGATACTTTCTTCCTCATATGTTTCAGCATAGATTGCTTCTATTTCTAGATAGTCTTCTAGTTCATTTAGCTTTTCTTCTGCTTCTTCTAATTTAGAATTAATCCCATGTGTATTTTTTATCATAGGCATTGCAATTTTAATCTCCTTTGTGTCTTTTATAGCATCTATTGCTCTAGTTTTTTAACATATGAGGTACAGTTATAGTAACTATTATAACATTCTTAGATTCTGATTCTAACATTTATCTTCATCATTTTTGCATCAGTTTCAATTAATTGATTGTTTTCCTCATTATGGGTCACATTTCCTGGTAAGCTTTGACTAAAAGCCACACATTGTAAAATTTATGTTGTTAAGTACTGAATATATTATTTTCATTCATAAATCTTCATCAGTTTTATTCTGGGAGGCCATTAAGTTATCTTAAAACAGATTGATTCTTTTAGGTCTTAGGTTTATGATTAGTTAACTATATCCAAAGCTATATCCAGTATGGGCCTAATTATTTCCCACTACTTGGAAAAAGATTCAAATGACCCATTGAGGAATTGTTCTAGTCTGAATGATGAGAATGGCAGCTATTTTCAACCGTATGTGAGCCCTGGACACCATGTAGTTAAATCCTTTGTATGTTTTCCCTGTTTTCTTCTAGTTATTTCCTTATGTGCCTAAGCTGCTCAGCTTTGTGCTGCATGTTCAAGTGTGATCCTCTGTGCATCTCTTGCATGTATACTGTGTCTTGTAAACTGTAATCTCCTTGTTATTCCTGGAATATCCTTTCTGTTCTACTCTCTGACTTTTCCTGAACTTTATTTTCAAGTTAACTATCTTATAAAAAGTTTCTACTTTTAATTCCCCCATTGAATTATTGTTTTTCAATTGAAAATGATTACTATTTTATTTCTATAAATTGAGAAATTACTCAAGCAACTATGCTTAGTGAGAACTAGGTTCTCTCTATTAACCCAAAGAAGGACATGAAAAACACACATGTCAATGCTTCTTTGTGAATAGTTTAAGAATTTGGGGGAAGGGATGGTTTTTATTTCCTGATGTCAGGACACAGGTTTCTAAGACATATGTATAATTAGTGGTACTCTGTATTACCAGGTTATCCTCTGCAGTGGCTATGCAAGTTTCCCCTTCACGTACTATGACACAAGAGCACTGGTTTACTCACATTCTTATCAACAATTGGCATCATCCAAATTTTCTAATTATTGCATGACTGTGCTAGGACTAGTCTTTCATTGTTTTAATTAAAATATTTTTAATTCATTCTTGATTTTTGTGGCCCTTTAAGTATTCATGTACTTTGTCAATTCTAGAACATTTTACACCATTATTTTTAAAAATTTTTTTAGTTGTAGATGGACACAATAACTTTATTTTATTTGTTTATTTTTATGTGGTGCTCAAGATTGAATTCAAAGTTTCACTTACTTTGATCATTTTTTCTATCTTCCAACTTTTCTATTTTTTCCTTACATTTTCTATTTAATTCTCTTTCAGTTCTACTTTCAGATTTTTTTTCCTGAGTTCTACGTTTGGGTTGAATTTCTTATCAAAGTTTTCTACTTTTAACTTTCTCATTGAGTTATTTTTTTCCATTGAAATGACTGTTATTTTATTTCTATAATTTTATTCTGTTTTTTTTTTCAAATATCCTGCTCTTTTTTCATTTTAGCTTTGTTCTTGAAATTATGTTTTTTTCTTTTATTATAGTTATTAAGACATGACTTTGAAATGGTTAGTTGGTTTAATTATTTTTAGTTTAGTGAGTTGACATTCCTGTATTTATTATAATGTATGACTTTCATAAAGATCCATATCCTTGTGCCATTGTATATAGTTGACAAATAGTTGACCATCGTTGGTTGGAGCACTTTCTCTAGTGGTATCTTAGCATCTTCAGCTGTGAAAGGGTCCCTCTGGGGAATAGAGGACTATGTTTAACCTGTGCTAAGATCCTTAGTTTTCATCATGCCAGAGCCATGTGTATGTTACAATATTAGCCTTGATTTCCATACCTGGCGGCTACAGTGAATTTAGATAGCACCTTTAGGGCCTGGATAGCCAAGGTTTGACATTCCTGCTGGGTTAGTATCCTCTGAAGATGCCTGTTGAATGGTGAACCTCTTTGCTCCTTTCCATGTCTACTTCCCATTTCCATATTGTATTTTTCATCTCATAGAGCATGACCTCTGATCATGCCTAAATTCATGCAAGAAACTTAGTTCCAATTTCCTGCTTCCATGGCCTGAGCATATGACTTGTCACGGTCAGGGCAGGGGAAAATCACATCCTAAGCCTCTAAGTGCATTATCTGGTTTAATACTTCTTGTGTCAGAGCACTAATTATTCTGACTTTGAGTGCTCTTCATAAAAGATAACAAAACACTCAAGAATTTTTTTAGCCATCAAAGAGACAAATCAAATTGAACAGAGAATTATTATGTTACATTATAACTGAACTGAATATTAATGTGGATCTGGATCCCAGTTAAATTCAGACTTATAATAGTCCAACTACTATAAATATGGAATCAATTTAAAAGGTATAAAAGAAATATTTATGAAAAGAAACCTTGCTCAGAACTAAGTGCTTCACAAACATTAATATAAACACCCCAAAAATATCCTGAAAGATTTCTATCTCTATTCCACAAGTGGAGAAATTGAGTTTAAGATAAACAATCTTTTCATGTCATATGACTGGTAAATTTTTAGACTATGAAGACAGTGGGATTAATCACTATACATGTGAGTCACAAGCTTCAGTATACATAAAATTATCTAGTTGCTTAAATGTGTATTTTTAGACCTTTATAATAGACATTGTAATTCTGAGTTTTCAAGACAGGTTCTGCAATATGTATTATTTAAGAATGTCTAATTAACCTAACAAATATATAAAATTCAGAAACAGTACACTCTACAGGGATTAAACAATATTAAACAGACATAAAAATTAGGTAATATATTAAAACAAATTATATTAATCTCAAAAAAGAATATAATTGCTAATACTCAATATATGTAATGACCAAGTAAAGTCAATTCCAGAAAAAAACATATTTAAAAGTAACCAGTCTTCTTACTTCTAGTCCCTGTCCCAATAGCAATTATTTTGGAAGGGCAGGGTAGCACAGTACTGGAAATCTTATTGACCACATGATTCTTGAAGGAAGGAAACCCTTACTTTCTCAAAAATAGATCTTGTAGAAGATTTTAAGTTATAGAATTGGAGTAACTTTGTTATTAGTCCACTAAAACCCACCACTTTTCTCTTGTAATCATAGAATAAAATATTATATATATTTATAATACTTTTGTAAAGAGGTTTTAATGTTATTTGATATTGGTTTTATACCTTGTAAAACATAATACATAGTTCTGTATACAATCTATTTTGTTCCCTGAATTTTTCTCCATTTATTTTAATGATCTACTTTTACTTTTACATAACATTGACCACAATTTATAAATAATATGCATATATGTATTTGATGATGGCTTTCCATTCTAACTATACTGAATAAAATTTCTCCCTTGATATTTCTAAGTCCTGATTGATTGAATGGCACATAGGAAAAAAAAATCTTTCTTGATATTTCTAAGTCCTAATTGATTGAATTGCACTGGATATGTTCTAATGAATAAATGAGAAGATGAATCTAGTCACCTAAAAGCAATAGATAGGTTTTCTGGCATTTCAAAAATCATAATATTATAGAAGCCTTGGGAGAGTGTCTGTAAACATTTTTTCATGTACTTGTTGATTGATTGTATGTCCTCCTCTGAGAAGTGTCTGTTTAGGTCTTTGACCCATTTGTTGGTTGGGTTATTTGTTTTCTTATTGTTTAACTTTTTGAGTTCTTTGTATACTCTGGATATTAGGGCTCTATCTGAAGTGTGAGGAGTAAAAATTTGTTCCCATGATGTAGGCTCCCTATTTACCTCTCTTATTGTTTCTCTTGCTGAGAAAAAACTTTTAAGTTTAATTAAGTCCCATTTGTTGATTCTTGTTATTAACTCTTGTGCAATGGGTGTCCTATTAAGGAATTTGGAGCCCGACCCCACAATATGTAGATCGGAGCCAACTTTTTCTTCTATCAGACGCAGAGTCTCTGATTTGATATCTAGCTCCTTGATCCACTTTGAGTTAACTTTTGTGCATGGCGAGAGGAGGGGATTCAGTTTCATTTTGTTGCATATGGATTTCCCGTTTTCCCAGCACCATTTGTTGAAGATGCTATCCTTCCTCCATTGCATTCTTTTAGCTCCTTTATCAAATATAAGATAGTTGTAGCTTTGTGGATTAGTCTCTGTGTCCTCTATTCTGTACCATTGGTCCACCCGCCTGTTTTGGTACCAGTACCATGCTGTCTTTGTTACTATTGCTCTGTAATATAGTTTGAAATCTGGTATCGCTATACCACCTGATTCACGCTTCCTGCTTAGAATTGCTTTTGCTATTCTGGGTCTTTTATTTTTCCATATGAATTTCATGATTGCTTTATCTATTTCTACAAGAAATGCCTTTGGGATTTTGATTGGGATTGCATTAAACCTATAGAGAACTTTTGGTAATATCGCCATTTTGATGATGTTAGTTCTGCCTATCCATGAACAGGGTATATTTTTCCATCTTCTAAGATCTTCTTCTACTTCTCTCTTTAGGGTTTTGTAGTTTTCGTTGAAAAAATGCTCACCATCTCTAGCAGTCAGAGAAATGCAAATCAAAACCACCCTAAGATACCATCTCACTCCAGTAAGATTGGCAGCCATTATGAAGTCAAACAACAACAAGTGCTGGTGAGGATGTGGGGAAAAGGGTACTCTTGCACATTGCTGGTGGGGCTGCAAATTGGTGCGTCCAATTTGGACACCAGTATGGAGATTCCTGGGAAAGCTGGAAATGGAACCACCATTCGACCCAGCTATTGCCCTTCTCGGACTATTCCCTGAAGACCGTAAAAGAGCATACTACAGGGATACTGCCACATCGATGTTCATAGCAGCACAATTCACAATTGCTAGACTGTGGAACCAACCCAGATGCCCTTCAATAGATGAATGGATAAAAAAAATGTGGCATTTATACACCATGGAATATTACGCAGCACTAAAAAATGACAAAATCATGGAATTTGCAGGGAAATGGATGGCACTAGAGCAGATTATGCTTAGTGAAGCTAGCCAATCCCTAAAAAACAAATACCAAATGTCTTCTTTGATATAATGAGAACAACTAAGAACAGAGCAGGGAGGAAGAGCAGGCAGAAAAGATCAACATTAAACAGATACATTAGGTGAGAGGGAAAGGGAGAGAAAAGCGAAATTGCATGATAATGGAGGGAGACCCTCATTGTTATACAAAATTTCACATAAGAGGTTGTGAGGGGAACGGGAAAATAAACAAGGAGAGAAATGAATTACAGTAGATGGGGTAGAGAGAGAAGATGGGAGGGGAGGGGAGGGGGGATAGTAGAGGATAGGAAAGGTAGCAGAATACAACAGTTACTAATAGGGCATTATGTAAAACTGTGGATGTGTAACCGATGTGATTCTGCAATCTGTATATGGGGTAAAACTGAGAGTTCATAACCAACTTGAATCTAATGTATGAAACATGATATGTCAAGAGCTTTGTAATGTTTTGAACAACCAATAAAAAAAAGAGTGTGTCTGTGAAGTATTTTTAAGTATCTTCACTTGAATTTATTTCTAATGCTATACTAATTTAATAATATAAGGCTGTAATAATATAATATTAATACCATACATGTTTAAATAACTTTGAAAAATAAAATTTATTAGTAAAATACTTGAGATGTTTCCATTAAAATGAAGAACAAGAAAAGTATAAATAACTTTATTTATCTTCAGTAACTTTTAAGAACTTATCTAGAGGGGCTGGGGATGTGGCTCAAGCAGTAGCGTGCTCGCCTGGCATGCATGCGGCCCGGGTTCGATCCTCAGCACCACATACCAACAAAGATGTTGTGTCCGCCGAGAACTAAAAAATAAATATTAAAAATTCTCTCTCTCTCTCCTCTCTCACTCTCTCTGTCTCTCCTCACTCTCTCTTAAAAAAAAGAACTTATTTAGAAATATAGTGACATGTACTTAGAAGTTTATGGTGTTTTTTTTTCCTAAAACATTTAAAGCATTTATTTCATACCAATCAATGCTTTATATTCCAATTTTTTTAGAATCTAAAAACATTCTATGATTCCTATGCAAAAATCGATCTTGGAGGACAGGTAAGAAAAAATGGAAAAGAGAAGAATAAATAGAGGAGAGAATGTGACATATTTCCAAGTATGAAAATGTCTTATGTAGATAGAACAATCTTAAAAAGAAAACAAAAACAAACAAACAAACAAAAAACAACAACAACAACAAAAAAAACCTGAATCCATTTAGTGCTGTGTTAAAGCAAGATAATGTTTCTCAGTGGAACTAGATATTGATAGACCAGCAAAAATTTCCTGTATATGTGTATGTGTGTGTGTGTGTGTGTATAAACATTTTAGCATCTGACAAGTGTGACATTTCAAATGAAGGAGAAATTATGAATTATTCAATAAATCATGCTGGGACAATTTGTTATCTCTGTAGATAAATTGTAGACTCTGTGCCAAAAAAATTCAGAAAGATTAAAAATAAAACCTAAAAATGCAACAATAAATAAATTCAAAGGCAGAAATCATACTGACTTCAACATATCTGTCTACCAACAGTTAAAAATATTTGTATCTTAAAATCTAGGCAAAACCAAACAAAAGTAAAAGGAATAAAGAAAGCTTCAAAAAGTATTTGAAAAATTTATAGAAAAAGTAGTTTTTATTATAAATAGGAGGAATTTTCATTAATTAATGATCAACAGATTGAATATTCTAATAAAAATGGGTAATAGAAGAGGATCACTCCATTAAAACATACAGATGGCCATTCAATTGTAGGGAAAAAATCATTCTCATTTATAATAAAAATTCAAATTTAAACAATAATATCCTGTTTTGCCTTCTGAATTAGTAAAGATGGAGGTGGGTGTATAATACCCAATGTAATAATGAACATATTTTAGTGCTATAATAAGAACACATGGAATACTGAAAAAGGAATTTTAAGAGTATTTGCTCTTTTGGGGCTGGGATCTTCATTCATCTATTATGGAACACCTGCCTTGTTTGGCTATTATTCTCTTCTGGGCAATATGCTAGAAGTTACAGTCAGGAATTATTAAGGACTCTAAGAGTTGTTGTCTGTTTGGGACTGGAGAATGGAGGCTTGGGGCAAGAGGCAGATGAAGACTTTTCACAACTCAGTGTGATTAAGTCCTAAGGTTTATATGGAGAACTTATCTGTGGATACATAGAGTGTCAGAGGGTCCCAGTGAACAGGCGATCAGAGGAGGTACTTGATCTAAGAGTGATAATTTGCACAGACAAAAAAAAGTGGCTAAAGAGAAGCAGAGTAAGTTTTTTTTTAAGGGAGGAGGGAAAATAGGGAAATGGGGAGCATGGCATAGTGAGGGAACAGTATAGATTCAGCTGCACAATGCAATCCTAGTAATGCCTTTACAGGAACAAAGGACATATTTCCAGGTTGGATGTCTGGGTGCTGATAATGGTGAATTTGATAAGGTTTCATGGAATTCTTGCTTGACAAGTTTAGGAAATGGGTCTTTTGTTATATAATTCTTGGGGTTTACCTGGAAATTTTCAGAATAATAATAATAAAATCTCATAGTGTAGAGAGAACAGCAGAAATAAGAATAATGCTAGGTTTATTCCGTCTGTAAGAAAGAGGTATAACCAATCAGAAAAATGCCTCTGTTTCTTTGCACGCATGTATCTTTCCATTTGTTCATTCATTAATTATTTACTGAGCAAGAATTGCTAAGCTCTTACTGAACTCACTGGCCCATGAGTAGGAATCCTTAGGGAACGTAGTGCAGTCACTGCCTGGATGGACTTAGGTCTAGAGAGGGAGCAGGTAAGCAATCAAATTGCAGAAGTTGGCATGCAATATAACAGATGAACATGCACGAGGAAGAGGTGTCAGGCAAGGCTTTGTGAAAGGGGTGATTTAGTTACTACACATTCTTTGACCAGATAGCTCCACACATAGAGCATAGTCAATACCAGGAAAATAACTACAGGAATCTGGTATATATCCTCACCCACAAACATTGAGCCTGAACTAGTTTGAGCATGGGATCAGAGGGGACCTGTTCTTTAGTTTCATGTACCCTAATATTCTGGGGCTTTAGTAACTCTTTCCCAAGTAGAGTTGCCTTAAGATTCTGAATTTTATTGGGGAATATGATAGCCCTATTCTATTTCTTCTAATATGTCATTGGAAACAGTTCTAGTTTTGACTATCATCAGAGATATATTTTTTAAAATAATTTATAAAATTTCTCTCCTTTTGCATAAATAAGAAGACTCAATAAAAGAAGGAAGGGCAAAGTCCTATGGACAATTATTTTAGATTTTTATGTCCTGATTTCTTTCCAGGTAAATGTGGAATTACTATTATTTGACCTCTAAATGGGAACAGAGCCCTGACACTAGCCAAAACTGAGAAATCAGAAGAGGAATAGCCCATGTACCACATAACTCTTTGGCTTAATGCAATTATTCTTGATAATTATTCTGATTCTTCTTAAATACCATCTCAGTGCTTCTCACTAGGAGCACAATGTCTTGGTCTTTAAAAAGAAGAATCTAAATACATATTGCTGTTGGCTAAGTGTGCTGTTTATGAGAGGGAGAGAGGCTGGATTTGAGAAGAAATGAGAGGATTATGGTTTAGATATGTGGTGTCACCCAAAATCTCATGTGTTAGACAATGTAATATTTTTGAGAGGTAAAATAATTAGGTTATAAGACCTTTAACCCAATTAGTAGATTAATCCACAGATATGGATTAACTGAACAGTAAGTATAGGCAGGTAAGGAGGGTGTGGCTGGAGAAAGTAGGTCAGTGAGGGTGTGACTTTGGGGTTTATATTTAGTCCCTGATGAATGGAACTGTCTCTCTGCTTCTTTGTTGCTGTGTCCTGGACTGCTGCTCTCTGCCATGCCCTTGCATCATGATGTTTACCATGGGTCCTGAGTTATTGAATGGTCTGTTCATGGACTAAGACCTCTGAAATCATGAGCCCCAATAACCTTTTTCTCCTATAAAAGTTTTCTTGTCATGTCTTTTTGTCACAGTGATGACAAAGTTTACTAAAAAAAAATAAAAATAAAAAGTTGAGTAAAACAGAAATTGGTACTGAGAAGCTGGTATTGCTGTGACCAAACTGACTATGTGGTTCAGAAGCCTTTGGAACTGGTTTGCAGGAAGGGAGTTTTGAAAAGTTTAGAAATGCAAGCAGAAAAAGCCTTAGAATGTTGTAGGCAGAGCTTAATGAGTGATTCTGGTAGGAGCTCAGAAGATCAGAGTGCTATAGGAATAGTAAAGACTGGGCTCAAGATAGTAAAGACTGGGCTCAAGAAGTTTCAGAGGAGGAAATTGGACTAGAAGCTCTGTTGGAAATTGGACTAGAAGCTGTTCATGTTATGTTTTAGAAAATAAATTGTCTACATTTTGTTCATGTCCTGAGAGTTTTTGTGAGGCTGAATTTAAAGGTGATGGATTAATTAATCAGTTGGAGGAAATTTCAAGGCAGCATAGCATTCAAGCATGACATGGTGGCTTTCACCAAGTTTACTGTAATTATGAGGAGCAGAAAGCAAAGCAGAAAGATTTGAAAAACTTGCAGTTGGACCAGAAAAGTGCAAGTAAATATGGAGCTAAGGAAGATGTGGTAGTTAAAGAGATTATAGCCACTACAGAAATGGTACATAGTTTACCCAGACATAATAGAAATGGAGAGCATCTCAAGAATTGGTAAGACTACACCCATTTCAGGCTCAGGGAGTAAAACTAAAGATTCCTTTCAGAAGAGACCCTGTTCTCTCATTGCACAAAAGGATCTAGGATATTTTGTACTTTTTTTTTTTTTTAACCATGCTCAGCCACCAGGCACTCAAAGGTTGTTGCAGCTGTAGTCATAGGAGGCTTGGCTACTGTTTGAAATGGTGACTTTGGCAACAAGCAACAACCATGTGGTGCTGGTTCTGCAGGACTGCAGATTGCTGAATTTCGGATGTCATGGAGGCTTCCACCAAGATTTCAACGGAAGGCCTGGGAGGACAGGCAAAGTGATATAGGGTCAGAGACCCTGTAGGCACCACCTAAAAAGGCAATGCATATAGATTTGAGAAGGAAGCCAAAGCTGAAGTAAAGATCCCCCCCCCCCCCATTAAGAAATGGCAGTACCATGAAACATCTGCTGAGACAAGCTGTAGGAAGTGAGCAGAAACACACTAGTAGAGAGGCCATGTGGGCTGCAACCAGCAAGGCTTTATGGGAGGATCTACATAAGCCTTTTGAAGAGAACATCACAATGCCAGGTATCCCAGATGCTAGACATGGAAATACAAACTTGTTTACCCAGTTGGATTTTGGTCTTGCTCTGGTCCCATTCATTCTTTCTATGCCCATATTTCTCCACTGTGGAATGGAAAGGTTTGCTCTGTACCACTGTGTACTGGATGTATATAATTGGTTTTGAGTTTTACAGGAGCTCACACTGAGAGTTTGCCTTGAGACTTAGAGAAGACTTTGGACTTGGACTTTTGGGCAGCGCTGGAATTGTTAAGACTATGAGGACTCTTGGAAATAGACTAAATATATTTTTCATTGTGAAATGGGCATGAAGTTTTGGGGAGTAGGTGTGGAATGTTATGGTTCAGATATGAAGTGCCCCCTCTAAAAGTTTGTGTGTTGAGCTGGGGATGTGGCTCAAGTGGTAGCACGCTCTCCTGGCATGCGTGTGGCCTGGGTTCAATCCTCTGCACCATATACAAACAAAGATGTTGTGCCTGCCAAAAACTAAAAAATAAATATTAAAAAAATTCTCTCTAACTCTCTCTCTCTGTCTCTCACTCTCTCTTTAAAAAAATAAAAAATAAAAAAAAATAAAAGTTTGTGTGTTAGGCAAAGAAAGAATTTTCAGAGGTGAAATGATTGGGTTATGAAAGCCTTAATCTAATAAGTGAATTAATATGCATTAACTGGGTAGTAACTATAGGTAAGTAGGGTGTGGCTGGAGAAGTTAGGTCAATGGGGTGTACCATTGGTGTATATATTTTGTTCCTAATGAGTAGAGTTCTCTCTATGCTTCATGTTGCCAAGTCCTTATTTGCTTTCACCGGCCATTTCCTTCTGCTATAATATTTGGCTTCACATGGACCCAGAGGTATAGAGTGGTCTATCCGTGGACTGAGACCTCTGAAACTAGGAGCCCCAAATAATTGTTTTTCTCCTCTACTTTGTTCTTGTCAGGTCTTTTAGTCACAGCGGCAAAAAAGCTGACAAAAGGTAAGGAGACATGGAGAGGGAATGCAGGGCCCATTAACTTCTCTATGCAAGTTCAACATGGTAGGCCTCCATGGAATGGCGCTACTACAGCCCAATGCTTCCAGATGAACCTGCCTCCTTACTCTGGAAACCTGGCTCACCCACGACATTTCCAACAGAACCTTTCTGGTCAGGCCCATGTTGAGGTACTGACGTTTCCTAGGTTTATCTGCGAGCAATATTCAGATTATTTTCCTCATAATAGCCAAAATCTAAGAAAGAAAGAAAAGAAACAAATATTTTTATTAGAAAAGTAAAGAATTGACTTTTGGCTTTCTTGTCTATTTCTTATCTGCTATCTGGGAAAAATGTCTTACTCCACTGCACTTCAGTAGTCCTCTTGCCCATATGCCATTTATCATTTTTCCTTTACAATTTTGCATTATAGGTGTAATCCCAGGCACTCTGACTCTGTCCCACCAGAATACAAAAATTAAATTTAGCAGAGATGGTGAAGGGATTATTGTAGAGGGACAGACAAGATGAAGACAAAGAACAAGTGATACTGAGTTACCCAGAGGCTAACCTGGCAAGAAGCCATTATCACTCTAACCTAGAGGGCAGGGGCAGGAAATGGAATTACCAAATTGGGGTGAGAGTTGGAGTTAAAAAGAGATGAAACAATCTAAGTTATAGTCATGGAATGTCATGGCCACTGCCAGAAGCATCAGAAGCATGTCACTTAAGAGAGGAAGTGTGTGTGTGTGTGTGTGTGTGTGTGTGTGTGTGTGTGTGTTTGTTTGTTTTGGAGGGGAAGATAAATACCCTGAAATGTTTCTCCTCATGTTCTGCTCTCTTTCTGGTGCTCTCTATTGATTTCTAATTAACACCAATTATTGCCAGAATTGTAGCACAGAGATGTCAATGTCAGTTTCAAAGTCAGTCCCTGGGGGTTGAAGGTGAGTAGAGAATCAGGTATGAGGGCTGGCAGACAGATATACTAACTTTCAGGCACATTCCCATAATACATGGAGTTGGTTAAAAAAAATCATAAACAAGTTTTCTTTTCTGTTAATCAGTTGCATATAGGAAAAGGACCAGAGATAAGACAAAAAGGGGATACAGACATTTGTGTAGGTTTTGAACAGTATGATTGTATTATCATATATAATTACATTATATACTTATGATTGTTATCCCCATTGCAAAACCATGAGTTAATTGACAAAGATGTCTCTGTTTGGTTCATCTCTTTAGCCACTTTCTCCCACCAGTGTCATGGCTAGCATGACTTCAAATATAAATATTTATAGAGACAAAGCATCCTAGTTTAGCATAGGTAAAAGCTTTTATTGCTGGTACATCCTCTTGGAAATATTTCTCTAGTTCAATGTCATATACAATAAAAATTTGCGGGAACATTGTGATGATATGGCCATGCTTGTTAAAGAGAACTCTGAAGGACACTTGAATCCTTGTAAGTGTGAAGACATTTTCCAGCAGAGTAAAACATAAAACGTGAAATTGGGAAGACAAAAAGAAAGCTCACTGTTGAAACTATTGAAATAGACATACAAGATATAGTTTTGAATATTTTTATGGAGAACACATGCCATATTTGTATCAGAGAAACAATCTTACTAATACTACATTATAAACAGTTTCTAACTACATTCATAGAGAATACTTATTGAGAAAAGAGAGTTAATCTAGACATTTGTCTACAAACTTGCTTGACAGCTTTAGGAGAAGTTGGGAAACACCACTGTTTTGATTATCATATAGAGAAAAAGAGCTTGTTAAATAATTTCAGAGAGAGTAAAGTAGGATACAGAGATGCTAATAATAATTTTTAATCTTTCCATAATCATAATTAGTGGTAGAGAAAAAACCCTAAATATAAGATAATGCATTGTTCAGTAGGTAATTGGTAGGATCAAAAAAGAAGGTCAGCCTAAACCCCAATAACAGTGAAATAATGCTTCCTTAACAAATAGTTGACGGGAATTGCTATGGTTGGTCATAAAGTTTCATCTGAGTAAGCCTATCTATTATTACCAGGATGAGGGTGTGTCCATATGAAAGTGATTTCTCAGAAAATAAATACTGTGGATTACTAGCGGAATAGTCCACACCAGGATGTGGTCTCAAATCTCCTCTAGAAGAAGTACAGTTGTCACATGTAGTGAGTGATGTCTTACAGAAGCCATTGTTGATACCAGCGCTACAGATACATATGGAATAGGCAAAACTAGCTGCATAAGTGCCATATTATAAAGCTGCAACTAATTGCTGGCCTCTGTGATTGGGATACACAAGTAATGCTAGAATTTGTCTCACCATACTCTCACACTCAGAGTTTTTGGATCTCTTGGATATTTCACTTTAAAAGAAGGCTCTATTTATTTTCTACTTTGATCCTCTCTGTTGGCATCAGTGAAAGATGAAAGGCTATGAAACAAAAGATCCATTTGGGTAAATAAAACTGTACCTTCCAACTCCATATACTCAATTTCCTGGGAAATAATTTCTATCTAGCACCTTGGCTGCTTGACACAGATGAGATGAAAAAGAGAAGAACCTTAAAAATTGTCCATACCCTTTGGACTATGCCTGAAATGTTTGACTATGATGTTGTTTCTGTATTTCTGTGTGGATCTGAAGACAGTCTTGTTAATAAAGGCATCCAGTTAGAGACTGATTACTGCATTGGCTTTGGAGAGAATAAGTATAATCAATTAAAAAAAATTTTAGTTGTAGTTGGACACAATACCCTTACTTTATTCATTTATTTTTATTTGGTGCTGAGGATTGAACCTGGTACCCCGCACGTGCTAGGCAAGCACTCCTCCTTTGAGCCATAACCCCAGCCCCATGTGAAATCAATTTTTAAAATATATATTTTTAAATTTTGAAATAATTTTAAACTCATATGCATTTGTAAGAAATAATATAGGATAGTTTCTGTCAACTATTAATAAAATAGTTCTATTAACTGTTAATAAAACATAATTTTACTGATCAGTTATTGGCAGTCAGGTCAGGACACTCCTTTGTCCCTACCCACTACCCACTGATCAATGCACAATCTGATATTAGAAATTGTCTTTAATGATCTTGGCTATATTCCATGTACTTCTTACCCAGTTTCCTACCAGAGCAACATTTTTCAAAACTATCACAACCAAGATATTAACATGATACACTCTGTGAATCTTATTAATTTATTGTTCTCAGTTTTACATGTACATGTAAAATTTGTGTTTGTTTTTGTGTGTGTGCACTTAGTTCTGCTAAATTTTATCACATGCATTGCATCTACCTCCATAGTCAAGATTCACAACAGTTCCATCACTATAAGGGGCCCTTCTGTTTCCCTTTGATAACCATGTGTACCTGCTTACTTCTACTCTTCCACCCCCATCCCTAATTCCAGGCATCCAGCAGGAGCTGAGAATCAAGAAGCAGCAATATAAGCAGCATTATCTGTACTTTCTCCTCATGCACAGGTCAATGGCAAAACTTTCATAATTGTGTATAGTCAAAATAGCCGCTGAGTCTCATTAGCATTCACTTGCATTATAACAGTTTTGAGTCATATGGAGAGCTAGGTCTACTTATTCAGGTTCTAATTGATAAAGGAGCTCATTATCTTAATTCTTTCCATTGCTTCCTTCCACTATCCAGGATTCCACAGTAATACAGAACAGCACCCTTTTCAGTAAATAAAGCTTAGAGTAAGATGATGAAGAGGCTAGCAAGAGTACGGGTAAGTCCAACTGGGTTTTGAAGTTCTGGGCTGCTAGTGAGTCCTACCATTTCAGAAGCACTTGAAGCATCAAGAGATCATGAATTCTATGACAAAGTATTTCCCTGGACTCCTTCTGTAAACTGTGACTACAGAGCTAAACAAAATTTGATTTTAGGTGAGGAAAGAAAAGCACAGAAAAAGCCCCTTGCATAGCCTATAAATGTCATCAAGAGCTAACTCTTGCTGGGAAAATTAACATATATGTAAGTAGGCACTATAGCTAGATTATAAAGAGAAAAGCCTAACCTACTTTTCCATTCCACCAATGAAACCATTAAGACCTTCATTCTAAGATCTCTGCAACTATGGAGTTCCTTGCATCCTGGGTCACATGAAGAATATTACAAAGCAGGATTTTAGTTTGAACCTTAATTTTTCCTTGGAAACTAAAGCAGCAGAAGGAGCGGGTGGGAAGGAAATGGAGTTTTGGGGTATACTAGATTCTGAATATATTTTTTCCCAAGTTTATTCAGATGGCTGGTTGCTCTGAGGTTTTCCATGGGGAAAGGGGAAAAAAAAACGAGGTACAATTCTGCAGTTCTATAGTTGGGAGTCTGTTATGGTTTGGTTAGGAGTTTTTCCCCCAAAGCTCCTGTATTAATGCAGGGCTATTTGGAGGTAAAATGATTGGATCATGAGAGCTATAACCTAATTAGTCCATACTGTTTTGAATACAATTACTGGTAGTAATTATAGGCAGGTGGGATATGACTGGAAAAGGTGGGTCACTGGGGACAAGTCCTGCAAGGGTGGCTCTTCCCTGTAGCTCCCTTCTTCTTCTCACTCTTCCTGCTTTGTGACCTCCAGTGAATGGAGTAGTACTCCTCCATAGGCCCTTCCACCATATGTCCTGCCTCATCTTGGGCCCAGAGCAGTGAAGTCAGCAAACCAAGAATTGAATCTTTGAAATTCTGTAATTTGAAAATAAAATTTTCTTCCTCTGAGATGTTCTTGTCACATATTTTGGTCACAGTGACACTTAGCTAACACAGAGTCCATATCCTCTTCTTTAGTCTATGCAAGTCGAGCTTAAAGTTCCTATTGGTGACCTAGCAGAACATCTGTATTTGCATAGTTATTGCCACAGAGTTTGGACATTTCCCAAATGCAGAGACTCATAAAATGAATTTTCGCCAAGACATTTATTTGTAAGTGATTGAAACCCGAATTAAATTAGGTTAAGAACAAAAGGAATGCTCTGGCCCACATAACTCAGAAAGCAATTGGTATAGTTAACAGAAGTAAAGAAAATGCAGGATGTGGGATCTCAAGGGGGCAGAACAAAGGATTCTTTTATTCTCTCTGTCCATCTTTCTTATCTCATATTTTTTCACGTTGATCTCCCTTTTTTTTCCTACTGCAAAGAAGCTTTCTCTATATGGCTGGGGTGAGTGTCTCATGGCAGCCTTAAATTTATATGCTTAGAGCACTATGAACTCTGAATGAAGGGAAAACAGGTATCCTCTGTAGATCTGGAAGAAAATCCTGGGAAGGATTCGGGTTGGCTAGACTTTGGTATTAAGGTTGTTTCTCAAATTGTGAGTGTAGTTGGAGTGTAATTGTGAGGCCAAAATAAAATTTTCCTCCTCTGATTTGTTCTTGTTTATTCCAATAGGGATAGTGAGGGGTGATGAAGATTGTCATAATTAACATTACGGGATACTTCATAGTGTCAATGGAAACTCTATTATGTAGAGTTTTATGGGCCCTTTATTTTCTTCAAAAAGTATCTGAAAATGTAACTTTTTACTATATGTAGTTTATTTCATGAAAACATATTCCAAGTACTTTTGCTATTTCTAATGTATCATGAAACATCTTACTTCACTAATACAGTCTACTGTGGTAGGGATCATTTGTATCATTTTGTATCACTGATTAATACTTTCTAGTGGAAGTCAACAGCCCACCACTTGATATTAATAAATGGAAGACCTTTTGATGATACTTTTCTATTACGTCAACACTTGGGTCCTGGAGGCAGAGAATTCAGGAAGAATCTATTTGGCAGATGTGGTGTGACATTTAGAACTTCCCTGTAACTCTTTGGGTTTCTCTTCAGTGTATAAATTCTACAAACACACACACACACACACACACACACACACACACACACACACACTAGTTGCTAGGCCTCCAATGAAAGAACATCTCATTCTGTCCCTCTATAATCAGTCAAAACTACAGAATTCTTTCTCTGAATTCTGGAGTCATTTTATTCTCTTCTTTAATTATAATAATTTGTAAACATGTCTCACACATGCCCTTAAGTACATGTGCCCAAATATAGTTTTTGTGGTTTCCTTTCTTATATATTTGTATTATCTTTCCTCCAGATAACAGCATACCAAAGCTCATTTTCTTTTCTCTCATTTCTTTAGGAATTCCTTGTCCATTTCCCCCTGGAAGGTCCAATTTACATTTTGAACCTGATGATGAAGGCTTCCCAGGAGTATTCCTCTAGCCTCTTAATCAAGAATATTTTATTTTCTTGAGTTATTCTACCTAGGACAATGTTTCACCTCTGAGGCTGCAACTCAATATCTCTAGATTGAAATTGCTAATGCAGAAAGGAGATCTTGATGTACTGAAATCATCATTCAGACCAATCAGCTGACTTCCTAGGATTGCTCCTCCCAGTCTGATAAAGAATAATCAGGTCAGCCACAGAAGGCATGAATCTGCAATCATTTCTCAGTCCTCAACCACGGCTTAGGGTACTTGGAAGTCCAGGTGTGATGGAGACACTCCTGCTTTATCCATGTATCTCCCTTCACTCTCAAAATTGCCCCTGTTTGAATTGCAAATTATGGGGCCACCTCTTGAAATTAGTACAAAGTCATCCATAAAAGCAATTTGAGAACAATGGGGCCTGATATGTATGGCATGGCTGGGTTAGACCTTATCTGGTGTCTGCTATGGCTAATGGCATACTATTTTGTTAAGGCTGCAGATGTTCTTTGAGGAACAAATACAGGATCCCATTACTCTCTCGCCAGTAAAACCCTGGGTCATGCATACTGCAGCCAAAATAATCTGAATTTGTTATTTAAAGATCCTTATTAGGCACACTTCTTTTCTACACTTCTTTTCATCAGAGGTTTACCCTGATTAGTTTCTGATATTTAATGGCTTTTCATTTTTATGTATTTTATAATTCCAGGTTCAGGAGAAAAATCTTAATCTATTGAAGGAAGAAAGTGTGAGAATTCAAGAAATACCCCAGTGTGCTCCTTTTAGAAGGAAAAGGCCAATTTTAACAGTATCTAAAATACGACACCCATTTTAGGGAGTGCCAACCGATAAAAGTGTTAGTATTTGGTTTCTCTCTAGGGTAACACCTAAACCACATTCTGAGCATCTATAAATGGCATCTATGTGAGAACACAGGTTGACTCAGTATCTCAGCCTGTGCTCTCACATAGCAGAGGGAGTAGGGGTGTGCTCTGAAGCCTTTATTATAATAGCTCTGATACCATTTATAACCACTGACTTCTCACGACTTAATCACCTGTCAAAGAACCTACCTCTTAATATCATTATTTTGGGTGTTATGTCTTAAAATATAAAATTTCAGGTAGACACTAACATCTAAACAATAATATACAGTTATATTCTATTATCTAGAAAACATATATTTCATTTCAAAATGATAATTTCTGACTTTGATTTGTTCTCCAAAATACCCTGAATATTTTTGTGGTTGTAAACTGTTTTCTCACTTCTTGAAGGGAAATTTTTATTTATTGTTTATATTTTCTTTTATTTATTATATATTGAAAGAAACGTATTTATTGTTTATATACACAATTAAACTTCATGCTTTCCTGAGTATTTGTATCTTGTGATTTTCCCTGTATTTTCAACAATTTACAAGTAAAGTATAACAGTGAGACTTGAGATGAGGTTTATCATTTTGTATTTAGATCCCAGTTCAGGAAGGAAGACAATGCTTAGATTCATTAAGGTAAGTGACTAAAACAGTAGTCCAATTGCTTTTGGGAGGTAGAGAAGTTAGAGCCTGGGAAAGCCCTCTTTGCAAGCACCAGAGCTGTGCCATGGATATTCACATGGGAATAGTTTGTTGTCACCAGATGCAGTCGCCATTTGTCTGCTGCTGTGGGACACCTTACTGCAATAACCATTACATGTGCCTTCACAGTTTAGTCCATGTCAACTATAGGAAGCTCCATTGATTATTACACTTGCTTTCCCCCACCTGACTGACAGTCCTTCCTCACCCCAAATCTTGTCATTCAAATTGAGGGTATCAGCTCAATTATGAGCTGATGAATCTATTTATTTTTAGTGCCTGAAAATGTTTTGTGTCCCTTGATCATCTCACCCAACCCTGGTACCCACCATTCCACTTAATGCCTCTATGAGTTTGATTGTTATAGAATCCACAATCATGTGAGATTAGGTATAATTTGTCTTTTCTGCTTTATTTCACTTGGCATAATGTTATCCAGTTCCATCCATATTGTTTCCAAGAACAAATTTCCCTTCATTTTTCAGTTTGAATAGCCTTCTATGTGTAGATAAACCACGTGTTCTTTACCACTCATCTGCTGATGAACACTTAGGTTGATTCTGTATGTGGTAATTGTGAATAGTGCTGTAATGAATTGGGGAGGATAGAATTTACTTTGACATACTGACTTTAAACATTTTTAGTAAATACTCAAAAGTGTAATTTCTGGATCATATGAAAGTTCTCTTTTCGGTGTTATGAGGTACTTCCATACAGTTTTTTCCGTCACTGCACCAATTTACATTCCAACTAACAGGGTACAAGGATTCATTTTTTTCCACATGCTTGCAACATATTTGCCATCTGATAAGTTTGAGGTGATATCTCATTATGGCTTAATCTACATTTCTCCATTGATTAGAGTGATTTTGTGAATTTTTTCAAATATCTGACAGTCATCTGTATATCTTTGTTTGAGAAGTCTCTATTCATATTCCCTGCCTTTAAAGCAGATTGTTTTCTTTCTATAGACTTGTTTGAATTCCTTATATATTTTAGATAATGACCCATTCGTTATCAAATGTACTGATTGCAAATATTTTATCCCAATTCATATGTTGTCTCTCTTCACTGTTAATTATTGTTTTCTTGTTATTCAGAAGCTTTTTAGTTTGGTGTGATTCCATTTTTTTTAATTTTTGGTTTTGTTGCCCTCATTTTGGGGACCAAATCTAAAAAATCACCACCCAGAAAATGATTTACATATTCAATTCAATCCTTCTCAAAATTATAATGTCATTTTTTCATAGAAATAGAAGAAATAATCCTAAATTTCATATGGAACACCCTCTTCCCATAAGAGATCTTTACTTGCTAAGGTGATTATAAGCAAAAAGAACAAAGCCAAAGGTATCATACTATGTGATTTCAGACTATATGATTAAACAATAATAATATAAACAGTATGATACTGGCATAAAAATAAACACATAGACTAATGGAACAGAATAGAGAGCTTAACGACAAACCCTTGTGTACGATCAATTGATTTATCAGCAAAGGTACTAAGAATATACAATGAAAAAAGAGGGCCTCTTTAATAAGTAGTGTTGAGACAACTAGATATATACACATGCTGAAAAATGAAATTGGACCCAATCTGAGACAATATACTAAGATCAACTCAAAGTGGATTTAAGACTTACAAATAAGACCTGAAACTGTAAAACTATAGGAAAAAAGCAAAGGGGAAAACTAATTTTTTAAACATATTTTTAAACATTCATATATTGTCATTTCTGTGTCACTTTTTTTATTAATATCTTTCCATTGTTGTACTTAGTACAAAGACTGCATTGTACAATTCCAATAGTGTACATACTAATAGACTTCTTTACAGAGTTACTACTATGACTGGGGATATGCTTGGGGCTGTGATTTCATATATGGTACATATAACATGACATGTTTCTAAAATCTGGAGCATACAAATTTCAAAACAAGCAAGAGTTTTGATAACAAACATTGATACTATTTCTTCACATGAATCTCATGGAAAAGGAGCAAGAAGGTACTTAAAGTAAAGAATGGAGCTTAGGGCCAAATCCAAAGAGAAAAGTATGAACAACATCTGGAAGGAAGGAGAGAAGACTTCAGACCTGCTCAGAGCATCTTGCCTGTGTCATGTGGCAAGTCCTTGAAAGAACTTGGGAAGGGACTTTGTGATGTGTGCCCTTGTGATCTTAGGCAACACTCAATAATAACTAACTGAGAAGGGAAGATATTAGGATTTCATCTTTTGAAAGCAATGGAGTATGCTGTTTTCATTGAACTAGATCTAGTGAATGATGAAATTCTCTTATCAAATATGCAAATTAGACAACAAAGTATGTGCATTTTTGTCATCTTTTCAGAATTAAGGTGTAAATCACCTTTGTTTAAGCACCAAATGGATCATTTTGATGTTGTTCTCTTTATTTAAGACTTTGGAATGTTTTTATGGGTACAACTATAAAATAATATCAAAAATATTACTAAAATGTTTTAGGTAATTACAAAAATGTTTAATGTGAGTCTCTTAATAATAGCTGAACTAATAGCTGAAAGAAAAAGCTAAATCAATCATGTGAATATTCATAACTTGATTGATTGAACTTCATAAAAAATGTTGGAAAAGTGTGGGTTTTCCTCCTAATGAAGGATTGGCCATTTAGGGGCCTGAGAATGAACACACCATAACACAATTTTGCCAGGAGTCCTCGGACACCATATTGGTTCTTGAATTGTCTTCTAGGTACTAAGCCAGTTATGTTATGGCTCTCCAGAAAGCTAAAAAAAAATGGAAAATGGAAAAGAATTACATAATAATTAAACCAAAGGATCACAGAACTGAAGGACTGGGTGGGGACATAAGGTCCTTGGAATTTAATGGTTAGTATGTGTGGTTTGGACACAGAGTGGATCTGTTCCAGGTCCATGGGTGCTCTCCTGCTCATGGATGTACCCCACAATCTGCTTATTTTTCACTTTCCTGAACTCCATTAGTAGCAAGGAGCTGACTAACTCATGGGCAGCTTGTTCCAAAGTGGGATAGTTCTGACTACTAAACAGTCTCTCCATATATTAAGACAGATTACACATCATTGCAAATTTCTGCACTTTGTCTTAGTTCTGATGATTGAGAGCATGCATTAGGACTTGTCTATATTATGATTTACCATGGAGTTTCTTTCCTGAGACAGGCAGTATAGTGTGATCTTTAAGAAAAGTGGTTTAAACAGTGTACAAACTGATTTACCACTTTCTGACATTCACACCTGAAGCAATTCACTTAAATGTACTCAGCCTGAACTGCTAGTCTTATGAAACCATGTGACTATAAAATAAAACAAAGCACACATAACACATCACATGCATAATGTACATAACCAACTGGAACATACTAATCAATTTCTTGGAGCTCTTCATCACACTAGCCTATTTATTCATATAAATTCTTCCAAAACAAAATAAATAAATCCTTTCCCAAGGTAAATCCAATGCTTCTCCTAAACATTGGTCTTCTCCCACAATCACAAAGAGGCTGCCTATGAAGTTAGTGTAGGGTAGAAAAGGGACCGATTCCTTTTGTGCTTATCATAAACTGTCAAGGCTCACATCTATGTACTACATCCCAAAAGATAGATAAGAGAAAATCCAAAAAAAAATTATTTGATCAGTTTTAGATGACAGGGGAGACTTCTGATCAAAGACCCAAAGATCTAGGATGAGCTGTCCATTTTTATGTTTAGTTTGATAAAATATCAACAGTGCTACAGAAACATAATTAGACAAAGGTACTACGATCTAATGCTTATGATTTACCATGGAGTTTACCACGGAAATCCAACAAGGGCTGCCTGTTGCAGATTCTTCTTGGCCTCTCTGTGTAGGATTCCCTCCTTCTTAGTATGGATCAGGACTCTTTGTAATGTGAGGTAGGGTGGGTCTCAAGATCTATTGTGGTTCAGAGAATTTCTTTGTGGTCAGTTCCAAGATAGAAAGGCCGAGAAGATTATAGTAATATTTTGGGCCTTATGCCTTGATTTGGGAGAAAATATAGCATTCCAGTTTCTATGATCTGCCTTGGTGAGTAGAAAGGGGAACAAGAGACAGGACGAGGAGAGTAGGTTCATGAGAAACTTTGCTTTTTAGACAGCTGCGGAGGCCTTCATTTTGGGGTATTATTGAGTCCCAGAATCAGGGTGCTACAATACAGTTGTTGGTAGATGATTTGATGAACCCAGTTAGAAGGCTGAAGGCACCAGGGCAGTTATGGCAGAGGCCAAATCATCAAGATGTTTGTATCTCAACTTTCCGTTCTGAACCAGCATTCCTTAGATTTCACATGTGAGGAAGAAGGGGGTATGATTTCCATGGTTCTTAGTCAGGAACTGTAGACCTGTGGAAGAGCACGTTACCAGTCTATAGACCACTTAGCAACAGGAACTTGAAAGAGTCTGAAACAAAATAAAAATGTCCAAATTAGTAGCTTGCAGAAGTGGATAATACTATTTGAAGAGGTTGTAGAGGGAATTGTCAGTTGTGTCTGGAATTCCATAGCAGATACTTTACCATTGCCATCAACATGATAGAAAGGTGTTTTATATCATTTGTTACTGTGGAAGGATTTCCAGGACAGTATGTCTAATGTTTCTGATCAAACAGCAGAAAGAAACAAAGCTTAGTAAGCCAGCATCTTTAAGAATTTATACCAAATATATGTGCCCCTGGTCCAGTAATCATCAGTTTGCAAAGTCCATCACTAGCTGAGATCTAATTTATCCAATTTGCTCTAATTACATCTTCAAAGCCAGAGTTTTTGAATAGATGGATGTGGGGTTGGAGAAGAAGAAAAGTCATGTGATAATGCTCAAGGATCTGAATCTCGACAACTGGGGGAATAGAAATTTTGTACTGAGAAGCAGATTCTCCCTTGATGAGTTTTTTGCCCCTCACTAGAATCACTTTTATTCACTGATTACACATAGTTTACAACAATCCCTTAGTGCATCTTACTTTGATTTTAGAAATGAGGAAATTAAGTTATTAGAAAGAAGGGTTTGCCTGATTCACAGAAATGGAAAATTAGGTAGGACAGAACAGGGTTTCAGCTCTCATTATTCTTACTCTTTTTGTTCACTCTTTATGTTTGGCTTTCCTTTCATTATTATCTATTTACACATGTGTTAAATTTCTAGATTATGTTACTCTGATGTGAGAATTATTAATGTATAAATCTATATGCTGCTTCTTTGACTTTTCAAAGAATATCACCACTTCTCTGCTCATACTGTTGTGTCCTCTTTTTTGTTTTGGGGAATAAGTAATAGAAGCATATTTTTCTATACTAGGTCATGAATGCCAAGGCTTCATATTATAAACAATTTGGCTGGTCTTTGTCTTCAGCTTCTAGGAGAAAGTTTCTAAATCCTGGGAATTTTCTGAGTGACAGAAATGCCTTTGTTATTCATGGTGGATCGCACCTGAATTTATTGTTAAGGGAATGGTTCAGAATGGGGTCTGGCTATGCCAGAAGGACCAACAAGGTGCTTAGAGAGTTGAAACTTTGTGCCACTTGACATCATCCTGAATTCCAGGGAGGGGAAGAGGGCTGGAGACTTGAGTTCAAACTCATAGCCAGTGATTCAGACAATGACGCAATGAAATTCCAATAAAAACTCCAGATACCAAGCTCAGCTGAAGTTCCTGGTGAGTGATATACTTTCAAATATCAAGAGGAGGACTCATCCTGGTGACATAGTAAGTGGGCAGGAGCTTTTCTTTTGGGATGATCCCATACCTTGCCCTATGCATCTCTTCTTTGATGAGTTTTATTTTATCCTTCATTACTACAATAAAATTATGATTGCAAGTATAATGATTTCCCAAGTTCTATGCCTTATCTCAGCAAGCCAGGAAAACAAAGGTGGTAGTAGGAGACACTAGCTTTGTAGTTAGTTGATCAGCAGTGTGGGTGGCCTAGGAAACCTTGAGCTTACAGCTGATGCCTGAAGTGAAGATAGTCTTATGGAGGTTTATGAGTCATATGAATCTAAATTACATTGTACAAGGGTTCCACTTTTTCTCCTTCCTTACTATGAACCTGGATGCTGTAATGCAGCCTCAGTGTTCTGATACCACCAGTGAATAGGAAATAAAGGACAGCCAAGTCATGGCAGTCACTATGGCAGGCCACCTACTCATCAAAATCACTGGATGCTTTCTCTGGGTTTTAGCAGATGCTGCTGCTTTTAAGCACATTTGACAGAAGGAGAATGGAGAAGTAATGCACTACTTACAAAATGGGTTGGCTGACATGGGGACTATTGCTACAAACTGCTTTCCAACTGGAACAAGACAGTGATGTAGTCTGCACCATGATCTAGATTTCAGAGGAAAAAAATAACCCTAAAAGTTGAGATAGAAAACCTCATCTTCATGGTCAAGGAACAGGACCTTGATTACCCCCATATGCTTCTTTGCAGGTACTTAACAGGAGTATGAAAGATGACTGCATCCCACAAAACTATGGGTGTTTCAAAGAAGCTCTGTTGCGAGTTTTTGGACCATAGACATGAGGAATGTGTTTTGCTGTTTATTTTGTGTGGGTTGCTTTGTATTAAAAAAATAAGATACTTAATTTTCTTAATTTTTAAAACCTGTCTGATGGAAATTAACAGAAAATGGCATATGTAAAGGGAAAAGTTTTTCTGGATAATAGAGATAATATGTAGCACAGCACAACATTGATGATAAAGGGAGAAAGACTCAGGTATAGTAGTAATTAAAAGTGTTTTGGTCATTTAACATTTTCTTCTAGTTCAAGCAATTTTGTGGCCAAGTTTCTACCTAATTGGAGGCAGCTTACCTAACAGAATGAGGATTCACATTGGGAATCCTGGAGAAAGAAGACAGACATGTGGAGCAGAGCCATCCTACCACCATAGCTCAAAGCCAAGAGACCTCAGCCATCCACACTGTGTGGTAAGAGCAGGGTCACTCATTGGCCTTGGCCCAAGTCAGCCCATACCCAGTGTGTGAAGTGACTGCTTTTCTCAGTCCCTCAATGGCTGATTGATATAGATTCTGAACACGCATAACAGGTTGTTTATTTCATATTCACTTAGTATTTCTAAATTATAAGATTTTATGTCTGTTAGTAGTGACATTTATTTAGTCTCAATTACTGAAGAAATATCAAGAATCAAAGAGGTCAAAGTATCAATTATATACTATTCATAAAATAACAAAAATGATAACTATGTATCTTTTGAAAAGCTGTTAAAGATATACAAAGATGCAGTTGCAAAGAAAAATAGCATGTGGTGTATGCCTGTTATCCCAGTGGCTCAGGAGGATGAGGCAGGAAGATCACATGTTCAAAGCCAACTTCAGCAACTTGGGGAGGCCTGAGCAACTCAGTAAGATCCTGTTTAAAAATAAAATATAAAAATGAGCTGGGATGTAGATCATTGGTTAAGTGCCTTGGGTTCAGTTCCTGGCAAAGAAAGAAAGAAAGAGAGAGAGAAAGAAAGAAAGGAAGGAAGGAAGGAAGGAAAGAAGGAAGGAAGGAAGGAAGGAAGGAAGGAAGGAAGGAAGGAAGGAAGGATTCTTACTAAAGGGCATAAAGTTTATAGGAACAATTTATATCAAACATTAATTGGACTTAACTGCTAAGGAGAGAAGGTAGTTAAAGATGGGGTTGATAGGGGAAAGAAGATTTTATCACTTATTGTGCATAATTTGGTAATGTTCAAATTATTTTCAAACATATCATATCATGTCATTTAAAAAAAAAGAATTCAATTGGATGTAGACAATCACAGAGTTAAGGTTGATTATCTCAAGGTCTTGTAACCATAGCAATATTTTTTGTTATAATACATTTTAGTATGGGTTCTTTTGAGGTGGGAGGGAAAGGGAGAAAAAAAGGGAAATCACATGGAAATGGAGGGAGACCCTCATTGTTATACAAAATTGCATATAAGAGGTTATGAGGGGAATGGGATAACAAACATGGAGGGAAATGAATTACAGTAGATGGGGTAGAGAGAGAAGATGGGAGGGGAGGGGAGGGGGGATAGTAGAGGATAGGAAAGGTAGCAGAATACAACAGTCACTAATATGGCAGTATGTAAAAATGTGATGTGTAACCGATGTGATTCTGCAATCTGTATTTGGGGTAAAAATGGGAGTTTATAACCCACTTGATTCTAATGTATGAAATATGATTTGTCAAGAGCTTTGTAATGTTGTGAACAACCAATAAAAAAAAGCACAACCTGAGAAAAGAACTTGGAGTCAGGTTGTTTATTTTGGAGGTGAAACCAGAAGTTATAGGAGACTGAGAAAGAAAAGCCAATAAAGCTGCCACTGTGCCTGTGAGGGTTGTATTCCCCTGACCCTCCTGGAGGCTGGGTACTTACCCACTGACAACCATCCTTCTTTGGTTGAGAATTGACTGCAGGGATATGAACTCCTCTATGCTTCTAGGTCATGGTTACAGTTACACAAGGGCGGAGTGGGCTCCTACAATACTGTAGAAATTCTAGGGCCAAAATCAAGGGAAAATATCATGGATGTTTGAAGGATGAGGCCAAGGATGTCAGGTGAGTCAGAACTTGAATGGAGCTGTCGGCTCAGCTACTGTTAAGTCAACAGTGGTTCAAGGGGATGCAAGGCCTTGTTCCATTCTTTTCTCCTCCTCCTCTTCCTCATCCTCCTCCTCTTTCTCCTCTTCCTTCTCTTGCTCCTCCTCCTACTCTACTTCCCCTTACTCCTGCTGCTCCTCTTCCTCCTCCTCTTTGGTTCTGTACTTCCCAGGTTCTCATAATGGCTATTTGTTCTTTGTAAAGGGAAATAAAGCTTATTCTAAAAGCATCTTGTTAAAGTACACCCCTTCTCTGGTCATAGGGAAGAACAATTACAGGAAGTACTTTTAATGCTTACATTTGCAGCATTATTCAATTAAGTACCTTACTGCAAACATTAGAACTGGTTTGAATACCTACAAATGTTATAAATTGATTGTAGGGACATTAGTTAAATATTCTGACAAAGAAACCTAGGATTGCCAAAATATAATATCTAACAATGGATCATTTTGAAAACCACTACAAACTACAAGTGCTAAATACAAACTGTTAATAAAAACATGATTGAAAATAGGTATACTGTTGTCAGTATTTCATTAGTTTAATCAATAATTCTTCCCTGGCAAAAACTGTCACCTGGATAGGGCAGATTAGATCTACTTAGGTAGATCCCCCAAATGGGAGATGGACCTCAACTCAGGCCTTGATGTTGGAGAGTCCTTAATGTTGTCACAGAAAGGAATTTAAGGATGGGTCAAAGTGAGTCAGAGTTGATTTAAGTTAGAGAAATCAAGAGGTGTACACACCGGGACAGGGTAGAGTGTGGAAATTTGAGAGCATACACTTATATAAGAGGAAATTGTTACTTCTCTTTTGTGTTGGAATCTTGAAATGTTAATCATGACCTACTAAGGATTTTTTTCTTTTTTGTTTTTGATGAAAATTTTTATTAATTTCCCTATCGGGTGTTTCATCATTCAAAATCTCTTCATCATTTATGTATTTAAATAATATTATATTGGTGTAACATTGAAAGTTTGATCAAGAGTGTAACATATGCATGAAGTAATCAGATTCTAAAAATACAAGTCCCATAAATACCTATTTGTTGAGTGAATGCTTGTTTTACTCTAGGTCCAGGTCAGGGAGAGGTTATTTATGGACCTATCCATAAAGTCTAATAATCAATCTAATAGTGAACAAAGTATGTGGAAGTAGAACAAAGTATGTGGAAGTAGAATTTAAATAGAGACTTTAAATTTTTTAAATTATGGCCTCTCTCTCTCTCTTTTAAATCTCAATATCTCCTTTCTACCTATCCAACCTCAAAATTATTTTAATTTTCTCCTGTACAGAACTTTCAAATGGGAATGACCAACCCAGTAAAACACATTGTCTCTGATCTTAAATGAAAGCTGTAAATATCTCATTATGCCCTCATTAGGGAACTACCTTGTGAGCATTGACTCTTTTTGCCTCCCCAGCCCTCAATAATGAATCTTGATGAGAGTTTTTTTATTATCATGCAGACACACTCATCTATTCATTTATTCAACCAGAAGATGTCTATTGAATTCTTACTGTGTTTCAGGTGTTATGCCAGAGTGGAGGTTAAATGGTGACTACTATCTTCACACACCTACAAACTGCTCAACAATTTTGTAAATTGCCTTTTAGATTTAACACTTGGCACTTGTGTTAGTCAACTTTTTATTGCTGTGACCAAAATGCCTGAGAAGAAAACCTTAGAAGAGGAAGTTTATTTTGGCTCATGGTTTCAGAGGTTCAGTTGGATGTTAGTTGACTCCATTGCTCTGAGTTCAAGGTGAAGTGAACTCCATTGTGGAAGGTGGAAGGGTGGCCTGGAGGACAGCTGCTCACCTCTTAGCAGCAGGGAAGAGGGAGGGTTACGGAGAAGAGCGTGAAAGTGGTCACAAGGCAGATGCATCCTCCCAGGGCATGCCCCTAGTGACCTATCTCCTCCAGCCATGCCACACTTGCCTTAAAGTTACCACCTATGCAAACTAGGGTGAACCAATTAGGTTTCAGCTCTTATAATCTAATCATTCCACCTCGAAATATTCCTGCATTAACACAGGAGCTTTTGGTGGACAGCTCATATCCATACAATAACAGTATTACTATTTATTTATTTAACCAACACCTTGTAACACCTTGGTCTTCTTGGATAAATTTTTGTTGTTGTTGTTGTTGTTGTTTTGACAGGACTTTGTTAATTTGCATTTTCTTCAGGAAATAACCCTGCACATTTGGAACAACTGTGGTCCTGGCATCCCTTGCAGTATCAGAAGAAGCAGACCAAGACTTTATTTTCCTTAAATCTCTGAAACAGTGAAGGAATTAAACTTCATTAGCGATTGGAAATTGAGCAGCTGTAGCTCCACATTTACCTAAAAAACTTGTAAATATTTACTCAGAATGAGTTAACTTCTTTAATATGTGTACCATAAGATGGAGAATGATAAAGAATCTTCTAAATTCTGGCAAAGAGCTTGTTTTGTTAACATGCCACATTAATGTCTTTTCTATGTTTATATGAGCTCCGTTCCTTAATTTATCAACCAGTGTCACTTCCAGTGTTAGATATGAATGAACTTACCTGTGCATATATTAGAACCTGTTAGCTGTGAAGTGCCAAGCCAGCACCCCTTTATGGTATTTCTCAGCAAAAGCCTTTCTCTAGCTGAGTTTCCCTTCAACGGGACAGTAGGAAGGTCCTCTGAAGATTCCAACCTGTATTGCTAAATGCCTTTTTTATCTGACATCATCTTTTCCATAGCTGAATTCCCCTACCTGCTCATGTTTGAAGTCTTGGCTCACCTTTCAAAGCCTCCAATTGTATTTGTTTCATGGTCTGAATCCTCCCCCCTCAATGTTAATCTATCCTGGCACTCAAGATTAATCTCATGGGTTATGCAATTTGCCCTACCTTTCCCTAAAGTAACTGAAATATAAACCCAATTTCTTTAATTGTCCAGAAACATTTAAAAATCTTTGTGTTAAACTAAATGATAATTACAATAAGGGGCTTCCCCTAAAATGTTAAAAAATGTAAAATATTTCACAAAATAAAACAGCATGATATGAGATTTACCCTATATTTTAATTATTTGCTTAAGAAATATACACACAAGGTTCAATATATTTTAATAGCTGCTGAACTCTATTTTCCTGGCTTTTATATGCTAAATAACTAATTTATAACAGGAATAATGTCTTTATTCCTTTACCTCATTATGTAAGAAAAAAATGGTAAATAAATTTATAAAGAAAATAAAACAGCACAAAGTATCACTTAAAATGTATAATTTACTGTTTAAAGCTTGTTGTTAGCAACAGACTCCCTGGTTCATAAGGTTTTTTTAAATGACTAGTTTCCCCAACATTCATTCATCCAGTCTGTAAGCCAACACTTAAGTATCTAGTGCTTTGAGCCACTGATTTAGGCTCTGTGGTAGAAGACAGGATTCCAGACATTTAGAAACGTAAAATACAGAAAGTTAGATGGTAAACAAATCAGAAATTTAAATGTATTGTAATAATGCTGAAATCTACTCAATCATTCACTTATCATTCATCCATTATTTATTTCTTTCATTAAGATTTTGGAATTTTCTCTTTATATCATATCTTAGCAATACAAAAACAAATAAGACTCAGTTCATAATATAGACAATAGGGAATGAGATACAAAAATAAAATAAATACGTTTTAAGTATAAAACTAGACATGTGCACAAGACATGATAGAAGAAAAGGGAAGGGGCACTTATCCTTGTATGAGAAGGAGTAAAATAATGTTCTCAGTGATGCTGGAAGGAAGAGAAAGAAAAAGAATTTTCAAGGTATAAATTAAGCAGAAACAAGAGTAAAGACACAGAAAAACAATTAATATGGGAGGAATCACAAGCGTGTCCATTTTTTTGGTAGGTTATTCACAAAGGAGAGTGTGGCTAATAAGGCTAGAAATCTAGAGAGCCTGGCTTATGGAGTAGAGCTATGTCACCTGAGACATCTAATGATCTAATCTATAGAAATATTGAGTTACAGAAAGTTCTTAAGAGGGTAAGAGATGTCATCATATATTTTATAAAAGCCACTTTTGCTGCTAGCATGCAGGAGAGAGAAGAATAACCTATTTGGGACTCTCTAGACACAGTTATAATGAGAGGTTAGACTATGTCGTAGAGATGATGACAGCAGGGATGATTGGAAAATATTTAAGAAGTGATTTTGTTCATCTACTGAATAGTGGGAATTATTAAATTTGAAGAGTTAAGTCATGATGGGTAATAGTTCCAGCAATGGAAATCAAGATAAATGTAAAGAAACAGTTGAAAATGGAATGTTTCAGTCTAAATTTCAGATTCTAAATTTGTGGTTCAGTGGAGACTTCGTAGGTAGTGAACCAATGAGCAGGCTGTGAGATTCAGAGTCATGAACATACAGGTGGCAATTAAAGTGAAGAAATGGATGGAATCCCTGGGAGGGCACATACAGGGAAAGAGAACTAGAAGGCAAATACCATTGGGGAAACACAACACACAAGGAGTAGAGGAGGGAGAAGGACTAATAGGCGAGGAACAATAAGGGTTCCTGGTGAGGGGGTGGTATGTGAGATTACCACAGTCAAAGTCACAGAGAACTTAACCAGCTCATGATTTTCAGTGAATGACTATGTTCAATTTGATGACAACAAAAAATGACCAAGTAGTGTGTCATGAGGTGCCATGGTTTAATCTTTCAGTAGTATTCTGGAGTCATGAGTCAAAGTTTCAGAAAGACAGCTGGAGAGAAAGTAGGTGTTGTGTTTAATAAGGTGCCTAGGAATGCCTTTTTTTCCCTTACGGTGAGCTAAGAAGAATGTGTTAGGGAGGGTAAGGAGGAGGGAAACTAATCACCTCCCTTGTCTTCAATCTTTAGGTGGAATCCAAGCAGAGTGATCTTGGCTGTGAAGTAAAGTCATGTTCTAATAAAATATCTGAAGAAATCCACCTGTGCTGTTGGCAGGTGGCTGACCCTGTAAATATTCCCGCTGTCTGTTGGCATAATGCAGTCCTCCATTTTGACCTTGCCTGATGCTGCCATTGGGTGAATAATAAAATGTCCAGACCCTCTTTGTTGAATCCTCCAAGTTCTTTCTTTGGGATTGGTAAACAAACATCATGTTGGGGCTTTTGCAGCCTTGAGCTTGAACACTGAGGGATGAGAAAGCAAAGATACCCAATAAACTGCATTATTTTGAGACATTTGCAGGAGTAAAAGAAGCAAGAGGGTAGATAGTATTGAAAAAGATAGATTTAAGAGACAGTTGTTGGTTTTCTAGAGATTAAAAGCTATCTGCTGATAATATGCGAGTGAGCCAATAGCAGCATATATAATGAGGATGAAAATTGGTGTGATCTAGGAAGATAGCATAAAATGTGAAGCACATGGGTTAAATAAACCTGCATTTGAGACTAAAGGAAAAGCTACATTGAACATGTTTGGAGTATGACAGAAGGAATGTGGAAAATCATGTCTGATGAACTCTATCAGCTAGCTACTATGGCAGCTGTTGTCCTTAGAAAACAATGAGGGATTCTTCTTTGGTTGACCAACAACACTTATCACTAAGAAAATACACTAGATATGGGTCTTTACAGAAGATGAGAAATCAATAATGTTCTCATTAACACAACATGCAGTTTTTGAGAATTTATGTGTTGGACATGTCTTTCACAGTCAATGTATTTACATTTAGATGAAATGAAAAACATTCTAGGAAATGGGCATAGCATGCATTTTAGAACAAAAGAATTGTGATTCTTGATCTCTTAGGGCACCTTCAGCTGTGTACCATGAGTCAAGTGAATATTTTGGTCTTTCCTGCGGATAGGATAAGTAATGTGATTCTAACTATATTTGTTTTGTAGTACAATGTCTTTGATAATAGCATACAGAATGCATTGAGGGCAGATAAAACTGGAGACAGGTCTATTTTAAAAAATTGTAATATCTACCTAGAAGATGACAACAATCTGAAATAAGGCAGTATCATTTGGAATATATTCATTCCACAATATTCCCCCCGTTGGGGGGGGCATTGTGTTAACCAGGGTGATGTGTATGTACAGGCTGAATGTGGAGAGAAGGAAAATAGTGTGCTCTAGAGTGATTCCTAATTTTTGGTTTGAGTGACAATTTAGGGAAGTTAGAACCAGTAGAAAATATAGGAGGAGGAAGCTGGTTAAGAGAAAGATAGTGTACAAGCATTGGTGATATATTAAGAGTATGTTCAGTTGCCAGTTAGTTATGCCATTCTGAGCTAAAAGAGTGTTCTTTCTGGAGAGAAATTGGACATTGTGTAACAGTCAGTATGCAGGTCACCAAGAAACAAAATAAAGTAGGTACAAGGAAAACGGTTAAACCACTTTATAAATGAAAATATACAATGTATAATTATCAAATATTTTATAAACTGTAATAAAATCCAGGCAATGCTATGGAATGAATATAAACAGTAGGCAAATCTTTAATTATTTTAATAAATAAAGAACACATACGTAATAAAATATGATCAGACCAATAGAAAAAAGTAATTAAAATACATGCAGTTTGGGCTAGGGCTGTAGCACCGTGGCGGAGCACCTGTCCCGCACATGTGAGACATTGGGTTTGATCCTCAGCACCATAAATAAGTAAATAAATAAGGATATTGATTCTGCAATCTGCATTTGGGGTAAAATTGGGGGTTCATAACCCACTTCAATCTAATGTATGAAATATGATATGTCAAGAGCTTTGCAATGTTGTGAACAACCAATAAAAAAAAAAAAACACGCAGTTTATGTGTTGGTAGGATGATCCTGACTTTTTCTCATAATTAAATTAATATGGCTTTAAAATATTTGACCAATAAAATTGACCACTACAAAAATGTGTCAAAATAAGCTGTGCTAAAGGGTAGAGGATGAGGAGCTACTGTTGAGGTGGTGAAACACCCTCTTTGAAAACCTTTGTTTAGATCAATCAAATTATTAATTAAAAAACTACAGAGTATGCTCTAATTTTCTAAAGATAAAAAGTACACAAACGAGAGAACACTTACATACATGCACATTTTTCTAATAAAATATTCAAGAAACTTTTTGTTGTGGTAGTTGCTGGGAGATTTGGAGTACTGAGGAAAGTAGGGGAGTTGTTTTACATTGACATGAAACATTATGGCATTTAAAATTTTCACCATTTGAAAAAGAAAAAGAAGATGGGAGGGGAGGGGAGGGGGGATAGTAGAGGATAGGAAAGGTAGCAGAATACAACAGTCACTAATATGGCAGTATGTAAAAATGTGATGTGTAACCGATGTGATTCTGCAATCTGTATTTGAGGTAAAAATGGGAGTTCATAACCCACTTGATTCTAATGTATGAAATATGATTTGTCAAGAGCTTTGTAATGTTGTGAACAACCAATAAAAAAAAAGTATGTTGTGTGTACTAATGTATGAATATATTCGGTAAACAGTGTTTATTTGTGGGTATTTTGGCATAGAAAATAATCATACAGATTTACAAAGAAGATCCAGAAATTTCCCAGCAATTTTCAAAACAACATTCTTAGTAGTTTTGTATGCAAATTACTCAAACACAGATAACCTTAATCTAGAATCTAAAAATTTAAAGGAAAACAATTTACAACAAAGTCTTTGGATTCCGAGAGTCATATTTACAACTTAGAATGCAAAAATAAAACTATTTTTGTTCTTTATGTTCATTCAGTCTGTACTATGCCCAAAACCAAATCAACTCTGGTAGTTCACATTCTCTCTGTCCACAGACCACAGTGGGATTATGGATAAAGCAAACAAAACGATTCATCTCCCAAACTTGTCTGCCACAAATTTGAAATTATTAACTCTTTCCTTTAGAAGTATACTTGCTAAGGGCTTTTTATACTACTTTTATTTTCTGCATGTAAATTTGAGAGAAAACAATTATATCAATTGTGAGATTTGCATGTCAGTACTGAATGGGTACAGAAAAAAGGTGAGCATGTTTACCTTCTGTCAGATATTAAAAGGAAAAAATACGACATAGATCTGAATTTGAGTTTTTGGTCTTTTTGACTAGGGCACTTAAATTGTATCTCGCACTTCACTTCTCAAGTTCTTCTTCAAAATCTTATATAGTGAAAATTTGGCCCCAAATTTCCTTTCTCTGGAAGGCATGTTTTTACTTTATGTTAAATATTCTTATTTCACCAGACAGGTTGTGTTCTGAAAAGGATGTTTTAAACTGCCTCCCAGTCTGTCACAACCCTAGGCTCTAAAACTATTCCATTTGTGGATTTCTACCGCTTCTGTAGATGATTGTCAGAAACAAGAGAACTTTGAGTAATGTTATTTTGCCAGTATAGGCAAAACCACGTACATTTTCCCAGGAATAGCCAAATAGGCAAGTTAATTCATATAAAATTAAAGGATGATAATGGAAATTCTGTACAAAGCAAAATAAGCAACTTTTAAAGTTCTAAGATACTTTGTCTTGTAGGTGAGTATGATTATTTTGCTGTTCTAGTTTTTTCTTATTCAAGAAAAATTATGTAAGATTTTGTTAATGCCACAGGGCTCTATTTGCTGTAATCTTATATCTATGTATTAATCTGGAGGACATATATAAAACCTAGGTTGTTTGAATTTTATTTGCCTGATAATTTAATTCCATACATACAAGTGAACAAGTTTTAAAATAATAAGAGGCTAAAGTATGACAAATTTAACATGTATGTTATGTATGTTTCCAAAGAATTATTCTCAATTTTCAGATAAAGAAATTAAGGGAATAAAGTAACTTTCACAAAGATGCAATACTGTAACAAGGCAGAAGTAACTGTG
This sequence comes from Spermophilus citellus, assembly GCF_964194105.1. Classification (NCBI taxonomy): domain Eukaryota; kingdom Metazoa; phylum Chordata; class Mammalia; order Rodentia; family Sciuridae; genus Spermophilus; species Spermophilus citellus. The sequence goes on from NC_138198.1 coordinate 37,034,838, forward strand.
ATCCTTGAGTTGTCTGAATGGAAAATTCACTCTATTTTCAGTCCTCTGCAATCCTCAAAATAGAACCTGGATTTTCTTATCTTCTCACCCTTAAAAGGAAGCTGCACAACTTTGAGCAAGTACTTCATTAGTTTGTAAAGATGCTATGTAAGTGCTTCCCGAAACAGATCCACTGGGCTCACAGTAAGCTCTAATTAAATCCTAGAAATTAGTGTCCCAAAACACCCCCTAACAGATCCCATCTTTGCTTGCCCTGAGACCACACTGTGCAACCATACCCGAACACTCAGTGCCCCCCATTAGAACACCATTGTAGCTACAAAGGCCATGCTCATGAGCAAAAGCTAAATGACCTACAAGGAAGTGTTTCAGACCCCATTCCAGAAAACATTGGCATTAACTAAAATGAATCTATTTTCTGAGCCTGTTGCTATCAGGGTTGTCAAGGAAGTCTGCAATGTTTTGGCCTGAAAAAAGACAGAAACTGAAGCTATTGTGCTAATATGAGTCTTCAGCCTTAGTCCTGGCCATAAAAAAACTTCTTCCTTATTTACTGTTTTAAGCTTTAAGCTCTCCTAAATTATTCCATCTTGGGTATCATACTGTTGAAATAGCAAACTGTAATTAGTAGGTAGAGAAATTTTCATTATTAAATAACTATGTGGTTAGAGATTCTTGATATATACATGCATGGTATGAAAGATGGGTTCAGCTCATCTTTACAATCGAGTTTTCATTGCCTCCTATTTACCATATTGATGATGGAGGGATCTTCTGCTCTAATACAAGATGACCAAGCATACGATACTCAAGAGTGAACAGAAATGATTAGCAGTAGTGTATAGTCACATATAGTTACATTCTAGGGGGAAAACACACCTATACCATGCAGGGCACCCGAAGGGTTATGCTTAGGCATAGCACGAATCAGAAAGGACTGTGCTAAACAGGATTTGTAAGTAACAGGAGGTTGCAGTGCTTCTTGGATCTTATGAATGTAATTGGCTTATTTGAATGGAAGGTAGGTTAGGTTGCTGAGAAACAATTGAAGACCAGATAGGGTATGTTCAGTCCAACTGACAAAGGATGAAACTAGATATGAAGCCTTTCTTCTCTGGGTGTGGCATATCTAGTGAGCTAGGAATACAGGTTAGTCATTTAGAGTCCTGGGAGGCTCAAATATATAAGAGGCACTTGAAATTTTAGGTCTTACAATACAAACAGCTATAGTACTACTTTTCTCCCACAGAGAGTTTTGAGATAAGTAAATGAAATGTGAAAACATTATGGGATAAAATACATTTAAAAATCCTAAGGAGGTAACCTCTGGTGCATGTGTGTGTGTGTGTGTGTGTGTGTGTGTGTGTGTTTGTGTGTGTGTGTGTGTGTATATATATATATATATATATATATATTTTTTTTTTTTTTTTTTTTTTTTTTTTGAGGCAGGGTCTTGTTAAAATCCTGAGGCTGGCCTTGAATTTACAATCTTCCTGGCTCAGCCACATAAACTGCTGGGATTTACAGGAGTGTGCCACCACACCCAGCCAAAATTCGTTCTTTACTGCACTTGAGCACTCTTTTTTGTAGCTTTAGAAACTAATTTACCAGCTTTGGTTGTCTCATCTACAAAACAAGAGGGCTGGATTGCATTAGTGGTTTTTGTAGTTAATTCCAAAGGGGATTAGGAATTCTTTTTAGGGTGAACAGAAAAGTTATTGAACATGGAGAAGAGGAAGGAGCTATTGTAAATCTTCCTCAATCAAAGAAATTCAAAGAAATGTGTACAGTAGGCATTAACTTAAATTTCAATTGGAAAAGGGGATTTTGTTAAATATCAGAGATCCCTAGAAATAAATAAGTTTTATGATTTCTTTCACTTGTAGTTTTAGTGGATAATGTAGGTTTAAGAAAAGAAAGAACTTTCAGAGAATTATTTTGATACTATGTATTTTAATGTCATAGTATAAATATATAAATACTTTAAATTTTAAATTTAACATGGTTACTTTTAGTTTTTTCTAGAGTTGCACAGGAGTGTTGATTATTATGATAATATTCATGGGTATTGTAATTTATCTAAAACTTCTGTAAATACTTTAAAGATATTATCATAAACCTTATTATTTAAGTGCTAATTTTGCATTTCCAGATTTGCAGACCATTTTTAAACATGCAATTATCCTCTGTAGTTAAGATGCAATAAAGAAACATTAACATTGAATGCTTTCATAAGAGAAATATTATGCACTAGTAAATATAGAAAATATCAAGTGAATTTTATTTTATTTTTATTCTCTCTCTCAAATAAATTTTAATTAGATATTTGACACAGAAGTGGGAAGCAGAGGACAGAATGAAATTCACACATTATAGTATTGACTCCATTCATCCAAACCGAATTCAGTGAAGAAGTTGGGGCTATTTTCCTTGCTCTTTTAATTTCTGAGTGTTTTTAACTTAGTTCAAATAAATTAAACTCCTAAGATATTTCATTTGGAAACTGAAAAGATTTTTGCCTATTTTATCATAAAATCAAAAGATGTAGTACTAAAATGAAACAAATGACCGATTCCTTGATCTAAAATTTGAAAGGCAACCTGAATCTGCCTATACTGGCAGTTAGCTGACTTGGGAGATTAGTTCCAGCTCTGCAATTGATGACTTTTGAAACTTTGTACCACATAACTCCTTTCCTCACCAGTTACTCATATGTATAATGAGAGTTAGATTAAGCTGAGACTCCTGGTTTGTAAAGTGTGTGAGGCTGATTGCCTGGTATTTTATAGTCTAGCTAAGTATTAGAATTCATAACCACAAAATCCAGGAGATCGATGGATCGATCTATCTATCTATCTATCTATCTATCTATCTATCTATCTATCTAATCATACATATATATAATCTTGTGACAAATCATTTCACTGCATGTTAATAACTTAGTGATTTCTTCACAGAAGGCAGCCTGTTAGAACTCTACTTGTATGATGTAGTATATTTTATGCATTTCTCAAGTATTTTTTGTTAAGTCATAGAAGTGTATTTGACTGTATGAAAGGCTCAGCGTTTGTTTTCTGATTCATTTGACCTTTACAAAGAACAAGCACACTTCAAGTTTGCCACTTGTACTAAATAACCAGCTGTAAAGGGCAAGCTTCCACTACTGTTGCCAAAGATTACTAAGAAACTATGATGCATAGTTCCAAGGCCATGCAAGCTTACTGTGCATATGATATAGGCTGTGATGTCATTTCATGCCAAATTTACAATGTGCCAGTCCTCTTGTTCTCCAAAACTTACCAGCAGGTATTGTGGACCTAAATACAGACAATGCCTGTGGCTTATCTTGGTCTAGTTTTGACCATTGTCAAGCCCACACATTGTGTCATACAAAATGTTCTTCTCACTACAATGAGATCACATTCTCTGCCTTTGCAACCTTCCTCCTCAGCACTTTGTCCAACTTTTTTATAAGCAGTTTGGACTGTACATATGAATCAAATCACTAATTAAGTTCTCACCTACAAAGTGTATCACCCATTCCAATCGCTCCGCAAATAAATATATTTTAACTTAAAATAGATGAATATAAAAAATAAAGCATAACTATGCTCAAGTGAGACTGTTTCTTTGAAGACAAAAATTTATACTCAGCTTTGAATGAGCTAATATCCAATAAAAATAAAAATCTATATGAAAAGCTACAATTTGTAACCAGTATTTTAATTTCTGTCAAGTTGTTACACATTATCAAGAAGTTCTGTATATTTTTCTAGCTGTGTGATTAAAAAGCTTATATTTAAGCTGTGATCACCACAGTAATTAAAATGCATAGTACATTTTGAATGAGTGAGATATTTCAACCAACCTAAAGTAAAACAAACTAATTAGGTAGCCATCTGGGTGAAATTAAATCTCAGGAAATGGAAAATAAAAATGTAGACCTTAACACTTCCATGGCTTTTTCTGTTTCTCAGAAAGACATACTGTCAGAATGAGGTAGCATTTAACCCTTTACATAGATAGCAATTTTTTAAGCCATTGTGAGTTAATTACCTGTTCAAATGAAAATAAATATTAATCCCTATTCCCCACCATGGACATATTGTTTTAATTGATCTGTTTTAAGATCCACGCACTAACCTTTTAAAAGATCTTTGGGTAAATTTAATACATTGTCAGGACCCCAAGATCCCTGAATAGATATATTTATTACCATCAAATTTCCATTTTTCTTATTACATGGTAACAAATTGTATCTCTAGTTCCCTTGAATCTGAAAATTATGTTTGACAGTTCTTTTACATGTTGTATGTAACCTATTAGAATATATTGATATCAATTTTTTCTTAGTATCTGCCCATTACCAACATGTCAACATCCTCAGGTGTTCTCCCATGTTAATAATGACTGCTTTCTTCTGTAGATTTTCCTGTTACAAATTTTATCTTGAATTGTATGAAACCAGAGTAATAGACATAAAAGAAATAGCACCATATGGAAATTTGTAGTGCTATACTATGTAATTAAATTTTTAGAGTAAGACTTGAAGTTTAGGGATGGAGTAAGGATGAGGGCCTAATAATCAGCAGGGAAGATTTGGTGGTATGGATTATCGTGGCTAGTGGCACATAGTAGAGGCTCATCGTGCACCATTGAATAAGAAAATAAAATAGTAGATAAACACATGGGCAACAGAACTAAGACAGCCAGGGAGGAACATGTAGAAGTTGGGCAAAAGCTTAAATGTAGGATGTTTTAAGTATGAGACAGAACTGTGCCTCCACAATGGTGTGAATTGGAGGATGGGAGGTCTTTTTGTTGAGAAGATCCATACATTGTGAAATTAAAAGTTACAGGAGACTTCCCTTTAGTGAGGCACATCTCCATGAAGGGCAGAAGAGAAGAAGTGGGCTAAAAAGTAAGGGTGGGAGGCTAGTGTTGATGTCCCCAAGTCAAATAAAGGAGTGTCCCACCTGATGGGGCCGTAATGTATAAAGTATCAGCAGTGGCCACTGCAGAAAGAAACCCTTGAACATCATTGTAAAGTAGATATGAAAACAGGCTGTAAGCTATAAAATGTGTGTAATATTTGCTAAGGAGCTTATATTTGAACTTATAAAAGTGAAATAAGTTTATTTCTTCATGCACAGATTACAGATGATCCTTTAAGTCAGAAAGACAAAGATGGTAAAAATCTTAGTGATCTTAAACAAATTTTAATTAGAGGAAAAATATTTTTCCCTTATGTATGCATGGGCAGAGAATATCTACCTTTAACACTAATCTGGAGTGACATTTCTCAGTTTTGAGTAGAGAGTGTTTTCCACTCACAAAAGAATAAATGAAATGGTCCAAAGGGCAGGTGTGAAAGTAAGAAGCATCTTATAAGAAGGTTGGTCAATGGGTCTGTATTTAGAGAGAATTCTGGGTGCCAGAACCCCAGATACAGGATCATAAGAAGAGCATTTCCATTTGTAAAAAATGAAAGCTATAACCCACATACTATAATAACAAATCTGCATAGTTAAGTGGTGTCATTGCTACTATTTAGGTAAATAGAGCTCTAGATTAACAAAAGCTATGATCAAAGCAAAATATGGCTATTCATGTCTTATATTCCACACATCTACATCTCTGCTTTGAATTTTCTTTGTTATGAAGAGCAGGTGACACCAATATTTATCCATTCAATATGTACTCTTCTTGTTCAGCTTTCTAGACTGGTCTGCCAACTCTTCCTATATACTCCCAGTCCTGTGAACAGAAGGTTACTGCTATCCCATAACCTACAAGGGGATCTCAGTCCTATGAAAGCTGGATTTATTCCCAAGCTCTTTCAATCTATCTGCAGTATTGGAAAAATAATTTCTGTGCTCATTAAGTTGTAATGATCTTAAAAAAAAAGAAATAGATGATGGTACTACTGATGCCAGTAGGTTACATTTATTGGGCATTTAATGTTAGCAGAAATAGTGATAGATTAAGAATTAAAGCCAGACACTTTAATTCAAGAGCCTTCTGTGGCTCTGTCCAGGCCAAACAGTTGCTTCTAAACCTGGAAAGTACCAATTGCTTTCTTGCCTGCACTGTAGATGTTTGGCATGTGACAGACTAAATAAGGGCATGAATCAGTGTGTGAGCAATGTCTCTGTGGACAGTGCTTATTGATACTTCTACTGTGGCCTGGAATATCTTCTTTCTTAGAATTAATGTTGTACCCAGGCTATATGATCAGGTGTGACCCCACCCCAAAATTAGTTTGGATATCAATACTAATGATGCTACACAAACTCCAAGAGGCGATGACAAGGTTTATTCCTTACTAAGGATTTATGGAGATAGCAGGGCAGCCCTTAACAACTGTTGTCAAAATAGTTTGAAACAGAAATAAAAGGAGGTCTCTTGAGATTTTTTTTTATGGTGCTTGTGGGTGAGGTCATGCTGTAAGTTTCCATATAGGAAGAGACTTGTGTAGTTTGAGACTTTCATCTATGCCACTGAAAAAAAGCACCCAGGCTTTCTTACCAGATTGCCTGGTTGTGGGGCACAAAGGACAGAGGAATGGGTGAGTTCTTTGAAAAATCAACAAACAAACAAAAATGGAGTCAGATTATTTATTAAAGAAGACACTGGCTTTCTACTTAAATTAATGCTTCCCTTTCACTATAATCTCTTAACCAGAGCCTTGTGGCTGGATTCATGCAGATCTGCATCTGGTATGATAATTGCAGTGTGAACACCACAGCGATGGTCTGAATTAACACTTAGATAACAGATATCCTTGCCATGGTTGTTTCTACCTGCCAAATGTATTTTCCAGAACAAAGGGTATGATCTAATGAAAGTATTGGTGGTATCTGAGCAGAAGATACAAACAAAAGAGGACTTAGAGAAGATTAAGTTTGTGGCAAGATTCAGGACAAAGACCCTTGTGCTCAGTAGGCCAAGCAGAAGTCTATTGACAAATTCCGTGAGTGAGATAGCAAGCCTTGAATGAGTCATGTGACAATATACTGGAAAAAATAAAAAGAAATATGAGAGAGATCATGTGTGGTTGGCCATGAACAAGTGTGACTAGATTTCATCCCGCTTTGCAAAAATAAGCTTTCTTTTTCAAACAATGATTTGAGACTATGTTCAATTTCTCTATGAAATAACCAAAGAAATATTAACATGGGAAACATAGAAACTCTCTAAATCTTGTAAAATATGGAATACCAGCATCCATGTGTTAAGAACATGGCATATTTCCTACAGAATAAGTTACAGATGAGAACAGATAGTGAGAAGTGCAATAAATAAAGGGTCTATATTCAGAAAAACCAGAGAGAAGTTCTACCTAGTTATGCAAGAATGGAAGGCACATAATATGTCTTAAATACCCTGTATTATCCCATCCTAGTCCACTGATGAGGGCGGCAATAGGAGCCTGCAAACAAGGCCAGCTGTGCAATGGTTGGTGTTGGTGATATTTCATCCTGACAAGCCTTTGAGAAGTACATTAGTTGTTGGTATTCCATTTATGTGAATCTTTAAAATTCCCTCCAAATTTTAATTGGTGTGGAAACATGCCAAGCAAGGCATGGAATAATGGCCATCTTGAACATCAATAATGATAGTCATATCAGATAAAAATCCATAAAATTTATTAAAAATGTATGTGAATTCCCTGTCCTAGTTTTGGCGAGAGGCTTGTGCTCTTGCAAACTCCTACAGTCACTTCTAGGTCCATTATCAATGGACAATGCCCCCTTCAAACCTTAATAAACCTGGTTTAGGGCTCTTTCTATATTTCCAGGATTTCACACTCGGAGTCACTGTCTATTCTGCAGTACTGAGTTTTAGATTCTATCATCATTTCAAAGTACACTGTGAGAAGTCTTTGATAGTTCTTGGTAAATGATATCTTATTTATGGGATAACTGAAAGATATCTAAGTGGTCATCTAATTAAAATTTCCTTATTTCAATAAAGAGAAAATATGACTTCAATTTTATTTTCAGGCTATAAAGAGGATGAGGTGACAAATTTTAACTCAGATGCCGAAAAGATATAATAGAAATGTGTAAATAAAGAGAAGCTGTTTTGAAAGTAGAATGGTGGGGGCATGCTATCTCTATACCCTAATGTCTCTTCTCTCACATTTTCAATAAAAATAATCAATCTTCAGTTTTTGCAGAGCACAATATTTCTTAGAATAAAGTCTGTATATTATCATCCTCACTGCGGATACATATGAGCATACATTATCAGCAAAGTTAGTAAAAGAAGCTTCCATGATATGATTTTAAAGGCATGCTTTTTCTTCCCTTCTTCCTTCTTCCAATGGGCTGAAATGCAGCCATAATAGCTGGAATTATAGCAGACATCTTATCCCATGAAGTGGCTGGGACTGTAAGTCATCTATAAACAGAGAACCAAAAAGAAAATAGATGCCTCACCTTTTACCTTGCCAATCTGCTGGGCAATAGATAACCTTGTAAAGTGAAACAGCCAGACGTTTGTTAAAGACAGCCACTGCAGAGAAAAGGGACTTGGTGTAAATGGAGCTCAACTCTGATCCAAGCTGAAAAAACTGGTACTTTGAAGGGGAGAATGAAGAAGTAGAGAGAAGGAATCAATGGGGGGATTCATGTAGAGTCACGAGAGTGGAAAATATAAAAAGCAGCTGGAAGGAGCTCTTCTTTTTTGAAAATTGTTAGGCAAAGCAGATGTTGGGTCGGAGTATAGCTTTGCAGTTTTGGCTAGTATAAATTCTTTCCGCAGCCTTAAATTTTTTCAGTCATGAACTTAACTGGCCGGGTCTCCCCAGGGACATGATCTGCTAGAAATCATGCTAGTGTTTGCTCACTCTCTAGTGTTGGGGGTAGATGAAATAGATTGTGTCAGTGTTTAGCCGTCATCACAGGCCGAGAGATTTCCTCCTACTTGAGAAGAAGGCTCAGGGGAGCTTGATTGAAGCTTGGTGGAAGAGAGTGTCTTTTTCATCTTCAGACATCTTGAAATTATAAGTGAAATTAATTTTGAGATTATCTAACATGATAGGTGTTTTTAGCCTAATTTTTACTAATTATCATGAATGTAACTTTAAAAAAAAATACAGATAACACTTAGCGTTGATGATAGGATATTCAGTAGCAGATGCCAGGCAGAGGTTTGGTATTTGATGCTGAAATTCAGAAAATAGATCAGGTTTAGGGGAACTTACTAAACATAATATTGACCAATCTGTGAAGTTGAGTTTCTTGGCAAAGCACAGTAGTTGGAGAAGAGAAGTCAGCAGAGACAAGGTCTGGAGGCATGCCAAATTTTGACCATGTGTCTTGAATTGATTTTCCAGGATTACTTTGTTTATCTTTTAATTTCTCAGATGAGAGCTTTGTTTGTGGGTAAAAAGATGTGGAGGGTGTTTGATAAACACATTTAACTCAGAGAAATACTGTATCTTTTTTTCTACTCAAACCCATTCTTCCCCTGTAATAGGTGGAAAGCTCATTTCTCCTTGTTTTTCCATTTTACCCATTGTTATCTAATTTGAGGATTCTTTAAAGACTCTTGTTGCTGTGAATTATCTGTATTTGTCCTGGTTCTGTTTATTTCTAAGTGCATTTAATCATTACTTACGACTTTATGATCTACTTGTGCTTATGAGAAAAGCGATAAACACACAAAAAAATCAACTAGTTTTTATTTTAGCATAAAGAAGAACTAACCCGAAAAGCCTCTATAGCAACCCACAATATTCAAGGATGAAGCTTTATTCTAGCATTGTATTGTGTATGTCTCTCAAATAAGATTACTTTATCTTTTATATGTATTGTTGTAGTCAATGAATTTGTCAATATTTAGACAGTTGACCCAAAGGTGAGCAGTGTAGGGAAAAAAAACTTAATATTTTTTCTAATTGGAACATGCATCTCTATATTAAATTCTTCCCCAAGAGGTTGAAAGAATAATGAGAGTAAGTATTGAGACTTCTTAGGAGGAAAAAAACAACTATATAGCAATTGGGTTTGCATTTTCTCTGACATTGTTGACTCTGGGTGGTTGGTTGATTTGTACAGCATTTAAGGCCCTACCTCTACTTAAGAGAGTCTGAATATATACAGCCCAATGAAGAGAAAAGAGAATAGAATTATCAGTCCCATGAGCATGGGGACTATTTTTAGGACTCTTTTCTGTGCCATTTTTCTATCTGCCTCATAAGGTCTCAAAAGAGACAATCTAAGAAACAAAATAATTTTTGTATGTGGGGTTTAGAAAAGAGAAAATGCTTATATGATTGGTAGGCTATTTATTATAGTATAAAGTATTTCTATGCCATTCAGTTTATTAAATCCTGCAAAAATATAAGGAGAAAAGGTTTTTGTATATTTTTTGTTGCTGTTGTTGTTGGTACTGAAAATGGAATCCAGGGATGCTCTATGACTGAGCTACATTTCATGTCCTTTTTATTTTCAGACAGTTCTTACTAAGTTGTCCAGGCTGACCTCAGATGTGTGATCCTCCTGATTTAGCTTCTGGAATAGCTGGGATTATGAACATGTAGTGTTTCAGAAAAGATTTACACAAGAAAGAAAGCTAAAAAGATAATAAGAGAAATGAAAACAAAGAGAAAACATTAGCATATGAGAGACGATAAATGAAACTAAAAGTTGGATACTTGTAAAAGGCAATGAAACTTTCAGAAAATGACAAATAAATAGAGATGAATCTAAAATGTTATCACCTGGACCTAACCATTGTGGACTCTTTGGTGATCATTTTATCTTTTTATAATTTCTTTATACATACAAATAAGATATCACTATTAGCACTCTGTGATTTCCACTTTCCATCTTTGGAACATTTTTCGAAATGAATAAACAGAGATCTTCAACAACAACAACAATATCAACAACAGCAGCAGCAATTAGACTGATAAACTTCTATGAGATTTATATATGTCAGTCTTTCTACTAAATAAGGAAATACCAAACATGATCTATACACAGTGGGTTTGGAAATCCATATTATAAGCTTGATTTTGTCATTAAGGTAATACAAAAAAAACCATGAAATTTTATCATTGTGCTAATTAACCGATAATAACTTACATTCTTTCCTTGCAGAACTAATTTGGAAATTTTTGTAATTGAACTAGAATCATAAATGGATGATTTTGGTAAAAAAAACAACAACAAAGAAAAACTCAGAAACATACCTGAAGAAGAAAGTATAGTATTCCTGTGTATCCCCAAGAATTAGAAATTAAGGCAATGCAACACCCAAAAGTAATATTTTAAAAGTTCAGAGTGTACCAAAATAGTAATTTTAGTCAGGAGAGGCCATATGAATATAAAAGATATGTAGTGTATGTAGTGGGATCCCTGTATGGGGTTGAGGTCACAGAGACTGACCCAGATGACTATCAATGTGACCTTTAATCATGAACTTCTTTGATTCTACTTTGCATTCCTTCTTCAATCCTAATTCCTTTGGCACGATCAAATTTCATGGATCTAATATATACAAGAAAGACTAGGACACTTCAGAATACACACATATATGTGTTTCCAAAAACATGTGCTGATTAAAATATGCCCTTTCATAACTGGTAGAGGCAACCATACAAAACCTATACAGGAATGTTTACAAAACTTACTGGCAAAAATTGAAGCAATTACAATGTCCTTTAGCTGGTGAATGGGATGCATGCACTTTAGTATATCCACACAATGAAATGTTATTCAATGATTAAGAAAAACATTGAACAGGTGTGGTGGGGCATGTGCTTGCAGTTCCAGCAATTGGGGAGGCTGAGGCCGAGATCACTCAAGACCAGGAGATTGAAGCTAGCCTGAGCAACGTAAGAACGTAGCAAGACACTTGTCTCTGAAAACAAACAAACAAAAAACCAAAACAAAACAGATAAAAAAGAAACAGAACAAATTAAAAAAAGAAAGGAAATATGAAGAAGAAGAAAGGAGGAGCAGGAGGAAAAGGAGGCAGAAGAGGAGAAAGGCATGAGTGAAACTTAAAAGGTAAGTGAAAGCCCAACCTGAAAAGGCTACATCCTATAAGATTCCAACTACATGGCATTTGAGAAAGGCACAAAATGACAGAGACAGTAAAAAAGACCAGTGTTTGGGGCTGGTGTTCTGGCTCAGTAGTAGTGTGCTTGCCTAGCATGTGTGAGGCACTGGCTGCGATTCTCAGCACTGCATATAAATAAATAAAATAAAGGTCCATTGACAACTAAAAAATATTTTTAAAATAAATAAATGAATGAATGAATGAATGAATGAATAAATAAATAAATAAAAGATCAGTGATTGCCAAGGAGTCAGGGGTAGGCTGAGTAAAGTTTGGAAAGAATGAATAGGTACAGCATAAGTGATTTTCAGAGTGATAGAGTTATTTTGTAAGACAGACATGTCATGAATCCAAATATCAAAGAATATATAATGAAAAGAATGAACCTAAAGTAAACTAAGGCTTTAGTAAATGACAATGTATCAATTGGTTTATAAATCATAAAAATGGACCTGTTTTAGCTTTGTGTTACTATAACAAAATACCTGAGTTAACTAACTTTATAGAAATGAAAGTTTTTGAAGTCCAAGTCCATGTTTGGATAGCTCCTTTTATTTGGCCTCTGATTAAGGTGGCACAGGATGATTGGAGTACTTGTAGGAGCAGAACACTCATAACTTGAACTAAAGTGGAGATAGAGAGAAGGAGGGTACCACAATCCATTTTCAAGGACACAACCCCAATGTATTAAAGACCTCTCACTAAGCCCCAATATTTAAAAGTCAATGGCACCTCCCAATAGTACCACCCTAGGGACCAAGTCTTTAATCCATGGGCCTTTTTTGCAAACTCAAATTACACCCAAACCAGAGCATAACCACTTGAATGCAAGATGCTACCAGCAAGGGAAAGAGTTGGAAGTGGCATGGGAGATAATATACGCAAACTGTATACTTATTCTGTTTTTCTGTAAGCCTAAAACTGTTCTTAAAGTCTATTAATTTACAAATACATGTTTCTACTTATGTACCCTTATAATTAATGGAGGAAGCTTTAAAAGATACAATAAAGTGATCAAGGCAATATTGAAATGGAGGCTTTTTCTTTTAATAAAATGAAAAGATAGAATGCTCTACTACCTCAAATGCTTTGTATTTTTCTTTCTTAACTAAAAAGTCATAGGATGCATTTTCCTGATGATCTGTGAGGATACCTTCAGGGTCAATCTCCTATGAGTTTGTTTTATGGTCTGCCATAGTCAGCAGCGCTAGCTAAGATTATTTGCTTTTTTATTGAGATGTATTGTTTGGCTTAGTTTATCACTTTTATAAAGTACAAGGCTCCAGGGCATTTCTTGTTTTGTCTTCAATTTAGATTTCATTTTTATGTGGGAAATTCATAATTGATGTGGCCTATTTGTCTCTTATATACTTTATACATATAGGTGGTTATAGTAATATACTAATCTATACACTGGCATATATGATTGTGTATTTATGCACACACATCCCAGCCCTAGGATCAGCTATGAATTACTTAGGAACTGTGCTACCATCTGATAGATGCTGTGTGGGCTTCTTCTATTTCCAATTGTGCATTTGAGTTTCCCCGAGGCAAGTTTTTATTAAAAAAAAAAAATACTGGGAATCTTCTTTTCTGCCTCCAGTTAACTCATGTGTGGCAGTAGTGATTGGAAATAATCCGTTCTTTAAAATTATAGAACATAATTGGGAGAATTCGTGCAGCTGGCAAATCATTGATTGCTCTTACCTGTTACTTTGTCTTCTCCTATGGTGGCCAGGTGGGATATGCTATTTTTCCTCTGGGCCATTTCTATTCTTGTCTCTGCATGTAGATCCTAGTGATTTAGAATTGGATTCGGTTCAAGTCAGGATTCAAACCTGATATTTCTGTCTCCTTGGAAACCTAAAAAACACTTCCTCCTGAAGTGCAGCCTTGAAGCTTTGGCATCAGTATGTTGTGCCTAACTCTCAAGACTAGGCTTAAAATATTGGGATAAGTCTCTCACTTTCAAGGGTCAGGGAGGCCCTCTTTGTATACTGTTGAATCTCAGCTGCCTGGAATGGTCGGTTCATTAATACCAACTGGGAGTCTCATTGCATTTTTTTGTGTGTGTATTTTCTATCTCCATTTATTTGAAGTATTCACAAACATCAATGGAAAATTGTCTGAATGTGCGATATATCACTTTACAAAGAGGCCCTGTTCTTTGGAAGGATAACTTTCAGGCCACCCAAGCTGCAAAATAAAATAAGATATCCTCGATTTCTTATTTTGTAAAGAATTATTCCCAGTGTTGAACAAGAGTATTCTCGAACTTCATGGTCTACTGGAATTATCTACGAGGTCTGTTCAAATACAGGTTGCCAAGCCCTACTCTCAGGTTTTATCTGTCACTGGGAAGACTGAGAATTTACATTTCCATTAATTTCTCAAGTGTTGCTGGGCTACATTGTGAAACTTACTCTCCTACTCTTTTTATCACAGGTGATACACTTGGTTTTGGGTCTTAGCTGTGTTATTGGAGGGAGCCCGGTCTTAAGAAGCAGACAAAACTGTGTTTCGTTGCTTTCTTGGTATCAAAATGAATGATCTTGGATAAATATCTTAACATTTCTGAACTTGAGTTACCTCATTCATGAAATGGTAAAACGAATCTCTGGACAAGTCAACAGCCCTCAGAATCTGTTTGGAAATTCTTGAGAAACAACATTCTTATTTTCCACCAATAGTACTTAAGCATATATGGTATAATGTGGATCCTTAGCAATTTGGTGATGAAGCAATATAGTCCCATGCTGGTAGGAGCTTCTGTCATTCCAGAATCAACAGTTTTATCATCAAAATAATAATAATAATAATAATAACAACAACAACAACAATCAATCATTGTTTTAATTGCACACTGACTATTACAAGATTGTGTTAGCTGGTTGTCACATAGAAAAGTATCAGGGGGCAGGCAGTTTGGTAGAGACTGCATCCACTAATGTTTGTACCTCTGATTTGACATCTCCCTTCCTCCCTTGCCTCCTCCTACAGCAGAAGAATGGAACTTTCTTCCAATTCATATGTACGCGAAAAGAATTGGCTTTTACTCCAGGAGTCTCAGTAAGTTGTTTTGGGCCTACTTGTCTTAATGTCATAAAGTGCTGAATACTTTCATCAATATATGGCTTATAGCTCTTTTTGTAAATTATCAAGAAAGTAAAACCAAACAAAATTTTACTGAGAGATAATTCATATCTGCTGCAATTTGCCCATTGAACCATGATATAGTTGTGCATTGGATGTATCCATAGAGCAAGGTGTGAATGGATTACCACAACACACATTCAGGACATTTTCATCACACTAAAAAAAGCCTCTGTACCAATCAGCAGCCACACATCACCCTTCAAACTCTCAACTTCAGACAACCAATAATTTATTTTTATTTCTTAAGATTTGTCTGTTCTGGACAGTTTATAAAACTAGAATTGTACAATACTGTCTTTCATGATGGACTTTTTGGTTTTGTAAATTTTCAAAATTCACGAATGTTGTAGTTTACGTCTGTTGTGCTCGGTATCTTCTTACTGCCAGCTAATATTCCCTTGTATGAATATACCACATTTTGCCCATCCATTCACCAGTTAGTGGGCATCTGAGCTGTTTCAAATTTTGACTATCATAAATAATGGTGCTAAGAACACATTCTAATAAAGGTTTGTGCTTTTGTTTCTTTTCTATGGGTAAAATTTCTGGGTCACTCTGTAACTCTATATTTCACATTCTGTACAGCTGCCAAAGTGCTTTTCAGCAGGGCTGTTCCTTTAGAAATTCTTGGAATGTGGAGTCCAAGAATCACCTGTCTTGCTGATGACAGTCATCCTGTTGGCTTTGAAGAGATATTTCGCTGCAGTGTTGCTTTTCATTTTCCTAATGATCTATGGTGCTAAGTGTTATTTCGTGTCATATTGGCCATCTGGGTATTTTCCATAGAAATGTATATATTTATGTTTTTTGTTTTTTGTGTTTTTTTGTAAATACCAAGGTGGGATGTTTTGGTTATTGAGTTGTAGGAATTCCTTATACATTCTGGATATAAGCCACAATTGTATAAGCCACACATTTGTATCAGACACGCAATTCACAACTATTTTCTTTCATTGGGGAGATTGCTTTTTCATGTCCATGTTTTCACTAATAAGGTTTACTTTGATGTTTTTCACTTTAATGAAAATTTTAATTTTAATGTAATTCAGTTTAACTATTTTATTTTCTTAGGTAAACTTATGTTTTCCATAGTATATGTAAGAAACTGTCATTTAATTCAAACTCAAAAAAATTACAATCATGTTTTGTTCCACATTATGTTCTATGATTCATATTGAGGGTTTAAAAAAGATATATGGTATTAGGTTCCAGCTCAACTTCATTCTTTTAGCGTGTGGATAAGAACTGTTTCCAGCATCATTTCCTGAAGATACTCTTCTTTCCACCATATAATTTTCTTGCTATTTTTATTAAAAATCCATTGATCATAAATATATCATTCTATTTCTGAATTCACAATTTTATTGCATTGATATTTTTTATCTATTGTTATGCCAGTCCCTGTGTCTGATTGCTGTAGCATTAGAATTGTTTGAAATTGGGCAATTTGATTTCTCTCAATGTATCATTTTCTTCACATGATGTTTTGACTACTCCATCTCTCTTGCATTGCTTGGATTTTGGTGGAGATTGACTCTGCACATGCATTTTGAAAGTATTGTCATTGTAATGGTTACATGTCAACAGGACTGGGACATGAGGTGCTCAGATGTTTGGTTAAACACTATTCTGTGCTTCTCAGTGAGAATATTTTTAGATGACATTGACATCCAAATGGTAGATGAATTAAATTTGTTATTCTTCTTAGTTGTTGGTTCTCCTCTGATCAGTTGAAGGTCTGATTGGAACAAAAGGGTGACCTTCTTAGGGATCCAAGAAAACTCCTCCTGACTGACTTCTTCAAACTGGATATTTTTTCTTACTTTCAAACTTGAAAAGAAAAATAAGCTCTCCAACCTGTAAGCAATTCTGGTTCTCAAACCTTAAGGCTCTATTTGGAACTATACCATTTTCTCTCTTGTGACTCCAGCTTCCTAACTACAGATCTTGGGACTTTTCTGTCTCGGTAATTGTGGGAGCCACTCCTTATATCACTTTATATGTGCCTCCTATTGGCTCTGTTTCTCTAGAGAACACTGACTAATACGTTCATTTTAAACATTGAACATGAGTGACTTTTAAAAATTTATATCTGTTTAATTTTATTTTACAATGTTTAATAATTTTTAGCATAAAAGTCTTGTATGCTTTTTTGTTAAAATTCTTTGTGTTTTATTCTTTTTTGATGCCTTTTAAAATGAAATGCTTTTATAATTCCATTTTCATGTTGCTCATTGCTAGAGTGTGTATATACAACGGATTTTTGTATATTGACCTCATCTCTTGCTTCCTTGCTGAACTCATTTTTTGTTATAATAATGTTTCTTTCCTAAATATAAACACTGTCATCTACCACTAGAAAATGACTTAACTTCTGTTTCTATGTGGATACAGATTTCTTTTTCTTTCCTAATTGACCTGACTAGAACCTCCAATACAACGTTGAACAGATTTGACAAAAACAGATATCATTCCATATTCTTGAACTTTCAGGGAAAACACTCCATCCTTCACCATTAAGTATGATGCTAGTCATGAATCTTTCATGGATACCCTTTTCAGTCTAAGGGAGTCATCTATTATTCCTCGATGTCTGTGTTTTTTACTGTGAAAAATTTTTGGATTTTGTCAAATATTTTTCTTTGTCTGTTGAGATAATCATATGGGTTTTGTGTCTGTTATCCTACTGATATGTTATATTAACACATTTCTAAATGTCAAAATCAGCCTTGAATTTATGTGTATTAGTGTACATATTTTCATGAATTGTTGGATTTGGTTTGCTAATATTTTGCTGAACATTTCTGCATCTACATTCATAATAGAAACTGGTATATAGGCTTTTCTTCTGCTTTTTAATCCCCCTTGGCTTTGTCTGGATAGGGGTTTACAACACTACTAGTTTCAGGGGAATGATTTGGGAATGTTCTACTACTTATATTTTTGGGAAAAGTGTATTAAGAATTTGTATTAAATTTTTTGGAAGAATTTAGCTATAAAATTATTTTGGCCTGGGTGTTTTTGTTGGTAATTTTTAATTAAAGTTCAATCTCTTTATTTATTTTAAGTCTATTCAAATTTTTCATTTCTTCATAAATCATTTTCAGTAATTATGTCTCTCTGCAAACTTAAAATTTTGTCTAAGTTATCAAATTTATTAGTACACAGTTGCTCATGGTATTCTCTTAGGATCCTATTTTTTTTTTTATATTAGTTGGGATTTACGTTCTTTCTCCATTTAAGCAGACATTTCTTAATTCTGTTGATGTTTCAAAGAATCAACATTCAATGTTCTCAATTTTGTCCATTGCTTTTCTGATCTTTATTTTACTTATTTCTACACTTGTTATTTTTTTCCTTCTGCTTACTTGAGTTTAGTTTGCTGTACTTTTTCTAGTTTCTTAAAATGGGAGCTTCAAGATGTGGTATAGGCCCGTAATCCTAGCCTCAGAGGTCAAGGCAGGAGGATTAGAAATTCCAGCTCGGCCTAGGCAATTTAGTGACACCCTCAGGAACTTGGTGAATCCTCATCTCAAAATATAAAGCAAAAAGCCTTGAGGGTGAGTTAAGTGGTAAAATGCCCCAGTGTTCAGTCCCCAGTAACAAATAAACAAATACAAAAAAAGGGTAGGTGTTTCATCTCATCTACTTTGATATGTTGATTTTTATCTTCATGTATTTCAAATTATTTTCTAATTCCCTTTATGATTATTTTACTTACTCCATTAATTATTTAGCAATACATTGTTTAACTTTCATAAACTTTTTTATTATGCTATTCAGAAAAATGTGATGTCTGTGCTGATATAGAATTATTTCAGTGGGAGTGATAACAAAACAGGTACTATGATTTTCACCTCATTAATGAGGTGGCATAATTGTGAGTAGCTTGGTAAATGAGCATGATTAAAATCTCTAACAAAGGCTGAACAGTTCTTTTACCAGTGAAGCACTAGTCACAGGGCAATTGTCACAGAATATGTGGATGAGTCAACTCATAAAAAATCATAATTTTTCTCTGTGGAGGGCATTTGGTTATGCTTTTTGCTTAAAAATAATCATCTGGGTTGCCAAGGGTAGGACTGGAACATATCAGGTGTTTAGTAAACAACTATTAATTAGTTTGGAATTGGAGATTTTATTCACAAAATTCTTTCAATAATAAAAAGATTGTGCCTTTTTATTGTATGTATTCTCTATAAATTGTGTTCTATGAGCAAAAGAAAGTAAAAATCAAAAACAAACATGGAAAAAATATATATGTATATTCCTTTATACATATTTCCTTTGGGTCAGTAATAGCCTTGACTCAGGCTTTTTTTTTTTTTTTTTTTTTTTGTATTCCTTTAGGTCCAATGTCCCTGGCTCATACTTTTCTGAGGACCACAGGTTTAATCGATTATTGGAGAAGGAGCACAAAATGAAATCCACAGTCAGGTGCAAGCCCTCCAGCTCAGGGCCTGGGTTCTAATTGTAACAGCACAATTGGGGCTCACATTCGTTATGAAAACCCACCTTTCCTTGCGGCAATTCCAAAGCATCCACTTTCCTTTATAGATTAGGATCTTAATGACTAATCAGTTTCTTTAAGATTACCAAAGTAATTTATGTTTTTTGGGAAAAATATAGACTAAACATTGAGTTTCCTTTCTCGATCCTGTATGATTAGCCAATTCCTGTGCATTCATAGACGTGTTTTATTAAACAAAATATGAAAATTTATCTATTTAACATCTTTATTTTGGAATTTAACAATTTTTTCATGCATAATTTACATAGTAAACTAAATATATCTGATGTATCATTATTTATATTGCCTTTACTTTTTCAGTGAATGTACTTATTTGAGATACTTTTTGTAACAAAGAATTGAAATTGTCAAATGTGTGACGAATATTTTTACTGTGTCATTTTAATTTAATTACTCCAATACTTAATATTATTGGGCATTTTTTGGTACATATTTTTGTTATATTCTTCAACAGAAATACTTCTTATCTTTGCCAATTTTTGCAAGTAGTTTGTTATTTTGATTTTGATTTGTACTTAAACTCTTAATATACAAAGGACATTGTTTGATTTATCTATTGTTATATAGTAAACCACACAAAATTAGGCCTCATTTCTGCTTCCGTATGTTTCCATAAGCTACAAGTATCTAAGACTGATGGATGACTAAGGGATAGATAATTAGATTGTCTTTCATTGGAAAGAGTGTCAGAGAGTTTAAAGAAATATTTTAAGTCCAACATAGAAATGAATGGTTGTTTGATTTTTTTTGTAACTTACATTTTACTTCATTTGAAATTATTTAGTCATTACACCATTTAATTAGTAATATGCTTTGTGATTTTTGACTGACACCTGTAGAATAGGTTTCCCTAAAGCAAGACTATAAAGTCATTCTCCTACATGTACTTTCGGTGAAATTTAAAAGAATGTAAGAAGGCTGATGTTATTTTTTAAATAGCTAGGCAATCAGGTCAATCATATTCTCAAACAGCCCTTCCTAATTTTGAATGTCACTATCCTCAAATTAAGTCTTATTACACATTATCCCCCCAGATTTCTTAATATGTCTTGTGTTTCTAGAGGGCTTTCTGTCCCCAAGAAGTTTGAGGTTATGAGGATAACTAAAATTCCTATCTTTTGAAGTACCTCCATCATTTTGGCCAGCAGAAATTGCTTATGCCCTGCTCTTTGAGTTCTCAAGACAATTAGTATATTATTTGCATCCTCTTTTAACAACCTCTTGTAGTTTTACTATGATCTTTATTTGTTTCCAATTCTCTTCTTTCAAGATGACTCTGAAAATCTACTTTCACCCACTTGTTCTGCAGAGTAGGCTGTTTTCTGTGGTTCGCAATAGTCCTTATCCTATTGCTCCACATTTCACACCTAAGAAATTCATTCAAACTTGTAAAAAATATATATTTTATGTTTTTATTCTTTCACACTGAATTTTCTAGAAAATTCTAGAATAAAGAGCCTTAAAATTTTTTTTAAAAAAATGGGATTTGTATTGAAAATGTCTAGAATTTAAGACTACATTTTGTTGGCAATTGCCACTGTTATAATCTTGGAATATTTCCTATTGATAAATCTTCCCATGAATACTTCCTCCAATACCCCTGAAGATGTCTATTCGTTCACGTTTTCAGTTATGTGTCCAAGCACATTTTTACTGTTTCCCATGTTTGGGGTTTTAATTACTTCAAACCCCTCTAGGAGGGTCCAACATTTTTGGTTATGATACAGTGTACAGACAAGTTTCTAATGAGTATGCAGCTGTCACTGTTTGGATCCGGAGGCAGGAGCACAACGCATTTCTGTCTCCTCCAAGCCCTTGTTCTTCCCAAGTAGCAGGTACTCTCTGACACATCCAGAGAGCAAGAGTGATGCTGGTGCATGAGGCCACTGGCCACTGTTAGCTGAAGAGGTTTTCCTTCATTCCAGAGTGATTTTTAATAATACAGCCTCAAGTTATCTCTTGTATTTATAAATAAAGGAAAATTTTTATACACGAAATTCTTTCCCTTGGATCTCATCTTCAGTGACATAAATCACTCTTAAACTCCTCTCCAGATATCTCTCAGCATCAAGTTGGCAAGCCACCTGTGTCTGCCTCTAATTATTGTTTACGTCATTGGTCACTGTCAAAATTCAAGCTGATAATATTGTCATTAATGCAAAATGAAGGGTTCTAGTGCCAGAATAATTGGCAGTGGCAGAGCAGAGTGTCAGCCCTTTATTGAGGCATTGACTCTATTTAAACCACACTGTCACTCTTGCTGTCAGAACTTTTGAATGTAAAAGAAGACAATAATCAAAACATTTTACAGTTCTGTACTCTCTTTCTGCCTTGCTTATGAAGTTTCTCTTGAATTTAAATACTTTTCTCATTTTTTTCTAATAATTTTCCTTCTGAGTATTTCACTTAACATAATGTTTAATTTTTGTGTCATATTAAATATACATAATTTTGCTACTAATTGGAAGGGGCAGAGGTAGAACTGAGACCCTCAAAAGAAGGCAGAATCAACAAAGGACAATGTAAAATGAAGGTTGATGCTGTCCTGGTACACCAAGAGGCTCCTGTGAGCAACACTGGTGTGGAGTCTGGTGTTGACTGGGGTTATTCCTAAGTTAGTATGCTGCTGGAATCCTTAAGGTGAGAACTTGGTGTATTAAGAATTGTAATGCAAAAAAAAAAAAAAGCAAGCTCATGTATAATAGCAAAAAACAACAACAACAAAAAAAGCGTATCCAAAACAAAACACAATGACTGCAAATAAACACATAGCCTTCAAATGGCAGGAGAAAATTAAAAACCATTCCACAGGAACTGTGTTATTATAAAGGGTGCATCAGACTCCCAGGAGTAGGGTGGCATTAGAAGGAAATAAAAATTAAAAATACCCACAATTTGAGTGACTAGAGCAATTAAAAAGACATAATAAAATAAATATGTTGAAAGGATTAAATGGGTAAAATAAGAATTGGGAAAAATGGAAACTGTAAGAAGAACGGGCACATTTTTAAAAGAATCAAATAAAACTTCTAGATATGAAATTATAGCCCTTGATATAAAAAAAACAATGAATGTTAAATAGCAGATTAAGCACATTTGAAGAGTGATTTAGTGAGCTGAAAGATGGATCTGAGAAAATTACCCACATGCAGCACAGAAAGGGAAAAAGAATGAGAGGTAACAGATATAAAGAAGAGCATGTGAGCATGTCTTAGAACCAATCCACCAAAGATGTGCATAGTTATTATAGGGAAAGCTTTAAAATTTTAATGTTACAAAGTACATAAAAGGCCTGCATCAATAGAGAGATATATCATTTCCTGGGTAAAAGACACAATATCTTAAAGATGTCACACTTTCTCAAATGCAAATAAACACCTTCACAATCCTTTTCACAGATCTTAAATTCTAATAGATGCATAAATTTCTGAAAACTGTCAAGGGGGTTTTAGAGCAGAATATAATGGGGGATGAGTAGAGAGACACTGCCCTGCCAGAAATCCAAATATGTTATGAAGCTCTAGTAATTAGAATAGCTTGATATTGGCTGAGTAGATTTTTTTTTAAGAGAGTGGAGAGAGAGAGAGAGAGAGGAGAGAGAGAGAGAGAGAGAGAGAGAGAGAGAGAGAGAGAGAATTTTTTTTTTAATATTTATTTTTTAGTTCTCGGCGGACACAACATCTTTGTTGGTATGTGGTGCTGAGGATCGAACCCGGGCCGCACGCATGCCAGGCCAGCGCGCTACCGCTTGAGCCACATCCCCAGCCCTTGGCTGAGTAGATTTACAGGCAAACAGAAAGAATAGAGAGAACTCACAAGCAAATCTTTATGGGAACTTGATCATATTCAGTGAAAAAATGATTGACTACTTGGCAAATATTTTCTTAGGGTCCAGATAGTAAATAATGTAGACACTGTGGGACAGAGAGTCTCTTTCACAACTACCCAGCTCTGCTGTCACACCCCCGAAACAGCCAAATAAGATCTATAGACAAGTGAAGGGGACATGTGCCAACAAACCTGATTTCTGAAAATAGGCAGATGACTTGTAGGTTACTGTTGGACAATCTATGGTTTGCTTAATAAATAGCATTCAGATACTTAGCAATTTGACTTGGAAAATTATGAGATTAGATCCCCTTCTCACCCTGCTCATAGAAGAAATTCTGCGTAGATGAGTGTTCTGAATATGAAAAGGAAAGTTCATCATGTTAGAGAAAAATAGGAGAATGTCAGGTAAGAAAATATTTGCTAAATGAGAAACAAGAAGAAAATCTGAAATGGAAAATACTGATATTTTATTTGGCATAAATTTTAAAATATTTCTAAATGCTAAAATTCATTACATGAGCTAAGTTTAAAAAGAGGCTATAGTTTGGAAGATGATATATAGGCATCCCAGGATTAATTAAAAGAAGGTTTGTTGACCACTTACAGATCAATAGATTAAACTTAACAAAAGAAAAAACAAAGGGCAAATGACATCTATAGAAAATTTAAGAAAAGAGAATTCAAATGACTAATATGTGCAAAAATTCTCAATCTTTAGTAATTGGGTAAATACATTTTAAAATGGAAGCATTTTGTGGCCATCAATATCATGGATATGAAGAGGTGTTAAATCAAATATTGCTACTGTGAATGTAAATGCCTACATTCATTTTTGTAAAGCAAATTGGCAATATTTAGTGATACTAAAGCTACACATAAACTAATATCCATCAATTTCCAGTATATATTTTGGAAAAACTCATCTATATGCATATGGAGTAACATGAGTATATTACTGTGGCATTGTTTAGAGCATTATAAGAATAAAAAACAAAAAAATAAATAAATATTCATCGGTAGGAAAATGATGAAAACTTTCAGTGTTAATGAAATACATTATTTTCACACATACTTACATTTATATATGTTAAAATTACAATACTGAGTGAAAAATTCTGCATATTTTTGAGTATATCAAAATACTTTTGTGTAAGTGAAAATTGCAAAAAACAATGCAATGTGTTGATGGTCTACTCAGAGGTCAAGTACAAGAAAGAATAAATTCAGATGGATTTGGATGGAAAGGATCACTACAGATTTCAGGACAATGGATACCTATTATTGAAAGAAAGAGAGGAACAGAATTAGAAATTAAATCAAAGACAATGATAATGGGTATGTAATATTTTATTCTCTTAAATGATATTAGACATTTCTGCCATTTACTATATGTGGGTGGTGGATACCATATTAACTACATCTTTGTAGTTTTCTCTGTAATTGATGTTGCAGTAATTTTTTAAATGTGGAAAAATTGTAACACAATTAAAATATGTAGATTTACATGCATATTTATGTATGCACACATATACACCCATACGTGAATAAATATATACTCAGACGAAAAGAGTGAGGATGAAACAGTTTGAAGTATTCAAGGCAGAAGTGTTCAAAGGAAATAAAAGGACTGCAAAATTCAAGGCTGCAGGTACAAGATAAGGTTTGAAATATTACTGGGTAATAGATCATGCAGAGAGCATTGTTAAGCAACAAAAAAATGCCATTAAAGGTTTTAAAATTGAGGTGGGAGGGAAGATGGTTATAATAAGTTCTGTTTAAAAGATCTGTGGAATGCAGCATAGAAAATGGCCTGGAGGGTGTACCTGGTCCTGGTGTCACAACCACTGAAGGACTGTTTTAGGAATCCTAAGAAGAAGCCGCAGTAGCTTGTCATGGTTTAGAGTGTAATATCAACAGGACTTGGTGATAAATTGGGGGAAGGAGATTAAAGTATCAAAGTAATGCTGAATTTGTGGTCTATGTTGTGCCATCACAGTATTCAAGGGATGACAGGAGGCGGCGAAGAAATCAATTTCAGTTTGAACTTAGAGTTTGCTGTGAATTTAGGTCATTGTAGGTCTTCCTACAGCTCATGGAACAGTTTGGCTGAGAATTTTGAGATTTTTGCCTATGATAGAAGTGGATGTCTAGGAGGGATGTCATAGGATGTCTAATGTGGGATAGTCTAGGAGAGCAGAGGGAGGGGGGAAAGTGACCTAAATCGTTAACCTTGGAGAACCTCAACTTCGCATGTTCAAAATGAAGATGAGGTGTCTTATGAAGTAAGACTGAGAAATTGTAGGGAATTAGAAATCCTGTACATAGAAGGGTCAGTAATGACAAAAGACACTGGTTTCAGGAAAGAGTTGTTAAATACAATGGAAAGCTAGTGGGAGGTGTAAAAGGAGGAAGCCTAAAATATGCCCACTGGACCCAGGGACATGGTTACTAGGGAAAGAGCTGCTGTAGGGTAAAATGAGAAAACAGCTGGCTCATCCGAGGGCTCTGCAAAAGAAGGATAAATGGAGCTGATGAGTATTCAAATTCTTGAGACTGATTTTTCAGAAAGGAGAGAGAGATGGTTATATCTGTAAAAAGCTGCTTGGTCATGATTTGATAGAGCATTTACTTGATGGGAAAATAAATTGATAGGAAGATGTTGCCTGGAGCAGACAAAAAGGCACACAGTATGAAGTAAGAATGGCTGTTCTGCTTATGGGTAGAAGAATCAGATTCAGATGTGAGGAAGGACAGTTTACTTCTATAACAGGGGGAAGGGAGAAACATTGAAGCTTGTTGGTATGTTCCTCATGGGGAGATTGAGGGATCTAATCTGATTTTCTCTAATGTAGCAGGCATCTGGAGGGAGCATGGGAGTGAGAGTGTTGGGAGTGAGGGTGGAGTGTTTCAAGCAGAGTGGAGAAACTATGAAACCGTTATTGCAGAGTGAAAGGACGAATCCAAGAATGAACCAGAGTAAGTCTGCCTAGCAAATTTGTATGCCTATTTGAGATCATTTTCATGAGTTCATAGCTGAAACAATGTGCAGTCATAAGCCAAATTCTCCAACTGAATTTATTTTTTCAGATATTGGCCTAGAGAAAACACGGTGGGAAGATATGTTGGGTTGAGCTTTTGCAATTATAATTCAAGACTTTTCTGTCCTGGGTCAAATGTCCTAGAATCTAATTTGTACACAAAGAGAATAAAGCAGAGAACAGATAGACTGGTTTACCGTTGTTGTCTTCCTTTTCTGGGGAAGATTTAAAAAAAATTAACAAATTAAACTTTCAAGCAAATTTTCCTGTTCTTCAGAAATGGTTCATGGAGAGTAAATTTCTGAGCCCTCTTTTCTTCAAATATCTTTTTCCCCCAGTCACAAGTAAATAATAATGCAGTCAGGTATTTTTTTTTCCTAGAGAGGAATTGAAAATCTAGAGGGGTTAAATATACAAATTCTCAAATCCATCTGTGTGTTTGCAATCCCCTCTCTGCTCTCAGTAACTTTGTGAAGCTACTAAGCCACTTCGCAGAATTTACTTAACATTCTGTGCTACGTTTTCCCCGTATATAAAATAGGCATAAACATACTGATTCACTTGCAGGTTAACTGTGAGGAATAAATGGAGTACTACCTGAAACACACTTAAAGCAATATCTATATAACATAAATGAGAGTTGATTAAAGAATAGTTTCACAACCCCTGTCATCAGGAATTTGAAAAATGTTTCCGTTTTCTTCCAACATTATTTATTGAAGATGTGTATGATCTCTATCAGGATGTAATTCAGGTTTAGATACATCTCATTTTCTCTCTTGAGTTTTGTTTTTTTTTTTCCTTTATATTTCTTTTTTTATCCTTGAAATATAGAAGTTCTATCAGGATTAGATAAAACATAAAAAGCCCTACTTGGACACAGGGAACTTTTCAATCTGAAGTCTCAAGACTTATGCTTCACCTTGATAAAATGCCTACTTCCAATCTTATTGTTTCTGTGATTCATACTAGTTTCATTGTGTTTATTCTAAAAGTTCTATAGAATGATATTGTATCTTTTGTAATTTATCTTACAGATTTCTTAGTTTCATTTTATATTTCCAATTATGCTTTTTCCTCACTGGAATTTTCTTTATCACTTATGTTTCTCTCTTTGGATGTTCCCATTGCATTATTCATCGTTTTAATGCATCTTTGTCTTTTTTGTGTGTATGTGAAATTGTAACACATACAGGCAAACCAAAATATTGTAATTTAATGAATTCTAGTAAAGTGAGTACTCATTTATACATTATCTGTAATGTACGTTAATCATGTAGAGCCTTCCCCATGTCTAGAAGAGTACCATGCACTCATCACAACTGACAACCTTATCATTCTCCCTTAGAGACAGCAATTATTCTGATTTTTATAATAATGATTTTAATGCTTTTCTTCATAATATTATTATCTATGGATTTATCATTACATATTATAGCTTGGATACTTATATTTATTTTTAATATATAGAATTATCTTTAGACAAATCTTGACATACCAATATTACCAAATTGGTAATATTTGGTAATATTCAACTTCATTTATGTTTTTGCAAGTGGTTATACTGCAGTTATATTCATTGCCATATAATATTCCATTGCATGAATATTTCATAATTAATTCATCTTCTAAGGGTGAAGTTGCTGGGCAATAGAGTATAGTAGCTTCATACTTACCAAATAATGATAAAGAGGATTCCAATCCAGTTGTACATATTTGTAGCCTACATATATTTATGAGACTTTAATCTTCCACATCCTATCACCATCTCATTTACCAACTTGTTGAACTCTATTAATTATAAAATTTATTTTCCTGTTCTTTAGAGTTTGCTACTCACATTATCAGATTTTTAATTTTTCTGATCTAGTGGAAATGTCATGACTGTTGTACTTAAACACATTGGGATTTCCTGTTTGGAAATATCTATTTAAGCCTTTTGTCTGTGTTTCTGTTGCAGTATTTTTCCAGTTGATCAACAGCAGTTCTTTAATGTTAATTTTTTATTATGGGCTGCCAATATCTATTCTGTTTTTGAATTTTGTCTATATTTATATCTATTGATGAACAATATTTTAATTTAATGTAGTCAAATTAATCAATATTTTTATTTGCAGTTAGAACTTTTTCTCTTTTGTGAGGAAGGATGTCCCATAGTGAAGTCATTAAGATTTTCTCCCCATCATCTTCTAAATGAATTATGCTTTGGGGGTTTATAACCAAGTCTTTCACTTTCTTGAGTTCTTTTATGAGTTTGATATGATGTCAGATATCAAATTATTTTTTCTGTAGTGTTAATTTATAAGCAGATTTTCTTCACTGATCTACAGATAAATCTTGACATACATGAAGTCTCCATTAAATGTGCCTACATTTAGGCAAATTTGTTTTTAGGATCTGTTTTCCGACCTATGTATTTATCCTTGTATCAGAACCACAATTTCTTGACACCTGTCTGTTTTCTTCTTTCCTGTTACTGCTGAATGAACCCAGGGCATGACAGGCAGGTACTCCACCAATGAGCTATACCCTAGTCCTATATTTTCACAATAAATCTTGATTTTTGAATAGCTTTTCTAATGACCATCTTGCCTATACCTGGCTATTCCATTCCCATGTTCCATTACCACCACTACCAACAACAACAACAATAAATAATTGAAACAACCATAAAAAAGAAAGAAAGAAAAAAAATGGGGGATTAGATTGTAGTGGGATAAATTTATGAGTTTCTAGAACTGAATTCTTTACAATATTGAGTTTTGTAATTCATTGAGAAGTTAAAATTTCATGTATTGATTTTTTTTTCCTTTAACAACTTGAAGTAATGATTTATAGTGATCTCTGTAGAATTATTGGACTTATTTTGCTAAATTGATTCCTAGGTAATTCAAATTTCAAATGCTATTTTTTTAAAAAAATATTTTTTAGTTTTAGGTGTTCACAACATCTTTATTTTATTTTTACGTGGTGCTGAGAATTGAACCCATTGCCTCACGCATGCTAGGTGAGCGCCCTACCGCTTGAGCCACATGCCTAGCCCCTCAAATGCTATTTTAAGTTATATTTTTAAAATGTTGCTATCTAACTATTTGAATGGCATATAAGAAAGCAATTGCATTTTATGTATATAGAATTAATGTTTACCAACTTGTTGAACTCTATTAATTAGAAAATTTATTTTCCTGTTCTTTAGAGTTTGCTACTCACATAATCATAATTTCTTCATTTTTATCCCTTATGTCTTTTAAATATTTTATTGACTTTTCTAGTTGGCTATTTCTTCTAGTACCAGTGTGAACAAATGTGAGATATGGGAAGCTTGTCTTGCCTTTGACCTTTAATGGACAACACTTCTGGATTTAAGCATGAAATTAAATGTCAGAAGTTTTATGCAGAGCCATACTAAAGTTAAGGATCTCCTCTCTCAGTCCTACTACTTGTCAATAGTTTCCATGTTGAAACCATCGAGAAAATATTTTCTTGCTTTGTTTTCCTTTTTTTGAGATGATTACAAAAATAAATTTAGATAAGTTCTAAATTTAAATAAAAATTATAACCAATAAAATTTCTAGAAAAAAAAGATAGGAGATGATTTTGATTTTGAAATAGGGGTATTCTTAAGCAAAACAAACTTTTCTACTTTTAAAAAAGACTAATGAAGTGGATTTTATCAAAATTAAGATATTTTGAAAATATAACTTTAATACAGAGAAAAGACACAGCTGTGAACTAAGAAAAAACCTTGGTGGAAATCTATATCATGAAATACCGTGTGTGTGTGTGTGTGTGTGTGTGTGTGTGTGTGTCTATATGTGTATAGACATACACATATATATGTATGTATATGCGATATTTATCTTATATTTATTTATGAATACTTATTTATCATTAATATATGCAATGACTATCTATGCAATTACTCATACTAAATATAATTTTAAAGTATTCTTCCAAATCAACATAAAAAATATCAAATAGGAAACTTAAAGACATTTCATAAACCAGTAAATGTTCCCAAAGTAGATAAATAGCTGTCCATATCAGTTTTCAATATCATTATTATCATGGAAATATCATGGCTCACCCTATAGATTAGCTAAATTTTGTTTATCACATGTTCCCCATCTCAGGGTAATCCATTTTGTCTAGAATCTGCTAGATCAGTCTCTATTTTCCTGTTTCTTGTTCATGAGCATTTCAGTGTATAGTCATTGTCACTACATTAATGAATATTTATGAGTGTTGTGTTCGTCCTAAACTTGCACCAAATGCAGTTTAGCAATAAATTATTTTTAAATAACAATAAATTTAAAAAAAAGCTTCACATAATGGTCACACCCAATCTTTTGCCAAAAAAAAGTATAAATCTGAGACAAATGTGCAGTGAAATATGGTATTTTTACATTTTCCTTACATGATTTTTACTGGCAAGAATCATTATTTCACTAGGCACAGTGGCACACGCCTGTAATCCCAGCTGCTTGGG
The DNA here is from genome assembly GCF_964194105.1 of Spermophilus citellus. Lineage (NCBI taxonomy): Eukaryota > Metazoa > Chordata > Mammalia > Rodentia > Sciuridae > Spermophilus > Spermophilus citellus. The sequence continues at coordinate 37,065,964 of NC_138198.1, forward strand.
AGGCTGAGACAGGAGGATCATGGGTTCAAAGCCAGCCTCAGCAACAATGAAGTGCTAAACAACTCAGTGAGACCCTGTCTCTAAATAAAATACAAAATAGGGCTAGGGATGTGGCTCAGTGGTTGAGTGCCTCTGAGTTCAATCCCAAGTACAAAAAAAAAATCATTATTTCATAATTTATGCTTGAATATTCCAGTGTCTTAACCATAGTGATCTTTTTGTCCTGGTTCTCACTTATGGTGCCTTCTTTGCTTGTAAGCCTTTTCATTTCTTCTTTATTTACTGCTTATTATCCCTGGAAAGTAAATTAATGCAAATATGAGTTGCAATTCTGTGTAGTCTACCCACCACTAAAACTGCTTAGGGTATTTCCCAGTTTTCTTTCATCCTTTAATCCTGTTCACAAAGGCGATGCTCTTAGCATTAACAGAGAGCTAGTTGATGCTGCGCCGCCTTTACAGTGGGTAGCAGGCTAGTCCTTAGGTCTGCATTTTAATATGGAATGTCTTATTTTATACTCCTGTCTTGGGCAGATCCAAGCCTTAATTTCTTATCATTCAGTCTGTGAGTCCATCAAAACCAAAACACAAGTTTGCAGCTTTAGTAAAAGTCCACAGGGAAAAATGAGCGGGGTGTGTGTGCAAGCAATATGCTCTTCTGAGTTCCTCTTCTTCCCTAGATTTGTTCCAGCCACTTTTAGCACTATCTTTCAACTTCTTCCAAGATGTAAAGGCAATTGTTTTCAATTGTTTTTTCCATTTTCAGTCTCTTCAAGAAGAGTCAGAGAAGCACTGCTCCCAGTATTATCAGAAATAGAGTCTATATTGACTTTACAAAATTTATATTTTTACTCTCTCAAAACTCTTTCCTGTTTCGAGGTTTCTCCTTCCATATAGTTCTCTCTTATTATGAAACAGATGGTGATTATGTTAAAAATCTCTGCTGATGCTGATCAATATTTTTATTTGATTATCTTCCTGGTGTTCTGCCTTTTCTCTCTTCCCACTAGCCTGAAATATTTTGCTTATTCCTGCTTGCGCTTCTTCAACGTGTGTTTTATTTTTCCTTTTCAATTCCCTGAGAGTTTTAATGGTCTGTTCACATTTTTCAATGAATGATTGCATTAGTCATTTTAGGTAGTTGGCAAACATTTACTCTGGCTGAGACTCTTTCTGATGTGGGCATTTCCACAGAATTTAACTGCTGATTGCAGGTGGGTGATTGAAATGTGTTACAAGACAGGCTATCGTTTAGGTTATTCGAGCAAGGAGCATCTAGAAAAGTAAATCTTGAATTCTTGAGTCTGGAGCTTTATCAAATGGCTGCCTTCTCACTCCCAATCCCTTTTGTTTTCATGTTTGTTGTGGAGTTCTGCTGTTACTTCCTCTGGGATCTGCTGCTTTTTATTTCTGGTCTCAATGCACATAACATCGAAAATTTCATAGAGACCTCAAAGAGCTTTTCTCCTAGCTATAGCTGGGACACTAGTTCTCAAAGGGTTGCCCCCAAATCAGCATCAATAGGGTCCCCTGAGAACTTGTTGGAAATGCAAATTCTTAAACTCTCGCTGAAACCTAGAAACTCAGAAAATATGGAGATAAGGTCCAGAAATCTGTTTGAGCAAATCTTTTATGTGATATTAATGCAGAACGGTTTGAAAACCATTATTCAAAGGGGCAGGATACACAGCCTTCTCCTATGTATACTCAGGTAGAAGTTGGGATATATCAGGACTGCCCCAGATGGCTATGCTATTCTGTAAGCCTTTAATTAGTTACACTGATGATAGTTTGTCTACTGATGATCTGAGTTTGTCTCTGTGTTTTGGCTTTCATCTCTAATAAGCCCCTCTGGTGCTTTCTTCTGTTTGAGGTTTTTCCATGAATCCATGTCCATATACTTCTTCTGTGTTAAATTTCATCAAATTTCAGTACGCCAGTTGTAGCATATGATCCTGCTTCATAAACATTGCTTTGAAGTTGTGTATACACACACACACACACACACACACACACACACACATACATACATGTCATGGAATATAGTTTGTGTAGATATATACTTAGGGGCATATGTATAAATACACACATATATATTCGCTGTCTATATTTTCATGTTAAACTGTATGGAACTGTCCCTTCCTTAAAACACACATCCATTCTATTATGGAACTCTGTGAGTTCTACCTTGTAAATATCTCTATTCTTTTTCTGCAGTTCCACTGCTGTTATGTCTTTGGTTCCTTTTATTTTTTGCTTTACATTATTTCAATAGCTGTTTTCTACATGTTTTCTGGCTTTTAACTCCTTATTCATGGGCCGGGTGGGGGGAGGGATGAGTTGGTAGAATTCAGTAGTTTGCAATGGAGTGAAAGCAATGGAATCTGGAAGAAGAAGGAAAGAAACTTAATATTTAACCAAGAGACTTTCTCAATATGGTGGTTCATTTCTAAAATGGAGATTAATGTTAAAGATTTTCATACTTATCATAGCAGCCAATTTTTTATTATTTACTAAAATGAAAATCTTGGTAGATTAAATAGCTTTGTACTATAAGAGATAATCAAAATATTCTGGATGAGAATAGAAAAATTTTTGTATTTTTTGTCTGAGTTTACATTTCCCTCCAAGACTCATTCACTAGAATGTGAAATAACCATACTAGTGAATATGAATTTTGTGTTTCCTCAATTCTGAGATCTCAGTACTGAGAGACAAACTAACAATTTAATAATAGCTCTTCAGGAAATATATATATATATTTATATATATATATTTATATATATATATTTATATATATATATATATATATATATATACACTAAATATATACAGAGGTTGTAAGAAATTCTAGAGCCATAAACTTTATAGTGAGAAATGCATGAATAAAAAATGGCATGTAGAGTAACAGTAACCATACTGCATCCTGTTAACAGTCAGGAAATAACAGATTTCTCTAACTTGTGGGGTGAGGAGAGAATAGGTCACTGATTTTTCCAGTCTGCAGCAAAGGAAAGAGAGAGTTGGTAGAATTCAGTAGTTTGCTTTGGCTCCATAAAGTGTGAAATAAGCACAAAAAGACACATGAATCGCATACCTCCATGCAAGTTTTCTTGATATCCTGCACTGCATTTTGATGTAAAAAATTATCACCAGTTAATCCCCAGAGGGGTATTGAATGCCATCCCCTTACCTAACCAAATGGAAAATTTGGCTTACTTAATAAGACTCTATAAAATTACTTTCTTCATTCTGTCTTTAGAACTATTTCTAGTGAGTAAAAACAATTTCAGGTTTCCTTTGAAAATTTTTGTCAACCTTTACTTCCAAAAATTTAACAACCAAGGAAAAATCCTTGATAACTTGACCTATAAAGGAAATCTAAAATAAAACCAAGCAAAATTCTTTCCTTTAATTGGAAGGAAACAAATTGCAAAATTTCCATAAATCCAAACACTTGATTTTAACTTTAGACAGAATTCATATTTAGTAGACCTCTGATGATTTGTACATAGACCACAGGTCTCTTCTATCTCTACTAACTGCAGGCAGATTCCATTTGACACTGAACAAGTAGGATGTCTTATAGCATGCTTACCATTAGTCTTTATATGGTTTCTATAATTTTGTTAGTAATTTTTCTTTTAAAGGTAAATAATAGGCTACTTTAAAAGTATGTAGACACAAGCTGGGTGTGGTGGTGCACATCTCTAATTCCAGTGACTTACTGCTGAAGCAGGAAGATCGCAAATTCAAGACAAGCTTCTGAAATTTAGTGAGGCCCTAAGCAACTAAGCAAGACTGGTTTCAAAATTTAAAAAATATAAAAACAAAAAGGACTGGGAAGGGGCTGGGGTTGTGGCTCAGCAGGAGAATGCTCACCTAGCATGTGCAAGATGCTAGGTTCGATCCTCAGCACCAAATAAAAATAAATAAATAAAATAAAGGTATCGTGTCCTTACAACTAAAAAAAATAAAATAAATAAAGTTAAAAGGGGAGTGGGGTAGGGTGGGAAATGTGGCTGAATGGTTAAATGCCCCGGAGTCAATCCCCAGTACCAAAAAAAAAAAAAAAAAGTATGGGGACACAGAGTAGATATTTTCTTGTATGCATTTCATTGTGATATATATATATATATATATATATATATATATATATATATATATGTATATATTACTTTCACTTGGAGTTGAAACTTATATTTCTACAAATTGACTATTTTCCATTTCTATTCTTATCTGAGCTCAGATTGTTTCAGTGCTATTAATAGAATAGTTTATTTATTTGTAGACATCATCCTAAGAGGATTGATTATGTAGGTTGGTATGGAATAGATGGGGATCTGAGGTGCAATTCAATTTCAGTTATTTAATAATTGAGTATGTGTCCTAATACCTCCTGTCTTCAACATTTTAATCTTTGAGTTTAAAATAATAAGTAAAGCTATTATCTGTAATGAGAATTAAATGAGATGATGTGAGTAAAGTATAATAAATATTAGCATATTTCATATCGATGGAAAACTTTTTCACAAGTCTTTAGCCTCATTTTTGATGCACTTGTTAACTGGTTCATACAAAAGTGTTTTTATTTATATTTAGAAATGTAATTCCAATTCTAATGATTGAAATTTCCCTTTACTCCCTTCTTCCCTTTCTCCTTTTCTCTCTTTCTCTTCACTTTCTCTCTGTCTCTCTTCCTTCTGAAAGAAAAAATAGTGCGAATCATGGAAATTGCAGCTATTCCCAGAGAGCATTTCATAGGGAAGATGCATATTATTTTCATATCTAATATCTTATAGACACAATAAAATTGGTGTCCAGTTAACTCATACCATCATTGGAAATTTTAAATATCTGCAGAGCCCATTAACAGTTAGATTGCACTGTGCTTCGGCTTAGGTTGTCATAGACATGGTCTCTCTAAGTCAGAGATGCTTGGAAGGAGATGGTACTCAGGGATTTGGTACGATGTGTAGAAGATATACTTCATATAAATACTTTATATAAATGAACATATTTATGAAAGTTGTACTTTTGCTGGTGCTCAAATAAGGCTTAGAGTTCCTTTGCAGACCTCAATAAACCCTTTCCCTAGTCAAAGCAGAGGCCACTTTCCTATGCTGTTATCTTTCATCTATTTTTTTTCCTATTGATATCCCCAATTCTACACTACTGCATATTGAAATTACCTGGACAATGTTCACAATATCTGATATTTCTCAGAGTCCTTTGAGGTGTTTTTTTTTTTTTAATGATTAGAGAGATTGGGTTGAGGATGTAGCGTATTCTTGAATTTTGTGAAGTGGCCCCTTGGAAACTTAGGGCCACATGGTATGAATTTGACCTTGTACAGGTTTTAGACAGCTTTTTGTCACTGTGAATTAAAAAAACTAACACAAACAACTTAAGGAAGGAAAGGTTTGTTGTGGTTCATAGTTTCTGATGTTTCTGAGTATGATGGAGGTGAGGCCAAAGAACATCATGGTGGAAGAGTATGGGAGAGGAAAGCTACTCAGCTCATGACATCTCTGAAGCAGAGAGAGAAGAAGCAGCTGGCGAGAAGATAAACCCTGTCAGTGCATCCTCCAGTGTTCTACCTCCTCTAACTCATCCCACCTCCCAGCAGTTCATTTAGGGGGACTAATCCACTGATGAGGTCAGAGCCCTCATGGTGTAAGTGTAAGAACTTCCCAGAAGATCCATCTCTGAACACGGGAGATTTGGGGGGACATTCCAGACCCAAACCCTAATAGTACCTTATTACAAAAGCCTCAACTAATGATACTTAAGGAAAGTTTGACTCTGTCAACCTTCAAGTTGTTCAACTTTAACAACATAGCTTTATAATATGGTTTTTGATTCATTTTAACATGCAAAGGAAGATATCTACAGATGTAGGAGCCATATTCTGTACCTGTTGCTAAAAAATGTATGCTGGGCAGTGTTTAGACATCTCCTGTGATCTCTAATCAGAAAGTAAAACTATGAAATAAAGTGATTCCTTGTACATAGTGTTCTGAGATGCACATCTATCTTATTTGAAAAATGATATTCTAATAGCAGCTTAAGGACATGAGTGATATGTGCTAAAACATAAATCACCGATTTTTTTTTTACCAAGTAAAGTTGTAAGAATAAAAGATCCTAAAAATCTATACAACATTTAAATGAACAAGAATTTGGAAAGGGCAAACTGCACATTTATGAATGCTGATTTATGCTTCTAGTAAGCATAGTTAGGGAGACTCTATGAAACACATACAAATCACAGGGAGCTCTGAGATTCCAGAATGTGGATTGCTCACAAACAATTTACTCAAACAGTTTTTCTGTTGGCTATGTAAAGAAAACTGAGCATAATAATGCCAAACATCCATATTTTATGCATAAAGTTTACAGAATCAGTGTTATAAATTAATTTTCTTTAAAATACTAATCTAGTGATTTAAGTGTCTTATTGTTAAATAACAATAATATGTTTGCAAATATTTAGTGACTCACTTTGAGTCAAACAGGCAATAGAGACAGAGGTCAGATGCCATCACAGCTCTTCTGGTTCCCTGACATATTCGGATAACACATCCAACGCTCTCTTTGGCCTCTGAGGAACATCTCTTTTCTTTTTGGACAGCCTTTGTTCTTTTTCTCCAATGTTCTTTCTTACTCATGTTCCAATGTGCCTATTCTTGCTCCTGGACTAAAGCACGTATTTACAGGGGTCATAGTCCAAGGATCTTGGATGTGGAGATTACTGTGCTAGCAATGCTTTATGAAAGAAAATATTGTCATGACACTAGATGGTAAGGGAGATTTTATTCAAGTAGAGCTACTGCAGTGAAGCTTGTACTATGGGTGAAAAAGTTCAAGTCCAAGTACAGCAAGGATAAGTACAGATTTGCAGACAAGGAGTAGGGTGTGGGTGAGTGGGTAGAAAATAACCAAGAGGAAATATCAGGGTTACAGGAAATTCTGGTTAAACTGACTCAACAGGATTTTTGCTGAAGGCAGGCAAGAACGATAAAATGTGGAGAGTGGGAGATGAGGAATAATTTTATTAGATGGAAGATGGGGGGTTTAAGATAAATTAACCCTGCAGGATGCTTGTTAAAACTGGACTAAACCTGAGTAGAAAAGAGGCCAAGCCAAGGCCAACTCAAGAAGAGGGCACTGAAGAATCTGACTCAGGTTTGGTTAAAAGAGAACTTGTCAGCTTCTTTCATGCTGTTGGGACAAAGTGAACCTTTTGTTCCTTGCTGCCCTTTCCATGAAGTTGTCTTTGTCTCTATGACAGGAAGGATGTGCAGGCCAAAGCAGAAATATCAATCTCATTTTAAACAAGCAAGGTAAGAAGATCTTTGGATTAAAAAAAAAAAGTAATTTTTTCCCCAGTAATTGGTGAATTAGAATCTCTCTCTCTCTCTCTCTCTCTCTCTCTCTCTCTCTCTCTCTCTCTCTCTCTCTCTCCCCACAACTCCTCACAATCATTTACAAGTTCTGAAATAGAAACACTGGAACTGTATAGGTGAAGCTTGCTCTGTCCAACTTTCATTTTACATTGGCTTTAAAGTACATCTGAAGCTTGTGAAAGGAAAATTCAGACTGTATTTACTTTTAGTCATTTTGTGCAGAAACTTTAAGGGAGAAAACATATATTTTATAATATCTTATATTTAAAGTCATAGGTAAAAGGATTGTGTTTGCAGTTCAGTTGTGTTTAACTACAGAGCCTAGTGAATTTCTCTTCTAAAAAATAACATTACCACTCCTTATTGCTACCTGGAACAACTTCCTTCTCTTTCTCTCCTTGTAGTTCAGGAGCACTCAAACTGTAACCTCTCACTGAGAATCACAGCTGTATGTGAACCATAGCTTGTTGAGCCCAAATAATGATACATGCTTGAGTGAAACTCAAATGGTCTGGGGTCAGGTGTGGGGATCTTCTGGGTGCTGCTAAAATTGTGTCTTTCAACAGAGTAAATGCAGTGCTGGGGATCAAAATCAGGGGCTGGCACATGCTAGGCAAGAGCTTTACCATTGAGCTACATTCCCAGCCCATTAAATGTACCTTTACTTTCTGTTACTTTAGTGTGAATGTAGAGCCTTTCTGACACCAATTTATAGATCTAAGCAAACCTTACCTCTTACTTCAGTTGTCTCAGTTTATCAATACTAAACTTGACCAAACGTTCTAAAGCCTTAACTTTTCATCCTGGAGGGTCTAGAAACTTCTGTGCTTTTAGTGAAGCTGGTGGCAGTTCCTGTTTAGGGCTGACACATTTTTTTCACCTCAAATTTAGTGTATATGCTGGTATGGAGACTTTTTTATTTACCGTAGGACTGTGCCTAAAATTTGAAATACATTGAATTTCACAGGCAAAAAAAAAAATCAATTCGTTCATATATTCAGGTATTAGCAAACTTACTCAGTTATTCAAGAAATATTAATGAATATAAATGTCAAGAACTTCAGTGATGAAAAAACCCAGACAAAACAGAAGAGAGAGACACATTTCCAACCAACAAATTTCATAGTGTAGTTCAAGAAACAGAAAAAAAATCATTAAACAATTTTAAGAACTTTACACAAACTCATGCAAAGGTGCTGCTGAGCAGATGTCACAAAGCACTTACTGCTTTGTTCAGAAAAAAAGGGAAGACTATTCCTCTGTGATATACAAATTGAGTTGAAGTTTGAAATCATAAGAAGGGAAAGAAAAGAATCCAGACAGAGGAAAGGAGGGGTTGAAAGGTATCAGTTCCTGAGAGACTCAGTGACTGGAGCAAATGTAGCAAGACCCTGGAAAATAGTTTACAAAATCCACTTGCAGCATAGCATTCAGACCAATAAAATATATAAGTATGTATTATTCCCAGGGGAGTGAGCATTGCTGAGGCTGTTAAGCCTGATACTGGGGTCAAAGAATGGGGATATGATCATGTTAGTGTTTTGAAAACAATGAGCTGGGGGTAGGGATGATAAAAGTTGAAGAAAGTCCAGGTTAGATAACGTTGAAGCATTTAGGAGATGTTGTAGTTCTTTACAAGAGAGACAATGGTGTCTTGGACCCAGAACATTCAAGTAAAGACAAAGAGGTATGCATTAGAGAACTACTGAAAAATCCAACTTTAAGCCCAGCCACGCACAAAAACTCATATTTTATTCTGGTTATAAGAATAGCATGTTATTTTAAAAGTGAAAGATGAAGTTAAAAACTATGACACCTCAGCCTAAGTGATTTAAGCTTCTTGTGTGTCTGCAATAGTGACATGGGTAGACAGACACTGGGACTTGAACATATGCTGAAAGTCAAATTTCCCTTCTCTTTAGACAGTGCCCTCCTTCACACCTTTAAGCTGCTGCCCACCATACTACGTTCCCACCAGCACTGCACAAGACATTTTGGCAACACTTGTTATATTTTCTTCTGTTCTGTAGTCATAAGCAACTTCCCAAATACAGAAGGTATCTCATTATGGTTTTGATTTGCAATTTCCTTCTTATTAGTGACATTAAATATGATCTCCTGTTCGTGTTTGGCATGTTTTCGTTTTGCAAACCAACTCAGTTTTCCACATGAATCTGCTATTTCCCTCTGAACTTATTTTGGTGACCATAATTATAATCATCATGGTTATTGTCACAATTTTGATATATTGGTATAGTTAAAATGACACAAGAGTATTTTATTATTACAGTAACTTCGCTGTTTTCATGTAAGGTTGAAAAATTATAGCTCTTTTGTCATTGTAGAATCACATAGCTCCTTATTTTCTTGCATTTTTTTCTTTGCAATCTTCTTTGATTAATAATTTTTAATGTTAAATTTTATAATTTTATATTCAAAGTATTTATTTGCCATTTCAGAAGTTTTTCAGCTTCTTTATATAGAGCCATCTTTAATGTACAAGCCACATAGATTGATTGCTTTATATAAGATTTATTTCTTTAATTTTTTGTTTTTATTTTTATTCTCAAATAGATGAATATTCACCAAAATATTACTATTGTTACTGAGGATCATTCATGAATGTATTTATCTAATCATCCAAATTTTTGTGTTCTTTCTTACATTTTACAATTTTTTATGTGAAAAAGTTGGCTACGATCTACATACTGTGGGGTCAGGCTCCAAATTCCTCAATAGGACACCCATAGCACAAGAATTAATAACTAGAATCAACAAATGGGACTTACTCAAACTAAAACGCTTTTTCTCAGCAAAAGAAACAATAAGAGAGGTAATTAGGGAGCCTACATCCTGGGAACAAATCTTTACTTCTCACACTTCAGATAGAGCCCTAATATCCAGAGTATACAAAGAACTCAAAAAATTAAACAATAAGATAACAAATAACCCAATCAACAAATGGGCCAAGGACCTGAACAGACACTTCTCAGAGGAGGAGATACAGTCAATCAACAAGTACACAAAAAAATGCTCACCATCTCTAGCAGTCATAGAAATGCAAATTAAAACCACCCTAAGATACCATCTCACTCCAGTAAGAATGGCAGCCATTATGAAGTCAAACAACAACAAGTGCTGGCAAGGATGTGGGGAAAAGGGTATACTTGTACATTGCTGGTGGGACTGCAAATTGGTGTAGCCAATTTGTAAAGCAGTATGGAGATTCCTGGGAAAGCTGGGAATGGAACCACCATTTGACACAGCTATTGCCCTTCTCGGACTATTCCCCAAAGACCTTAAAAGAGCGTATTATAGGGATATAGCTACATCGATGTTCATAGCAGCACAATTCACAATAGCTAGACTGTGGAACCAAACTAGATGCCCTTCAATAGATGAATGGATAAAAAAAATGTGGCAGTTATACACAATGGAGTATTACTCAGCACTAAAAAATGACAAAATCATGGCATTTGCAGGGAAATGGATGGCATTAGAGCAGATTATGCTAAGTGAAGCTAGCCAATCCCTAAAAAACAAATGCCAAATGTCTTCTTTGATATAAGGAGGGCAACTAAGAACAGAGCAGGGAGGAAGAGCATAAGAAGATTACTATTAAACAGGGATGGGAGGTGGGGGGGAAAGGGAGAGAGAAGGGAAATTGCATGGAAATGGAAGGAGACCCTCATTGTTATACAAATTTACATATAAGAGGAAGTGAGGGGAAAGGAAAAAAAAACAAGAGAGAGAAATGAATTATAGTAGATGGGGTAGAGAGAGAAGATGGGAGGGGAGGGGGATAATAGAGGATAGGAAAGGCAGCAGAATACAACAGACACTAGTATGGCAGTATGTAAAAACGTGGATGTGTAACCCATGTGATCCTGCAATCTGTATACGGGGTAAAAATGGGAGTTCATAATCCACTTGAATCAATTGTATGAAATATGATGTGTCAAGAGCTTTGTAATGTTTTGAATAACTAATAATAATAAAAAATAAAATAGTAAGCATATACACTCTGTTTTTCCTCTCTAAGAGCTGAAAGAATGATGATGGTGGAGTGTATCTAGGCAGCAACCCTCAACCACTCTACAAGCCAGAAAGGAAGTGGTGAAAGAACAGATGGCTAGAGATGTGCATGAGAGGAAATCCTCTAAAACTCAAAACTGCACAGTTTGAGACTTGGAGGGACTTGAAGTTTGGCTATTGGAGCAAGAAATAAGAACAAAATTTCTTGACCCCTGAACTTTGACCAGGGTCTGCTATAGGGAGAGGATAACAAAAAGAAAATAGGAAGAGGAAAAACCCCTAAAGAAAATTCCTTAACAACAACAGGAAAGAAAAGCATACTAAGTTAAAACAGGACAGAAGCAGCAAAGAAAGCGAAGGACATCACACAGTTTAAGCCAGTTGTGAACTGAAAGCTGTGCTGGGAAGGACAGCCATTTTGTACCTAACCAGGCTTGCTAGAAGAAATTAAAACAACACAGCTTTTCCCCACCCACAGGTAGTAACACAGCCAGAGGGAATACCTCTGAAGTGGGTTGTCTCAGTAACCTGCCTAGAAGGAACTTGTAGAGGGATTGCTGTTAGCTGAAAGTTACTGAACTTCCTCCACCCTGACCCACCAAGGACAAGGGGAGTGAGGAGCTGATCCAGGAGCTAATCACTCCCAGGGAGTGCTAACCCCAACCCAGCACTCCACACAACCTTGGCAGGAACTCAGGCAAAGACAAGTCAACTGGCATCCCATCTGTCATGGTTATGGGTAGAGCCAAGTGAGGTGCACCAGCCAGGGTGCCACAGGTGATCCACATGGAGTCTTCACCTGCAGGCTCCACAGTTGCAGACAGCCACAAAGCAGACAGAACCACTTTGTAGAAGTCAGCAGAGGGGAGCAGATGCCTGTAATTCATTGTCCCAGGCAGTAGGAGCTCAGATGCAGGTGGGTCAATTGTCAATCCCCGTCACAGAGTGCGTGCCCTGGTGATCTACATCAGCCAGGGTTTCAACTTTTGCAACACAGACGACCCACAGAGAGTCTGCAGCCACAGCTCTCATGCTTGCAGACAGTTACCAGGCTCTATGTCACTTTAAAGAAGTTCCTGTGGAAGGAAGCAAGCCCACGGTATTCCACAGCAGACAGCAACATCCCTGAGACCTGCATCCTACACCCTGACAGCCAACAGAAATAGCCAACAGATACAGCACAACACCTTCCAAGCCTATAAGCTCAGGTCCCTGAACTGATGAATAAGGACTGGCTGACAAGAAATCCACAGAAATCAGGGAAATGGCTCCTGTGTCACAGCACCTCTAGGAGAATTCACAGCTTTGAGTCTCAGAGTTGCTAGTTAAGTCAATTTTCATTCAGATGCTCAGATCTACAGAAGTCAATTCTTGAGGATAATCCCATAGCATCAGTGGAGAATCTTACACAGGTATAGAGAGACATGACATGCCCCAAAAGGGACTTACAGAGGAGTACCCCATAGCCACCAACCAGTGAGCCCAGACACCAGCCCACAGCTCTGCAACCTGTGCACACCAGAGAAGGCAGTAACCCTACCCTTGTCCAAGGCCACCCAGTGCTATATCAGATACATACTTCTAACTTAGAACACCATACCATGCACACTTTGAAATATAAATGGGGTAGCCCACACTGGATTTGATTGTGCTGGATACACAGAAATTATCTTCAGGAGGGCACACAAGACTACTCCCCCAAACAGGGAATAAGAGAGATACTTAGTCCCAGATAATTAGGGACTATCTCCTCTGACCCAACAGAAAGCTAGTAGGTACCTAGACACAATCTGCTCCAGAACATAATTGTGATTTTATACCTGTATTACAAGAACTGTGAAGAACATTTTCAACAACAATTTCCCCCTCAAGGTGTTGATGATTCTGGGAACAACATAGGATACGCTTTGAGTGAGTGTATCAGTACCTGAATATTTGTTCAGTATGGAATACTTAAGCAATAGTCATAGCAGCAGATGGTAGATATAACAACAATATGAAAAAGCAAGGGCACAAACCATCTGAAATAGTACACAGCACTTGAACAACTGATCCCACAGTGAAGGAAATGTCAGAGAAAATATTTAGAAAATTCATAGTTAAAATATTAAGTGAGCTAAATGAGCATGTAAGAAATAAAACTAGGAAGTATAGGACACAAAATATCATTTTAATAAAGAGAGATTCTGGAAAAGAACAAAACAGAAATCCCAGAAATGAAAATTCAATATATACAATTGAAAATTCAGTGGAAAGCATCACCTATAGATTAGACCACTTTGAAGATGGATTTTCAGACTCTGAAGACAAAGTATATATCTTAAAAATAAATTCAATCTCGGCGCCCCGGGCCGGCGGCATCGGCGGCGGTGGCGGCGGTGGAGGAAGTTTCCGTTTTGCGCTCCACCCCAGTAGCAGCTTAGCTGAGGGGACAACTTCCTCCCTACGCGCAGCGGGCTTAGCTGCAGCCCCACGTCACCCCCCGGGTCATGGGGTTGCCCAAGGGTCCGGAGGGCCAGGGTCTTCCAGAGTGTTAATCTGCAAAGAAAATTTGGAGTCAGACATCCTAGTTCCAGTATCTTCTGCCAAGAAGTTCTTTCACAGGTTTTAGTGCAAAAGTGCACGTCTCCATTCTGGGTGGAAACTAGAGAAGATGAAGAACAAAATGTGAAGTTGACCGAAATTTTGGAATTCTTAGTTGCAGCTGGGTATTTCAGAGCAAGAATTAAAGGCTTGTCACCTTTTGACAAGGTAGTAGGCGGAATGACTTGGTGTATCACTACTTGCAACTTTGATGTAGACGTGGATTTGCTCTTTCAGGAAAACTCTACAATAGGTAAAAAATAGCTCTATCAGAAAAGATTGTCTCTGTCCTTCCGAGGATAAAATGTCCACACCAGCTGGAGCCCCACCAGATCCAGGGAATGGATTTTATTCACATATTTCCTGTTGTGCAGTGGCTAGTGAAACGAGCTATAGAAATAAAAGAAGAAATGGGTGACTACATTCGCTCTTACTCCATATCACAGTTCCAGAAAACCTACAGTCTCCCTGAGGATGATGACTTCATAAAGAGAAAAGACAAGGCCATCAGGACAGTTGTTCAACTCTCCGATGTTTACAAGCCACGTCGGAAATACAAACGCCAACAGGGAGCAGAGGAGCTGCTTGATGAAGAGTCTCGAATCCATGCTACACTTTTGGAATATGGCAGGAGATATGGATTTAGCCGCCAGAGCAAAACAGAGAAGGCTGAGGACAAGAAAACAACACTTCCTGCAGGGCTGTCAGCTACAGAAAAGGCAGATGCCCACGAGGAAGAGGAGCTTCAAGTGGCTGAAGAGCAGCGTATTCAGTCACTGATGACCAAGATGACCGCCATGGCAAATGAGGAGAGTCGTCTCACTGCAAGCTCCGTGGGTCAGATCGTGGGCCTCTGTTCCGCAGAGATCAAGCAGATTGTGTCTGAGTATGCAAAGAAGCAGTCTGAGCTCTCAGCTGAAGAAAGTCCAGAAAAATTAGGAACCTCTCAGCTACATCGTCGGAAAGTTATCTCCTTGAATAAGCAGATTCAGCAGAAGACCAAGCATCTAGAAGAGCTTCAATCAAGTCATACCAACTTACAAGCCAGATATAATGAAACAAAGAAAACCCTAACAGAGCTGAAAAGTCACAGTGAGAAACTGGACAAAGAGCGAGCAGCCCTTGAGAAGACAGAATCCAAAGCTGATCCAAGTATTCTGCAGAACTTGAGAGCACTTGTAGCCATGAATGAAAATCTGAAAAGTCAAGAACAGGAGTTTAAAGCACATTGCCGAGAAGAGATGACGCGGCTTCAGCAGGAAATCGAAAACCTGAAAGCTGAGAGAACACCAGGTGGAAGCGGAAAGAACCTCTCCAGTGGAGAGCCACATGAAAGCCTGACTTCTGGGATGACTCATGATGAAGACCTAGACAGACGATATAATATGGAGAAAGAGAAACTTTACAAGATCCGTTTACTACAGGCTCGACGAAATCGTGAAATAGCAATTTTGCATCGCAAGATTGATGAAGTGCCCAGCCGAGCTGAGCTAATACAGTATCAGAAGAGATTTATTGAACTCTACTGCCAAATTTCAGCAGTGCACAAAGAAACCAAGCAGTTCTTCACTTTGTATAATACCCTGGATGATAAAAAGGTTTATTTGGAAAAGGAGATTAGCCAGCTGAACTCAATTCATGAGAACTTCTCCCAAGCCATGGCCTTCCCTGCTGCCCGGGACCAGTTTTTACGTCAGATGGAACAGATTGTAGAAGGAATTAAGCAAAGTAGAATGAAGATGGAAAAGAAGAAACAAGAGAACAAAATGAGAAGAGACCAGTTGAATGACCAGTACTTGGAGCTGTTAGAAAAGCAGAGGCTGTACTTTAAGACTGTGAAAGAGTTCAAAGAGGAGGGCCGCAAGAACGAGTTGCTGCTGTCCAAGATGAAAGCCAAGGCCTCCTGAACATTCCCAGCCATTTTTGTATGTCACTGATTGATTTTTAATGCCACATCTATCCACTACAAGATCATTAAATGGTTCTGAAAGCAACAGTAGAGAGATGCAGGTGTATTGATTTCAACTCCCTGGATGTTTTCTTTCTCCTATCTGCTTCCATTTCATCTCTGTTGGCTGTTGTTGATGGAATCAGACAGTGTAAGCATTAGCTTGGATATGACCCATCACCTATGAAGAAATTGGGCTATCTATGTTCTCTGTCCATTCAACTTATTTCTCTAGTAACATTGCACTTATGAAGGTACCTGTATTTGTCTGGACTGTCTGAATAAAGAAGAATTCTTTCATTCAGCAAATATTAATTAAATGACCACTGAGAAATAAAAATAAATAAATAAATAAATAAATTCAATAATAAAGAAAAGATGCTGAGTCCATGAAAAGAATATTCAATAAATCTGAAATAATATTAAGAAACCAAATATAAGACTCATAGGCATAGACCAAAGGCCCTGAAATACAAACTAAAATAATGCACAATCTTTTCAAGAAAATATTATTAAAAAATTTTCCAAACCTCAAGAACAAGATGGAAATGTAAATACAAAAGGCATTTAGAACCAAAAATTGGTAAGATAAAAATGCATTGTAATTAAAGTGGGTAACATATAGAATAAAGATAGAATTTTAAAAGCCACAAGAGAAAAATTCCGATCACATTTAGGATTTCTACTGATTTCTCATATTGGATTCTAAGAGCCAAGAGGAAGAGACAAAGAAGGTTATTGCATACTGGATAAGAGAATTATTCAATAACAAGCTAATATGATTATAAATATTTATGCCCCAAACACTGATGCATACTTAAAACAAATACCTCCTACTATAAATAATCAAGTAGACAACACTACAATAATACTGTGTGATTTCAACACAAGTCTTTCGCTATTAGATAGGTTATCTAGACTCTTCAGAACTAAAAATACTATTAATCAAATGAACCTAACAGACATTTATAGAATACAGAATCCTTTGACAAAGGAATTCACTTTCATTTCAGCAGCACACAAAACTTTCACTAAAATAGATCAAATTTTAGGGAAAACCCAAATCTTAGAAAATACAAAAAAATAAGAGATAATTCCTTGCATCCTATCAGGTCATAATGGAATGAAATTAGAGAGCATTGAGATAAAAATAAAACCCATTTTTAAAATCGGAGACTAAATAATACTCTTCAATGAGGAATAAATCAGAAGAAATCAGGGTAGAAAAATTGTATGAAAAAGAAGAAAAAAATACATGATATCAAAATCTCTAGACAGCATTGAGTTCCTACATTTAGAAAGATTCCAAATAAATAATCTAATGCTACACTGCAAGACCCTAAAGAAAATAATTAAGGTTAGAACAGAAGTTAATAAAATTGAGAATAAAATAATACAAAGCATAAATGCAACAAGTTGTTTCTTTGAAAAGATAAGATTGATAAACTCTTAGACAAGCTAACCAAAAGAGAGAAAGAAGACCCAAATCAATAAAATTAGAGATGAAAAAGAAGATATTACCACAGACATCTGAAACCCAGAGGATTATTAGAATCAACTTTGAAAATTTATTTTTTAAAAACATATACTTTTTAAATTTTTATATTTTAGTTTTTAGGTGGACACAATATCTTTATATTATTTTTATGTGGTGCTGAGGATCGAACCCAGTGTCCCATTTGTGCTAGTCGAGCACTCTACCACTGAGTCACAAACCCAGCCCTATATGAAAATTTATATTCCAATAACCTGGAAAGAAGATATTGACAAATTTCTAGAAACATATGACCTACCCAAATTGAACCATAAGGCTATAGAAAACAACCAATATCAAGGATGAGATTGAATTAGCAATGAAAAATCCTCCCA
This sequence comes from Spermophilus citellus, assembly GCF_964194105.1. Classification (NCBI taxonomy): domain Eukaryota; kingdom Metazoa; phylum Chordata; class Mammalia; order Rodentia; family Sciuridae; genus Spermophilus; species Spermophilus citellus. Next base: position 37,083,807 of record NC_138198.1, read on the forward strand.
AAAGTAAAGCCCAGGATCAGATGGATTCTCAGGCTAGTTCTACCAGACCTTTCAAGAAGAACTAACACCAATTCTCCTCAAATTATTTCATGAAATGGAAAGGGAGGGAACACTGTCAAATTTATCTAATAAAGCCAGTCTAACTCTACTGCCAAAGACACACATTATTGGAAAAAAAGAAAACCCTTTAAATAGATGGTGCTATATTCCGTGGTCTATTTGATTGTTCATAGTAAGAAGTGTTTGTTTTTTGTACATCAGTGTTTGGAACAAAAATATTTTTTCTTGTTGAAACCAGGCAAGGACACATCAAGGAAACAAAACTTTAACCAATATCCTTGATGAAAATATATGCAAAAATACTCAATAAAACATCAGCAAACTGCATTCAAAAATACATTAAGAAGATAGTGCACAATGATTAAGTGGTTTTAATCTCAGGGGTACAAGGTTGTTTCAACATAAACCAATCAATAATGTAATCCCACATAAATTAAGTTAAGGACAAGAAACATACAATCATCTCAATGGATTCAGAAGAAACATTTGACAAAATTCAGCACCCAAATTATGTTAAAAATGCTGCAGATACTAGAGGTAGAGGAAACTTACCTCAATATTGCAAAGACTATATATGACAAACCCAAGGCCAATGCCATACTTAATGCAGAAAAACTAAAAGCCTTTCCTCTAAAACCTGGAACAAGATAAGAATTTTTATTCTCACCACTCTTATTCAATACTTTCATCATGCTTATTTCTACAGTTCTTGAAACTCTAGCAATCAAGAGCCACAGCAATCAAGCAAAAGAAGGAGATTAAGGGGTTACCAAAAGAAAAAGGAGTTGTCAAATGTTCTCTGTTTGCTAAAGACATTATTCTATATCTAGAAACCCTAAAACTTCACCAGAAAACATCTAGAGCTGATAAATAAATTCAGCATGGTAGCAGGATGAAAGATCAACATACAGAAATGAATCACTTTCCTATACTGCAATAATGATCCTATTCACAATACAATCAAAAGCAAAACAAAATAACTTGAGTATAAGTCTAACCAAGGATGCGGAAGTCCTCTACAATGAAAACTACAAAACACTGAGTAATGAAATTGAAGAACTTAGAAGATACAAAGACCTCCCCTTTTCTTGGATAGGCAGAATTAATCTTGTCAAAATGGTTATACTACCAAAAAACATTATACAGATTCAATGCAATTGATATCAAAATACCAATGAAATTCTTCACAAAACTAGAAAAATCAGCCCTAAAATTTATTTGAAAGAATAAAAATAGACAAAATATCCAAAACAGTCTTGAACAAGAAGAGCAATGCTAGAGGTATCACAATTATAAACCTCAAATTATACTACAGAGCTATATAAACAAAAACATTATGATAGGGCATCAAAACAGACATGAGGACCAATGGAATAAATTAAAAGATTGTATCCACATAGTGATACTCCACAAAGGTGCCAAAAATATACATTGGAGAAAAGATAGTCTTTTAAACAAATGGTACTAGGAAAGCTAGATATCAATACATAGAAGAATGAAACTAGATCCCTGTCTTTTAACCTGCCCAATAGTCAATTCAAAGTGAATAAATGACCTAGGAATTAGATCAGAAACTTTGCAACTGCGAGAAGAAAACATAGGCTTAACAAGTCATCATATTGGCATAGACACCAAGTTCCTTAACAGGACCCATAAAGATCAATAAATAAAATCAGGTATCTGCAAATTGGACAGCATCAACTTACAAAGCTTCTGCACAGGAAAGGAAACAAGAGCATGAAGAGAAAGTCTACAGAATGGGAGAATCCTTTTTCTAGCTGTGCCTCTGATAGGAGATTAACATTCAGAATATATATATATATATATATATATATATATATATATATATATACACACACACACACACACAAATTCAAAACTTAATAAACAAAAACTAAATAATAACTAAATCAAGAAATGGGCAACATTTCTTGACCCCCAAATATATGAAAAAGTGTTCAATAGTCCTAATAAATAGGGAAATGCAAATCAAAACTACATTGAGTTCCATCTCACTCCACTAAGAATGGCAATCATCAATAATGCAAATAATTAATAATTGCTGGTGAAAATGCTAGGAAAAAATATACACTGATACATTGTTGATGTGACTGAAAATTATTTCAACCATTTTGCAAAGCAGTATGGAGATTCCTAAAAAGAATAGGAAAGGAACCAACATATTACCCACTGTCCCACTCCTTAGAATTTATTTTAAAGTACTAAAATCAGCATACTATAGTGATACAGGCAGATCAATATTTATAGCAGTGCAATTCACAATAGCTAAGTTATGAAACCAGCCCACCTGCCTGGCAACAGTGGAATGGAGATTAAGAAAAGGTGGCATATATACACAACAGAGTTGTACTCAGCAATAAAGAAGAATGGAATTATGGCATTTGCTGGTAATGAATGGTATTAGAGAAAATTTTCCTAAGTGAATTAAGGCAGAATCTGAAAGTCAAGGGTTGAATGTTTTCTCTCATATGCAGAAGCTAGACCAAAATAAGAAAAAAAAAACTGTGGGGATGGGAAATCCCATTAAAATAGAAGGGAGATGAGTGCATTACAGGAATAGGATTGGCGGGGAGTCAGGAGGGATCAGGAAAGGAAGGAACTATTACATGAAATTGACCAAATTGTGATATGTACACATATGTATATACCAGAGTGAATTCCATCTTTATGTATATCTATAAAGCACCAATTTTTAAAAGACTGTAAATAAATAGAAGGAAGACCAGTAGAGCAAGAGAGAGAGAGAGAATGAGTGAAATCCCCTGGTCAGATTGATTTTTTTTTTCAATTATAGTATGACTTTCTTCATATATTTAACCTGAGTTTTGTTTCAGTGCCAATGAATCCTATTGATGAAAATTCATTCATTACTTGAAATAACTTCTTGTATTTTGAAAGGGAATTTTTTTTCTTCACTATTGCAACCCTGAAGATATGTAGCCAACGACCTTAAACAGCAGGCTTAATAACAATGAAGTAAGTCATTACTGCACCCTCACACATCCTGACTGTACAATATCATTGGCAAGTATTAGTCATTTCTCTGCAAATGCAAAACCCTCATTTATCATTGCTCCACAGAAATGATGTGAAAAAGTTAGCACATTTGTCGTTTTATATCCCCCTTTTTTTCACTACCATTTCTCCCTTCACTACAGAAAGACTTGTTATATGAGCTATTGAAATGTTTCTCTGTTTTCTTATCTGCCCGTTTCTCTGCTTTACTGTAGCTATACACTCTTCATTCATCTTTATTAGATCTGCAAGAGGCTGAAAAAGCCTGTCTAGTGTGAAAGTTCTTGTCAATTATTTAAGCAGGGAAAAAGCTCCCTAAGACTGAGAGGCTTATAGAATTGTTCTGGTTTCTTTTCCTTGTGTGTTTAGCCAATCTCTGCTGCCCAACCCCACAATTCAAGAAGGCTCAGATTTTCTTGAAAACCTCATAAATCATGGCACACAAACTTCTACCCTAATTATATGAATTGAAACCAGAGGGAAATGAGAACTCCTTCGATGTTTAATGAGGTGTGAATGGTGGTCTGCATGGACTGGAATGTAATGACACATTTTAAAAACTGGCCTTATTCAGAATTAGATTGATCTCAGCAGACCCAGATGGAAACCAGTCTCATTTTTTAAAATCTCAGTTCTTTTCTCAAACTTGATAACAAATATTTTTATTAAAGTTTTATTCTTGGGAGCTCCATAATCAATCTTTTTCAGGGACTGTATTTGCTGATGTGCCTAAACTAGAAAGCAGATGGTGCCTTAGGTATCAAGCCTTATCGACAGTTTCCTGGGAAACACGAGATCAGTTTTGGTGGCATATTGGGACCAGGCAAAGGATCTGTTGCCCGGAAAACAGTGAAAAGTGCCATACAATGAGGAAGGACTGAAGCTAAGAACAGTAAGCAAAGCACATAGAGACGGATAGCAGAAAGATGAGAGTCTCACCCAGACCATTGGACAAGTCAAGCAGAAGGACCACACATAATACATTAGAGTTCATGTGTTTGCTGGACTTCTGACATTCTGATATTAGAAAACTCTCCCATCCATTAATCTTTTTTTATAGTGTTAGAAATCTTTCTTTTTATAAAACACAACTGAAAAATTTAAATGCTGGAAAAATCTTTAACTTCCAATTTAGAGAATTATTTCTTCCTTCCATTTATATCATTTGAAGTACCAGCTAAATTGACTTATTAATTTGCAACAAAATGAATATAGAATCCAAGACTTTTCTTAGACATTTACAAACACAATTGCCTTTACAGAGTGACATCTAAAACACTCTGCATGAGAGTTCTGTGATGAAGAATTTTTTATACATGACAGTAGAGTGTATTTTGACATATTACACATACATGGAGTATGATTCATTCTAATTAGGATCCTATTTTTGTGGTGGTACATGATATAATGTTACCCTGGTCATGTATTCACATACAAGCATAGGGAAGTTATGTCCCCAAAATTTTAATATCTGTCCTCTTTCCTTCACCACTCCCTTCCCTTCTTCACCTTTGTCTAATCCAATGAACCTCTATTCTTCCCCTCTCCAGCCACCCTTGTTGCAGGTTAGCACCCACATATCAGAGAGAACAAAAGAAGAATGAAATTAGTCCATTTCAGAGTAAATGAATGGAACTGAAGAATATTATGCTAAGTGAAATAAGCTAGTCCCCCAAAAAACAGACTGAATGTTTTCTCTGATATGTGGACGCTAACCCATTCATTAAACTTTATTATAATCATATTTTAAATTTTATATAAGATGTATTGGTAAAAATTGTGAATAGCACTTCTATTCAAAATATTTTCTGTTGATAAATTTTCCTTCTGTATTTTAAAATAATTTTTGTAGTTATACTATTTATGTGGCTTTCTAGCTGGTCAAAATGCATAATTATTGACTTATAAGTATTTTACTCTATGACATGGATATGTCTTGCTTTAAACAGTTTTTATGCACTTGGGATACTTTAATTTTTGGCTGTAACAAACCAGAGACAAATTCATGTAAATACTATTTCTTGAAAATATTGCCAAATTATTTTATGAAAGAGTTGTAACACATTTCAGTCTCAAATGCAGGGCATTTGAAGAGTGCTTTCTGAATTTTAATGAGTATGTGAGTCACCTGGGGATCTTGTTAAAATACAGATTCTGATTCAGTTTCATCTTAGGTGTGGCCAGAGATTCTGAAATTCTAATGAGCTCCCAGGTGATGCCAATGCTTCTGGTTCATGGACCACACTTTCAGCTGAAAGAGAGTAGATTACATGTTCAATGTATTTTCAGTTTTTGATTCTTGGTTATTGTATTTGTAAAGGAGTAATAACAGAATATTATCATTTTTTCTTTTGCTAGTGAGATCAAACAATTGTGCAAATTCCTATATTTTCTTGTTCATTATTGGTTTGTTTATGTGCTTTGTCATTGCTTAAGAAGGACCCCTGATGGAGACAGATAATTGTTTTGCATATCTTAATAAATTTTATGATGCACTTATCATTTAGCATTTTATTTTTATCCTATCATATAGATGGATTAAATTTGATGTTAAAAATTTTTAATTATCATTTTACTTTAATGAAAGTTAAAAGACATTATGAATTCTAAATATGTTTTCAAAGCATATTTCCACATAAAACATATGAACATACTAACTTATAAAGTATTGGTATAAAATAATTAAAGAAATATTAAAACCAATGGGAACAATCTAATAGATAGGTGAGCAAAATAAAATAAATGAGCTATCACTACAAAGAAAAGGAAAATATAGGGCAAGTTTTTTACCATGCTATTGCTAATTAGAATCACAAAAATGCAAATCAAGATCTCAATGAAATTCAGTTTTTAAAATAAATTTTCAAAATGAAGCCTGACAGTACTAATTTTTAGAAGGCTCAAAGATTAGCAGGATGCCTTACTCATTACTAATGTGAGTTTAACTTGGTAAAATTGCTTTAGAAACTAATCTAGCACACTCTTGTAATACTGAAAATTCTCATGTCATACACCCTAGCAATTCCATTCTTGTGTACAAATCCATGAAAAAAAAATTATAACAAGTATCACTTATAGGCATGTGAACAATATCAAAAATATTGGAAATAATACTCATGTCATAGAAAGGTAAGAATGCCACAATATTGCTATGGGATATTCTTATAATGGAATCCCCAAAGAGGTGAAAAAGAATCACAGCTGCCATTATACAACATGGGTGAAGCTTAGTTAACATAATATTGTGTCTCAAGGGAAGTTATAGAAAAATATATTTCATGATAACTTTTATATATAATTCCCAAATTTTAAAAATCAAAATAATGTAAAAAAGAACAAAATCTTAAAAAAAGAAATAAAGCATATATAATTGAGTATAACTCACTCTGAGAAAGGAAATTAAAGAACCACTAATAAATGCAATATTTTGGTTCTATCATAGTTCATAAATTGGAGGAACTACATATTTTATTTGTATATCAAGTCAAATGAGTTATAATGGGAATCTGTGGATTATCAGATGTAAAAAAAAATCTGTGATAAAACTACTGGTCATGGAGAGATACCAAGGGAGAAAAACAGAAAACTCTGTCAAATATAAAATATATAAGCTAATATATTACTTTAAGAAGGATAACCAACAATACTAACAAATTAATAAAAACAGGTAATGAATTCATCCCAGAAGAAATTAAAGTAGTATGAGAAAGTAAAAAGAACTTCAAAATAAATCTGCTTAGTTCTGAGAACTTTCATAAAAAAATGAGAACAAATACTGAATTTTATTGTGTAAGAGAGTAAGAAAATATAGGAGGAACTAAAACAAAAATAGTTGAATATAAAATAAAACCAATCAGAAACATGTTTTAAGATAAGAATAGAACCTGTAGGGAATAATAATGTTATTTGTCTTGGTATTCCACACCAAGTATTTAACTTGTTCAGGAATTGGTTGAAAATACTGAATGACTTCAGGTTTATTATGGGAAAAAATAGTGTATGTACATTAGCTATTTAATGTCAAACTCTTTCAAAATATTAATGTGCATCTTTTCACCTTCATGTTAATAATCAATCTGGGATATATTTAATGCTTATTTGAAATCTGGATCTATTTTTTTTTTCTTTTTTGCAATGTTGGGCACAAGGTATCCAAGACCTGGTAAGTGTTAGAGAAGTACTCTACCATTAAGCTACTTCCCCAGCCTGAATCTAAATTTTAAATTTTCCACTTAGAAAACCAGTATTCCCAACATTGAATCCAGTAGCCCTTTCTCACTGGTGAATTATAATAGTTCTAACCTATGTGAGCTTCTAAAATACATGAGGGTTTATGAGCTCCCCGATTGTTTCTTTTGCTATTTTCTCATCACTAAGTGAATACAATACTGTATTTATTACTATTTCTTTGTAAAACATACTTATATACTCTAGAGAAAGTCAGTTTTTATAATCTAAGTTCTTTTGGATTATGCTTAACATTTTCCCTCATATTTAAAAATTTCTTTTCTGTTAGGCTCCAACAAACTTTTGTTACATATTTCTAGACCCATTGTAGATTTTATGGTATTGTGAGTGGGAGGTATAATATATTTCCAGTTGATTTTGTATATTGATCTTTTATCTACTATTCCTGATGAAGTATTTTAATATCTGAAATAGTATATAGTTGATGCTACAATTTATGTATAGATGACTACATTGTTTGAAAATGAAGACAGTTTTGTTTCTTTCCAATTCATCCACTTCCTTATTGTCTGAGATATCCAGTACAACAATTAGAGAATTAGTTACAGTAGACTTTTTGTCTTCTTCCTGGTGTCTACAATCTTATCCTATGCAAATTGTTGGCTATAAAATTTTCATGGATACCATGTAGCACATTGTGAAAATTCCCCGTGTTCCTTTTTAACTGTTTAATTACAAATACTTGTTTAAATTTATCAGATGATTTTTCTGTATTTGTTGATATTATCACGTTTTTTGTTCATCTATTAATTTGCACATTGCCTTAAGTATTGTGGAAATTGTAATTTTCACTCTCTCCCATTTTTTACAAGAGGTTCATGTCTGTGTCCATGACTTATTATTGCTATATGAACTGTGGTTTCTGGACGGATGTGTGGGTTACAGCCTCAACAGAGGCACAGCTGGGAGCAAGGCTACACCTTGGAGCAGAGCTGCAGGAAACAAGAGTTCTAAGGAATCTGTTGTTTTAAGTCACTGAGATCAAGTGTTTTTGATGCAGCACAGCTGACTAAAAATACTTTATTATATAATATCTGTTCCATAATGCTGTAGAGTCTAATTTATAAAGATTTTGAACATTATGGTTTGTTTTTTATACGTATTTCAAATGTAGAGGGTTTCTTTGTTTCCTCTTTGTACTATATTTTCCACTGAGTTGTCTTGAAATATGTTGCATTGCATTATTTCTGGGAATTGCAATTTATTTGATTTTCTTTAATTTACAATAAGGTGAATTTTTATTTTTTAAAGAATTTCTACATACATTTGGAAAAATTTTTTTTCTAATTTTAGAGAACATGGTAGTTCAATACATTTGTGTATTCACATGTGGATAGACACACATTGAAACTTCCTTCCTTTTTCTGTCATTTCAGGCCTCTTTTTTTTTTCTATCCACTTTGTCTCTCAAGTGCTGAAAGTGAAGACTAAAGCTGCTCTAAACATTCCCCTATAATAGTTTCCTAGGATTATCCAATCCAAAGGCCTCAACTTTGTATGTCTGAAAACAACCCAAATCTCTTCTTTCATATTTATGGAGCCCATGACTCCAAAATCAAGTTCTGGTTGGGCCATGCTCCCTCTGCAGTCTGTAAGGCAGAATTCTACCTTGCTTTTTCCCCGCTACTGGCTCTAGGAGTGACTTGATTTGTAGCAACACTTGAATGTTTCTCTTATCCTCACATGGGGTCTTCTTCTCTGCTTCTGTCTCAGATCTCCCATGGCTTTCTCTAAACACAGGTGTTACTGGATGAAGAGTCCACATGGATCTAGAATGGGTTTATCTCAATTAGTTACAAAATCAAAGACCCTTTTTCTAAATAAGGTCATATTCACAGTTCTGGGGTGACTAGGACACGGCCGTATCTTTTGGGGGCCACCATTAAATCTATTCTACAACCCAATATATTTCACCAGGCCAGGAATACCTTAATATAATACCTGGAAAAGGCAATACAAGAAAATGATAGTCCAATTGCTCATGAACTTGAATAAAAGTTTTGTAAAGGAAATATTTGCAAATCAGTTATAGCATGATTTTGTTTTAAAGGACATCACGAATTAAATCATTCCTTTCAGGAAGGAAACGTGAGCTTACATTTTGAAAAACTTAATCATAATATTTGCTATGGTAACAAAACAAAATAGAAAGCATGTGATCATCACAGACTCTGTTCATGATGAAAACTGCAAATATGCTGGGAATTGAAGAGAAATTCCCTGCTATAATAAGGATTGATTTAATTAAAACATATTGAAAGCTTTTCCTTTGCTATCACAAGTTATATCAACAATACAGTGCATTTCCTTAATACATATAGTGTCTTAAAAAAGGAAAAAAATGGTAAATGTCATAAAAGGAAGACACAAGACTGTAATTTTTGCAGATGACATGAATAGGAATAAATCAAATTCAAAAGAATATATAGTTAGGACTTATGGCTTATTAAGTGAATTCACCAGATGGCTGGATAAATGGTCAATACAACGAGTTAATATTCTTTTACTTTACTGGAAATCAACAAACAGAAAATTGAATTTTAAAACTGGTGCCACTTAAAAATAGCATTAAAATACTGGGAGGAAATCAATAAAAGATTCATTTTTTTAAAGACTGCATTTGCAAGTTAAAGTTGTTTGACAAAGGATAAGTACACAGGAAATGCATGCAAATCAATTAAAAAATATCCACCCAAGTAGGGTAAAAAAACCAAAATATTTAGAGGCAATTCACAAATGAGATTATCAAAATATATAATGAACTGATAAAATGTCTATAAGGCACATAACATCATCACCTATCATAGAAAATACACCTCTAAATGACACATCTAAAACAAAATTATAAACACCAATATTGGTAAGACTGTGGTGCATGAGTGTCAACCACTGCTGAAACTGCTTGACAATCATATACCCAAACACAGTAAGTATTTAATTCCCATGTGATTCAGTATTTCCATCCCTAGATATATGAAAAATAATGTGAGCATATATTTACCACAATGACATGTGAAGCAACATTATTTGCACCAACAAAAATTGGCCACAGTAGAATAGATGAATACTTTAGGACGCATACCAACAAGGTCATTGCCTTGCAAAACACAGAAGAATCTCAAAAAAATATGTTTGAGCAAAATGGTCATGGTGTAAAAGAGTACATGCTCTAAGATGTACATTTACCTAAGTTTTAAAAGCTCACCACTTGATGTTATTAAGAGTAACCTTGGAGGAGTGGAGACTGGAAGACCAGAGACATCCAGAAGGACAGATCATTTCCACCTGAGATTTAGTTACTCAATTCCACTAAGGAACTTCTGTATTTTCTAGGCACCATATTTCATTCAATATTTAGAAAAATAATTTTTTTTTAGAAATTTTGAAAGTCTAAAAATGTATTTTGGTCTTCAAATTTGAGAGGAAAATTATTTCTGATAATAAAGGATCTTTCAAATAATTGAGAAAATTAGGAACTTTCCAAAACCTTATGATGGAATAATTCACTGTACCATTGCAAAATTATAATTCTGTTGCTGTGAACCCTAAATCCTATATAGAAATGAAATATAGATGACTTACAGATAAAAGAATGAATAATTGACCATATAAAAACTAAAAAAAAAAAAGGCGGGGGGAGTGGGGGAACATTTCTATTATTCTGATACAAAGGAAGAATTTCTGTGTATAAAAGAAAAACAAGATAAAGAAATATAGATTTAGTTATATTTAATATATAGTTTAACTATATTGAATATGGAAACTTTTAATATGTAGATTTTAATATATAGATCTAACTATATTTAATGTAAAATTTTTGAATGGTTAATGAAGTATATGAAAAATAAAAATTGAGGGGCTTGGATGTAGTTCAGTGGTAGAGCACCCACATAGCTTGTGTGAGGTCCTAGGTTCAATTCCCAGAAGCACAGAAAAGAAAAAAAAATGCATAGAAAAAAAATACATCGTTCAGGCACAAGATCAATAATATTTTTTTTTTTTTGGTGCCAAGGATTGAATCCAGGGGTGTTTAACCACTGAGAGAAATCCCTAACCTTTTTTATTTTTTTATTTTTTAGTCAGGATCTCACTAAGCTGCTTAGGGCCTTGCTAAATTGCTGAGGCTGGCCTTGAATTTGGGACCCTCCTGTCTCAGCCTCCCAAATCGCTGGAATTACAGGCTTTAGTCACCACACCCAGCATCAAAAAAAGTTTAAAGTTGTTTCCCTAGTGCCAGATATGGTGGTACATACCTGTAATGCCAGCATTATGATTTGATATGATTGTCCCCACTAATCTCATGTGTGAGAAAATGTCAGAATGTTCAGAGGTGAAATGATTGAGTTATAAGAAAGTTAACCAAATCAATGGATTAATCCATGATATGGATTAACTGGGTGGTTCCTACAGTCAGATAGGGTGTGGCTGAAGGAAGTAGGTCTCTGGGGTTTATATTTTGTCCCAGGTCAGCAGAACATTCCTTTTGATTCCTGTTTTCCAGTTCCTGAGCAGCTTTCCTCCACCACTGACAACTCAGAAGGAGAACAGCAAATTTGAGGCCAGCATGGGCAATTAAATAGACCCTGTTTCAAAATAAATAAATAATAATAACAATAACAATAATAAAAATACTAATGATGATGATGGCTGGTGATGTTGTTCAGTAGTAGAGTGCATGCCTACCCTGTACAAACTCTGGGTGCAATCACCAGTACCACAAAAAAGCAAAAGAAAAGCCATTTTCCTATATTTTGCACATTCTTCTCCCATTTTATGTTTGTATAATATATACATTATTTGATTATAAGCCATAATATAATGTTTGCTCTTTTAGACCTATTATTTTTAGTTCTACAAGTAACTGTAAGTTTAATGTTCATTATCAGTCCTTATTCATGAATGTCTTTTTAGTTTTCTGAAGCCTAAATTTATTGTCTAGTAAATAAATCAGAAGATGTCATAGTAACAATATTACCACATGTGTGCCTGTTATTTAATAACAATTTATGTGTTAGAATTGAAAGTCAGATTTGCTGGATATAAAAGTCCTTGAGTTACATTTTCTCTGTTGATTATATAAATACATTATGCTGTTTTCCATATCAGTCCACATATTGATGTTGAAACACAAGATGATAATGTAATTTTATTTCCTTTATAAATATCTTGATTTTTTTCCCTCCTGAGGGGAGCAAATGGTTTTTCCTTTTTCTATAAAAGCTAGCAATTTTATTACATTCCAAGTTTATAATATCAATGCTCTTTAATATGTAGTTTCAAATCTATATGATTTTAAATTTCAGGACTGTTGCTGAGAATCACAATTTTTAGTCTTTGGTTCTCTTTGTTTTATTATTCTTCAGTCACTCCTATTATCCAGAGGGCATATTTACTTCACTATTTGCAACTTCCTCCCCAAATTTTTGTGTCTCTTTCATTTTTAGTTTTAAGGATTTTCCATTGTGTTCATCCACTCTTGTATTATTTCAAATTAGGTATCCACTCAACCAAATTTGTTTATTTCTAATTACTTCCTGACTTCTGTTACTGACTTTGAGATTTTAAAAAGCTTCTTAACATAATCAGCTCACTTTCAAGGTGAGAATTTTGATCTTTCCTTGACGTATATTTCTGGGGTGCTTTCAATATATGTAAGAATGTTATTCTTCTTCCTGTGTTCACCTTTCTTTTATTAACTTAGTGTAGAAATTGACCTGAATACTTTTCTGTTGCTCATCTTTTGTAACATTATCCTGATCTCTTAGATGAAGTGTGGTTCAAGGTAGCTTTTCTCATTTCACAGAGCTCCCTCTTCTGTTCTTTTCATCTAGACCTCAAAATTATGCTTTCTGAAATGTCCAAACTTTCTTCCTTTCCCGACTTTATCTGGGCTTTCTCCTTAGGTTTTAGTACTATCCCCATTGTGCTCAATTTTGGTGCCATAATTGATGGTGTCTTCTCCACGTGGTGTTCTAGGGTCTTTTTCTTGAGATGGCCCTTGCAAGTTGGTTTTGAAAGTTCATAGGAGGAAAACTGGTACAGAATTAAGTCCTTACAACTTCCTCCTTATACTCAATCCCCAAAACACTCCCAATTTCAGATATTGATCTTATATTTGTCATTCATGCTATCTGGTAAGAAGATATAGGCTATTTCAAGTATCTAATTCATAATAGACTAATCATGTTTGAAAGCTACTTCTTTTGTTTTTTTCCACTGACACTAGGTAGGTCTTGCAGCTATTGGAAGTCTGTCTTTCTGTGCTTGTAATGTTAGGTTTGTGAGTATGATTTGCCACATGGTTCTATTATAAATGTTGTCTACCTTTCTTTGGTTTTACAATTTAATTCATTTTCCATATGTAGATTTGGAGATCTATGTTGGAATCTATGCCACTGCTTTTTCTATCTGGTGGTGGAAGCAACATCCTCATGGGAGGGATTTTAAATTAGTAATTAATTAATTCTTTTACTAATTTAATTAATTGAATTCAGTTAATGCTTTCCAGTTTAGCAATGCGCACCAAGCCCTTGGGGGCTTATAAGTTCCCAAGCAATTTTATTTCTCAGAATTCATCCAAAGGACATAATTGAATAAGACCACAGTGATATTTGGTAAGAATTTTCACTGGAGTAGATTTACAGTTGCAAAAAAAAAAAAAATTGAACAATGTTCATTTATAATAAAGTTGTTTGATTCAATAATAAATGAGTAAAATCCTATTTATTCATCAATAATCTTATACAGAAATAAAAATTTAGAAACAGTTTGCACAATAAAATAAACTTAGAGACATATCTATTTATATAGGTATATCTGTGACAACAAATGAAATGCTAAGGTAATTGAATAGTATGTTGGGAAATGTATGGATTTATTTACATTGTACATGTATACATATATACAATGTAAATAAATCCATACATTTTCCATCATATATATTTAATGTATTTATGCATACATATATATGTATGTGTGTGTGTGTGTGTGTGTGTGTGTATATACATATACATACTTTAATATGAATTCAGACTCCTGCTCATTGATCCTCTTATGATTATTAAACAGTAATCTTACAGTAATTTTTATCAAAAGATGTCACCATTGGTGCTATAAATAAATTCTAGAAAGGCTAGTAGTATATATTATAAAATGGTTTTTCTTCTCTACTTACTTCTGCAACTTGGTTTATTTGCAATCACTAAAGAGTTGTAAGTTTCCAACTTCTGATTTTGATTAGGGGTGGGGAATTTCCCATCACTCATCAAAGTTTCTGACTTTTATTTGACTTTTGGAGGTAGAAGTTCAAAATAAAATAAAATCCTCTAATCCATAGGTAAACTGAAAGGAAATGGGAAAACAAAGCCTCTAATTTTTTTTCTGTCATGTTTCATTGGTTTTTAATGAACTGTTTAAGTTTATTGAGTAACAAAGGCAAGCCAGATGTTTAATGGTCCAATAAAGTAATTAATTGGTACTTTTGGTTTAACAATGTTTCATCTATCAGTCTCCATGGCACAATTTCAAATATATTGAATTGTTTAATTGCATTCACTGTGCCCAGTTAACCCTTTACCAACAACTAATGACAATCAAATATTTCTTATAGGTATAGCTTTTCCTTTCCTTTATGTTATTCTATAGGTTCATATGAATTTAGAATTTGAAATTTTACAATTTTTACCATTCCTACAAAAATTATTTATTCAATATTTATTTTTCAGTTTTCGGCGGACACAACATCTTAGTTTGTATGTGTGGTGCTAAGGATTGAACCCCGGGCCGCATGCATGCCAGGCGAGCGCGCTACCGCTTGAGCCACATCCCCAGCCCCTACAAAAATTATTAACATCTGATTAATCCTTATAACTGTCCACTCTACTATAGATTTTTTTTCTTTTATCTGTCTCTTTTGCCATTCTGCCTCTGGTAAATATTGTGCATCTTTTGGAAACTTAAACTTCTCCTGCTTATTTTAATACATGTTTACACTTTCTTCTGTATAAAAGTTTACAAGTACATGTTTACACTTTCATCTCTATCAAAATGTTTGATGGATCACCATGTCTTATAATAGCACTGTATGCTCAAAATGCTGTTGTGAGCCAAACTTGTCAACAATGGGAGCCTGAAGAGTGCCTAAGACAACACAGTAGAGAGCAATAAAGTCTACAGAGTGCTAGGAAGTCAGCAAATCTAAACACATTCTGCCTGAGCCAAAGGTATTCATCAGCAAGACAAAAGCTGTATGTTTGTAACCTGTACCCTGGAAAATAGAATTCCTAACTGAAATATAAGCATACAAACCAGCTTATTTCCTGTCCTGCAGTTGTGTGTATCACTATTGTCAAGTAATGATAAGCACTGCTTCCAAATAGGCACAGACCCTGTTTTCTTCTTTCCCCAATAGAATCACCCACTTTGGGATCACAGCAGGTCATTTTTCAAAATTTGATCTTTTTCTTTTACAAGGAATTTTCTGACATCTTTGTGTCTTCTCCAGCTGATTAATTATATTTTGAGCTGATCACTTATTGTGCCTTTTTTATTACTCAGTGTTCATATATTGTCATTGCACTGCAATTATCTATGGATACGAGCTTCTTTATATATGCTCTATGCTTCAAAGGAAAATGAAATGTGGGATCTTTCCCAATAAACCCATGGTACCCCCACTAGTGCCTGCATGGTACCTCCCCTAGTGCCTAGTTCATACTAAATAAACACGCCTATTTTTTCCTGCTCTTTGATTTTTTATAAGAAAACCAATAACATTAGTATTTTTGTTTAATTTTTTATTGTTCTAAAACCTGGACTCCAGTATGCAGCTGAGCAAAAATGCAGAGTAGTCATCTATTTGTATGTTTCTTGAGTTTGCTGGTAGCTTTTTGCCTGTTGAAAATCATCTGAAGACATTAGGTTATTTTAGTACCCAATGAGCCTGTGGATTATGAGTAGAGCCAGAATTAAGAGTTTTGGCTTAGTTTGAAAGAATTTTGTTAGCTGGGCTGCAAGTTAGTGGAAACTCTGGTCCAAATCACTTACTATAAGATTTTGGAAATATGATACGCCATTTGTTATTCTTTTCCAGTATATTCAGAGAAATCAATAATACCTACATTCACAAGATGCTGTGAAAGTAGTATTAGGCACTTAGAGGGTTAGCATAGTACTCAGCACACGGTAAGCATTGAGCTTCCTCTTAAACCCTCCAGCCCTTGCCTTGGTGGCTGCAGCCACTCTTTGAGCATCCAACAGCAACCAGATCCTATGAATCCTATCCTAGATGTCAGGTTCACTGCACAATATTATTGGGATGTAAGCCAGGTTATCAGCATTTTAAAAAGTTTTACAGAAAAAAAATTTCAACTCATTGTTTCACCTGAATATCTGCCAGTGAGACCTCATTCAGTTCCAGGGCTGTAGGCCACTTAATATTCCAAATGAATTCCTTAGGCACAAAATCCCAGTAAGGACACCAATGTAGCCTTGGAGTATTTTTTTTATAAAGAAGGGCAGCACTTCTTCCCCAAAGAACAGTAATGCTGCAATTACACTTGATGCTGACACACGTGTGGACACAAGATGAGGCAGGTAGGGTTGGGACCTGAACACATTAGGATGTGTTAACTTTTTGGACATGTCGAGTTGGAGTCGCTCACTGAACATCTTTAAATGGAGGAGCAGTCAGTAGAAGACTTCAGCTCAGAGCACCTGGAAGATGCATACTAGAAAGGAGAATAACTGGGAACTTACTTAGAGGGGGCATTTTTCTTTAGTCCAAATATACTACCCTGATGTGCACCGGTCTGAATTTTTCTGCTTCTGGAAATTCATGAAAAGCATTTGGACAATAAATAACAAAAGCTTACAAAACAAAACGAAACAGCAACAACAACAACAACAACAACAACAAAAAAAAAAAAAACAGCTTCCAGCTGCTTTTATGCTGAGGCAGGAGAACAGGTGCTAAACAAACATAACCAGAGGCCCCTATTTAGTTACTTTCATAAAAAACCAATCTTGTCCTATGTCTTGAGATGACAGTATCTGACCAGCCCATGCATTTGAACACACCTTAAATTTACCAACAGAGATAGAAAATTATATTATACATCTAAGAGCACCTGGAATATCACAAATATTTCTGCCATTACTTTTTGTTCCCATTTCAAAAACAACATTTCTTCAGAAAAGAGGATCTGTGTTCTCTTTATTTTCTTTTTATTTTTTCATTCTTTCAGTTTTATATATTAGGATATATTTTGATATAATCACAAAAACATGGAATATAATTTTCTCTAATCCAATCCAGATAATTTGCCCTTCCCCCTGCTCCCTTATCCTGTTCCCCTTGATCTACTTTACTGATCTTTCTGTAATTTATTTATAGTTTTTTTTTTAATTAGTGTCTTGTGGAGCTAATTGATGTTGGTATGCACTGTGCTGTATGAATGTATGTACACAGGAAATTTTGTCCAGATTCATTCCTTAACAATAAATTGACCTGCATATTCCTGTGACTCATATTCCTGATCTGGCTTCTTATCATCATGAAATGCCTGGTGCTCTTGGTATTGACTTTTCTACCATGTTTCTGACTTCTGTGTCAAATATATTATAGTTCAATCCATTCTCACTCTTAACACATCTAAAAAAAGAGAAAACCTGTTGGTTGTCAAACATAAATGTAGATGGGAAAATGCATTAAATGTCTAATATATATCTTCATTCCAATTTATTAACTTGCTGAGAACAACTACCATGAGGAACAATTCAATTCTCCTAAGCTTCCATATAAACAATTTTAGAAGAGAATCTATTCCAATGTGTTTCCTTTGTGGTAGGCTAATGGACTTCCTTAGCATGCTTATGCAGCTCTTGAGAATGCCTCAGCTTTATGGAGGAACAAACAATCGCTCAACTCTGTGTTATTCTATCAGTCTCTATAACTTACCTTCCATGACTACTGCACCCGATTAGGTTCTCAAACACTTGATATATGTGTTGTCCATGTCTCTGAATTTAATATAGTCTCCTCTCCTAGAATCAGAATCAATCACATAAGTATTAAACTTCTGTTTTTATAAAATTTATGATCTTAGTATAATAGATGGGACACTTTTCCCTTCCTGGTATGTAAGAGACCATACACTTGGAGCTATTGGTAACACATGTGTTAGTGCCCTTTGGAAATCATATCAAATGCAATTTTAAGAGAATTAGAAGACTAATTAGGTAGAGGAAATTGCAACATTTTCTTAGTGGTCTGATGAGTGCACATGAGTGGATAGCTGCTATTTGTATTACAATCTGTCTCTTAACCATATAGTTCCTCAGATTTTAAGTCAGCATTAAATACAGTTATTCAATTTTAAAACCAAAATGGTTCTTGAAGATAGCCAATCTCTCATTTAAAAATGAGGACACTGAGATCTGTTGTCATTCAAAAAGTGAATAGTAAAGCTGGCTATAGAAATCGCATCTCTTGTACTTTCATTTTAGGATTAAGGGTTGGGAAGTTATTAATAATTGATAAAACCACCAGACCAGAATAATGCAGAGCACATTAAACAGATGTTACACAGAAATTTTCATAGCTATAACTTTTAAAATTGTTGCATTGTTTCATTTAAAAGGAAAAATGCATATATTCTTATGTTTGTTTATATATTTATATATATGTACATATATATATGTATATATATCAATATATATGTATATATATATATATATCTTTGTGCTCATTTACATTTTCACACATATTGCATAGAAGTCATCTGTACAGTGACATGACTTATAACAATGCCTTGAAGCTTTCCCCTATTAAACGTTAATGAGGAATATTTTCAAATGTGGATGCCTACAATTATTTTTTTAGAGATTTTGATTCAGGTTTTGGATGGAGTCTGAAAATATTCATTTTGCCCTCTCTGGATTCTGATGTGGATACCATGGGATTCCTTTAAGTGGCATTGTTTTATAAGGCCTCTTCATACTCTGATTATGAACAAATCTATGATTCCTAGTAGCACCTTTGCACTGGCAGACCAGCTTATCCTTAGGTCTCACAGGCCATTGGCCATCTACAGAAATAGGAAGAAGTATCTTTACACCCTTGAGAATTTAGATTTTGTAATGCCAGCTTTTAGATTTGAATTGAAAAGACCCAGGAAGCCACATGATGACAGCTGAATCCCAACAGCATGTGTGTATATTATCCTGTTATAATTTATCTCCATTGTTTTAAACTCAAGGGTTGGAAAGAATGGATGGGGTCCTGGATTTTAAAACAAATGAACAACAGATTTACTCTATTTATAGCTAAAACATGCTCTATTTATAGGTATAAGGTTTTACAGAAACCTCCAAAATTTTAGATCTTTCTGTGCTTATTTTATATAATGAAATATGTAATTATTTTTTTCTTTTTATTTTAAGTTTTGATATGGACTAGAGGAAAAAGGGGGAGAAAAGTAGCTACCCTTCTGAGTCTGGTTTGATTTTTAAGGATTGATGAGAATGAAAACTTTCAAGGTTGACTTTATTTGGAACCAGAGTGATGAGTATTAAAGGGGTAAGTCAGGAAATATAGCTCCCTATCCATTCTGTCATGGAGTTTGCCCAAAGTTTGATGCTCTTAGCATTTTACACAGAGGACATCCTTTGGTGCTAGGGACTCAGAATTGAGCATATGCTGCATTTTAAACTTCTGCAATGTCAGATTCCATCAGAGTCCACTATTTACATACACAATCCTAAAAAAGTAATAACTCTGTTGCTCAGTAAATCTTGTCTTTCATACATTACATCAAGGTTCCAGTCATTGACAAGACAGTTAGACCAGCCCTGAGGCAATCTCTCCTTGCTTTTCAGCACTTGTTTCTGATTTATTTATTTTTATTTCCAGTTTGTTATAGTTTCTATCTGGAGTCCTGCTGGGTAGCTCCACTTATCCAACTTTCTTACATTAAATTTTACCAGAGCACATTAAATTGAAGCTGTTGCCTTCTAGATGAAAGTAGACTTATGCTGCTGTCATCTCAAAGAGTCAGATTGTTATCATAGTACCATTTAAATCAGTGGTGGAATTAGAGTTCCTAAGAGATCCTAGTGGTGTATTAGCTATCCAAAATTATGGAATCCCCTTCCAACTTGTTATCAAGCTCTGTTTCTCCAGTATGTTTTTTTTTTTCTCAGTATGGTTTTTAATTCTTCCTGAAACACAGATAATTTCTCTGTCTCTGACCTCTTGTCATTATATGCCATATCTATTTCTGGAAGGGAAGTCAAAATTATACAAAGCTGTTCACAGTTTAGTCATGCTGAAGGAAGGTCTGGTATAACCTAGGCAGCCTGAACACTGGGTTAAGAGCAACTGGGAAGAGATCACCCACAGAAATAAATACTGGTTAACATAACACATGTTCTACATATAGGTTCACAGTACATAAAGGTTAAAACAAGCCACAAGTAAGATTTTTAGATACTGCAAGGCCAAATACAAGATATGAATGGAGATGAGAAGACTTGGTGAATTCTTACGTGTCTGAAAGTAATGAAATATATGGGGACTGAGCAAGCCTTCTAAGTCAGCTGTAAATGGTGATAATTTAGGGATGAAGTATGTAGCTTTTCTTTCTAGGTAGAGTTAGTAAGGTTATCAATGTACTGGCAATGTTTTATCATCTAAGAGGAAAGGGTATGCTCTTTCAGAGTTGAGTTATAGATGGCAGATACAAGGAAGAGTTTCAACCTAAAGAAAACATTTGAAATCTCTAGAGAGGCTATGAAGATCAATTTAACATTCTTGCTATGTGACTTCAAGGAAGAAGACGAAAGATGCTTTGGTGGATGGTTAGGGTTATTTGGAATCTATTACATCAGCACAATGTCAGTGAAGATATTTCAATCATACATACTGGTTCTTCATTCGAAGAGTAGGAGACATCATTTGGCATCCATATCCATTTATCTGAACATCAACATATCTCTGCCCCTACCTTTTGCAAGTATAAAAGCCTGAGGTTACACATAGACACACACCTTGGAAGACAACAGCTGAGATTGAAACAGCTGATTCCCCACAGGAACAGTGCTGAAATCTTAGAGTACAGAAGACTCTCTGAGGTCCTATTGATAATGTTAATTATTGTTTTATTACCAAGAAATATTGAACTCTGTATATTATGCATGTATTTTCCACATTTATATGTCATTAGTGTGCCCCATATGACATGGTCTCTATTATCCCATGCAGTAGTGTAATATATAGATCACACTTAATTTATGTTTTGATTTTGGCCATTATAGATCCTGTTTCATTAGTTTGTTTGTTTTAGACTTTTAGTTTAGTTACTAAGAGCAGCTGCTTCAATCAAATTGCCTGGATAAAATGCTGAGGCAGCCATTTTTTTCAGCTCTGTGATCTCCTGAGGAATTCACTTAATCTTTCTAAGACTTAAATTTTCAAACTATAAAATTGGAATAACAATAATACCCACCATGAGATTATTGTGGAAAATAAATACAGCAGTTTACATATGGCAATTAGAACAAATTAAATGTTAATCCAATTGAAGGTATTATTCAATGTTATTGGAATTGCCTATTAATTTAAACATCTCCATTCTACACAAGTAAAACAAAATATAATTATAATAATCATAAAGAAGACAACATATATATCACTATGTCCTCAACACTATCATCAGACCTCCGTGTACTTGTTAACTGATTAAAATGAATTACAGTAGATGGGGTAGAGAGAGAAGATGGGAGGGGAGGGGAGGGGGGATAGTAGAGGATAGGAAAGGTAGCAGAATACAACAATTACTAATATGGCAGTATGTAAAAATGTGATGTGTAACCGATGTGATTCTGCAATCTGTATTTGGGGTAAAAATGGGAGTTCATAACCCACTTGATTCTAGTGTATGAAATATGATTTGTCAAGAGCTTTGTAATGTTGTGAACATCCAATAAAAAAGAAAAAAAAAAGAAAACCAACAGTCCAGGCAAGTACTTTCTAGGCTTTTCGATTTCACAGGTGAATAACATGAAAAGAATTGTTAACTGACTCTAGTCACCTACTTCTATTTTTTTCAAAAAGGATACTAACAATACCAAATTATTATTGCCACTGTTTCTTTTTTTCCTACCCCCCCCACAAAAAAGGAAAAGTACCGTCTCACAATTATATGCAATTCTTGAAATCGGATAATTCACTTTTATTAAAAAAAAAACTCAAAAAAAATAAATTGTCAAAACAATTTTAATATTGTGACTTTACTCCTGGCCTCTACACACTCTACACATGGGAGTAGGAAGACCAGGACATGGTGTCCTTCTTTGTAAGCAGGTAGGACTCTTTCTGCTTTAGTACTGTTTGTTAAATGGTGGGGTTTGTTGTTGTTGTTGTTGTTCTCAGTTGTTTTCCATTTCTGAATATGAAATAAAGAAACAGAAGACGAAATTTTTTTCTCAAAATTAAAAAAAAAATTATTTGCTTTTTCTTTTCCAAAGTCAATCAGAGAGGGGTATAGAAACCAGACTCTAATATTCTTATTTGGTTTGTAAGTCTGTCAGGATTTCTATGAGAAGCCAGATTCATTGCACTGATTTAACCAATCTTGGTTTTGCCTCAGCAACAAAATAATGTCAAAAGACACCTGCTTGACCTCGATTCTGCTGAAACTTCTCTGCTATGCTCTGAATATGGGGTTTGGCCTTGCAGCAGTTCAGTTCCTGCATGCTCCCTCTGGGGACATGTCAGCTCCCTGAGCTCTTATTTCCTTTGCTAGGCTCCAGAGAGATATCATCATGGATGCCTTCTGTTCTTTGGAAGGGTGTAACTTGGATTGAATATTGGTTATTATTTGAGCTTCTCTGCTCTGTGAATTGAATTGCAGTTTTTTTTTTCATTTTAAACCTTTTTAAAAATAGTTTCCTGTGACTTAGATATTCTATTTCTAATGATAGATTTTATGTCTCCAAAAATCTCCAAAGTGGTAACAGTGAAACTTGCAAAAACTTCAAGTTTTGCAGCTGAATCTTTAGGAATGCGTAGCTTTAATGTTTAATTGTGTGACACAAATGCAATTTTAAAAATAAGCCATATTTATCTCACCATATGGCGTGTGATGCTTTCAGTCTCTCCCAGTTAGTCACCAACTGCCTATAAAAGACCATGATGCAAGACATTTTTGCCTGGGCATAATTCTTATTTGATTGGGTTTTCATTTTATGCCACCTGAATCTTCTTAATTTCTCTTCATTAAAATGTGTCCATTTAAGATGTAGGGCAGGAGTAGTGCTTATTGTTGATTGTCTCAACTGGGTGTATCATCCACTCCCTGTTCATTTCAAGGAATAAATTACCAGTAGGCTAGGTCAAATAAGATGAAGCCTGACCTAAGTGACACTAAGTACAGAAAAGCAGTGAGCTTGTCTGACCCACCAGTTCAGGGTTTGGACAAATCACTAGAAAAAGCCTATGATGCTATTCAGTGAAAATGGATGACATGTAGAGGCAAGCTGTTCCCTTCTTTGGAAGTACGACTCAAACAACAGTTCCACAAGAACTGCCTGTTTCCTTCTCTACCACTCTTTTACCTTAGATTAAAAATAATCTCTTTTTCTACAAAGATCCATAATCCCTAGAATAATAATGACAACAATAGCCATTTGAGGGTTTGCTATGCACAGATCAATCTTTTTTTTTCAACCCAAAACATTATGTTTTATTTTAAATTACTAAAAATCTCAAATCGCAATGTCTAGAATATGAAAAAGAAAAACAGTAAAGGATTCTTGAAAGCAAAAAACGATAAAGGGATAATAAATGAGATGGGATATTAAAATATCTCCTTTTCTCATAGCCTTACATTTTCCAATTTATTCTGACATCTATTTCAAAAAAACAAACCAACCATCAAACAAACTGGTTTTTCCCTCTTCCATGATATTTCAGAAGTATTATCTTTTTTTTCACTTTGTGTGGTCATTACTAATGACTGCAAGGTTAATGGTGACTTCTCTAGCAGTTTCAAAAATCCTTATCTCTCTGTCCCAGTTGGAATGGCCAAGCCTTAACTCCTGGAATAGAATCTGAGCAGTGATCTCCCTATACCACAGCTTTGCTTATCACATTATACACTCTGGGTTGTATAAGCCTTATTCATTTTACCATTAAATTTAAGACATTCCTTTTTCTGATGTGAAAAGAGATCTTGTAAAACCTATCTGTCAATTAAAGATCCTGAATCTCACCCCTATCAAGTTGACATCTTCCTTATAATGTTGGGATGAAGTTGTAGTTCAGTGGTAGAGCACTTGTCTAGCACCACAAAAATGTGAATGATAAAATAAAGGTAGTGTCCACTTATAACTAAACATTTTTTAAAGTGATAATTTTAATGCTCTTTTAATACTTAACAATATAAAAGAACACAAGCTTGAACATCTGGTAAAAGTAATAAGTGAGCCAGGTGTGGGGGTGCACATTCGAGGAACTTGAAAGGGTGAAGGAATTCAAATTCATAGACAGCCTCAGGAATTTAGCAAGGCCCTAAACAACTTATTGAGATCTTGTCTCAAAATTAAAAAAAAAAGGACTGGGGAGGTTTCTCAATGGTTATAGCATACGCAGATTCAATTCTTGTTACCAAAAAAGGGGGAAAACAGTGAATGCTTAAATTATGACATAAGAAGTTAATGGACTAATTAAAACTGATGGTATAGATGCTTATTTTTTAGTAGGAAAGGTTTTTACTATATATTTCTGTGACTGTTAAGATATATGTTATAATCTGAATTTTGAATACACATTATCTTAGTCTGTTTCCCCTGCTATAACAAAACACCTTCAGCAGGGTAAGTTATAAAGAACAGAAATTTATTTTTCACAGTTCTGGATGCTGGGAAGTCCATGTCAAGGTAAAAGCATATTTGGTCTGTTGACAACTTGTGACATCTTGCTATATCCTCACATGGCAGGAGAAACAAAAGGAAAAATGTTGTGTTCTCACAAGGTATAAGGAGCAGAAAGTGAAAAGGCACTCGCCCTTTTATCAAAGAAGAACCTTTAAGACTTAGACCACCTTCTAAATTCTACATATCTCAATAATATCACCATAGGGTTTAATTTCTACATATGAATTTTGAATGGAAATACACAGTCAAACCATAGAGGCGTACACACACACACACACACACACACACACACACACACACACCTCCTAATATATATAATGTCATCTGAATTAAATATCATGTTCATAAAAGTGAGTATTAAAGGTACATGTCTCTTTGTAATTGGATTACGTATGCATCTAAAGATTTTACTTGCTATCCTTTTCTATGTTCTTCAAAATGCTTAAAGAAAATAATTTTTAATCAGCAAGTTTTTTTAAATTTTTTTAGGGCTGGGGATGTGGCTCAAGTGGTAGCGCACTTGCCTGGCATACTCGAGGCACTGGGTTTGATCCTCAACACCATATAAAGATAAAATAAAGATATTGTGTCCACCTAAAACTAAAAAATAAATATTAAAATTTTTTAGTTGTTGCTGGATCTTTATTATACTGATTTATATGTGGTGCAGAGAATTAAAATTAAACCCAGTGCCTCACTAATGCTAGGCAAGCACCCTACCACTGAGCTACAACCCCAACCCTTAATCTAGAAGTTTTAAGATCAAAAATAATCATGGAGATTTTACATGAGAAACTATTTTGGAGTCCATTGGTAACACTGCTACCATTATGGACACAGGTTGCCATTTATTAAGAACTTGGTAACATGTGATGGCCACATATGTTTGTTATTTTAATGTAAACAACAATTTTACTATTTTGTCTCTTAATCAGAAGAAGATGCTGAGGAAAAAGGTAGTTCAGTGTATGGTACTAAATTACCCTCCTTACCCAGAGCTTCTGACTCTACACCCTTTATATGTTGTGAGTGTATGTGTAGGAAGTATGTGTGTCTTGACCTTGCTAATGAAGTAGAAATACTTGTAAGAAGAAGCGTCACTCATCAAGCACTTTCAAGACCTATTTTGGTATCAAGAATCTCTCTTTTTATATGATGCTATTCTTTTTTTTCTAATCTCTCATCTGTGCGTACACTCTATGATAGTTATTTTTCAATCACAATCCTAGATATCTGCTACTTTGCTACTCAGCATGGAATCAGGGAACCAGCAGCTCTGGCATCACTTGGAAACTTGTTGAAATGCTGCATCCTGGCCCATCCTCTATCTGCCTTGTACTGCAGAATTTGAACCTGCATTTGAAAAAGGCCCAAGGTGATGAGGATACACATTGAAATCTAAGAAGCTCTGTTCAGGAAACTTTTTTAACACTTCAAATAAAGATTCTGCAACCTGTATACTGGGAAAAATGAGAAATTATACCCCATTTGATTCAAATTTATGATATGTCAAGATCATTGTATTGTCATGAGCAACTAATAAAAAAAAAAAGAAAAAAGTCTTTTCTTTCCTCTTGGTTTTCGTAAGCTGATTCTGGTACTTGGGAACACTGGAATTATTTTCTCTTATGAAACAAACAATTGCATTTGGCAGTCTTCCATTAAGGCTTGTTGAGGGCATCTCCTATAGAACATCTGGTTTCAAAGAACCTGAAGTAAAACAAGCAGAATTACATTTTTTCATAGTGCTAGAAAGACCCGATTTATCTTTCTCAGCTTTCTGCTTTGCAGATCTGTGAGTTCACCTTGATTTTTGGCTTCCTTTTTCAGTTCCCACAACTAGTGTGGGCTTTTGGTACCTGGGAGCTGTTTTCAGCATATGGTGAGAGTTCTGATGGCTTGACCACACCAGTGCCTCCATGATGGGAGTTGGCAAAGAGGCGGGGGATGTCTTAGAGGTTGTCACATCTGTCAGACTTGGAACAGTTTCTTACAGCCTGTAGAAAGGGCCAGGGTCTCAAATATTTGGGAGAGATTCCCAAATGTTATCTTCCTGCATCTTCCTGGGAAATGGAATATGAGTGCCTGACACCTCAGAAGAATTATCAGATGGAAATAATACATTCAAAGAGTAACTTAAAATTCACAATGTGGCTTATAAATGTTAACCTCATACCCAGCCATGTCATGTGTCATTGTTCCATTTGCTAAAATGTGCCTCGGAGTATAGCTGTTGCTCTGAATGTCATGTCAGGGAAGAATGGAGCCTTGGGCCCCCTGTCCAGATTTCTCTCTGAGGCACTGGTTCTAGGACTGGGAGGTTAAGGACAACTTAGGGTAATTAGGCATCTAAGGGATAGAGGAATATCACGCTCCATTAGTTTTTAGTCACATCTGTTTCCTCTCTGCCATTATGCCCCCTCTTTCCTCTTGCCTGAAACTGTGACCCTCAGGACCTCTCCTGGCACAAAGCAGCTGCTCTCTAGTCACAAACAATTCCTTTAGTTTCACCCTGAGCTGGAGAGTTCCATTACCCTACAAAAGAAATAAAAGGGTGCCCCCTTCTGATTTTAAGAACAGAGACATCTCCTCTGATTTGATCTTTAAAAACTTATTCTGTCTCACTTCATTGTTTCACTTGTAAAACTAATTCATTCTACCTTTGTATCCTTGTCTTCAGATTTGCTGGATCCTGTTGTGGTCTCCTTGCTTTAATTCAGCAATTCCTTCTTGGTTTCCTTAACATGTCAGACCACACAACATGGTCTGGTATCTTGTAACTGTCCATATGCCACTCTCCAGGGCCAGTGGGTACTGAAACTGGATAGAAACTAGTTATAAATTAGCCTAACAACAAAACTCTTTAAGATGGTTTTGCAGGAAAAAAAAATCTGCCGGAGACCAGTTAAAAAGCAGTTACTCCCAGCTGAGCATATGCAGAAGTCGCTCCCCTGACCAGTTAAACAACAGAAACTCAGAACATCCCATGCAGCAAAAGATAACTTCTCAGGAAAAGGAACATGCAACCTGCAAAGGGTGTGTTAACCATCTAAGTCAGCACAAAGGAACTCTAAAACTTCCCCTTCTGGCCATACAATCAGCCATTCTATTCCTCTCTCTCTCCCTTCCCGCAGATTCTGTAGCTACCAATCTATTGGAAGGGCAAATCTGAGCATGTTTCCTGCCTCCTTGTCTGCAGGACTTCAATAAATTTCTTTCTTTTTTGCTAAAACATGGTGCCGCCGTAGCAGTGGTTTCTATGCATATGCAGGCAATGAGCCCTTGCTCATATCAGCACCCTCACATCTTACAGAGAGTGTAGCAGGTAACATCTTACAGAAAGCCCTCAGACAGCTCCATTTCTTACATGGGTGCTTACATCACAATCACACTTGCACACCTACTTTCAAGTACTGGGCTTTCTTTTGCTCCCTGGGTCTCATTTCTTAGAGGATTTGTCCTGTTGTTGACCAGCCATCTCATTTTCTCTTTATTCAGAGCTTTGCATCTTGTTTCCTGTCACTGGCTAACAGTGACAGCTGTTCACTTTTCAATCTCCTTTCTAGTTTTGCCTGCCTCATACTGTATTGTGCTTTCCCTCTGGGACACTTCAGTCCCTTTGCCAGAGTCTCTGACACTGAGGGATTAAGCTGTACTATGATTTGGGGATGGTGCTTATTTTGGATCCTGTGTTCACTTGCTGTTTTCTCCTCCCACGTCCCTCATCCTCTGCCACTCCGAGTACTCTTCTCTGCAAAAAGAATCCCATGCTATGTCTCACCCTCTCACTGCCTGCAGGTGTCCGTGCCCAAATGACAAGCATCCTTGATAAGACAAATTTTTAAAAGGAGACAAATGAGCACTTAAATATCTCAACAACTAACCGTAGACTTCACAATTTTTCCTTTCTGTCATGATGAGTAGTTGTTGAGATGAGGATAGCATTACACCAAGACTCTGTTGCCTGAGCTGTCATTCTCAGTCTTTGACAGATGATGATGGAAACTTAGGAAACAACTCAGGTGTAGAGGCCTTCTCACCTCCTTTCCCATATTCTCTTGCCATTTTCATGACACAATGCCTAAGAGGAGGAAATGGGAGAAATGTGAAGCATTCCTGTCAGTCTGAGAGTAAACAAAAAGTTGGGAACCATTACTATTAGTAATAGTAGTAGTAGTACCAAGAATTGAACCCAGGGGTGCTTAACCTCTAAGCCACATCCCCAGTCTTCTGTAATATTTCATTTAGAGACAGGGTCTCACAGGGTTGCTAAGGGCCTTGCTAATTTTCTGAGGCTTGCTTTGAACTCATGATCCTCCTACCTCAGCATCCTAAGCCACTAGGATTACAGGCATGTGCCACCACGCTACACTCGGAATTATTTTTGACACTGTTGCTGACTCTACAAAAACAACCCATTGAGTGTGAGTAACTTCTCACTAAGAAGAAAATAATGTGCATTAGGAAGTATTATTTGTCCTCTTTCTCATTCTTTTTTTCCTTCTTCCCCCTCCTGCTGTTTCTTCTCTCCCTCCCTCTCTCTTTCTCTTTCGTAATAATATTATAGGTAGGCATAAAATTTCTAAATTGAATGGAATAGAAATTTCAATTAATCTTTAATTTTGCATTTCACAATCCTACAATCATCTTTCTATAAACATGAAATCTATAAACATAAAAACATAAAAATACTTCTGTGATTTATTTTTATAATATATAATAAATAATAATAACTTTTCAAAAAAATAAGTTGAAAATACATCTTTGGGGAGGATAAGCAACCACACATCATTTCCTGCTATCAATTATGAAATCATGTGTATCTCGTGTTCTTCCATGAAGTGAATGTTCTGTCTCACCAGGCCTGTGCTGTACTCGCTGTGACAATGTGGTTCACAACAGCTAGTTCAAATCCATTGTTTATTAACAAGGAAGTCCATCTCTTAACTCCTTCAAAGGCTCCTTGTATCATCATCAGACTTCTGTAAATTAGTAGGGATTAAAAAATTATTCCTCACTGTGTTCCATTCAGAAATGTATAAAACCTTTCCAGCTCTCCTAATTCCTCTAGGAAGTTCTGATTTGAATACTGTATCCAAAGACATCATTTCAGTTCAGATGGAATAGGACATCATAGTTTGTAATATACTTGCTACCTCTTCACAGAGTTTGAGATCTATGCCCCTAAATATACTTACTTCATGCCTTGTTTTAGTTTAACTTTTAGCCTTTTATGATAACACTATGTTATCAGTTATATCATAAAAAGCAACTATTATATAATCCACATATATTTCTCACAGCTGCAAATCCTAAGTGAAAAGATTAACAACAACAACAACAAAAGATAGGGACATATTCCTGAAAAACCTGCTATGGATTATAACAGACCTTTACAGATAAAATATGTACAAATTACAAGCTCACAATCAAGGCTTTGCATAAAGCCTGGGGTGTGAGGAGTGCACACCTTTTCTTATAGAAGATTTGGCAGCACCTCATGGTAGCAAGAGAACACATACTCTCACTTGTATTAATAAACTGCCTGTTAGTATTTTTTATCCAAGACTTTATTTTTGTATGCATGCAGTTAGCTATTTGTGTTTTTCAAATTTCACAAATATAAGGATTTGATAATCTAAGTGGTTAGTAAAGATCTACTTGGAGTTTTCATTCTGTAGGATGAAGGATAAGTATCAAGGTTCAGTATTTTACTTTAAACATTGAAACCTAGAGCTGTTCTCTTTATAATGCTTTGTGAGGTCTTTTTGTTAATTTGAGAGGATGTAGTAGAAAATTATAGCATATTATATAGACTTCTCCTTTTCTCTCACTAAGAGAGCAGATTGTCTCTCAGTATATGGTATGATGTTTATTGCCTAATATGTGTGTGTATCTGTGTTTGTGTGTGTGTGTGTGTGTGTGTGTGTGTGTGTGTATATATATATATATATATATTCAATATAAATATATTTGGATATATGCTGAATGAAGAGTTTGAAAGTAGACAAAGAATAGAATGCTGTACTTTAGTTTTAGGTATAGCAATTATAATTTTTGAGCAGCTATAACTTATTTGATTAGGTTCTTTACATTAGTTATTACATATGTTAATTAAAAAACTCATAAGGTTAGAATTATATTCTTTATTAGGATATTCCTAATAGGAATTATATTCCTATTTCTTGCCTACATCATTCTAACTCTTTTAGGAAACTATATTGTAAAGCATAGGTATTATGACCACTTGTAAAATGTTTTTCAGAATGTTATTTAATCATTTGATTTTGGCAACAAACTTATCTCAGTGCTCCTGGGGATTAAATTATTTTGATCAACCAAAGTCCGAATACCTTGATCATATATTTATTAGTTCAGACACATTTAACAAGTGTTATTTTTGAAAAGATTATATAAAATCTACTCAATGATATTTTAATTATAGATTTGAAATCCCTTAATCAGTTCAAAGCTTTGAAGCTAAGCCATTTGCTCCTGGGCTCCAATCCTCTGTTGTGATGTCAGAGAGGGCCACCAAAACGTTTCTCATGCTGGTTAAAGGAACATCCCTCATCCAAGGGGAAGCCAGTGTCAGGACACATTCTGGTAAGAAGTTTGACTTGTCAGAAGAGGGGATGAGTGGAGCTTGGCATCTCCTTCTTGGAATCCCTACTCCCATTTCTCATCTGTTTATATCTACAAGTCTACAATCTCATCTGTGTCTCCAGGACACCAGTGTAATGGATGGTGTTGTACTATGAGACTCTCGATTTTACCTAATGGAACATGGCAATGGAGTACAGGGTAACCAGCTCCACACTTAAATAGCATCCTTGAAAGTGCACACAGAGGCAAAGTCGGAAAAAAAGAAGCAAAAGTCAGAGACTTGGAGAAGCAGAGCCTAGTAGAAGAGATTGGGCACAAAGATCACCAGAACTCCTTGAGACCCAGGAGTGATACCTTATCCATACTCCCTTATATGGCTTAGTGGCACTTTATGGTTTTTTTCTTGGGCTTCAGATCTATATTAGCATATAATGTTACGCTCAATCATAGCGTAAATTAAATAACTTCCCTTTTATGGTATTTTCCCTTAAAAGTTAACAATATTATGGCTTTGGTTGTTGAGGCTGTCTTTTTCTTTTGCTGTAATTTTTAAGTATCATCAATATTTCTGACCATGGCTCACAGTACCAAATGCATTTCCAGGAGATGTTGTAGCCTGAGCTTTGTTTCCAGTGTAGAATTTCTGATTTATTGTATCTGAAATCTAATTTTATAAATTACAAATTTTAGCAGTTGAAAATGAGCCGGAAATCCACGTTATGTTTGTTGAGAGCACAAATCACCACCAGTCAGCTCTTTTGCCCTGTCAGAGTGAAGAGAAGGAGGCTCTATGAGCAGGGTCCTGGACCTGGGCTGGACATCAGGGTATCATTTTATGCCTATAAGTGGGAAGTTTCCTGCCTATGGGGTCATACATCCATACTAAGAAGAATAATCAGTACCTGATTGTGAAATTCATATGGGACCAGGGAGTCCTGAGGAACCCTGATGAGTGACCTAGGGATATGGTAAGAGTGAAAGAAGCTGGTCAGAATTTTCTGGAGTTCAGGTACCCATTGCAAAATATCAGCTATCAGTACAGTTCAGTTCAATGTGACAAGCCAGTAGGAAACTTCTAGAAATGTGTTTTTGTACTAGAAAATTAAACAGAACCATACCACATTTGTGATTACAGCTCAATATACGTTTGGCTCTTTCTTTTCTCTGTAAAAAATTCCATCCTTAGTGCATTTTGCATTTCTTCAGGAAACACACAGGGTATTAACTGATTTACCCATAGTTTCCTGGAGCAAAGTGGGTTGGAAAGAAAACCTCGAAGTTGAACTTGCTCTGTCGGGTCTGCTAAAGTATTTGCTGTGCAAATAAACTACAGTGTGCCTAAACAATTTCCTCCATGCAGCTTGAAGTTGCTCTAAGGTAGGACAGATAGGAATTTCCAGCCAGACAGATGTATAGTAATAGTAATCACCTTGTAAAGATTAAACTCACAAGAGCTGCAGGGTACTTTGTAACACGGTGAGTAATCCCTACTGTCACTCAATAAAAAGATAAACAGTAGCTGGAAGCAGGAATGGTTCAGAATCCATTACCACCTTCCAAATCCTCAGGTTTTTTTTCTATCTTCTTTATCTCATTAATCAAATCCTCTTCCCCAGTCTGGAGACACAGACTTTCTGCACTCATCCTCATTCTATCATTCTTACTTGATCATTGAATGGGTCTCCAAGACCTGTTCACTCAGTAGCTAGTCCATAGACAGTTGTGGCCTTTCAAATCAACTGAAGGGTGAGTGGCTATTAGAAAGCCAGAAGAACATGTGTATTCATTTTAAATATTCCTTTAAAAAGAAAACGTTACATAACTTTTGAGGCTGGAAGTACATAGTGACATTAGTTATGAGCCTCAACATTAAATTTTTAAAAACCCTAACATCTCAAAGATCTATCCAATCATATTCAAGGTCAGGTGTCCTATTTCAGTCTTTGTCATTTATCATTTCCCAGTGTTCTTTTAAAATCTGAACCTGACCAAGTTATATCATTTAAAAAAAAAGAAGAAGAAAGAACAGAAAACCTTTGAATTGTAATCATTTCCACATAATGTAGTATGGGTTTTTAGCTCTAATTTTAGCCATAATTCTATTTTCATGGTATCCAAGTTAATAAACAGTTTTTGAAACAATAATTGATTTTCACACATGAACGCCTTGATCATGCTCTGTCCACTCTATAGTTTTCTCCCTATCCCAACCACTCTTACACATGTACCACTCATACCTATTACCTACCCCTATTACTGAGAGTTCACCCTGAAAATTTCTTCTCACCTTGAGAATCATCTCCAAACTCAATCCTTTCTTAATCAATTTTTTTCAGAACTAATAACTTCTATATTTCTGGTCTGATTATCACTTTTTAAACTGCCCATTGCTATATGTCATTCACAATATTCTGACTTCTAAATCTGTCTATCTTGATACTGTGAACCCATGAACTGCGTGTGAATCACAGTTTCTTGTGATTCTTACCTGCATTTCTCATTTAAAGAAAAACCCTCTTTGTTTAATTTTAATTTATGAATATTATAAGTAGTATTCAATTAGTCTTTGTCATTAAATCTAATCTGCATTGATTAACTGGGAAATAATGACAAAAACTTCATGTACTTATTTAACTCCTAAATCCTAGTTAAATATTTGGTAATGTTGTATCATTATAATTAAAAGTGATTAGAATATAAAACTATACCTTCAAGTCTAAGATTACACATAGTATGTACATTTAATATGGGTCAATCTTTTGGAATAAGTCCCTGTGTCTCTATGTTTACTGTGAACATTTCTCACCTTGACTTCATATTAACTGTGATGTACAATAAAATACTAAGTAAGTAAAATATAGTGTTTTGATATATGTATAGGTATCTTCTCTCCCATCTTTGTAAACATCATTCCAAAAATCATGTTTGAGGATTATTTTCCTCAGGTATAATTCTTATTAAAGCAGAAATTTCAAGGATTAAAATAATTTGTGTATATTGATGATATCCAGGTCCTCCCAGGATAGAACTTTAAAAGTACAGCTTCCTTGCAATGACCTTTTGATCTAATATAGTATTCTACTCTACCAATACTCTCACTATGTACTTTATCCTCCTGTTATCTGCCCTTGGGTATAGAATATAGCAAAGTTTGTAACAACAATCAGGAACACCATGTTTGTTTCTGACTATACTATATCTAGCAATAAGTTGGCCATTTCAAAAATCTCATTCAACTGGTAGAAGTTTACTATCTATATAACTCATAGAAAACCATTAAAAAAACATTTTGTATAAAGATTAAATATTCATGTGGACACTACTTATTCAGTCATGAAGCACAAATTTTATAGTCTGTGGCTATTTGTCCTATATGAGTCATGAGTCATCTTACAGTAGAAAGTTTGTTAATACTATGAAAAATCTCAGGAAACAGCCAAAAAGGACTGTCCAGAGTTTGTCCTCCTATTTAAATGACCATCCATGCATTAAAATATCTTTGCCAAAGCTAAGCAAAACAAGGAGAGATTATAGAGATTATGACACATAGATGTGTCACAGAAATAAAAAGAAATGCATTGAAGATGGCAGAAAGGACAGTTTTATTATCGGAGTCATCCCTCTCCCATCCACATGCAGCATAGAGTGGAGTTATTCTACATGTGGGAGAAGACAAAAGAAGTGAGATCAACCTGTGCCTTCAATCTTATGGATCTTCTCTAGTAAACCCAGAACCAGTGGCCTCCATAGTCACAGATACCAGACCAGTACATTTAGATGGAGACTCCAGGCTCATCTCCTTGCCACAATAGACATCATTGCACCAGGCTGGTCTGGCTGACTACCTATAAGCCAGCTCTATCACAAGGCCACTGTATAAGACCCAGATTCTAGACTTTCCCCTACACCAGGCTGGTCTTCACAAATCCAAACCTCAGGTTCATCTCAGACCTAGGCCAGCCCACATATCCTGACCCATCTGGGTGACACTGTAGAATCTGTCTTCAACCCAGCCCCTAGGCATACAAGCTCCACAGCACCCAGCTCCAGACTAACCCCTGTGGACCCAGGCTCCAACTCTGACCCAGGTTTAAGACCCTTGTTGAAGCAGTTTGACTCATACAGTCATAGGCTCCAGGCCTTCCTTAGTACAGTGTTTGGCACTCCTGGTCTCAGGGTATTAGTGACTCTACTTCATGAGAACTTTGGTCCAGGAACATGTCATGACCCTAATGCTATACCAGTTTACCCCTGTAGACTCAGAATCCAGGCTTATCCCAGTGCTGGGATAGCCCATGTGGACACAAAATCTTTTCCTGTCCCAAATGATCCAGATATTAGGCCTATCCTATAACTTAGCCAATATTTAAACCCAGACTCAGGTTCTTAGGTCTTAGGTTCTCTTTGGTTCTTCATGTTTCTTGTTGCCTTCATGGTCTTCCATTTGAAGAAGGAGGGTCCTATTCAAGTCTTTTTAAACTAGTTTTTTTTTTCCTGGAAAATCCCTTCACCAGTCAGCTCATTCAGAGTTATGGGGGAGGTCATCTGTCATGGTACTTCTGTAAGCATTCTTCAAGTATCCTGGAGTAGATTGGCCTATTATCTGATTCCACACATGGTTAGGTCTGGAGTCTGGATTCACTGTGGTGGATCTTTTGATTGGATATGTGTGGGTTGACCTAAGCCTTTGTCTCCAAGGGTTAAGCTGAAACCTGGGTTCCCAGGGGTTGGCTGGCAATGAAGTAAACCCTGACCTAATAGCACAAAAAGAATACAACAATCTCTCAGTAGCTAACTATAAAGAAATGGAGATAATTAAAAACTGCCTGAAAAATAATTAAAAATAATTGCTTTGAGGAAGCTCAGTAAAATTCATGAAAATATAGACAAATAATCCAATGAAATCAGAATAATAATAAACTGCAAAACACAAAAATTATAAAGACATCAAACTTTTTGAATATTAATTCTGAGCTTAAAATACAATAAATGAAATATAAAATGCAATAGAGCATACCAACAGCATAATTAACTAGGCAAAAAGAAGAATTTGAGAACTTCAAGAAAGGTTATTTGCAAATATGCAGAAGAGTAAAAAGAAAAGAGAATAGAAATAAATGAGGAAAAGTTATTTGATTTATGGAACAGAATCAAAAAGAAAATATTTGACTTATCAGAATTCAATAAAAAAAAAGAAAAATAAGAGGATAGAAAGGATGTTTAAAGGAAAAAAATGGCAGAAAAAAATTTAAAACTGAAAAGATATAAATATCCAAGTACCAGAAGGTCAAAGCTCTCAAATCAGATTCAATCTAAATGAGACAATAGATAAAATAGACTTTAAGTCCCAATTGTAAAGTGAGACCGAGAGCATAACTATGTAATGAATAAAGATGTCCGTTCATAAAGAAAATATAAAATATGTGCTTCTAATACTGAATCACCTAAACGTATAAAGCAAATATGAAAATATTGCTAAGATAAAATGTAATAAAATAGTATTAGTGAACCTCAATACCCCATCTTCAGCAATGGAAACAAATTGTTATTCAAACAAAATTTAGACTAGTTGGACCTGACATTTATGGAATAGTTCATTCAACATGTGAATTTTATAAATATGATACACTACATTAAGTGAATGGGGGATGAAACCCCCATGAATATCTCAATACAGTACATGTGAAAAAATTGGCAAAATACAATATTTTTTCATAATAAAAAATCAACAAATTAAAGAAGGAATGTACCTCAAAACAATAAAGGCTACATATGACAAATTCCAAGTTGATATACTTAAGGGTGAAAATATGAAAGTTCCAAGATCAAGAACGAGAAAAGGAAGCCTACTTTTATCTTCTATTCAACATAGTACAGAAGTACTAGCCAGAGCAATTACACACACACACACACACACACACACACACACACATACACACACCCCGCCCACCACACAACAAAAGCCATCCAGGTTGAAAAGAACGTAATTTAATATTCTGTTTGCAGATGGCATGATCATATACGTAAAACTCTAAAACTCTATGAAAACGTAGTAGAAGTTATAAATAAATTCAGTAAATTTATAGGATACCAAATTTACATACAAAATCAGCAGTGTTTCTTCCACTAATAAAGAACTACCTAAAAAAGAAATTGAGGAAATAACCCCACTAACAATAGCTTTAAAAATGTAAAATCCTTAGGAATAAATATAATCAAGGAAGAGAAAGACATGTACACAGAAAACTATAAAACATTCATGAAAGAAACTGAAGATACCAATAAATGGAAAATGCCCCAAGTAAATAAAATGTTTAAACTCCCCAGAGCAATCAACAGACTCAATGCAAACTTTATCAAATTTCCAGTGATGTTTTCCATAGGCTTAGAAAAATGAATCTTGAAATCACAAAAGATCTCAGTAGTCAAAGCCCATTTTGAGCAAAAATCATAAATATTTATGCATCTAACTACCTGAATTCATTCAGCTATGGCTGAGATATGAGGTGTTCCCAAAAAAGCTCTTATGTGAAACAATTCAAGAAAGGTTAGGGATGAAATGACTGGGTTATGAGAGCCTGAACCCCATCAATGCATTAATCCTGTGATAGGGATTAACTGGTTGGTAATTGTAGGCATGTTGGGTGTGGCCAAAGGAGGTGGGTCATTGCAAGTTTGTCTTTGGTGAGGGGAATCTCTGCTTCTTTGTGTCACCACCTGAGTTGCTTTCCTCTGCCATATTCTTCTATCTGATGTTCTGCTTCATTTTGGGCCCAGATCAATGGAGCCCGCTGTCCATGGACTGAAATGTCTGAAACTGTAAGCCCTAAATAAACTTTTATTCCTCTAAAATTGTTCTTGTCAGGTCTTCTGGTGACAATAGTACAAAAGTTGACTAAAACATACTCCAAACTATGATGGTTGCAATGGCATGGTGCTATTATAGAAACAGACACATAGACCAATAAAATAGAATGGAGAACTTAACAATACATACATGCATTGATGGTCAATTAAATTTTCAACAAAGATGCCAAGAACACATAATGGAATAGGATAATCTCTTCAATAAATGATGTTGGGACAACTGTATATCCACCAGTTGACAAATGAACTTAGACACATATTTCATATCACACACAAAAATCAACATAGATTAAAGTCATAAAACTACCAAAGGGGGAAAAAAGGCAAAAAACAAAAATCAAGAAACAAAGAACACACAGAGGGGAAAAGCTCTATAACATCTATAATAGCAATTCAGGAAATGAATTTTTGGATATAATTCAAAAGCACAGGCCACAAAAGTGCAAATAGATAAATGGTACAATATCAAAGTAAAACAACAACAACAAAAAAACAAAAACAAAAAAAAAAAAAAACAGCCATGGAAACAACCAATGGGCTAAAGAGACAACTTATGGAATGGGGAAAATATTTGGAAATAATACATCTTATAAAGGGTTTGTATTCAAAACATAAAAAGAATTCAAACCACTCAATAGCTGGAAAAAATAATACAATTTAAATGTGGGCATTTATGAAAATATAACTTACAAATGACTAACAGACACATAACAAACTGTTCAAACTTACTGTCACCCTTGTTAGAATGGCTTTTATCAAAAGGACAAAAAATAAGTGCTGGAGAGGATGTGAGAAAAGGAGTAACTTTTTATACTGTTGGGAATATAAATTCATAGAACTATCAGGGAAAACAGTACAGAGTTTTCTCAAAAAACGTTAAAAATAGAACCACCATAATACTCAGTGATCCCACTTCTGGGATCCAAGGAAAAAGAAGTCAGTATATAAAGAAGAAATTAACTCTCCCATGTTTATTGCAGTATTATTCACTATAGTCATGATATAGATGAACTCTGAGGACATTGTGTTAAGTGAAATAAGTCCGGTACAAAAATATTTTATTTCATGACCTCCTTTATACATGGAGTCTAAAAAGTATTGCTCTTATAGAAGTACAGAGTAGAACAGTGATGACAAAGAGCTGGTTGAGAAGATGTCAGTCAAAGTATAAAAAAAATCTCAGGTAAACAATATGAATAAGTTCATGAGATCCATTGTACAACAGGGTGACTATTGTTAATAACAATGTGTTGTATTGTTGAAAATCAATGAGAGTATATTTTAAATGATCTCACAAACACAAAAGACAAGTTGTGAGTTAATACCTATGTTGCATACTTGATTTAGACATTCCCCCAAATAAACACATTTTGAAACATTATTTTGTATACAATAACTATGTATAATTGGTTATCAATTAAAGAAAGAAATAAAATTGAAACATTCATAAGTTTCAATGAAGAGTGTTGAAAAATTTTATCTCTGAAATCAGTTTGCTGGATTTGAGTCCCAACTTTACTTCTTCCTAATGATGAGAACTATACATCTGTCTTCTGGGGTTTTATCAGTTTTCATCAGTGGAGTTAATAATAGTATCTTCCACATAAGCTATGAGGATTAAATAAAATAATTCATAAAGTACTTGACAGACTGACTGGCACAAAGTTAGCTTTCTATAAATGTTACTTATGTTAATTTTTAGGAATCATAAATAAGATTTTTAAATACATGGGTTATCTGCTATCATCAGAACGTTTGCATGCTGGTTACATAGTGAGTTTTGCAAATGGAATGAATTTATATTCTTAATCAACTATTTGTATATGTTATTAATCTTTGCACCTACAGAGTTCCTAGAATTGCATGTCATAGGCATGAACAATTTTCTTATCTGATGATCAGAGAGATGAATGATAATAAGAACATTGCCTGTTGAAATAAAATGAAAATGCGTAAAACTTCATTTTTTTCAAAAAACATTGTTTTATTTATCAATTTCTATAAGATGAATCATACTTTTGAAGCATTTATTAAATTAAAATGGAATGAAATATAGTTATCCTGGAATTTCTGGATATTGGTCATACAAAGTGTACTTAAATTATATAGTAGTATGCTCAGATCTTATCCTACTTGCTAGTAGAAGTACCAATTAAATTCCTCCGGTCTTATTCTCTTTCCCTACACATCTAGACTGATCTGTACCATCAGATAGAAATTGGTCTCTGAAACATAGTCTAGTCTACAGCTCAGGTAAAAAAAAAAGCAGAATATGGTATGAAGTAAATGTCTTCTATTTAGCTTCCCTACCTTGGCAAATCTCTGAGTTATGATGTACTACCCTCACCTCACAAGTAAAAGTGATAACTCTAATTTGGGTGGTCAGAAGACTTTTCAGGACATTTCTTAAAGTGCCAGTAGGAAAGAAAATGTTCTGCTTTAGGGACACAATGCTGGCAGGATGTAATTTTGGGGCTTGTGGTCTATTTTCTCTCTTTTTTTTATTGGTTGTTCAAAACATTACATAGTTCTTGATATATCATATTTCACACTTTGATTCAAGTGGGTTATGAACTCCCATTTTTACCCCGTATACAGATTGCAGAGTCACATCAGTTACACTTCCACTGATTTACATATTGACATACTCATGTCTGTTGTATTCTGCTGCCTTTCCTATCCTCTACTATCCCCCCTCCCCTCCGCTCCTCTCTCTCTACCCCCTCTACTGTAATTCATTTCTCCCCCTTGTATTATTTTTCCCTTTCCACTCACTTCCTCTTGTATGTAATTTTGTATAACCCTAAGGGTCTCCTTCCATTTTCAAGCAATTTCCCTTCTCTCTCCCTGTCCCTCCCACCTCTCATCCCTGTTTAATGTTAGTCATCTTCTCATGCTCTTCTTCCCTACTCTGTTCTTAGTTACTCTCCTTATATCAAAGAAGACATTTGGCATTTGTTTTTTAGGGATTGGCTAGCTTCACTTAGCATAATCTGCTCTAATGCCATCCATTTCCCTCCAAATTCTATAATTTTGTCATTTTTTAATGCAGAGTAATACTCCATTGTGTATAAATGCCACATTTTTTTATCCATTTGTCTATTGAAGGGCATCTAGGTTGCTTCCACAGTCTTGCTATTGTGAATTGTACTGCTATGAACATCAATGTAGCAGTGTCCCTGTAGCATGCTGTTTTTAGGTCTTTAGGGAATAGACCCAGAAGGGGAATAGCTGCATCAAATGGTGGTTCCATTCCCAGCTTTCCAAGAAATCTCCATACTGCTTTCCAAATTGGTTGCACCAATTTGCAGTCCCACCAACAATGTACAAGTGTACCCTTTTCCCCACATCCTCGCCAGCACTTGTTGTTGTTTGACTTCATAATGGCTGCCAATCTTACTGGAGTGAGATGATATCTTAGGGTGGTTTTGAGTTGCATTTCTCTGACTGCTAGTGATGGTGAGCATTTTTTCATGTACTTGTTGATTGATTGTATGTCCTCCTCTGAGAAGTGTCTGTTTAGGTCCTTGGCCCATTTGTTGATTGGGTTGTTTGTTATCTTATTGTCTAATTTTTTGAGTTCTTTATATACTCTGGATATTAGGGCTCTATCTGAAGTGTGAGGAATAAAGATTTGTTCCCATGATGTAGGCTCCCTATTTACCTCTCTTATTGTTTCTTTTGCTGAGAAAAAAATTTTAGTTTGAGCAAGTCCCATTTGTTGATTCTAGATATTAATTCTTGTGCTATGGGTGTCCTATTGAGGAATTTGGAGCCCGACCCCACAGTATGTAGGTCGTAGCCAACTTTTTCTTCTATCAGATGCCTTGTCTCTGGTTTGATATCAAGCTCCTTGATCCATTTTGAGTTAACTTTTGTGCATGGTGAGAGAAAGGGATTCAGTTTCATTTTATTGCATATGGATTTCCAATTTTCCCAGCACCATTTGTTGAAGATGCTATCCTTCCTCCATTGCATGCTTTTAGCCCCTTTATCAAATATAAGAAAGTTGTAGTTTTGTGGGTTGGTTTCTGTGTCCTCTATTCTATACCATTGGTCTACCCGCCTGTTTGGGTACCAATACCATGCTGTTTTTGTTACTATTGCTCTGTAGTATAGTTTGAAGTCTGGTATCGCTATACCACCTGATTCACACTTCCTGCTTAGCATTGTTTTTGCTATTCTGGGTCTTTTATTTTTCCATATGAATTTCATGATTGCTTTCTCTATTTCTACAAGAAATCCCATTGGGATTTTGATTGGCATTGCATTAAACCTATAGAGAACTTTTGGTAATATCGCCATTTTGATGATGTTAGTTCTGCCTATCCATGAACAGGGTATATTTTTCCATCTTCTAAGATCTTCTTCAATTTCTCTCTTTAGGGTTCTGTAGTTTTCATTGTATAAATCTTTTACCTCTTTTGTTAGGTTCATTCTCAAGTATTTTTTTATTTTTGAGGATATTGTGAATGGAGTGGTTGTCCTCATTTCCATTTCAGAAGGTTTGTCGCTGATATACAGGAATGCCTTTGATTTATGCGTGTTGATTTTATATCCTGCCACTTTGCTGAATTCATTTATTAGTTCTAATAGTTTCTTTGTAGACCCTTTTGGGTCTGCTAGGTATAGAATCATGTCATCTGCAAATAGTGATAATTTAAGTTCTTCTTTTCCTATTTTTATGCCTTTAATTTCTTTCATCTGTCTAATTGCTCTGGCCAGTGTTTCGAGAGCTATGTTGAACAGAAGTGGTGAGAGAGGGCATCCCTGTCTTTTTCCAGATTCTAGAGGGAATGCCTTCAATTTTTCTCCATTCAGAATGATGCTAGCCTGGGGCTTAGCATAGATTGCTTTTACAATGTTGAGGTATGTTCCTGTTATCCCTATTTTTTTGAGAGTTTTGAACAAAAAGGGATGCTGTACTTTGTCGAATGCTTTCTCCGCATCTATCGAGATGATCATATGGTTCTTATCTTTAAGTCTATTGATGTAGTGGATAACATTTATTGATTTCCGTATATTGAACCTGCC
Source organism: Spermophilus citellus (assembly GCF_964194105.1). Lineage (NCBI taxonomy): Eukaryota > Metazoa > Chordata > Mammalia > Rodentia > Sciuridae > Spermophilus > Spermophilus citellus. Next base: position 37,127,592 of record NC_138198.1, read on the forward strand.
TTGCATCCCAGGGATGAATCCTACTTGATCATGGTGTACAATTTTTTTGATATGATTTTGTATCCGATTCGCCAGAATTTTATTGAGGATTTTTGCGTCTAGGTTCATTAGAGATATAGGTCTGTAGTTTTCTTTCTTTGAAGTGTCTTTGTCTGGTTTAGGAATCAGGGTGATGTTGGCCTCGTAGAATGAATTTGGAAGTTCTCCCTCTTTTTCTATTTCCTGAAGTAGCTTGAAAAGTATTGGTATTAGTTCCTCTTTAAAGGTTTTGTAAAACTCTGCTGTATACCCATCCATTCCTGGGCTTTTCTTAGTTGGTAATCTTTTCATGGTTTCTTCTATTTCCTCAATTGATATTGGTCTGTTTAGGTTGTCTATATCCTCCTGTCTCAATCTGGGCAGATCATATGACTTAAGAAATTTATCAATGCCTTCACTATCTTCTATTTTATTGGAGTATAAGGATTCAAAATAATTTCTGATTATCTTCTGTATTTCTGAGGTGTCTGTTGTGATATTGCCTTTTTCATTCTGTATGCTAGTAATTTGAGTTCTCTCTCTTCTTCTCTTCATTAGCATGGCTAAGGGTCTGTCAATCTTATTTATTTTTTCAAAGAACCAACTTTTAGTTTTATCAATTTTTTTCAATTGTTTCTTTTGTTTCTATTTCATTAATTTCAGCTCTGATTTTAATTATTTCTTGCCTTCTACTTCTTTTGCTGTTATTTTGCTCTTCTTTTTCTAGGATTTTGAGATGAAGTATGATATCGTTTATTTGTTGGTTTTTTCTTTTTTTAAGAAATGAACTCCATGCAATGAATTTTCCTCTTAGAACTGCTTTCAATGTGTCCCATAGATTCTGATATGTTGTGTCTGTGTTTTCATTTATCTCTAAGAATTTTTTAATTTCCTCCTTGATGTCTTCTATAACCCATTCATCATTCAGTAACCTATTGTTCATTCTCCACGTGATGCATGATTTTTCCTTCCTTCTTTTACCGTTGATTTTCAGTTTCATTCCATTATGTTCAGATAAGATGCATGGTATTATCTCTTTCCTTTATACTGGCTAAGAGTTGCCCTGTGACATAATATATGATCTATTTTTGAGAAGGATCCATGTGCTGCTGAGAAAAAAGTGTAACTGCTTGATGTCAATTAAGTCTAGGTTGTTAATTGTGTTATTGAGTTCTATAGTTTCCTTATTCAACTTTTGTTTGGAAGATCTGTCCAGTGGTGAGAGAGGTGTATTGAAGTCTCCCATGATTATTGTATGGTGATCTATTAGACTCTTGAACTTGAGAAGAGTTTGTTTGATGAACATAGCTGCACCATTGTTTGGGGCATATATATTTATGATTGTTATGTCTTGTTGGTGTATGGTTCCCTTGAGCAGTATGTAGTGTCCCTCTTTTTCCCTTTTGATTAACTTTGGCTTGAAATATATTTTATTTGATATGAGTATGGACACTCCTGCTTGTTTCCGAAGTCCATATGAGTGATATGATTTTTCCCAACCTTTCACCTTCAGTCTATGTATGTCTTTTCCTATCACATGCGTCTCCTGTAGGCAGCAAATTGTTGGGTCATGTTTTGTGATCCATTCTACTAGCCTGTGTCTCTTAATTGGTGAGTTTAAGCCATTAACATTTAGGGTTATTATTGAGATATGGGTTGTTCTTCCAGCCATATTTGTTTGTTTATGTTACTGAATATGGTTTGTTTTCCTCTTTGATTATTTTTCCCCCTTTACTGTCCTACTTCCCACTGTTGGTTTTCATTGTTATTTTCCATTTCCTCTTCCTGTAATGTTTTGCTGAGGATTTTTTGGAGAGATGGTTTTCTAGCTGCAAATTCTTTTAACTTTTGTTTATCGTGGAAGGTTTTAATTTCATCTTCCATCTTGAAGCTTAATTTTGCTGGATACACAATTCTTGGTTGGAACCCATTTTCTTTCAGTGTTTGAAATATGTTATTCCAGGATCTTCTAGCTTTCAAAGTCTGTGTTGAGAGATCAGCTGTTATCCTGATTGGTTTACCCCTAAATGTAATCTGCTTCCTTTCTCTTGTAGCTTTTAAAATTCTCTCCTTATTCTGTGTGTTGGGCATCTTCATTATAATGTGTCTAGGTGTGGATCTCTTATGATTGTGCACATTCGGCATCCTGTAGGCTTCTAGGATTTGGGATCCTGTCTCGTTCTTCAAGTCTGGGAAGTTTTCTCGAATTATTTCATTGAATAGATTGCTCATTCCTTTGGTTTGGAGCTCTGTGCCTTCCTGTATCCCAATTACTCTTAAGTTTGGTCTTTTAATGTTATCCCATATTTCTTGGATGTTCTGCTCATGGTTTTTTAACAGTCTTGCTGAGCTGTCTATGTTCTTTTCAAGTTGAAATACTTTGTCTTCATTGTCTGATGTTCTATCTTCTAAGTGTTCTACTCTGCTGGTAGTATTCTCAATTGAGTTTTTAAGTTGGTTTATTGCTTCCTGCCTTTCTAGGATTTCTGTTTGTTTGTTTTTTATAACCTTTATCTCCCTGTATAGTTGATCTTTTGCTTCCTGGATTTGTTTATGTATTTCATTGTTGAAGAGATCTTTCATTGTCTGATTTTGCTGTCTAATGTCCTCCTTGAGACTCCAGATCATCTGAAGCATGTATCTCCTGAATTCTTTATCTGACATTCCATCTGCTGCAGATATTACCTCTTCTAACATTGAGTTGACCTGCATTGCTTGTGGTCCTTTCTTTCCTTGTCTCTTCATACTGTTCGCGTTTCTTTCTGCTTACTGAGACTGTTGTGTTGTTGAATTTTCCCCCTATATATTTGTATTACTCTTGTATAGTTGCAAAATCTCCCACGCAGGCACGGGCAGGGGCTCTGCTCCTCCTCCAATTGGGGCACTGTGCCTACCACATCGGCAGGCCGCTGGGCCTGTTCTGCTGGTTGGTAGCAGGTGCGCCTACCTTGCAGGCGCGTGGGGCGGCTCTGCCACTCCCAGGTTGCTGGGCCTGACCTGCTGGTGGGTTGCAGGTCCGGCTACCTTGCAGGCGCGGGGGGAGGGCGCACACCTATTTGATTTAGACAGTTACGCGAAATGGAGGACATAATGCTTGGGATGAAAGTTGGGGGTAGGGGAAGGTAGGTGCTCTTGAAAAGAAAGAAGGAGAGGGAGATAGATAGCATAGAGGAGAATGGAAAAAGCAGTAAAACTTGGAAGGGGAGAGAGAGAGGGAAAAGGGAGAGAAAAAATTAAAATGAAATAGGAAATAAAATTAGGTCTTAGAGATCCATTTTCTTCTCTTCCCGTAGGCAAAGCTGTGCCCTCCGGGCTGAGTTTTGCCCTCAATGTGTCAACAGCAATCCCTGTAAGGCGGTTCCTGGGAGTCTCTCAATCCTGTTGGTCCAGAGCCGTTTCACTTCTACAGCCCCTCCTCCCCTTCCTCCTGCCAGCCAGCCAGGTCCTGCTCACCGGAGGCAGTTCCCCAAGGATTTGGTTACACTTTCAGCCCCACCGAGTGCTCTATTTCCCTAACTACTGAGCACTCTCGCTGTCATTCATCTAAGCCCCAGTGCTGTGGAGCTGTGGTCTGGGAGTCAATTGTTTAATTTTTCCGGACCCCTTTGGTGGGCACACCTTCGGAATCTGGCAGCTAAGACCATTGGTGTCGCTGCTGGTGGTAATAGGAGTTGGGGGTCGAGGATCCCCTCTACTTCCCTCAGCCCCTACAGTCACAACCACACTGCTGGCAGTAGGAGGAGTTGGGGGTCTGGAATGTCCTCTGTTTCCCTCCGCCCCTACCGTCACACCCTCTCAGTTCGCGGTTGGGGGATTTGGGGATGGGGAGTCTTCTCTGCTTCCCTCTGCCCCTACAGTCACGCCCTCGTCACTGGCAGTAGGGGGAGTTGGGGGTCGAGAGTCCTTTGGCCCTTACGGTCACGCCCACGGAGAGATTTTGAAGTTTCCCGGTTGTTTGTATCTGGTGTGGGTGGGAGTCACACACCTGCTAAAGTAGATTCCGCTGGGAAGGAATCTCTTTGGCCGAACTTTGGTGACTTCCCCTCTCTGCTATGGCGGGCCCCTGGCTCCTTGCTGGAGTGTCCGAATGGAGGGGTGGAACTGGCTTGTCTCTGGTCTGACACAATCTCTGGTTTTAGTTCCCAGTTCGCTATTTCGTAAAGGGTTGGTTAGATTCCCTTCATGCTGTCTGGGGGGGGGGGTGCTGTTCGCTGGGTGGGCGGGGCTGTTAGTAGAGCTGGGAGGGCACGGGCTGTCTGCTGGGCCAGGCGGGGACACTTCTCGCTGCGCCGGGCCGCCTGGGGCTGCCTGTAGATCCGGGCAGCTGGGGCCACGTGGCTAAGATCCGGGCGGGTGGGGTGGCCGTTCACTGAGTGAGAGCGGGGCCTCCCGGAACGCTGGGATGGCGGGTGCCATCTGCGGGTTCGGGCGGGCCGTGCCGCTCGGGGCCGCCGGCCGCTTTCTGAAGCGGCTGGTGGCTGCGGGACTGGACCTCTGCGCCTGCGTGGCCGGCCAAGATCCACTTGTCTGGGACAAACTGACACTTCTAATAAACCTACCAATTCCCAGCAGGCCCCCTCTTAACGGAATTTTGCTAGAAGTTCCTCAGTAGGTAGACTGCCGCTGTTCCAATGGGTCTTTCTGATCCCGTTAATGTGGAGACATTGGAATCGCTGCTTCCTCGCCGGCGGCCATGTTGGATCCCCCTCTATTTTCTCTTGATGCAGGGAGAAAGTCCTTATTTCTTCAAAAAGCAGTAGCCTGGCCTCCAGAAGAAAATAAATGAAAGCAATTGAGAATAAAGGATGTTATGGTTTGGATGTGAGGTGTCCCCCAAAAGCTCATGTGTAAGACAGTGTAAGAAGGATTAGAGGAGAAATGACTGGGTTAAGAGACCCTCAACCCAATCAGTGACAGGATTATCTTAATGGTAACTGAAGCTGGGTTGGGTGTGGCTAGAGGAGGTGGGTCATGTGGGTGTGCCTTTTAGTTATATACTTTGTTTCTCGGAGTGGAGTCTGTTTCTCTGCTTTCTGATCATCATGTGAGCCACTTCCCCCTGCCACACTCTTCTGCCATGATGTTCAGCCTCAATGAGAGCCCTGAGGAAAGGAGCCAGCAGCCTATGGGCTGAGATTTCTGAAACTGTGAGCCCCTACGTAAACTTCTCCTCCTCTACAATGGTTCTGCTTGGGTCTTTTAATCACAGCATCGAAAATGCTGACGAAAACAATGTAGAAACTTAGTAAAAATATGAAGCCATGTATGTGTTTGAAAACACTTTGTTCACCTCCTTTAGGGGTTCCCAATTATAGAAGCCAATGTATTTTCTTTCTTAATTCAAGTTTGAGTTGTATTTTTGTCTCTTTTCTACAGTAAACATCTTAGAGAAAAAATTGATATGAGCTAAATTTGAGTTATCACCTAGTACCTAAGAAAAGGAAATTAAACATTTTAAGGGATGTTATGAGGTAAAACTAAGATATCTTCTTCTTTTACTCATAGATTATTAAAAATATTTATTGAGCACTTACTATGTTTTGGAAGTTTTTCTTGAGTTGTTTAGGAGGTATCAATATACAAAGCAGGCTAAGATTCTTGCCCTTGTAAAAGTTTCATTTTTATGGAGAGAGAAAGATTATAGAAAAGCATAATTAATGTGTAATACACAGTTTATTTGAAGGTTATATTACTGGCAGATTATAAAGTGGTATGGGGAAAATATGGAGATAGGATCGTGGGTATCAGAGAGACTATTATGAAAATTTTGTATACAGGGATCAGAGTAGGTCTATTTGAAAATACAGCATTTGTGCAAACCTTTGAAGAAGGTGCAGGTGAAGAGTTTTCCAGTTGACAGTCAGCCTTTGTGTAAAGGACCCCAGAGGGAGTGCACACCTGGAATATTTGAGAAATGAATGAAATCCAGGGTGACTCTAACAGTATCAGTACAAGGAGAAGAAGGGGCAAACAGCCAGATTGCTGATGGGGGTCATCTTGTAAAGTGGCTTGTGAGTCATTTTAATTTTATTCTAAATAAAATGACGACTCATTGAGAATTCTGAACAGAGGAATGAGATGACTTCCAATTTGAAAGTAGACTGTGCTTCTCACTTGAGAGTAGCTCTTTTCAAGGAAAGTAAAGACAGGAGGAAAGAGATAAGTTAGGAAGATGCTTCAATAATCTAGGTGAGTAATATTGAAAACTTATCCAAAATGAGAGAAATGGGGTAGTGTACAACCATTAGTTACATAGATTTGAATGTAGAACTTATAGTATTTTTTTTCTTCAGGTTTGATATAAAGCATGAGAGGAAGAGAGGAAATAAGACTGCTCTCAAGATTATTGCCTGAATGGGGAAGTCTGAAAAGGGAAATCTTGGGGAAAAGATAAATAGATTCATTTGGGGCAGGGGTGTACCTCTGGCTACGGCACTTGCCTAGCACTTGCAAGGGCCTACATTCAACTAGCAGCAATGCAAAAACTAAATAAGCTTAATTCTGGATGCATTATATTTGAGATGCCCAGTAGACTCACGCGTCAGATGTTCAATCGACAAAGTTAAATATCAAAGTCTATGGATCACGACGGAGGTCTGATCTGGAAACAGGATAATGAAAGTGGGAACTATTGGCTAACAGATGGATTTTCAGTCACGAGAGTCTAAAGCCATCAAGGGAGTAATGATGGTGGATAAGTGAAGAAAACCAAGGATTGAGTCTTAGGTTATTCCACATCCAGGGCTCAGGTGGAAGCAGGGGGCCTAGCCAGAGAAATGGAAAGTGACCAGTAAATTAGAAGAAAAAAAAGTCTATTATATTGGAAAAGCCATAGGAGAATGCATTAAGGTAAAGGGAAGAATAAATCAAGTCGGAAAATGATTAGAAATCTAGTAAATTAAAAAACAAGAATTGAGCATTAGATTTAATAATGGAGTGGTTATGTGCAATCATGACCTTGACAAAGGGTCTTCTATGGCACATAAGGTGAGGAATGGCAAAAACATAACCAGAACAATCTGGCAAAGAAGTGGAGGAGAGCAGTTTGAAACAAACATCCCAGTCAAGGAGTTTCTGGCAAAGGAGGCAAAGACCTGGAATAATAGCAAAACAGGGTTTGGCTTTGCTTTTATTTCTTTTTTGTAATAGGAGAAAATATATGTAATCCCCCCCCCATCCCTCCCTCCTTCTCTTCTTAATGGGAACAACAGGAGAGAATAATTAATAGTGTAAGGGAGAAAGACGTTCTGGAGAGAAGTGCCAATAAAAACGTTGAAGAATTGACTTTATAGAGAGGAATGGAGAACTAATTGATGGTAAAGGTTGAGGAATCAGAGAATGTGAACTTAGGTGTTAGTAGGTAGAAGAGGGATAGGAGTCAATAGAATCCTTAATATCTCAATGAATTAGACAGCGAGATTGTTAACTGAGAAGGGGAGTGTGAGAGAAGGTCTTGGTGGTGCTTGTGAGAGGGGAAGACATAAAACAATTGCCTAAGAAAAAAAGAAAAAGATCAAAGGGGCTAAGGAGGAGAGTTACTGGGCATCATTAGAGGCTGATTTGAGATCCATGGGCATGCATTTAAAGAGGCCATTATTCAGGTTGTGTTTTGTTCCAGCTACATGCTGCTTTATGAACACAGGCACAGAGTAGAATGAACTGGATTAAACAGGGTTTTAATTTTATCAGATAAACAGCACAAGCAGAGAGAGAGGCAGAGAAGTGTGTGTATGCAGTTGAATAGTAATAGCCCATCAGGCAATTTACTAGAGAAGGAGGGAAAAGACAAGGGACAGTTAAATTTTGTATAATTGATAAACTGGTGGGGGGCGGAGTGGTTCTGGAAAGCCAAGGATAGTATTAAGTCAATGTACTGCAGTCAATGAGTTAGAAAGAGGAAAAACACTGCTTTGCTAAGAGAACTTAGCATACAAAGAACGTGTTGGGAATAATGGAGGGGTAACTAGTATAGAGGGTTACAAGTTCTCAAACATATGACCCTAGGAGTGAGTGGCTGATGTGTGGTGGGAAACATTTTCAATGGAGGAAAGGAAATTAAGGAAGTAGCCGATGAAGATACCTAAAATATCATTTGTATGTAAATTAAAATCCCAAAGAATTAAGGCAGATGTAATATAGTCAAGAACTATAATTAGAGAAGCTAAAAATTATTAAGCATTCATTAATACATCCTGAAAGAGGAGACTCGTAAACACTTTCAAAGGATCCCAAAGTTTTGGGGCCCTCTGTGAAAAATGCTCTGTTAGAGAACAATGATATATGGAAAAGATGGAAGAACAATTACATAATGACATTGTATATGAGACTCTGTCTCTTTTGATCCTTTTTTTAGGGTGAATTTAAGAAATTTTGAAAAATGATCAATGTTTCAGGAAACAAATACGTTTAACCTGAAGTATGCATATGCATATTTGTACTAAAACATTATATAGTACCTCCCTGATCTGTACAACTTCGTTTTAATTTATCAATTGGAAATAAATTTTAACTAAATTTTGGAAAATTTGATTATTTGGGTATAATTAGTTTGAGCATATCATGGTACAAAAACTTTGCACTCCAGTAAGATTGGCAGCCATTATGAAGTCAAACAACAACAAGTGCTGGCGAGGATGTGGGGAAAAGGGTACTCTTGTACATTGCTGGTGGAACTGCAAATTGGTGCGGCCAATTTGGAAAGCAGTATGGAGATTCCTGGGAAAGCTGGGAATGGAACCACCATTTGACCCAGCTATTGCCCTTCTCGGACTATTCTCTGAAGACCTTAAAAGAGCATACTACAGGAATACTGCCACATCGATGTTCATAGCAGCACAATTCACAAGAGCTAGACTGTGGAACCAACCCAGATGCCCTTAAATAGATGAATGGATAAAAAAATGTGGCATTTATACACCATGGAGTATTACGAAGCACTAAAAAATGACAAAATCATGGAATTTGCAGGGAAATGGATGGCACTAGAGCAGATTATGCTTAGTGAAGCTAGCCAATCCCTAAAAAACAAATACCAAATGTCTTCTTTGATATAATGAGAGCAACTATGAACAGAGTAGGGAGGAAGAGCAGGAAGAAAAGATTAACTTTAAACAGAGACATGAGATGGGAGGGAAAGGGAGAGAAGAGGAAAATTGCATGGAAATGAAGGGAGACCCGCATTGCTATACAAAATTACATATAAGAGGTTGTGAGGGGAATGGAAAAATAAACAAGGAGAGAAATGAATTACAGTAGATGGGGTAGAGAGAGAAGATGTGAGGGAAGGGGAGGGAGGATAGTAGGGGATAGGAAAGGTAGCAGAATACAACAATTACTAATAGGGAATTATGTAAAATTGTGGATGTGTAACCGACGTGATTCTGCAATCTGCATTTGGGGTAAAATTGGGAGTTCATAACCCACTTCAATCTAATGTATGAAATTTGATATGTCAAGAGCTGTGTAATGTTGTGAACAACCAATAAAAAAAAACTTTGCTGATTTTAGGGTTTCTTGTGTGGATTGTAGGTGGTTAGTATATCATGTCAGGTTTATCGGGTGACTTGTTTTACATACTTAGGACTAATGATGAATATGAAAACAAGCAGCAGTTATCCATTAGGACTTCTCTTGTTTTCTCTCTCTTTCTCTTTTTTGTTGTTGTTTCTGATTGAGAGAATGCCAAAGGGTATCTCTGAAGCATAACGTAATTCATCAGTAGCTGATACAGAAGGCAGTTGAGGATATAGATTAGTGAGATAAATTAGCTAATTTAGATAATATGATTTATTGTATAAATAAATAAAAGTCACCAAATGTGTATTCAACTGATACTCTTTGTCTGACAGAATTTAATTTTCTCTTTGAGGTTTCATTTCTATACAGCAGTAAAACTTTAATTTTCAACATTTCCATGTATATTCATCTGATTCAGTAGAGATTTTTGTTTTGTTTTGTTTGTTTTGTCCTATCAAATTAAAAACTATTTTCTCACTGGGCATGGTGGCACATGCCTGTAATCCTAGAGGCTTGGGAAGCTGAGACAAGAGGATCAAAGTTCAAAGCCAGCCTCAGAAACATAGTGAAGCCCATAGCAATTTACTGAGATCCTGTCTCAAAATAAAAAATAAAAATAAATAATAAAAAATAAAAAGAGGCCTGGAGATGCGATTCAGTGGTTCATCAACTTTGAGATCAATTCCTGGTTCAAGGAAAAAAAAACCCCTATTTTCTCATTTACTGTCCAATTGTAAGTTATCATGTCAGTAGCTCTTTCTTTTCCTCTGGAGTGCCAACATACAAAGAGTCTAGAAGAGAAAGGACCATGTGCATGGTCTCTGGCATTGATAGCAAGTTACCAGTTACTGAGATGGCTAAAGGCTAAGTGACTGAGATATAGTGACAGACAAAAACCATTCGAGGAGGGCATTTCATGGTGCTGGAATAAGATATTAGAAGAATTTCTACATGAATGTCAAAGTAGCAATGCATTATATAGGAGTATCATTACCAAAGAAATTAGCATAGACATGTAGCTGGCTTGTGCATTTGGGACCCCTGTGACTTCCTGGCAAATGGCTTTACTGAGGCTTTGGAAACTTTATTTTTCTCCCAGAGAAGAGGTCTACTTTGTAGCCTCTGATCATTGGGTACTCTTTCTTTGCTCCATGGCCATACAGGAAGTTGCCAAGCCATCTTATCTTTTCTGACAATATCTGTAGCTTATTTTGGGTACCTGGAATGGAATTAGAAGTAGAAGAAAAAGAAAAATGTAGAGTGGAAGCTAGTACTCAATATAATCTGACTCCAAGGTAAACTATTCTGAATTTGGTAATTTGATTTTAGGGTTTTTAGTCTAGGCTGACGGTGCCTCTGTTTCAAACCAGGTCCTTTATTTTGACTTTTGAATTACAGTAAGAGCTTTCCCAGAGCCCTGGATCACATAAGAAAATTGATTATTTTTTTATAATTATGTTTCTGATAAGTTTTAAAATGAAGATGAGAGAGTTCTTAAGGTGGTAATCATGTAGAAGAGATAGCCAGATACAGCCACATGCAACACCTCTCTGGGGCAGGTGGGATAAAAATGCCCAGTAGAATATAAAAACAATTTTTTCCCCAATTTTCTTACTTTCCTAACTCACCTGCCCTATTCTGTGAGTAGTAGTACTGATTGAATATTTGTTGCAGGAAGATGTACAAACATTTTGACAGAAACTATGGTTGGATAGCTAAATTTCTCATCAATTTGACAGGTCAGTATTAGCATGATGCTTGTCAACAAGCAAGAAGCCAGAAGATCCATATAAGCCAAGATAAGATAGGTTCACTTGTCCCTTTTCTTGTTCAAAAAGTGATAGGGGAAAATCTCAGAGAATCTGCAAATTATTACTGACATGGAATCTAGGAAGACCTGGGAACTGTTCTATCAGAGACATTAAAGGAAAAGAATCTGTGGTGTTCATTGCTCCGGCATATTGGGAAGACAAGATGCTCCATTTATAAATTATTAAAGTATTACTTAATATGATTTCAGTAATAAACTTAAGAAGTTTGTATATTATGTAACTCATTCATGTGTGACCTAATAATTTCTTCACATGGTTACGGATACTAAGCTGCTTGCTAAGGATGAAAATGTGTGGCAGCTCTACATAATTATAATTTCAGCATTAATTATTGATTGGGCAGAGTAATAGAGATAATAAGAGAAATATCCAGACAGTTTCACCTTCTGACCATTAATATTATCTTCAAGAAGGGAATTCAGGCCATTTGGACTACAGTGGTATGTGTATGATGAAGTATGGCTTACCATGAGCCTTGGGCTGCTCCTGAAGTTTGTGATATCAGATCCCATTAATTAATCCATCATGATTATTTTGCAAATTCACTTGTACTAGTTGTATTTTGGTCAAGAAGCCATAGCTAGAACAGACTTGGCAAGCAAGAAATGATTTAAATAAGATAAATCTAAAAGTTTAGAACTATTTTTATCTCTAAATGCACCCATATAATTTAAAAGAGTTTTGTGAAACCTATTAAATACTTTATACCCTGATGGAGGGGAGAACAGAACTGATAGTTGGTATTACTAGTTCTTGGTGTTATAAAAGCTATTATTGCTTTCTTTTCTTTGCTTATAATGAAATGGCAGAGATGCAAGTTGTTCCAATTTCTTGCTTAGAGTAGATAAAATGGTGATTATGACAGATAATGCTAGTCAGTACTGACTTTCTAATCCACTGAGGATTTCACTTTTCTCCATTGCTTGATATTATATGTGTATATATAGTCAAGCCACACATATAGTCTCACAGAGTACAATGTGAGACTTTGAAATGATTATGATTTCTGGGTGCTGTCCTTGAAAAGTGTAGACATATGCTCGATTTTCTTTCTCTCTTCTGTGTTTAGGAAGTAGTTTATGAGGATAGAAACCAAAGTAACCATTCTGAAATATGAGATGGAATCCACATGTTGAGACAGAAGAGTGAATCAGAAAGAGTCTAGATCTATAGTATTAGCCCTAAAGTGTTAAGTTGTGCCCAGTGAGAATGAATTAAATTTCCACTTATTTAAGCCATAACAATTGTGATGTTAGATTCAATAATTAAATGATAATTGTGCCTTTATAAGAGCGAATGGCATTGCTTATTTGGTCATTTATCATTCATTCAAGTATCATTTAACTCTCTAATGAGGAATCTAAACTCACATATAAGAATTTGTATTGTTTCTAAGTATTAGTAGCTGAGCATAGGAGATGGTGATTTAAAAATATATGTTGTATCATGCCTACTTCATGAAGCCTATGTTCTGGAAACCAGCTATAAAGATTAGAGAATTTGGGCCGGGGTTGTTGCTCAGTGGTAGAGCGCTTGCCTAGCATGTGTGAAGCACTGAGTTCAATTGCAAGCATCACATAAAAATAAGTAAGTAAATAAATAAACAAACAAATAAAATAAAGGTATTTAAAGAAAAAGGTTATGGAATTTGTTGTCTATTGTTTGTTATATTACTTCCTTTAAATGAAGGAAAATTTCTAGTTTCTAAGCATTTATTGATAATACATTAGCTCATTTTTTGGAGATAAATAAAATGAAGGGTTCAAAAAATAAGAAGGATGATGTTTCCTACATTTTATTTATTTTATTGAAATGCTAAACACCTCTCTAAATACTGTCCTGTTAAAGGAACTTACCCTGCAATTGGAAACTTCAACAGAGAATTCATATTCACACTATTTTATGCTAAACTAAAAATTTTGACAGTCACTAATGATACAGTAATGAAATAATAATAGGTCCAATTTTCTGGTTATACAAAGGGAGAAAATTGTTCTACTTCTTCAAAGTGTTGAGATAATTGGGGAAGATAGTTGGGAGTAATCACAATGGCTTACTTGATAAGAAGGTAGCAGTGATAATTTATTTTTTTTCTTTTGCATTTTGATTATCTCTATGATGATTAGTAAAAACAAATACTCAATTCATGATTGATTACATTTTATCATTTAATGAAAATCTTTACAAAGCTTATCACCTGCTAAATCTACTCTCAGTTAGCTATTTAGTTTACATTAGATGAAAACATCTAGTAGCATTAATTTTGGATAGGACATAAATATAAAGAAATCTAAGAGTTTTAGATAATTCACAAATGACACATTAGAATATTTGTGTAAAAAATATATTTTTAAGAATCTTACAATTTTTCAAGTCCCTCATTTTATAATGTGCCTCATTTCACAGAGGGAGAAATTGTACCTAATTTAGAAACAATGATTATTTTGGGGTTATAAATGAGTAAAATGAAGTAAAATAGAACTTAAAATATTTTAACAATATGACAGTGATCATCCCCAAAACTGTTTCTACTCTTTGAGTTAGAATTTTGAGCTGATTTATTTCTTCTTGTATTACAGAATAAATAAATTCATTTTGAGGTCTAAATCATTAAACAAATCTTAGTCTTTCTTGAAGATGTCATTGGCAATTAGAATTATTATATTTAGTTATTTCTAATATTTACTTCTTAAAGTAACTCTTTCATTTTGTTTTTTGAAATTTTAGTCGACTTTTGCAAATTTAAAAATTATATCAGGGCTGGGGATGTGGCTCAAGCGGTAGCGCGCTCGCCTCGCATGCATGCGGCCCGGGTTCGATCCTCAGCACCACATACCAACAAAGATGTTGTGTCCGCCGAGAACTAAAAAATAAATATTAAAAAAATTCTCTCTCTCTCTCTCTCTCTCTCTCTCTCTCTCTCTCTCTCTCTCCTCTCTCACTCTTTCTTTAAAAATATTATATCATAGGAAGATTAAATAGCTTTCCTAAGGTCATATCTGGCTGAAGCTAGAATTCAAACAGCAGTGTTCTGAATCCAAAGGCTTATTATTTTAGTGATATTCTGCAATTCTGAAAGTCAAGAACCTAATAGAATTCCAGGGTGGGTTGTGATTGACAGTCCATTCTTTTCTTTATTTTAAGTCTTATACTTTACATACATGATGATTATATTGGGATAAGATTTAGACCAGAGAAATTTTCAGTAGTCATCAAAATTGTCAAAGTTTTGCTCAAAACTAACACATTTTACTTGGTTTTCATTATTATAAAAGTGAACTAAAGAGGATAAAAGACCTAGAAATTTCAGATTGGTATCCTCTATCTAAATACTTAAACCTCAGCCTTAAACTCTACCAGATTTGATTTAATATCTACAGTGCTTATTTTTAATAAATGTTGTCTGATAGGCAATCATACCAACATTGCTACACAGAAGTTATTTTGGCATGTGATAGATGCTTGTAAAATACATGCTGTTTGGAATGATTGTTTTTACAAGTTATGGTATAATGAAGAAGGCTTAGTAATCCGGTAGGCCTAGGGTCCAATATTCTGTTGATTATTAGGGTCACTTAGATAATTTGAGAAGATTCTCTGATCCTACAGAATGAGAATTTAATATTAATATTATTAATATTTTCAGTCTATTATATTTTCAGTGAATATAGGGCCTACGTCTTGGGAGCCAATCTTTACCCCTCACACATTAGATACAGCACTAATCTCTAGGTTATATAATGAACTCAAAAAGTTTAACACCAAAAAAAAAAAAATAACCCAATCAATAAATGGGCCAAGGACCTGAACAGACACTTCTCAGAAGATAATATACAATTAATCAACAAATATATGAAAAAAGCTCATTCTTGCTAGCAATTAGAGAAATGCAAATCAAAATCACTCTAAGATTTCATCTTACTCCAGTCACAATGGCAGCTATTATGAATACAAACAACAATAATTGTTGGCGAGGATGTGGGAGAAAAGGTACACTCATACATTGCTGGTGGGACTGCAAATTAGTTAAGCCAATATGGAAAGAAGTATGGAGATTTCTTGAAAATTTGGGGATGGAACCACCATTTGACCAAGCTAACCCTCTCTTCAGTCTTAAAAGCAGCATAGGACTTAAAAACAGAATACTACAGGGACACAGCCACATCAATGTTTATAGCAGCACAATTCACAAAAGCTAAACTGTGGAGCCAAATTAGATGCCCTTCAATAGATGAATGGATAAAAGAATGTAGCATATATACACAATAGAATATTACACAGCAACAAAAGAGAATAAAATTATGGCATTTGCAGGTAAGTGAATGGAGTGAGAGAAGGTAATGCTAAGTGAATTTAGCCAATCCCAAAAACCAAATGCCGCATGTTTTCTTTGATATGAGGAGACTCATTCATAGTAGGTTAAGGAGAGGGAGCATGGGAGGAATAGTTGAACTCTAGATAGGGAAGAGGGGTTAGAGGGGAAGGGAGGGGGGCATGGAGTTATTAATGATAGTGGAATGTGATAATCATTATTATCCAAAGTACATGTATAAAGACACGAGTTAGTGTGAATGTACTGTGAATACAACCAGAGATATGAAAAATTGTGCTCTATATGTGTAATAAGAATTTAATACATTCCACTGTCATATATAAATAATTTTTTTTTAAATTTTTTATTGGTTGTTCACAACATTACAAAGCTCTTGACATATCATATTTCATACATTAGATTGAAGTGGGTTATGAACCCCCAATTTTACCCCAAATGCAGATTGCAGAATCACATCGGTTACACATCCACAATTTTACATAATGCCCTATTAGCAATTGTTGTATTCTGCTACCTTTCCTATCCCCTACTATCCCCCCTCCCCTCCCAACTTCTCTCTCTACCCCATCTACTGTAGTTCATTTCTCTCCTTGTTTATTTTCCCATTCCCCTCACAACCTCTTATATGTAATTTTGTATAGCAATGAGGGTGTCCCTCCATTTCCATGCAATTTCCCTTTTCTCTCCCTTTCCCTCCCATCTCATGTCTCTGTTTAAAGTTAATCTTTTCTTCCTGCCCTCCCTCCCTACTCTGTTCATAGTTGCTCTCATTATATCAAAGAAGACATTTGGTATTTGTTTTTTAGGGATTGGCTAGCTTCACTAAGCATAATCTGCTCTAGTGCCATCCATTTCCCTGAAAATTCTATGATTTTGTCATTTTTTATTGCTGCATAGTACTCCATTGTGTATAGATGCCACATTTTTTTTATCCATTCATCTATTGAAGGGCATCTGGGTTGGTTCCACAGTCTAGCTATTGTGAATTGTGCTGCTATGAACATTGATGTGGCAGAATCCCTGTAGCATGCTTTTTTAAGGTCTTCAGGGAATAGTCCGAGAAGGGCAATAGCTGGGTCAAATGGTGGTTCCATTCCCAGCTTTCCCAGGAATCTCCAAACTGCTTTCCAAATTGGCCGCACCAATTTGCAGTCCCACCAGCAATGTACAAGTGTACCCTTTTCTCCACATCCTCGCCAGCACTTGTTGTTGTTTGACTTCATAGTGACTGCCAATCTTACTGGGGTGAGATGGTATCTTAGTGTGGTTTTGATTTGCATTTCTCTGACTGCTAGAGATGGAGAGCATTTTTTCATGTACTTGTTGATTGATTGTATATCCTCCTCTGAGAAGTGTCTGTTCAGGTCCTTGGCCCATTTGTTGATTGGGTTATTTGTTATCTTATTGTCTAATTTTTTGAGTTCTTTGTATACTCTGGATATTAGGGCTCTATCTGAGGTGTGAGGAGTAAAAATTTGTTCCCAGGATGTAGGCTCCCTATTTACCTCTCTTATTGTTTCTTTTGCTGAGAAAAAACTTTTAAGTTTAATTAAGTCCCATTTGTTGATTCTAGTTGTTAACTCTTGTGCTATGGGTGTCCTATTAAGGAATTTGGAGCCCGACCCCACAATCTGTAGGTCAGAGCCAACTTTTTCTTCTATCAGACGCAGCGTTTCTGATTTGATATCAAGCTCCTTGATCCATTTTGAGTTAACTTTTGTGCATGGCGAGAGAAAGGGATTCAGTTTCATTTTGTTGCATATGGATTTCCAGTTTTCCCAAAACCATTTGTTAAAGATACTATCCTTCCTCCATTGCATGCTTATAGCCCCTTTATCAAATATAAGATAGTTGTAACTTTGTGGATTAGTCTCTGTGTCCTCTATTTTATACCATTGGTCCACCCGTCTGTTTTGGTACCAGTACCATGCTGTTTTTGTCACTATTGCTTTGTAATATAGTTTGAAATCTGGTATTGCTATACCGCCTGATTCACACTTTCTGCTTAGAATTGCTTTTGCTATTCTGGGTCTTTTATTTTTCCATATGAATTTCATGATTGCTTTATCTATTTCTACAAGAAATGCCGTTGGGATTTTGATTGGCATTGCATTAAATCTATAGAGAACTTTTGGTAATATCGCCATTTTGATGATGTTAGTTCTGCCTATCCATGAACAGGGTATATTTTTCCATCTTCTAAGATCTTCTACTTCTCTCTTTAGGGTTCTGTAGTTTTCATTGTATAAATCTTTCACCTCTTTTGTTAGGTTGATTCCCAAGTATTTTATTTTTTTTGCGGATATTGTGAATAGAGTGTTTTGCCTCATTTCCATTTCAGAAGTTTTGTCGCTGATATACAGAAATGCCTTTGATTTATGCGTGTTGATTTTATATCCTGCCACTTTGCTGAATTTATTTATTAGTTCTAGTAGTTTCTTTGTAGACCCTTTTGGGTCTTCTAGGTATAGAATCATGTCATCTGCAAATAGTGATAATTTAAGTTCTTCTTTTCCAATTTTTTTGCCTTTAATTTCTTTCGTCTGTCTAATTGCTCTGGCCAGTGTTTCGAGAACTATATTGAATAGAAGTGGAGATAAAGGGCATCCCTGTCTTGTTCCGGATTTTAGAGGGAATGCCTTCAACTTTTGTCCATTCAGAATAATGCTAGCCTGAGGCTTAGCATAGATAGCTTTTACAATGTCAAGGTAAGTTCCTGTTATCCCTAGTTTTTCTAATGTTTTGAACATAAAGGGATGCTGTACTTTGTCAAATGCTTTCTCTGCATCTATCGAGATGATCATATGGTTCTTATCTTTAAGTCTATTGATGTGGTGAATAACATTTATTGATTTCCGTATGTTGAACCATCCTTGCATCCCAGGGATGAATCCTACTTGATCATGGTGCACTATTTTTTTGATGTGTTTTTGTATTCGATTCGCCAGAATTTTATTGAGGATTTTTGCATCTAGGTTCATTAGAGATATTGGTCTGTAGTTTTCTTTCTTTGAGGTGTCTTTGTCTGGTTTCGGAATCAGGGTGATGTTGGCCTCATAGAATGAATTTGGAAGAGCTCCTTCTTTTTCTATTTCCTGAAATAACTTGAAAAGTATTGGTATTAATTCTTCTTTAAAGGTTTTGTAAAACTCCGCTGTATACCCATCCGGTCCTGGGCTTTTCTTGGTTGGTAGTCTTTTGATGGTTTCTTCAATTTCATCCTTTGATATTGGTCTGTTCAGATTGTGTGTATCCTCCTGACTCAGTCTGGGCAAATCATATGACTTAAGAAATTTATCGATGTCTTCACTATCCTCTATTTTATTGGAATATAGGTTTTCAAAATAATTTCTGATTGTCTTCTGTATTTCTGTAGCATCTGTTGTGATATTGCCTTTTTCATCCCGTATGTTAGTAATTTGAGTTCTCTCTCTTCTTCTCTTCGTTAGCATGGCTAAAGGTCTGTCGATCTTATTTATTTTTTCGAAGAACCAACTTTTAGTTTTGTTAATTTTTTCAATAGTTTCTTTTGTTTCAATTTCATTGATTTCTGCTCTGATTTTAATTATTTCTTGCCTTCTGCTACATTTGCTGTTGTTTTGCTCTTCCTTTTCTAGGGCTTTGAGTTGAAGTGTGAGCTCATTTATTTGTTGGTTTCTTCTTTTTTTGAGGAATGACCACCAGGCGATGAATTTTCCTCTTGAAACTGCTTTCATTGTGTCCCATAGATTCCGATATGCTGTGTCTGTATTTTCGTTTATCTCTAAGAATTTTTTGATTTCCTCCTTTATGTCTTCTGTAACCCATTGATCATTCAGTAATATATTGTTCATTTTCCATGTGATGTAGGATTTTTCCTTCCTTCTTTTATCATTGATTTCCAGTTTCATTCCATTATGATCAGGTAAAATGCATGGTATTATCTCCACCCCTTTATATTTACTGAGGGTTGCCCTATGGCATAATATATGGTCTATTTTTGAGAAGGATCCATGTGCTGCTGAGAAAAAAGTATAGCCATTTGATGATGGTTGATATATTCTATATAAGTCAGTTAAGTCTAGGTTATTGATTGTGGTATTGAGATCTATAGTTTCTTTATTCAACTTTTGTTTGGAGGATCTGTCCAATGGTGAGAGTGGTGTGTTGAAGTCTCCCATAATTATTGTGTTGTGGTCTATTTGATTCTTGAATTTGAGAAGATTTTTTTTATGAATGTCGCAGCACCATTATTTGGTGCGTAAATATTGATAATTGTTATGTCTTGTTGGTGAATGGTTCCTTTTAACAGTATATAATGACCTTCTTTATCCCTTTTGATTAACTTAGTCTTGAAGTCGATTTTATTCGATATGAGGATGGCCACCCCTGCTTGCTTGCGAGGACCGTGTGCGTGGTATATTTTTTCCCATCCTTTCACCTTTAGCCTGTGTATGTCTTTTCCAATCAGATGTGTCTCCTGGAGGCAGCATATTGTTGGATTTGTTTTTTTAATCCATGATACCAGCCTATGTCGCTTTATTGGAGAGTTTAAGCCATTAACATTCAGAGTTACTATTGATATATGGTTTGAACTTCCATCCATGATTGTTTATCCTTTTTTTTAAAAAAAAAAAATTTAGTTTGTTTCACCATGGTTGTCTTTCCCCTCGCCCTCTGTCTTTACTGAGGCACTTCCCACTGATGGTTTTGGTTATTGTTTTTCATTTCTTCTTCATGTAGTGTTTTGCTCAAAATGCTTTGCAATGCTGGTTTTCTGGCTGCAAATTCTTTTAACTTTTGTTTATCATGAAAGATTTTTATTTCGTTGTCATACCTGAAGCTTAATTTTGCTGGATACAGGATTCTTGGTTGGCATCCATTGTCTTTCAGTGTTTGAAATACATTGTTCCATGACCTTCTTGCTTTCAGTGTCTGTGATGAAAAATCCATTGTTAACCGTATTGGTTTACCCCTAAATGTAATCTGTCTCCTTTCTCTTGTAGCTTTTAATATTTTCTCTTTGTTCTGTATATTGGATATCTTCATAACAATGTGTCTTGGCGTTGGTCTACTGTGATTTTGTGTGCTCGGTGTCCTGTATGCATCTTCAATTTGTATATCTGTTTCCTTTTTTATTTCTGGGAAGTTTTCTGTAATTATTTCATCCAGCAGGTTACTCATTTCCTTGGTTTGAATCTCTGTACCTTCTTCTATCCCGATGACTTGTAAGTTTGGTTTCTTCATGTTATCCCATAACTCTTGGATGTTTGTCTCGTGATTTTTTACCAGCCTTTCTGAGTTGGCTAGACTCTTTTCAAGATGGTATATTTTGTCTTCATTATCTGACGTTCTGGTTTCTACTTGCTCCACTCTGTTAGTGATACTCTCAATTGAGTTTTTAATTTGGTTTATCGTTTCCTTCATTTCTAGAATTATTGTTTGATTATTTTTTATAATCTCTATCTCCTGATAGAGATGCTTAACTTCTTCTTTTATCTGTTTATGAAATTCATTCTGAATGTGTTCTTTCGCTGCTTGAATTTGCTGTCTTGTATCCTCCTTAAGGTTCCATTCCATCTGTCTAAGGTGTTCCTTGAGTTCTTTATATGACCATTTTTCTGATGACTCCACGTCCTCCTGAATATTTAGGCTGTCCTGCATTGTTTGTAGTCCTTTTCTTCCTTGTTTTTTGAAGCTGCTCATGTTACTTCTTGTTCTGTTTGACTGCTGGGTTACTGTTTACTCCTATAAATTAATTTGATGTTTGGGAGGAAAGGTATTTGAAGGGAAGGGGTGAAGTCACTAAAGAGAATGAGAGTAGGCAGGTAGAATTCAAGGAAAGGGGGGATAAGAGAAATGAAAAGACTAAAGAAGAAAAAAATAGGAACTAAAAAAGAAAAAAAATTAAAAAAAAATAATAATAATAATTAAAAAAAATAATTTAAAAAAATTTAAATTAAAATTAGTAGCAAAAAAAAGTTTTAAAAAAAAATATTTTGTAAAAAAAAAAAAAGAATTAATTAAACAACAAGAAAGAAATAGAGTTTGATTAACTTCTCTTCCAGTAGGTGGCACTTTGTCCACCAGGCCAAGTTTCTCCTGTCGATACGCAGGAACCAATCACTGTGCAGCAGCTCCTCCCAGACTGGGCGAGTCTCCAATCCTGAGTGTCTAGGGCCTCCTCTTGTGTCTAGTCACTTCCCACTTTTTCTCTAGCCATGCCCCTCTCACCACAATACTGGCTACAAGCCAGGTCTGCTGCTCCCGGGAGCCCTGTTTTCATGAACGACTGGGCACACTCTTCCAGTTTGCCATTCCCTCAGACCCTAAGTTTGTAGAGCTTGGGGCTGAGAATCCTCAGCGGATTTTACTTGCCCTCCTGTATCCACTTCCCCGTAGCTGGTGCAAGAGACCTCAGCAGTCAGCCCTGGTGGGAGCGGTAGATCCGCGCCGCGGGGACCCGCACCACCTCTGATTCCCTCGGGCTGGCTGTAGCACTCGTGGGAGAGCTGGGAGAGGCCCTTGCGGGAGAGCTGGGAGTGGCCCTTAAGGTTTTCCCGATGTGTGGAGAGGGAAGGCTGTGGGATCACACACCTGTAGCTGTCGGTTTCAACGAAGTTATCTCCTCCACAGCAGTCTGATGACGTTGTTTCCCTTTGCTGGGCTACCAATGTAACGGGTGGGTCCTTACTGTCTCTCCCAAGCCCCGTTTCAAACCTGTGGCCACTACTTATGAAGGCTCGGTAGGCATTTACCTTTGTATGATGAGAAGGGCTGACCAGTTGTTTCAGCAGGATGGATTAATGCCGAGTCATAGCTGTTTGTCTGCGGGAAGCAGGTGACCGGGAGTTTGAATTCAGCGGATCAGGGCTCAGTGCGTGTTCTCGGTTCACTTGGATTTTAAATTGTCTCTCATCTTATCAGCTGTTTCATTTAATTCGGCAGCTCATTCGCGCGGTGAAGAGTCTGCTCTATGATGCTCTGTGGGAGGCGGTGGCAGCAGCGGCGGCGGCAGTGGCCTTCGGGACCCCCGGAGAGGGGGTGCGGGTTGGGGGAGGGGAGGCGGCGCCTCGGGCTGCGGGGGCCGGGTACCGGACACGCAGGAGAGCGGGCGGGGTGGGGGAAAGAAATTGAAATCTAGATTTAGAGACTGAGCTTGGGAGGAGAGACAGCTGGGGAGAAGCAAGGCGGAGAGGCGGAGAGGAGAAGGAGATGGGGCCGATAGAGCCGTGCACCTGGGGCTGCAGCCTTACTGCTCGCGCTGAAGTCGTGATGGATTCCCTCCACCTTGGCTCATGACTTGATGTTTTCAATCACAGGCCTAGGCTCCGTCCCAGGCATCGGCTCCGCGGGGCTCCGGCGGTGCGGGCCTGGCAGCGGCGAAACCACACTTAGCCGCCCAGGGACCTCGGGGGTGCTCGAGCGGCGGGGGCCGCTTGGCGCGGGCGCCGCGGACTCGGCAGGTCCAGGTCCCACGTTGGCGACACGCCCTCCTCCTCCTCGCGCGAGGCGGGATGCGGCTTTGGCGCGGCCCGGTCCGAGGCGCCGGCGGCGGAGGTCGGGGTGCGAGGCCGTTCTGCTCCCTCCGGCTCCGGCTCCGGCGGGCCTGTGGCGGCGGTGGTGGGAGCGCGGAGGTGCGGGGCGGCCTGTTACCGGGCAGCGGGGAGGGACCGGCGGCGCTCAGGGGAGCGCGGCGGCACGGCCGGCGGCGGCGGCTGAGGCTCCTCTTCTTCTTTCCAAGCCGGCACTGTGATTTCTTCTAGTCCCTGGGGACCCTCAGTCTTCAGCTGAAATTGGGGCAGATGCTGCTACAGGAGCTGTGGAAAGGCTGATCTAAGCTTTCCACCGCTGCCCGCTGCATTCAAGCCGCCATCTTGCCCGGAAGTCTATTTCGGAAGTCATATATAAATAAATTTAAAAAATAAATTTAAAAAAGAAAGCATGCTGTATTAGAAAATCTACATGTTTTCTAAAAAGAAAAAGATTGTAAGTTAAAACATATGTTCTTTAGAAGTCTACAATCAGCCCTTTCAATTGCGAGAAACTGTGACATTCTATTTAAGCCAGAAAGCAGCCTGCTAAGAATTGTCATTCAATGCTGTGACCTTGTTTTTCATAATTGTTAACAGAGATTACATCTCCTATTTAAGTTGGAAATATCCGCTCCAAGTGCCACCTCTTCCTTCTTATTTCTCATAATCAGGGAAGAAGCCTGACATCACAGCAGTTACCATAGCCAGGAGCTCAGGATTTCTAAACTTAATTAGCTTCTGTAATTTATGTTTCATCATTGACATATCCTTCTTTAAATAGATCGAAGGCTATGCATATTTGAAATGAAATTTACACATTTAACAACTGAAAAAGACCGTTCATTTTATAAAGAAATTCATTCATTCCTAATGAATGATGAAATACAATCTCAATCATTCATTAGTTTAATGAATTGTATCTCTTAGAAATCAACTTACAATTGCAGGAGTGTACTAAGAAAGTATTATTTATAAAACTCTTATACCTAATAGTTGATCAAAAGAATTACTATAATACTATTATTTATAAAACTATTATACTTAATAGTTGACCAAAGGAATTACTTCAATTTTAAACATTTCATTTCACCAAATTACTACAATATGAATAATAGAGAAATTAAAAATAAAGAAAATTGGCATTGAGTTACTATTTCTCCATGAGTCATTCTTTTGTAATTGTTCCTTAAATACACACCATGACTTATGAAAAGAAAGCATTTCTAATACATTAAAACAGAACACCTTTTTCAAAATTGTATTTTTAAAAAGTTATAACTAGAATATTATCTATAGGATACAGAATATTTTACAAAAAGGAAATCTGCCAAATAAAACTCTAATGGAAGAGGCTTAATCCCTCTTTTACTCTCTGGGGGTTTAAGAGCCAAAGAATTATACAAATTTGAAAACTAGATATGTATCCCTCTAGCACATTGCCAGTGTGTTTTGTGCTTGTGTGTGCATGTATGTGTGTGTGCGTGCATGTCTCTGTGTGTGTGTGTGTGTGTGTGTACAGATGCCTCTGTGTGGAGGGATGTAGTGCTCATCTATTTGCCCCACTTTTTCTACCACTGCCATTTTGCTAATATTTGGTAACATGAACAACAAAAATTGAACACAGGAGATATAAGGCTCTGGAAGTATGTACTACTATTTATTCCATATTATATGGTTGAGGAGAAAAAATGAGAATTTATAAGGAGATTTTATCCTCCATTGATTTAGCGTCAGATAATTCAAATTTATTTTACTTGGTGATATTCAAAAAATTAAATCAGACTGGCCCAGTTATTGATCACATTTAATTACTGTTGCCATCTATAATAATTCCTTTGAAGCTGGGTGCGGTGGCTTACACCTGTAATCCCAGCAACTCAGGATGCTGAGACAGGAAGACAGCCAAGTTTAAGGCCATTCTCAGCAACTCACTAAGACTCTATTTCAAAATGAATAATAATAATAATAATAATAATAATAGTAGTCTGGGGTTGTTTCTCAGTAGTTAAGCCCCCCACCCCCGGGTTCAATCCTTGGTACTAAATAAAAAAAATAGTGATAATAATAATTCCTTTTATATTGAAATTCAGAATTTAGATGTTAAAATTATCCTGACTAAAGTTTTTGAATTTAAAATGTTACAATTAATCATTATAATACTGAGGACTTACTGAGCATGAACTAACATCCAGGGTGTTTAAATCTCTTTCTGTATATAGTCTTATTTAATATTAACAGTAGTTCTATGAAAATGTTATTAATTTTAAAGCTACTTTTTAGATGATGACCCTGGGACATTGAGAGGATAAACAAATTGTTCAAAATTTCTTCTAAAGACATGAGAATATCCATAATTAAGAAAATTCACTTACAAAGTATCATTTGCAAACAATGTAGGAGCCCTGAGATGCCATACTAAAGTAGATGATTTAATAAGCTGTGGAAAGAGACATGGGTTGAGTTGATAGGAAAACTACCTTCACAAAATAAGAAAAGTGAAGTGCTGTGACACTCAGTTGTAGATTTGTGGACTCCTTAGTTAGGAGATTAATAATCTCTTCTGCCTGTATCTGGAGTCTGCTACTTCAAGATAAACAACAAAGTCTTTTGTTACAATATATAATGATGATTCAGATTCAACCTTTATAAATTCAACAGAGAGGAATTATATTCTGATATATTTTAAATTTTATCTCAGCAATAGAAAAAAGGTGATGAAACTTAAATTCAAAAGATTTCTCCATTGGAAATTAACATGCATCATGTTTAAAAATTGTGTCATTTTTCAATATCAGTTAAAGCCACCGAGATTAAAATAATTCAAGATGTATTTTTACTTTAGGATTACTTCGAGAGTTTGGTGGATATGAAGAATGCTTTGTCTCTCTACTTCATCTGACCAGTTTTTTATTTATTATCTAAATATCTCCCAAAGGATCACTCTGCAGGACATTGTAGAAATTCAGACAAAGAACTTTAAAATGAACCAAAGCTGAGATCTCCTACATTCCCATAACACTTTAACTATATCAACAAATCAACCAACTAGTTTTCTTTG
Source organism: Spermophilus citellus (assembly GCF_964194105.1). Taxonomy (NCBI): domain Eukaryota; kingdom Metazoa; phylum Chordata; class Mammalia; order Rodentia; family Sciuridae; genus Spermophilus; species Spermophilus citellus. The sequence continues at coordinate 37,153,863 of NC_138198.1, forward strand.
ACCTTTTCAGAGATTGGAAATGTTTTTCAAATCTCAGGTATATTTTGCTTCTAGGGAACTTCTTCCTTCTTCTTACACAACAGAGTGGGTGCACCAGCCTCATAAATCAGTTTGCTGACCATCTTTTTTAAGGTTGAAACAAAACTAATCTTGAGTCAACTTACTTCTGTTCTTTCACTGTGTAATGTTTTAATTTCTGTGATCAGAAGCCATAAAGGATGTTTATAGTAGAATGAACCTAATAGATTAGGAGAAAGCCCCAGGGATATTATCTGACTGAATAAAAAATTTTCTTGCTTATTTTAACATCCATTGTACCTGAGGAATCTTCCTTTCACATCAAATAATTTAACTTTGTTAGGTGGGTTTTGTATACATAAATATTTGCAAATACCTGTATTCCTAACTAATGTTACATTTTCAACATAATCTCAATGCCATTTCCTTCTGAACCAGATGGATATGAAGAGTAAGAGATTCTAAGAGAGTTTAAAATGTTGAGTATTTCAAAAAATAAAAGATGATAAATAAAACAGAAATCCAGATGCCATGCTAAACAGAAGTAAAATGTTTTAATTACAGACAAATATAAAACTCTTTCCAGGCTTATCACTTAGAAAGAAGACAACATCAATTAAATCACTCTTTTGACCTCAGCAATTGTAACTTTGTCATTAGAAGATTGCAAAACAGAAACTTAGATACTGACTCATTAGCATTAATATAGTATGCTTTATTTTATAAAGCTCTTCTAAAAATAGCAATTCTTTGTATTGATTCATTTTATTATAAGAAGTTTAGAAGATAATATAACTGAATGTCAGAAATGTAAAGCACACAATTAGGTCTTGTATCAAGATTATTTTTGACAGTCATTCTTTGGGTCATTGCAATATATTATATTGTCAATGCATTTCTCAAGAGAATAAGTAATTTTAACAAGTCAATTTAGGAACATCAAGTACAAACTAATACATCATAAGAAAATTATAGCAATGCTATGCTAGGATTGTAAGAAGGTAGAATTTCTACTCCATAAAAATCTACCAATAGAGATGGTCATATTTTCGTTCTGTCTAGAATTCAGTTAGGAAAAGTCTGGGAACATAAAAAATGGAAAGGAGGACTTAAAAGCATTTACATGTATATCACATTTTTCCTAACGTAAAAGAACATGTACTTGAAAGTCAAAAAGATATTTGAATCTTGGGACTATTATAAATTTGGTGTACATTCATGGAGAATATATTTAAGCATGTTGAGTGTAAGTTTCTTTCCATTTTTAGCAGCAATGATAATAACATTTAACAATTATATTCTAGCAAATAATTATGTGGTTTTACATTACTTCAGATACCATCAATTGCTATCAATTATTGTTGTTTTTTTCAATACTTTAGCAGCCTAGAGTATATGGTTTGGTTACCATTATATACATTTCAGAATTCTATCTAAAAATACTGTCTATCATCAACTTAGGAATTTTGACTCAAGGTTCTCTCACTTCCCAGCTTTATGATCTTAATCAAGTTATTCAGTTTTTCTCAATGAGAGATTCCTGACCTTCAAAGAAGTCATGATATTTACCCTTAAATATGAATCAACATTATAATTCCACTTAAAATGGAAAAAACACTGTAAGAGAATGTTACTCTTATCTATGGTATAGTTTGGACATGGAATTTCATGTACTTAAAGACTTGGTCCCCAGTGTAGCAAGGTACAGAGGTGAGCCTTTTAGAAACTGATTGGATCACGAGAACTCCAACTTCACCAATTTGATGGATTAATATTACAAAAGTCTTGTTCCTCATCCCTTTCTCTCTCTCTTTGCTTCCTTGCTGTTAAGAGCTGAGTAGCTTTCCTCTGCCACTTCATTCCACCATGGATTCTGCCTCACTGTAGGCCCAATGAAGCCAGGTGACCATGGAGGGAAATCTCAAACACTAAGCCAAAATGAACTCATCCTCTCTTAAGTTGTTTGTGTTGGATATTTTGGTCAGAGTGAAACTGACTTATACAACCTACTGTCAAGAAAAAAAGTAGTTAGTGAGCAAAATAATAAAATTGAACTCATCAAACAGCTGAGATTGTAAGGCAACCAGGTAAAATGAATCCTAATGTTTAATTAACTCCTCCAAGTGTAAATAGAACAAATAGTTTTATTCTGAGCCAAATTAGAAGAGATGTGGCAGTCATGAAAGCAAATAGTAGCAGAAAAGCTGAACTTTTTACAGAGCTTTAAATTTCAAATGAGGTTATCCTGAGAGTTCTAAAGACTCATGTATCCTATACCAGTCTTCTGTTAAGATTCTTCATTAAATGTTCATAAAATAATCCAGTGAAAGGCAGAAGACCTGAGAAAGCTCTCTAATACCCGACAGTAGCACAGATGTGTGATACTAGGAGATCTTAGAGAATTCCATGAAACTCTGAGTCTTGCATGTGAATCAGGAGGTTATCATCTGTCTTAGAGGGCAGCCACAAACTCCAACTTATTTGGATCATACTTAAGAATGAATCAACCACTATCTGCCAATGGAAAAGAGCAGAAAACCCTCTGTTTACTTCAATTCCAGTAAAGGTCAGCAGCAATTGGGAATGTGGCGAAAATTCTGTCTCCTACACTTATACTCACCAAAAGGATTCTGCTGAAAGATAGGTAGAAAGCGTACTTGTGCCTGCAAACCTGCACAGAAAGAAAACAGATGTGTGTCTACATGGAAAGGAAGCCTCAAAACTCTCCAGATTCTTGGTTTCTCCTAAGAGCATAATGGAATTTCTATAAGGATCACATTAATTCTATTGATCAATTTTGTTGGAAATTATATCATTAAAATAGAAAGTCTTATTACTTCTGAATCTGAATATGGTTTATCTTTACATTTATTGAGGTGCTTTATATCACAACAACAGTTTTTAGTCTTGGGCATATAAATCAGGCACATTGCTTATCAGATTTATCCTTAAGTATTTTGTACTTTTTCATGCTATTTTAAATGGCATTGCATTTTTGTTTTCAATATCCAACTATTAGTTGCTTATGTATAAAAGTGTACTTGATATTTTGGTAGTAATTTGTATCACTCCACTCTACCAATCTCACTTAGTTTTAGAACCTTTTGTTTTAATTTTTTTATTTGTTGAGATATTCAACGTAGATCATCATGTCATCTGTGAATAAAGATAGTTTACTTCTTCCTTTACAATTTGTTTCCTTTTTTCTTCACTTGGCTTATTGTAACAGGTGAAATCTTTAGCACTTCATAGAAGGGGCCAGAGCGTCTACCTTTGTTGTGTTTGGTCTTAGGAAGAAAGCATACCAACTTTCACCATAAAGTATGACATTAGCTGTACATATTTTATAGATAATTACTTTGGGGGTTGATGATGTTCTTTTCTGTCTGTTCACTGACAGGTTTTGCAGGAGTCACTGTTAGATGTCCTACAATAATTTTTCTGGATTTATTGTGTTGAACATGTGGCTTATCTTTGATAGTATACTTTTATGGAGAACCATGTTGATTAATTTATGAAAGTGCAATCACCCTTACATTCCAAATATAAGTCTCAGTTGGTATATTTTGCATTTTATTTGAAATATTTCTATTTGTTAATGAAGTATATTGGTATAAGGGTTTTTATGTAAAAATATTTAACATTTCTGGTCTCATAAATAAGTTGAAGTATTCTCTCTTCAGTTTCCTGAAAGATTTTACATATAATTAGCATTATTTCCTTAAATAAATTTTTGGTAAAATTCCCTAATGAAGTCATTTAGGGATAATGTGTTCTTTCAAGTTAAGTGGTTGTGTCTTTCAAAGAGGTAGTGTCTTTTGAGGAATTTGTCCTTTATATCTATCTTTCAAATTTACTGGCACAAAATTCTTTACAGTAATTTTTTCTACCTTGAATATCTATGAAATCTGTACTGATACAAATAAACTGTCTCATTGCAGGTATTGACAATTTGTGTTTTAACTTTTTTTCTCAAATTCCAATTTGTCTGAATGTAATTTTTTAGAACAGTCCCTAATGATCCTATGAATTTTAAAAATATCTGTGGTGAATTTTCATTTTTAATCTCTAATTCTTTTGATTTGAGTGTTTTCTTTCTCCTTTTGATTAATTTTGCTAAGAGTTTATCAGTATTGTTTACCATTTCGATTAGCCAACTCTTTATTGCATCAATCCTTTGTACTGTTTTGTTATTCTGCATTTCATAAATTTTTGCTCTGATGCTAATTATTTCCTTTCTTTTACTAGTTCTGGACATAGTTTATTCTTAGTTTTCTTCTTATTATTGTTTGGTACCAAGGATTTAACTAAGGGGTACTTAACCACTGAGCCATACCCCCAAAATATATATCAAAATATACTTTATTTTGAAACAGGATCTCACTGAGTTGTTAGGTCCTTGCTAAGTTGCTGAGGCTGGCTTTGAACTCATGATCCTCCTGCCTCAGCCTCCCAAGTCATTGGGATTACAGGCATGTGCCACCACACCTGGCTTGCTCTTACTTTTCTTGAACCTTGAACATTAGATTGGCTTATTTGGGATCACTCTGCTGTTGTAGCTAATGTGTGCACACAACGCTACAAACTCTCCTCTTAGAACTGCTTTTGTAGTGTTTCAGAGATTCTAACAAGTTGTCCTCTGGTCTTGTGTGTTTCTAAATACTTAATTGTATTATTGATAACAAATATATCTCTATTCTTATACTTTTAATCAATTTCTGTTTTTAATATATTGTCATCAGCATATAATATAGTCTTGATTTTTAATATACATTCTGGCAATCTTTGCTTTCACTGAGTTAATTAGTTAATTAATAATTAATATCACGAGTGATAGAGTTGAGTTTAAATTTATCACCTTATTTTTGTGTATGATTTGTTTTCTAAAACTATATAACTTTGACAATTTTTACATTTTCATTCTCCATATGTTTTTAAAATATTTCTATTTGTCACTAAATTCAGGCAATTTGGCTGATAGCTTTAGTTCAGTTTCATGGGCTTTGTGTTTGTTGTAATTCTTAAATTTGTGAGTTTGTAGCTTTCATCAAGTTATAAATATTTCAATCATTGTAAATATTTTCATCAGAATTGTAAATATTTATTATTTTTTTTTCCTGTTCTCCCCCGTCCCTTTCCAGGGACTCCTTATGTTTCTTGCATTTTCCCCACTTTATTTTACAGTTAAACTTGATACTCTCTCCTCTCAAATAAGTAGTTGGTTTAGATTGTTCTCTCAGATCAGGACCATAATATGTGTTTTTTTGCTTGCATCTTCTCTTTAAGAGTGGTTGATGTAAATTATGATCTGACTTCTTAGTTTAGTCAATGCTAGATGGTATTTTCTGCCTAATTTGGTCTTAGCCTGTATTTTGCTGGATGTGTTGCACTGTAGTTTATACTACACGTAGGTTTTTATTGTGCATGCCATAGTGTTTCATGCATAATCACCTCAACCATAATTAGGGCATTTGTTTTTGACTAAGAAAACTTCATGGGCTTGCATCAAGAGACTATATGAAACTCTGAGTCCTCTCTTTGTTATGTTATATGAGAACAAAAGATTGCTCAAATTAAACTTGAATATTCATTTGCCAAACCATTATGTCCCATCAAATTTATTTTTAAGTAGCTCATCCCCAAATCAATGAGAGTATAGAAACATTTCAAACCAGAGGTAGATTGTCAGTGCTTTCTGTGCTTAGATTTCTCATCAATCAAAATAATATACATCTATACTCTAGGACATTAGTTTGGAGATACAATATGGAAGATTCTTCAATTCAGGAGATTCTTCAATTCCCTGCCACCTTATTTTTTACAAAACCCTTTGGTAGGATACAAGAGAAATTTTATTTTTCTTCCTTTTCTATTCTAGCAAGACCTTAAAGAGTAAACATAGGGTTTTCTATTTTCTGTATGTCATATTATTCTTTATGAATACATTAATTGAATGGAGTACATGTACCTTCATGCCTTTATTTAAGTTATGGGCTTATAAGAGAGACTGACTCAGAGACAAAGGAATATGAATCAGATGCTATGAAAGAACACTATACCTGTTCTCATCTAAGAAAATTAAATTGTGTACACATTAAAACTTTTGCATCCTCAATATTAATCTCTAAAACAGACAATTAGAATAAATGATTCCAAGTGTGTCTCATTTTATGATGCAGAGAGAAGTTTATTGGAAGCTTTTATCAGAATTCTAAATTCATACTGATTTATGTGAAACACTAACACAGCCAGCTGTGCAGATTGTTCTCCACAGCAAATGCTTTTGTAGGATACAGGAGAAATTAACCAACCTCCTAGGGGAGATGACACATATAAATGTGATCCCTTGAAGCCATTTGATCAATCTGATCTTATTCATTCAAGACAACATGAATAAAAAATTGGGGGAAACATCATTAGGGAAACCTTCTGAGACTTTGAAAATGTGGAAGTTGTAGCTGATATTTGGTGTCTCAAACCACCATGAGAGTAAGAATGGGGACATGATGACTGTGGCAAACTAATGTGCCTTTCATTCAGTCCCAAGTTGCCTCCCTTTAGATGCTTCTGATGTAGTGGTGGAATTCTTGCAACTATGCCTCAGTGGACTACCATATATATGGAATTTGACATTTTTCTCTCCTTTAGTTCTGTTTCGCCAATGCATAAAATTAAAGTTATACCATTAATGTCCCTTGTATGTTATTACACTAACACTGTCAGAAGTACCCAGGGTGCTGTTCATTTTCCCTGATGTTTGCCTCAAGGCAACCTAGTCTTGCTTCCAACAGCCTCCTGGTTTCTGCTGTATGCCGCATCTCTTGACAAACACACAGTAGATGACTGTAAAACTGAGCATGCCTTAAGCCTTTTATGTCCCATAGAGTTGGAAGTTAGACATTGTTTTGTTTTTTTTCCCCAACTGCTTTATTACAGCATGCTCTAATCCCAGGAATCAAGTATGAATCCATGGGACTTTTCCAGATGCCAAGCCCAGTGAGAGACACTAGGCTGTGTTGAAAATCAATGTTCCCCTCTAACTCTTGCCACTGTTTCTGACTATGAGTTTTGACAATCTTCTCTTAGAGTCCATTCTTCAGTGAAAATCTTTTCAGTTGCTTTTACCTATCTTAACGCTGTCCCTTGTACATGTCCAGAATCAGCCAAAAGTTTAGAAAAATATATTAACCAAATTGGAGAACACTGGAAAAATAACAGGCTTCCAGTAACAGAAAAATCAAGCACACCCACACCCACACACACATAACCCCTATGCACACACACACCCCAAGCACGTGTTTCTGAAGAAGTTTTGATGAACAAGTTCAGTGATTTTTTTCAATAAATGACAGGAAGCTCTACTTGTCTACAACATGAACAAAAATTCATAAGTATGAAGGTGAGATGAACAAGGGAGGGATAAAACAAGGAAAAATGTTCCCCAAACCCTGCAATCTTTGCCATTCTCACAAACTCTTTCATAGTAGTACTTGTGTATATAATATATAACATGCATTATTATATGTAAGACAAATATTTGTTGTTTCCTTTATAAATAACAAATATGCTGTCATTCTCCTCTTGAAATATGTATTCTACTTACTGTGAATTTTCCTTTCAAACATTTACCAAGTTCCAGATCTGACTTTTCCCAAGATACCCAACGTCTGCTCCAATTGTGTATATGTGTTCTCTCTTTGAATTCTCTGAAACCCCATAATTTTAATAACATTACATAGGATTGTAGTCCTATTTTCAATTCATTTTTTAAAATCCATGTATTGTTTTCATTGTTCATGGTATTTATCCATGTGATTGTCTTCTCCTTATCCCTATAGTCTCCTGTTTTGCCAACTATTTCTCCTTGTTCTTCTTCAAAACTTGGCATTAGTTCTATGACCAGAATAGAAAAGATTGAATACCTTGATTGATTTGTCCTAGAAAAATATAGATATAATATAAAAATAATTTTTAAAATATTCGGCACATCCTGGATAGAATACAAGGGTGAAAAACTTTTGGTGGTGAAGGCCATTTTCCCTCTCATCTTTTCTCTTTATCCCAAATATAACTATTTTCTTGGTAACAAAAACTATCATCCACTGTGTAAGGGGAATATAATAAGATTCTCCACTTAATGTTGAGAGCCCAAAGAATTTAACCAATAGTACAAAATGAAGAATCTGAAGTGTAAGAACAAATGAGAAAAATAATACACTGTACAAAAGGCAAATGCAAGAAATATAAATATGTGACAGCAGAAAAGCTATGAAGAAATTTATAATTATAAGCCCTTAATAGGATTAAAGGCCATAGTATAGTAACTGTGTAGGCCTATAAACCTCAAGTAAAGTTGTTTTGTGTTGGCAATGCCTTTAGGTGACAGGTAAAATCAAATAAAATATCCACACCTCTGTCAGGAATCAAAAATTTATTCACCAAAAAATAAAAATGCAAAGTCAAAATCATAAGACACAGAATGAGAATTAGCTAACTAACCAACAGATGAAAAAAAGAAGGTAAAATATTCAAGTATTAGAATTATAAAACTCAAAACGCAATATAGTTCTGTATAGTATGTTTAAAAACATAAAATAAATGCTTAATAATATGGGGAGTTTAACTAGCAAATTAAAAATTTAAGAAATCCAACAATGGGATCCTAATTAGAACAAGTTATACTCCATGCATGTATAATATGTCAAAATACATTCTACTGTCATGTATAGCTGAAAAGAACAAATACAAAAAAAAATGTGAAAAGAGAAATTGGAATAAAACATCCAAAAACTGATAACAAAATTGATGAATTAGGATGTAGAGCTAACATTGAAGGTTAAAGAGATGAAGAATTGTACAATATTGAAGAGCTATTAAGATTCATGTGGAACCCTGTGGGAGATCTAGCATAAACATTATTGGAATTCTTATAATAAATAGTGAAGAGAATTTGGAACAGAAGAATTTTTAAGAGATTATGACTAAAATATTCAAGAAAATGCAAATAACATCAATTCTAAGAAATCCAACACAGTCCAAACAAGATAAATAAAAAAAAGATATCCAGACACAAATGTCACACAGTCAACAAACACAATTCCAAAGGGGAAAAAAAGAGAAAAATCTTTAAAACAGGGGGTTAAGGCAAATCATGAAAACAAATTAGAATATCAGTTAGACTGACAGCTGACCTCACAGAAGCCAAAAATTCCAGAATATGATGGAAAATTATTACTAACATGTTGAGAGAATAAACTTACTGTTACCTTATACCCAGAAAGTGATTTTTTGATAAGTAAATAGAAAATAATACCTTTTAAACCAGCAAAACTTAAGGCATATTATAACCCTTCTCCATTGATAAAATAAAATCCTCTAAAGAAAATTCTAAGAGGTTTACTCAAGGGTGCCAATTCTCCATCCAAAGGTACAACTTTGTCCCACATAGGACTTTTGACAATACATAGAGTTATCATTAGTTGTCACAATTGAGAGGAAGATAGTACTGCTATCTAGTGAGTAATTACCATGTCTGGCTACTAACCATTCTACAGTGTACGGGACAACATTCCCAGCAAAGAATTATCAGGCCCACAATGTCACTAGTATTGAGGTTAAGAAACTCTAATTAGGGAGTGCAAGGCAGACTTAGTGAAGTGTGATATACAAAGAGGAGTATTAGATAAATATCATTGGAAAATAAACAGATCAATCTTAACCATCTTAGTGTTTTAGTTTGAGAGATGAAAATAAAGTTTATCATTTGCTTTTCCATATGCCTAATGGTATCATCAATTAAAAGTGATCAACAACAACATGAATTTTAAAAAATTAGTTTAAAAGCTTTCAAGTCTTTTGTGTTGTTTTTTTTTTTTAAGCAGGAAACTGGAGAAATTAAATAGCTTTAGACATCATTAATATAGCAAGGTAGAATAGTTAAGGGTTACAACTTAGAGTAAAAAAGCAGGGGAAAGTGGCAGAAGAAAAATATCTAAAAGAAGGCACAAAACAAATAAATAAACAAAACAGAAAAAAGACAAAGCACCATTGGATCCCCTCAAATAAAACTTTTTAAAGATGCCTAGATTTGCATTTTCTTTCTAGTCTCCTCAAAGACCATTCACTAGTTGACCTATTTCAGTTTCCCAGATTTTTTTCATTACAACAGAAACGATCATCATGTCACTTAAAGTAATGGGCAATCTACCATCTTCAGCTTATCTGACTTTTAAATTACATTTGCATCTTTGCCTAATCCCTTTTTTGAACATTGTCTTCCTGTGTATTCACATTTCCCTGTCTTTCTCTGAACTCCCTTTCTGCACTTTCTCAGTTTAACTTCTCCTGAAGGCTAATTGCTACAAGCTCATCCACTTTCATGGTTTCAGTTACCACCAATTTGTTGAAACTTTTTTTTTCACAATACCTTTATTTTATTTAGTTATATGTGGTGCTGAGGATTGAACCCAGGACCTCACACATGCTAGGCAAGTGCTCTACCACTGAGCCACAACCCCAGCCCTTGTTGGAACTTTTAAGTATATATTTCTAAGTCAGATTCCTACTCTAAGTTCTAGGTCAATATATCATTTTTAGTCTAACTTTTTTATTTGTATGGATTTTAAAGACATCAAAATCAACATGTCTAAAATGCAATTCATTAACTCCTCTCTCAAATCTGATCAAATTATGACTAATATTTTAGTCATAATCTCTTAAAAATTCTTCCTTTCCAAATTCTCTTCACTATTTATTATAAGAATTCCAATAATGTTTATGCCAGATTTTCTTTTTTTGCCTTAGTAGAGTAACATAGTGTAATAATCTAGGCCCTTAGGATTCATAACTGACCCTCCATGTCCTCATTCCTCATACTGTGATCAAATTCTGCCAACACTAGTTACAAATGGCACCAAAAGGAGGCTTTGGGGATTTAAATTACACTTTGCAATGATGTTCAGCAATATCTCCATCTGTTCTAAACAAATATACCATCTAAATAAAACAGTTCTTGCTACTGCAAATTTAGCTTCAAGTTAAATCTTTCTGGGACTTAATTGCTTCAGTTAAGTCTCTATCATAAAAATTCTAATGTCACCATTGACTCTCTTAACTATCTTTCAAATCCCTTCTCTATACTGAAACTCCAAAATCTAAAAACAATTCAAACAATTCAAAATCTATCCTGTCCTTTTTCCTCTTAAAATCCTTCACTAGAAAAAAAAGAAGAAGAAGAATCCTTCACCAAATCCCCACTGCTTTTAGAAAGAAAAAAATAATCTCAAAAATTAGCATACTATATGCACATACTATATGCACATAATATCTAACACTAGCCTAGACTCTAAAGACATCACTAATTTTAAATTTGTGTCTCTCTACGTCTGACTTTATGACTCAACCATAGCAAACCAGTTTTCAGAATTTTAAATTTGCTGTTCTCTGCCTACATTAAACAATTCATAATCTCAGATGGGATAGGCACTAAAAGTTCTACCATCAACTGGTCTGTAAAATTTTAAAGAAGACTTCCTTAAATCCCCCATATGACTCATTATTTCCATTATAAGCACTCTTATTATGTCTTTTTTACTTTTTTATGGAACTTTTAAAAATTCTATACATATAATTGACTAATATTTTCCCACTAAGTGGTAAACTCCCTGAATTAAGGGATATGTCTGCTCTACTTACTATAGACTCAATGTTTAACAAAATGCCTTTATAGATTAGATTTACCTACTCATCCTCTTTTTATACTTCTAATGCCAGCTTGTCTCATAAGTAGCTACTTTGAATACAATTCCCCAAAACAAATAATGATAATAATTACTGTTATTATTAATAGGCAGGGGACCACTTATATTTATGTTCAGGGGAAAAAGTCTCTAATGAAAACATAATGTTCTATAACACAAGACTGTCAGAAGATGCACTCAATTTAAATTAATAAACAAAATACAGTTTCTCACTGTGAAACATAGACTCTTGTAGTTTTATTGCACTCCGGTCTTCTTCAGGAACAAAGAGTACTTTCTTTACATTTGCATAATAAAAGGACTCACTGAAATGTATCTTCCCAGAACAAAGGAACATTATGCTGGAGAGGTAAAATTCTGTTTTAATATAGAAGGCAGATATTGGTGGAAAATTTTAAGTTCTTTCTCAAATATCAGCCTTCACCCATCCTTTCACCTATTAGTCCTTCACAGAGGGTCTCCTAGTGAGTATGTATAAATGTATATTCATATGTATGTATTTTTTGATGTGTGTATATGGGTTTGAGAATTATGTCTTTTATTATGTATGAGTACTGTATGTTATGTGATTGTATATGTGCTTGTGTTTGGATATGGGTATGTGTATATTGCTTGTGTCTGTGAGTCAGTTTATCATTTCTGTGACCAACACCTGACAAGAACAACCTAAAGGAGGACAAGTTTATTTTGGGCACATGATTTCAGAGGTTCAGTTCAGAGTCAGCTGACTCCAATATTCTGGGGCTGAGGTGAGGCAGAACATTATGGCAGAAGGATGTACCATAGGAGAGCTGCTCAACTTATGGTAGCCAGGAATCCCATTAAGTGAGGAGCCAGGGACTAAATATATTCTCCAAGGATATGTTCCCAATGGTCTACTACCTCCAGCCACACCTCACCTTCGTACAGTTACCACCTAGTACCCCTATTCAAATTATTATTCTATCAAGTGGATTAATCCACTGATGAAGTTATGGTTCTCATTATTAACTTAAAGACCAATTTCCAAACTTTTCTGCATTAGGGATCATGGATTCAAAATATGAGCTTTCCAGGAGGAATTTCTAGAACCAAAACTATAACATATATGTTCAAATGGATCTACTGTAAATAATAACATAAAGATTATTTATAGGTATTAATGTTCTTGTTACCGTTCTCTGTTAAAAAGTTCTTTAAAGTGATCATGTATTGCTTAAAAAGTAAAATAAAATAAAACCAAACATTAAAAGTCATAACAAAAAATTTTATAAGTTCATTAGGTAAAAGTTTCATTAGGTCAAAGTCAATTGGCTTGGATAATATTTAAATAGCAATAGAACAACTTCTATCTCCTGATCTCCTTTAGCAGCTAGACTCCTTTCTTGGAGAATAGCCTCTAATGCTCTCTTTCACTGAGGAAAATTCTGAAATTTATATTGGTAGAATTCAGTTCCTAAATTATCTCAGAAACCATCATTCTTAATTTACCATTGCAAACATTTAAAACTTCTCAATTTTCCTTCCTGTTCTCTCTTGGAGTTTTGCATGCTACTTCATTAATGTGAGTGTATCAATAGGCAAATACACACTATCTCAGTGAATGGGCAACTTGCACTTTCTATGAACTCTATAAATAAATTGGTTGACTATGTATTTCCCCGTAGACTCAGCATCCTTAGCAAAAGCCAAAGACTCTTAACTTTATCCTCTCAGTTTTTCATTGTGTCAGCTATAACTGCTTTGGGCCTTGGCTTTACTGCAACACTAACTCCTCATTCTGCAAAAGGCAGAAGGCTCCACCTCTTATGTTTTCTTCATTGAGGCTTCTTAAAGAAGCCTGGAGCAACTGGGATTCATAAGGGATCACAAGGGATTGATTATAAGGGATCTACATCTTGCATCATTGTCTTTATTTAAAATTTTTCCTGCCTCTACTTCTGGAGTCAAAGACTGAATTAAATTTGTATACTGTTGAAAAAGTTAAAAAAACAAAAAGCTAAGCCTCTATTTCCTCTGTTTTTCAACCTTCACTTTTAGTGAAACATCAGAATCTAGAAATTATATGTATATGTAAATTATATGTATATAATCACTTAATTTACATAATTATATGTATGTGTGTATATGTATGTACATGCTATAGTTTCTTAAATTCCCCTGGAGAATTTAAGACAAAAGAACAACTTAGTTTTTTTCAGCAAAACCACCTGAAAATAAAGAAAACTGATTTTTTTCTGAAGTCTTAAATTCTAAATGATGGAAAAAACAAGAAACTAGAAGAGAAAATCATAAAAACAATGGAAATTAAAAATCATATGGACAATTGATACTTGTTAACAAATAAAGAATTTGTTCTTTGTTCCTGGTTTCAGACAGGGAAATTCTCAAACACTGGGAATTTCCCTAGTGATAGAATTGTCTTTGTTATTCATGACACTTTGGATCACCACTGAGTTTAGGTTAATAAGGTGATGCATGGTGATCCCTAGATAATTTCATGATGGGAGCTGGTCACTCAAAAGACCAAAGACTAAAGGATTGAGATTGCGAGTTACCTGACTTCTGAGGAGGATAAGGACAGTAAATTGAGTTGAATGAGCTGGATAATGATAAATCATGCCTACATGATGAAATGCCAATAAAATCTCTGGACAGTAAGCTCATTAGAGATTACTGGTTGATGAACACATCAATGTGTACAAGGGTGATATATCCTGATTCCACGAGGAGACAGCACAGAGCTCTCTGTTCAGGACCCTGCCACACCTTGTCTTACACATGTCTTCATTTGACTGTTTCTGCATTTATATTGTTTAATAAAATTGCAATTAAATGCATAGCACCTTCTAGGTTCTGAAAGTCATTTCAGTGCAATGTAGAACCTGAGAAGATTATAGGAACCTCACAAATTATAGGCACTAGAAGAGATATGAGAATAGGCTAGAAACCTCTTGAACTCATGGACAATTTCTGAAGTGAGGGCAGGCTTGTTGTACACTATGACATTTATCTTGTGGGGTCTCTACCAATTCCATGTGATAAGTGTCAGAATTTAATTACAGCATACCCAGTTGGGTTTGGTGTCAGAATAGTACCATATTAAGTTGGTCCTGAATTGCACACTTATTATTTTATTTTTGCATTTTAACATGTTCAAAAATTGAAATGCATTTTACAGTTGATGGTATGACATCCATTAAATGATACTTTTTTGGTATGTCATATATTAAATGGTAGTTTTTTTTTTTCTTTAATGGAATATAAATTAAATGATGGAATTTACAACAGAAGTTAAGATTTGAGGAAATACTAAAAGTAACTAAGCAATACTCTTCAAAAACCTACTTCTCTTAGAAGTCAGGGAAGGTAAAAACACATCTTACTCATAGAAAATCATTAAAACTCATAAAATTCATGTGCTTTTGAATTTGAAGATAAAAGAGGTATAGGATTAAAATAATAATAATGAGGAAAATCAATTTTAGACACAGTCAAGAACAAGTCTTTTAGGAAAAATGTGGGGGTGGGGGAGTTTTAAGTTACCATGTTCACCTTGAATTATGAATGTTAAGACCATAACTCCAGCCTGCTGTTGCCTCTGAGCTTCCAGAATGCTGCCAGTAGAAATGTTACATTCTAAGCTAAGAAAACATACTCTTTGGTTTATTTGATAAGCATAAGATAAAGATTCTGACAGGAAAGTTCTCTTTAAAACATGCTTTCTAGATCAGTACAAGACGTTGTGGATAGCCCTGGCTTGCATCTGTTAACTTCATGTAGTAATTAATCCAGCCACCTTTTACTCTCCAAATAGTACTGGTTTCAGCCAGAAAATATATAATAAATTTATCTAATAGTAGAATTGAAAATTATCAGAGCTTCCAGTAAACTCTTCACTTTTACCATCAAAATATTAGCCGACATCTGAAGAAACACTAATATGTAAAATAGGGACAAAATCTAACAACCAAACCTTATGGAGACAGACATGAATAAATAAGAAAACACCGGTGTGGAGAAGAAAGCTTCAAAAAAATGTTAGTATCTCAAAGAGGTAATACATTGATTCTATGAGTCAAATAAAACCTATTGTTTTTCTAGGAGGGAGCTTTGGGGAAAATGGGGGAGGGGGAAGGAAAGAAAGAAAAGGGAAAGAGATGGAAGGAAGCAAGGTAGGAAGTCAATTAGTTGGTCAGGCAGTCTTGGAGGTTAAAAAATAAATAGAAGAAATGAAATATTCATTAGAAGCAATGAAGATAACTTTTAAAAAATCAAGAAAGTAAAAGCACAAAGATTGCAAACAGATGAGAAAACACATTAAAATTAAAGGACAAGTTTGGACGGTTACATATTAAAAAAAAATCTTCACACTTCTAAAAAAATGCTTTTCAAACCTATAATTCTACACACACACATACACACACACACACAAATCAATAAAATTCAACCTTCTCAAGTCATTTGTATCTAATGTATCATTGATTGCACTATGCATTAAAATAAAATGTATAATATTTTGTAAGGTTGAAGATAGGCTTAAGGTTGCCTATTTTGGCAAAGCAATATTTTATAGATAACTTCTATGACTCTCTCTTCCCACATCCCATGACTTCACTTCATAGTCTATTTCTTTATCTCATCTGTCTTAATCTCTGAATTTGGCTTCCTTTCAGTACAGGAGTATTTAGTTGATGCTTAAACACTAAAACTATGTCCTATTTTGTCCCAAGCATCATAAAGTAGTTTTTACTCGATGAAAAAAAAAAAAACATATCAAGTAATTGATAACATTATTAAACATGGATAGAGTCTGTCTTGATTCCAAAGCCCATTTTTCTTGATTGTTTTGTTTTTGTTCCTGCTATTTTGAATATGGTAAATAAGCATTTATTTATGTAACGAATAGGGCTAATTTGTTCAAGTACATTCCATTAATAAAATTTTTTATGACTGCGTCTTTGCTTATGTCAGAATACTAAGTCTCCATGGATTGTGTATCATGCTGGGTAATATTTTGTTTGCCTGTAGTGCAGATAAATCATCCTTTCAATTTCTTCATTTGATCTTTAAACAATCAAATTTAAAATTCTCAGGATTATTTATTTAAATTCCTTAAAGACAAAAAGAGAGTTTATTTTCTACCCCATAATATGTGTCCAAACAACTTGGGACATTAAGCAGATTTAGTGAGAAATAATGTAAGTACAACTTATTATGAGACACCCTGAGTTCCCCTTAGATTGTTTCCATGTACTTAAAATAATTAACAACATTAACCTTAATAATAAGTAGAAATATTTGGACTGAAAGGAAAAAGTGGCTATTCCTTCCCACCTTACCTTAAAAGCAATTGTTTAGCTGCCTAGAATGAAGTATTTGGAGAGGATACATGCTAAGAAATTCCTTGTTCCTCAAATAACAAATAATTTGTCTAAACAACACCAGCACAATAAATAAATTATGCTAATAAAATAGAATTCCCTTCTTGTTTTTATTTAAATATTAAATATTCTAAGAAGACGTCTGGCTTTTTAAAACTAAACTACAATACACTTGGAGAACAGTTGAATTGACAGAATAAACAAATAGCTTTAGCAATATTGCTATTGAATAGAAGCTCCTTGTGAATGGGCATAACAAATATTTCTCACTTGACAAAGATTATATACTAAAGAAACCCAACTGCTGATCAGAAAGGTAATAGAAATTCAGCCAGTAAAACCTGGAAACAACGGAGTCTTGGAAATGCACAAGTCCCACCATTTGTTGCTCCTGCAGATGCTGTGATAAGTGTTCAATCCACAAAGTAAAAAAAAAGAATAAACAAATATATTACACTTTTGTTTCATAATGGCCTCCTGCCCTTATTATCTCTCAAGCAGAGATTGACAGAGCATCTGAGGGCCAATCTCTAAATGTGCAGGTTACCTCCCAGTGAGATCCACCTGCACTCAAGGGAATACATATTTTCATTCAGCAAATCTCTCACTACATTGTGTCAAAATCGAACATTTTGCTTTTTGTATATTGCCAACAACCAAGAATTTAAAAACCTTTGTCGACCTTGACAACAACCATTCATGCTTTTTTTTTTTTTCCCCTGACAGCCATGTAATTGGTAAGAGGCTGAAATCAATAATCCAAGCAAAAAGAATAAATGGTTTACTTTGTGTGGAGAGATGAGTTTTGTGTTTGGAGCCATTTCTCGAATATTGGGAGATGATTCAAATTGGATCATTTTTAGTGCTCCAATTTGACTTATTTACTCATTGAAAACTATTAATAATATTTTCATTTTGTATTTTTTTAGGATGCCTTAACTCCTGATGTAGCCAATCAGCTTTCCAAGAAATCACAACTTTGCACAGCCATAGATACAAAAGCTTTACATGAGAATTTGCCATTTTTTTTTTGAAAAATCAAAAGGGTCCCAAAAAATCTTGGTTTATACTGATCTGGAAAAGTTTCACAGAGGTAATCCTTGAGATGGGTTTGAAGTAATTATAAGCAGTATTATATTGAAGGGCAAATAAAATTAACATGTATTGACATATGCATACTCACTGTGCTAGAGCCTTTGTTCAATCTATTTTTGCCAATTTTGCTAACAACCCAATGAGGAATTATTATCTCTGATTTACAATTAAAGGAATAAAAGCCCAGATGGTTAATTAACAAAAATGTAGATTACCAATGAAAAAGTGGCAAAACTGGGATATAACCCCAAATATTCTTCAATCCATACATCATGGAAATTTCCATAAAGAAAGAAGTGGAACCCTCATTTGTATCTGATGATCTCTTTAAAGTAAATAAGTATCTCATAAGGAATGTTCCAAACATAAAATGAAAAATTAATACAGGTTATGATATACAGGAAATCATTCTATAATTCTCCTTACTTGTTTGTATGTTTTAATTATTTCAAATCAAAATTAAGCATTTTATTAGTTAAACACATAAAAATTAAAAATCTGCAAACTGTGCTTACCAAGATATTTTCAGGATTGATGAAAAAAAATATACTGGAAAGTTTTCAGGGTGAAATTCTTCATGAGAAGTTAACAGGTCTGTTTCCAGAGAGAAAACAAAATAAGAGCACTAGACATTTCATTTAAAACAAAATCACAGCACATTATTAGCAGATTCCAAAGGAAAGAAACAGAGATTAAAGAATATAATAGTAGGCCAAAATATTACTTATATGGAGAATTAGGTTAGGACATTTTTGATAAAGTTTCAGAGAAGACCATCCATGGGTCTGATATCAGGATCAATGAATCTTCAGTTAAGATAGGAAGATAATCGTGTGATTGGGAATTTGTGTTTGTTAAGAATTTTTTCTGTAGTACACTAGATTGCAAACAAACCCTTAGTAATAACTAACCACCAAAGTTTTCAATGATCTCATTGTGAGCATAAACAAGATTATGAAATGCATTTAGAATTTGACAGTTTCAAGTAAATAAAAATGAGGAAAGATCTGAATAATACAACCAATTAGCTAAATTGCATAAATTACTTTGAAATAATAAACCATTTCTACAAAGAGAATCACACTTTTTTCCTTACTCATAAAATGTCTTCCTTTTAAATTTCATATTCATCTTAATAAATTTAAAATTTATTAAGGAAATCTTAATAAATTTAAAATTGTATTTGTTTTATTAGCCACATTATATGATTTATAAAATAAAAATAGAATGCATGATGGATGGAAAGAAGACAAAAAAACTATTGTATAAAAGTTGAGAAATGATTTCCTAGTTGATATCAAGAGAAGACTCAAAATAGAAAGTATAAAATATATATAAATATGTTATAAAGGAAGACATTTCAAGAGAATGCCTATGGGACACAGTTAAAGCTCTACTAAAAAAAATAATGTGATATGCTTGTGTTCTTTTGGAATTATAGAAGAAAGACTGAAAATATGAAGCAGAAAGTCAGCTGAAGGAATATAAAAAAGGAAAAACTACTAAAAATATACAAATTAAAATAAAGAAAATTTAAAGATTAAAATAGAAATTTAGGAAAATAAAAATGGAAGGTAGTAAAAAAATCAAAAGCTAATGTGTTAAATAATGATTAAGTATACTAAATGAAGTACTTACTTTTTCAAATAAGACAACATAAAATTTACAAAATGTCAAAAATAGTCATTCATAACCATGATTATTTAACATTTTAAAGAACACCTTTTTGTACATCACAAAGAGAAAATTAATACTAAAAGCAGAGTATGATTTTTAGCAAAAAAAAAAGTTAACTACTGAACTTGACTCAAAAAACATAAGAATTAAAATCAAGAATCAATAAATGAGATGGACTCAAACTAAAGAGTTTCTTCTCAGCAAAAGAAACAATCTGTGAGGTTAAGAGAGAGCCTTCACCTTGGGACCAAATCTTTACCCCTCACAGATCAGGTAGAGCACTAATCTCTAGGGTATATAAAGAAATCAAAATGCTAAACACCAGGAAAAAAAAAACAACAGCAACAAATAACCCAATCAATAAATGGGCCAAGGACCTGAACAGACACTTCCCAGAAGATGATATGCAATCAAACAACAAATATATGAAAAAATGTTTATCATCACAAGCAATTAGAGAAATGCAAATCAAAACCACTTTAAGATTTCATTTCACTCCTGTCAGAATGGCAGCTATTATGCATACAAACAAAAATAATTGTTGGTGAGGATGTGGGGGGAAAGGTACACTCATGCACTGCTGATAGGACTGCAAATTAGTGCAGCCAATATGGAAAGCAGTATGGAGATTTCTTGGAAAATTGGGAATGGAACCACCATTTGACCAGTTATTCCTCTCCTTGGTCATACTACAGGGACACAACCACATCAATGTTGATAGCAGCACAATTCACAATAATTAAACTGCAAAACCAACCTAGATGCTCTTCAATCTATGAATGGATAAAAAAATGTGGCATATATACACAATGGAATATTACTCAGCAATAAAAGAGAATAAAATCATGGCATTTGCAGGTAGATGGATGAAGTTAGAGAAGATAATGCTAAGTGAACTTAGCCAATCCCCAAAAACCAAATGCCAAACGTTTTCTTTGATATAAAGAGGCTGATTCATAGTGGGAGAGGGAGAGGGAGCATGGGAGGAATAGATGAATTCTAGATATGGCAGAGGGGTTGAAAGGGAAGGAAGGTGGTATGGGGCTATAAATGATGGTAGAATGTGATGATAATTACTATCCAAAGTACAGGTATGAAGACACGAATTGGTGTGAATATACATTGTATACAACCAGAGATATGAAAAATTGTGCTCTATATGTGTAATAAGAATTGTAATGCATTCTGCTGTCATATATAAATAAAAAATAAAAAATAAATAAATAAAACAGTAGTAAAGGCACACTAATACAAAAAGTCATATAATTTTTTTTCTTTTTTTTATTGGTTGTTCACAACATTACAAAGCTCTTGACATATCATATTTCATACATTAGATTGAAGTGGGTTATGAACTCCCAATTTTACCCCAAATGCAGATTGCAGAATCACGTCGGTTACACATCCACAATTTTACATAATGCCCTATTAGTAATTGTTGTATTCTGCTACCTTTCCTATCCCCTACTATCCCCCCTCCCCTTCCCTCACATCTTCTCTCTCTACCCCATCTACTGTAATTCATTTCTCTCATTGTTTATTTTCCCATTCCCCTCACAACCTCTTCTATGCAATTTTGTATAGCAATGCGGGTCTCCCTTCATTTCCATGCAATTTCCCTTTTCTCTCCCTTTCCCACCCATCTCATGTCTCTGTTTAATGTTAATCTTTTCTTCTTGCTCTTCCTCCCTACTCTGTTCATAGTTGCTCTCATTATATCAAAGAAGACATTTGGTATTTGTTTTTTAGGGATTGGCTAGCTTCACTAAGCATAATCTGCTCTAGTGCCATCCATTTCCCTACAAATTCCATGATTTTGTCATTTTTTAGTGCTGCGTAATATTCCATGGTGTATAAATGACACATTTTTTTTTATCCATTCATCTATTGAAGGGCATCTGGGTTGGTTCCACAGTCTAGCTATTGTGAATTGTGCTGATATGAACCTAGATGTGGCACTATCCCTATAGTATGCTCTTTTAAGGTCTTCAGGGAATAGTCCGAGAAGGGCAATAGCAGGGTCAAATGATGGTTCCATTCCCAGCTTTCCCAGGAATCTCCAAACTGCTTTCCAAATTGGCCACACCAATTTGCAGTCCCACCAGCAATGTACAAGTGTACCCTTTTCTCCACATCCTCGCCAGCACTTGTTGTTTGACTTCATAGTGGCTGCCAATCTTACTGGAGTGAGATGGTATCTTAGGGGGTTTTGATTTGCATTTCTCTGACTGCTAGAGATGGTGAGCATTTTTTCATGTACTTGTTGATTGATTGTATGTCCTCCTCTGAGAAGTGTCTGTTCAGGTCCTTGGCCCATTTGTTGATTGGGTTATTTGTTATCTTATTGTCTAATTTTTTGAGTTCTTTGTATACTCTGGATATTAGGGCTCTATCTGAAGTGTGAGGAGTAAAAATTTGTTCCCAGGATGTAGGCTCCCTATTTACCTCTCTTATTGTTTCTCTTGCTGAGAAAAAACTTTTTAGTTTAAGTAAGTCCCATTTGTTGATTCTAGTTATTAACTCTTGTGCTATGGGTGTCCTATTGAGGAATTTGGAGCCTGACCCCACAGTATGTAGATCGTAGCCAACTTTTTCTTTTATCAGATGCCGTGTCTCTGATTTGATATCAAGCTCCTTGATCCATTTTGAGTTAACTTTTGTGTATGGCAAGAGAAAGGGATTCAGTTTCATTTTGTTGCATATGGATTTCCAGTTTTCTCAACACCATTTGTTGAAGATGCTATCCTTCCTCCATTGCATGCTTTCAGCCCCTTTATCAAATATAAGATAGTTGTAACTTTGTGGATTAGTCTCTGTGTCCTCTATTCTATACCATTGGTCCACCCACCTGTTTTGGGACCAGTACCATGCAGTTTTTGTCACTATTGCTCTGTAATATAGTTTGAAATCTGGTATCGCTATACCGCCTGATTCACACTTCCTGCTTAGAATTGCTTTTGCTGTTCTGGGTCTTTTATTTTTCCATATGAATTTCATGATTGCTTTATCTATTTCTACAAGAATTGCCGTTGGGATTTTCATTGGCATTGCATTAAACCTATAGAGACTTTTGGTAATATCGCCACTTTGATGATGTTAGTTCTGCCTATCCATGAACAGGGTATATTTTTCCATCTTCTAAGATCTTCTTCTACTTCTCTCTTTAGGGTTCTGTAGTTTTCATTGTATAAATCTTTCACCTCTTTTGTTAGGTTGATTACCAAGTATTTTATTTTATTTTATTTTTTTTGAGGATATTGTGAATGGAGTGGTTGTCCTCATTTCCATTTCAGAGGATTTGTTGCTGATATACAGGAATGCCTTTGATTTATGCATGTTGATTTTATATCCTGCCACTTTGCTGAATTAATTTATTAGTTCTAGTAGTTTCTTTGTAGACCCTTTTGGGTCTTCTAGGTATAGAATCATGTCATCTGCAAATAGTGATAATTTAAGTTCTTCTTTTCCTATTTTTATGCCTTTAATTTCTTTTGTCTGTCTAATTGCTCTGGCTAGTATTTCAAGGACTAAATTAAATAGAAAATGAACAATATGTTACTGAAGATGAATGGGTTACAGAAGACATAAAGGGGAAATTAAAAAAATTCTTAGAGATAAATGAAAATACAGACACAACATATCAGAATCTATGGGACACAATGAAAGCAGTTTTAAGAGGGAAATTCATCGCCTGGTGGTCATTCCTCAAAAAAAGAAAAAAAAAACAACAAATAAATTAGCTCACATTTCATCTCAAAGCCCTAGAAATGGAAGAGCAAAACAACAGCAAATGTAGCAGAAGGCAAGAAATAATTAAAATCAGAGTGGAAATCAATGAAATTGAAACAAAAGAAACTATTGAAAAAATTAACAAAACTAAAAGTTGGTTCTTCGAAAAAATAAATAAGATCAACAGACCTTTAGCCATGCTAACGAAGAGAAGAAGAGAGAGAACTCAAATTACTAACATATGGGATGAAAAAGGCAATATCACAACAGATGCTACAGAAATATAGAAGACAATTAGAAATTATTTTGAAAACCTATATTCCAATAAAATAGAAGATAGTGAAGACATCAATAAATTTCTTAAGTCATATGATTTGCCCAGACTGAGTCAGGAGGATACACACAATTTGAACAGACCAATATCAATGGATGAAATTGAAGAAGCAATCAAAAGACTACCAACCAAGAAAAGCCCAGGACCGGATGGGTATACAGCGGAGTTTTACAAAACCTTTAAAGAAGAATTAATACCAATACTTTTCAAGTTATTTCAGGAAATAGAAAAAGAGGGAGCTCTTCCAAATTCATTCCATGAGGCCAACATCACCCTGATTCTGAAACCAGACAAAGACACCTCAAAGAAAGAAAACTACAGACCAATATCTCTAATGAACCTAGATACAAAAATCCTCAATAAAATTCTGGTGAATCGAATACAAAAACACATCAAAAAAATTGTGCACCATGATCAAGTAGGATTCATCCCTGGGATGCAAGGATGGTTCAATATACTGAAATCAATAAATGTTATTCACCACATCAATAGACTTAAAGATAAGAACCATATGATCATCTCGATAGATGCTGAGAAAGCATTCGACAAAGTACAGCATCCCTTTATGTTCAAAACATTAGAAAAACTAGGGATAACAGGAACTTACCTTGACATTGTAAAAGCTATCTATGCTAAGCCTCAGGCTAGCATCATTCTGAATGGACAAAAGTTGAAGGCATTCCCTCTAAAATCTGGAACAAGACAGGGATGCCCTCTCTCACCAGTCATATAAATTATGAAAACATTAACAGGGTACTTTGTAGTGTTGTACAGAAGTAGTTTAGTCATTTTCATTGTCATGTTCAATTGCAAGATTAGATTACTCTTTATTCATTATGCTACAAATGGATATTTAATTTTCAGTGACTACTTCAGATGATGTTATGATATTTCTATGTGAAGTCAGTTTGTCTATTGTTTTTTGATGTCCTCTTCCTAAAAACTTTAGGCTTCCTCTGATTGTCCACGTTTGTGTCTGAACAATAAATAATTTCTCCTCTTTAACCCATGAAATTAAAAGCTTATTCTTAAGCTTATTGCCTCTGCACCTCATTCTCAATCCCCCAAAAGAAAATTAGGCACACAGGAGACAGGAGAAAAATAAATCCAGACATATGATAGTCATTGTAAGAACATAAATTTGAGGAAAAGTGTCATGAACTTCCAGCTAGATAAAGTGTCTATTAAAAGGGAGCAAAAGAAATACTGAAATCTGACTTCTCAATGGAAACAATGTACATAGCAGAGCAATACTTTTAGACTATTAAAAGATGCAGCAGAAGTTAAAGTTTCATATAGCATGTACTTGAAATATGTGACAGTGAAATGAATATATTCTCAAACAGAATACTTGCCAATTTTATTTGAGCCAGAATGTAAAATTTAAGAATGAAGAAATTAGGGTGAATAAATAATTTGGTAAATAGTATTTAAATAATAAAAATTGATAACAATAATAATAACCTATAATGGTGATCTACACTCTTGACATGGATACCACTTGTGGTGTAGGAGAAAATTTCACATGTTCCTGGAGGGATACATTCATTTAAATATAGATTTATTTTAATATGCATTTGTTAAAAAAAGGACTAGACCAACAAACTAGATTGTCTTAGAGAAAATTTAATAGGATATATTTATTTATGTAAAAATATTAGGCAATATATAGTCCATATGATATTTCAGCTTAATTAAAATAAAGAAAAAATTTAGGTGTTGGCAAATGACTGCATATTTTGAAACATTTATTTCTAATATGGCCATTACTTCTAAATAATAACATTTCCTTCATGATTTCAAAAACATTTGAGCAACATTTGTCATCTAGTACACAGTAAATAAAAGTTGTAATTTTTTATTATATGTTGAAAGAAGAATAAACAAAATGACTATTGGAAATCTCCTCCAAGATTTATTACTGCCAAAATAATTTAAAGTTTTATGAGCTGAGAATGAGATCTTGTTGAGAATCTGAGATAATGAAATAAATGAAGGCAGATAACCCAAGTCCATGAAGAAGGAAAAACAGCACAAGTATAGATATGAAAGACTGCAGGCAGTGACAAAAATAGATAAGCAAACAATATAAATAAAGAGAAACAAAAAAAGGGGAAAAGAATATGAAGCCATAAATCTGAATTGAGGTTCATTTGAACCAAAAGTCTACTACAACACTAAATATCAACTCATGCTTAAGAATCAAAGTAGTGGGTTACAAAAGTCAGTAATTGCACCTATAATTCAGAAGCATATCTCATTGTGTGCAAAGCACATTCATATCAATATTATTGTTTTTCTTTTTTTCTGTGGTGCTGGGGATTGAACCCAGGACTTTGTTCATGTGAGGCAAACACTCTACCAATTGAGCACACTCTACCAATTGAGCTATATCCCCAGCCCATTAATGGTTTTGGATAAACTTTGTTGTAGTGAACCTACATATTCATACATTTTGAGTCTTGTTTCTGTCACTGTGCAACCATGAATTATGTAGTTTTGTTTACAGAACCTGACAATTCTTATTTAAAATTTTGGAATATTTGTAATAAGTAATAAACAATGACTAATTAACAGGCAGGGGTATGTAATAAGTGTTCCCATTTATAGGATGTTAGGGCTCACACTTACGGTAGAGTTAGGGTTCCATCTGTGGCCAGAAAAAGCTTGAGTATTGAGTTAATTTCTTAGAGATGTGATTTTATATAAACATTGGGCCCACCATGTTTCACAAGAGCTTTATTTGATGAAACAGAGCTCCTTTTTGACTAGGAATGCATTTGTAAACAAAATGAACACTGAGAAATCCACAAGTATTAGCATATTAAACATGTTTAAATAATGCAAGGCCCCATAGGAAATTGCAGGGAGGGAAGTTAGTGGATGTTTTGATCTGAAACAAAAACAGAATATATAAAAATTTATATAATGTAACTAAAGAATGCTTAGAGCTATAAATACTATATTGGCAAGAAATAAATCAATCTCTTTAGTGTCCATATTAAGAGTACAAAAATTAGGGAAAAAAAGCACTAAATCCAAAGCAAATAGAGGGAATAATAAATATAAATACAAGAGTGAAATCAAAAACATATAAAAGAGAAAATATATCACATATTAATATACTAAAGGTAAACAAAATTAAATGATTATTGCTACATATATAGAAAAAACACTTGACAAAAATCAAGACCCATTTGTGATTTAAAACCAAACAAACAAAATACTCTTAGCAAGCTAAAAGTAAAAGACAACTTCCTAAACCTAAGGAGAGGACAACTGCTCAAAACTAAAACTAATATCATACTTAACCATGAAAAACTAGACACTCTCTGCTCAAGTTTAAAAAGAAATCATTTTCTGTACCTTATTCCTTTTATTCAATATTAAACTGGAAGATGTAGCTAATGGAATCAGGCCAGAAAATAAATAAATAGCCATCAGCCTGAGAATGAAGAAGCAAAACTGCTTTTAAAAACAGAGAACCTAATCTTTAATGTAGAAAATCCTAAGAAATCTACAACAAAAGTCCTAAAACAAATAAAAAGTTCATGAGGTGACAGGATACAAAATCAGGTACAATACAGAAAAATCAAGAGTGTTTCTATATTTTACCAATGAACAATGTGAAAAAAAAAGAAACAAGAAAACAGTTTCATTGGTTCTGTTCTCAGATAAAATTAAATACTCCAGGATAAATTAAGTAAGTGCAAACCCAGCATATTTGAGTCTAAAAAATACTGTTTGCTGAAATTACAAAAGATGTTAGTTGGTGGTTCTCAACCAGAAATAAGTTTACCCCCTACAAGACACATGACAGTGTCTGCAAGATGACTTTGTTTTTCATTAGTGGAAGGGTACTACTAGTCCAGGGATGATGATATACATCCTACAATGCTCAGGACATTCTCTTAAAAAATTAAGTGATTCAAAATGTCAATAATACCAAGATTGAGACACTTTGATCTAAATAAAGGAAGAAGCATGAGATAGATGTTCATGGAATGCCGGATTTAATGTTATGAACATAGCAGTCTCCTCAAATTTATCTGTAGATATTCCACAATCTCTATCAAAATTTCAGTAGAAATTTTCCCCCTACAATTGGAAGAATAATTCTGAAATTTATAAAGAAAAGCAAACACATAGTAACAAAAATAGTCTTGAAATAAAATAACTTTGCAAGGCTTATGCTTCCTGAAGCTAAAGTTATCAAGAAAGTGTGTTACTGTCATAAGGAGAGATAATATAGACTAATGGAATGAAATTGTGCATCTAAAAATAATCTCTTACCTGTATGGTCAATTGATTTTCAACAAAGGTGTAATTCAATGGAATGAAGAATATCTTCCAGCAAATAGTGCCAAGACTATTTTAGAAATGAAAAACAAAACAAGCAAACATGTCCACAATCTGGTAGGCAATATATTTCAGTCATATATCTGATAAAAGAATTGTTTTGAGATTATATAATGTACTTTTAAAAATCTTTTACAAATCAATGAAAAGACAGCTGAAATGAAAACATGGGCAAAGATAGTTTACCTGAAAAAAAAATGCATGAGTGTCTTCTAATAACATAAGAAGATCAAATGTTTTGAGAATTCTGTTTAAATGAATACAAAGTCAAAGGGAGGGAGGGAGGGAGAGAGAGAGAGCGAGAGAGCAGAACACCACTAGTTTAGGGACATGCAGTTTTAAGATACCAATTAATACACTAGAATGTCTATAATAAAAACAGACAAGATAGTAACCAGTTTTGATAAAGTAATGGAGAAACTGGAATCCTTATCCAGTGCTGATAAATATATAAAATAATGTGGCCATTTTGTAAAATTATATGGAAGATTCTTTAGATGTTATACATCAATATCCACGCAAACCTAAAATTTCACTTCTTTCAATGTATTTAAGAAAGAAGAGGAGAAGGGGAAGATGGCGAATTAGAGTATAGGTGCATTCCCCAATTGCTCATCAGATCAGGATTCAAGCAACAGTAGTATTGCTTCTCAGCAAGGTGAGTGACCCAAATTCAACACTGAACAGTAAAACAGCCATAGAAACAGAGAAATTCAGAAGGTTTGAACATAAATCAAGAAAGAATACACTAGAGATCAGCACTGCCAGCCCACTGCTGAGGGAGGAGTAACAGACAGAAAGGAGAGGAAACCTTGGTGAGAAGCATTAGCTTAGAAGAACCTGTGGAATGGAGAGAGAGGCTGATCTTAACTCATCCAGAGAGGGTGGGAAATGTTGGTGATGGATAAGTGATCAGAATCTCTAGGCCAGGAACAGAGGGTCACTGGGCAACATCTGAATGTGACCATGTAGCAGCTGGCAGAGACAGGTGATCAGGAGCTCATAAAAAGCATTGGCAGGCTGACACAGCAGTCGTCTGTTATGAGGTCCAAAGTGTTTCTAAAACAGTGTGACTGAAACAGGTGTGGAGAAGAGTCCAAGGTGATTTGAGTTGGGGAATCTGAGAGAAGAAAGGCTCCAATTCCCTTTGTTGTTAGTGGCTCTTGTAAACATCTAGGAAGAGGCTAGAAACTGGTCAGGCAGAAACATCTGCACTCCAGATCTGATCCTGGGAATTTCACATTCATGGCAGTGGAATATGTGAGACCTGGACAGGGTCAGATCCCACATTCTAAGAGTGAAATTGGGGGAAGTCCCTGAGATCTAGATGTCCAGCAGATATCAACATCTGCCCAGCACTAGGGGGTATGAATCTAATTCAAAGGCTTTCCAATGAAGGTCCAAAGGACAGTCATAACTGAATCCCAGCTGCTGGAACTTCTTATTTAGAACTCTAGATCAGTCTGCTCTGGGAATATGCCTACCTAGTCTATCCAGACAAAACTCAATTGTCAGTGCTGCTCAGTTTATATTATCCTACTGAGGGATGGGAAGCTGAGAGCTAACCA
This sequence comes from Spermophilus citellus, assembly GCF_964194105.1. Taxonomy (NCBI): domain Eukaryota; kingdom Metazoa; phylum Chordata; class Mammalia; order Rodentia; family Sciuridae; genus Spermophilus; species Spermophilus citellus. The sequence continues at coordinate 37,183,765 of NC_138198.1, forward strand.
GCTTTGACTCCAGATTACAATGGCTGGCAGCTTGGTGAGAAAGACAAAGAAGTCAGATTTAATAATCCCCAGCCCTTGATCCAAGGGACACATAGTCCAAATATAAATGCAAAGAATGTCTCAACTGCACGCACAATGAATACATATTCTCGTTGACAGTTTTGACTACCTCAGTGGAAACAAGCCCTTCATTTTTCATTATGATTTTTTTTTGCTATTTTTCACTATTTAAAACTTTTCCATTCTGTTTGTAGGAATGTGTATGTGTATGTTCTCACTGCATTCATAAGCTCAAGATATATATATGTGTGTGTGTATATATACATATGCATATGTATATATATAATATATATATATGTATATACATATATACATATGTTCATACATATGTATGAACTTCAGTACATACATACATATATAAAACATATATACATATATGTGTATATAAGATATAAACGTATATGTTAACATAATTAGTTGTCTATTTTTTCTTCACCTATTTATTATTTAGCCTTAATTTGACTTTAGATGGGTAACATTTTATGTGGGTTTGTTTTGGTTTGAATTTGTTTGTTTGTTCCTACCTTTGTTTTTGTTTCTTTTAAGACTCCTTCTTAATTTTTCTCCCTCTGATAGTTAAGATCTGTTTTCCCCTCTTCCTTTATTTATTTTATTACTTTATTTAGTTGTTACTCTTCTTTCTTTATTACCATCATCTGCTACCTCTCTCCAACTTCGCCTCTGTTTACTTTTTAAATATTTCAAACTTTCTCTTGCTTTGTTTTATCATTTTATCTTCACTGAAGGAACCATAATTTCACCATATGTTAGAACTACTTAGGTTATATAGTTCCTATAACCATTCATGTTATTGTGGTTATTAATATAACGAATAACATAGTCTATTCTTTAATGTTAGATCCAGTTCACAGATTGTTTGTGCTGATGTTAAATGCTGACCACACCATTCCTCTTTATATGGCAATTAGTGTTATAGATGTCATAGTAGGCACAAGACATTTACTTTAAGACAGTATATAGGTCAATACCATTATAGATATTTTTTAATCCCCTTCTAAGAGAAGCGGGGAAGTGACTGGACACTACAAAGTCACAGGGTCAATATTCTGCCTCTGAGCTACACTCACAATTCAGCCAAGTGACCGTGAACCTCCATGCATAAACCAGCTTCACCCAAGCTCCAACAAAAATTCAATACAATAAATAGGGAAGACAAAAATCTCAAACCAATAACCAGGCCCCAAGGAGAACTAGCTGGAGGTGGACCTCATGTCCCACTCCTGGACATCTATTCATACAGCAAAAACAAAGAGAAGTCCCAAGAACAGAAGAGATAACTACACACTGGAGGGCACATACATAAAAAAGGAAGAGGAATTCCTCTCAACTGACACATAATTGCAAGACTCTGAAAATATTAGCAACCAGGTAAACAAGTCTCCACCTGCACCACCAAATTGCAATACCCCAATCATGGATTTCACAGATATGGAAGTACATAAAATTCCAGAGAAAGACTATTTAAAAACTGATTATTAAAAATGTTCAATGACCAAAAGAAAAAGATATAAGAAACAAATTAAGAGAGCAAATTCAGAAGGTTAAATGCCATTTCAATAAAGAATATATATACTGAAAAGAAACCAATCAGAATTCCTGGAAATGAAAGACACAGTAAATCAAATTAAAAATCACTTGAACCAGACATGGTGGCGTACATGCTTGTAATTCCAGTGGCTCCCAAGGCTGAGTCAGGAGGATCAAGAGTTCAAAGCCAGCCTCAGCAACAGTGAGGTGCTAAGCAACTCAGTGAGACCCTGTCTCTAAATAAAAGACAAAATAGGGCTGGGGATGTGGCTCAGTGGTTGAGTGTCCCTGAGTTCAATCCCTGATACTCCCCAACACCTCCCCCAAAAATCACTTGAAAATATCACCAATAGATTAGATTACATAGAAAATAGAACTGCAGTCCTCAAAGAAAGAACATCAGGTTTTGAAGACACAGTATGTAAATTTGAATATTTGGTACACAATAAAGGAAAAAAAATTAAAATTTAAAATCATGATCAGAGCATAAAACTCCAAGACAAATTACAATATACAATAGTATGGGACTAGCTTAGGTTCCTGCCAACAGATAAATGGATAAAAAAGGTGATATATAGATAGATAGATAGATATAGATATGATTATGACATTTTCTGGTAAAAGTATGGAACTAGAGAAAAACATGATAAGTGAAATACACCAGACTCAGAAAGTCAAGGGTTGAATGTTTTCTATCATATGGAGAAGCTAAAGGCAAAAAAAGGAAAAGTGGGAGGGGTAATAGAAACTAAAAATGTAGGGGAGATCAGTGGAATAGAGAAAGGGAAATGAAGGGGAGGGAGGAAGGATAGAAAAAGGGAGGGAATGCATAATGAAATGGACCAAAATATGCTATATACATATATGAATATACCACTGTGAATTCTGCCTCTCTCTCTCTCTCTCTCTCTCTCTCTCTCTCTCTCTCTCTCTCTCATATATATATATATATATATATATATATATATATATATATATATATATCACATATGTGTGTGTATCACCAAATAAAAAACAATAAATAAATAGAAGAAAGACTGGTAGGTTAAAGGAAGAGGAATAGGGCAGGTAGGATGGGAGAGAAAGAAGAAATGCTGTGGACTGAAAGGGAACAAATGCTATTTCATAAGTGTATGATTATGTCAAAATGAACCTCACTATTATGTAGTAATAAAAACATTTAAAACTATTAAAGTAGATAATATAGCAACATCATAGGATTTCATGTAAATCCAAGAAACCTAAAAATTGGTTAGATGTCAGTAATGCTTTAATAATGAATAAATTTTAATTCACACACAAAAAAGAAAAGAAAAAGGAAAACACACACAAAGATTTGAAATTGCATGTTCATAGCAGCTTTATTCATAACAGGCAAATACCCATCAACGGATGAATGGATGAACAAAATGTTCTATATCCATACAATGGATACTATTCAGTCATAAAAATTAACAGGAATCCCTGTCACATGCTATTTCATGAATGTATTGCTATATAATATTCTGCTAAGTGGAAAAAGGTAGTCACAAAAGATCACATTATTTTGTGATTCCATTCATATACATAATGTAAAACAGGAAAATCTGAAGATATAGAAAATAGAGAAGCCATTGTCTAAATTTAGGTATGGCGACAGGGATTGACTAAAAATAGGCATGCTTATTCAAAAGTGGATTGTGATTGTATCCCCCTTCAGTTTACCAATTTGTAATGAGTAACTTTAGAGTATGTAAACTATACTTTAATAAAGTCATAATGAACACTGAGCTCAATATTTCTCATTTTGGAAGAATGTCACATTACTGTAATGTTACATTACTATAGATCAGATAGTTTCTGTTTTCCCACACACATGCTCTTAGTTTAACCACATCTTGGCATGCAACTTGACTTGCAGAAGTCAAGATCTTCAACTCTTTTTCTTAGAGCTTTCTCTAGCCATAGGATCTTGCTTTACTTGCTCATGGCATGTTGGAAGTACCGTGAACATCAAGAACTCTTGGGACCTGACCTTGACCAAGGACTGGAAGAAATTCATGGACAAAAAACCCAGTTCCCTCACCTTTACATGAAATAAGATAGTTGTTCACAGTATCAATGTGTTTGCTCATGTATAACCATACCTCTCCTGCATTTCCTTATTTCCTTATATTGTACTAAAATTCCTTCATCTACTGTGTTTCACATCTATGGTCAGACTGCCTTGCTAGTATTCCCACAAAATCTATGTGTCCTTCTTTCTTTACCTGAGAACTTCTACCTATAAATTTCAAAAATCTGCTCTCTTATATCGGTACCTTCATGTAATGTGAAGAGAAGTGATATATATACTTTCAAGGTCATTTGCAATACAGATAAAATGGTTTTCCCAAACTCAGGCTCATGTTGTCCTGTTGAATAGAGTAAAATTAGGTAGCCTTGACCATATAGATGAAAATATCCTTAGTCCCTGCATGACTAAAAGAGTTGGTGAACCTGCTAGCCGAGATTTTTCAGACTTCCATGTGACAGCAAAATAATATTCTGTTATTTAAATTGTACTTTTGGGGGAGGTCTCTTTATTATAGCACTTCATTGTTCTATGACCTTCCTGCAGTGTATTCAGTTTCTTTTCTACTACTTGTACTGTTAAATGTGTGGTCACCTGCTTAGTAATTTATAGTAGGCTAATTGACTCCATCCTTTCACCCAATTTAAATAGAACCTGGAAATCTTTTTATTATATTTTTTCCTCAGACTCTTTGAAGCCATACCAGTAGAAAACAGATTTGTGTCACCCTCTTGGTGCTCTATAATTACATGCAATGAGCACCGTACACCATTAACATTTTGACTCATAAACCCAGTTTTTTGGTCTTTCTGTGGATTAGCAATGAGGGAAGTGGCAGCAGATGGCGTTCCCCTAGCAACTATGACTTGAACTCACCAGTTTCTGTCACTACCTGCTTGAAGATTTCAAACTTGTAGGCAGTTTAATTCCTTTGACAGACTTGTTAAAGACATGCTGAGAAGACCTCGACTTGGGAGCAAATGCATCTAACACTGTCAGCCTTCCTTCTTCATCCAGTTCATTTTGAGGGCACTTGGTTTTATCAGGGGTTCAAAATCACAATCTCTTCTAGCACATGATTAACTGAACATTACTAGCTCTTGCTCTCTATTGGCTGCTTCTCAGAGAGGCAGTACTAAAAATGACAGGGATATCAATAGTGACTCATTCAATGCTTAGGTTAGGAAGTTGCGCACTTGTGGTAACAGCAGAAGGTAAGTAAGTGAGGTGACTCTGAATGTGTTTCAGAGGTCATTTAAGAAGAAAGTAATGACCACCCTGGAACACCTGTCTGAGCCCATCTCCAGCAGAATCCTCACCTGCAGCAGGTTGGGTTCTGCAGCAAGCAGATTCTCAGATGGAGCAGCATGTTTAATAAGTAGTACTTTTAGGGTCAACCTCTATGTAAGGAGAGAAGAAAGACAAAGGGAGAAGTTGAGCTGTGATCATCACACAGGATGATCTCACAGGATGCTATAAGGTTATTATTAATTTTTTGACCAGAACAGAGTTCTTTTTCCCTCTCAAAATCATGGAAAACATAAATGAGACCAAGCATTTCTTGAGCAGTGAGGGAAGATTTTTCTCCTGGCCAAAGAACAGAATAAACACAGAGAGAGAGGCTCATATACCAGCCTCTCAAACCATGGAGGTTGGAAAATTCATAAAGGAGAGGAGTATTTACATCTCTCCTGGGAATGGGTGGATAATTTCTGATAGTTAAAACACTCTCTCTTTTTGCTCTTCCAGACTCTTTCTGGTCATTGTTATGGTAACTATCAACTGTCCAGTCATTGTGGGGTGCCATTTAACACAGAAATGGGATTATAATGAAGTTAGAGGTTGTCTGGATGTCATTCTGGCAGACATCTGGAATTCAAATAGTTTGGGCTATTCTGCCTGGAAAGGGAAATTTAGCCATCAGGAATCCTATGCTCAAAGAAAGTCAAGATGAGGGTGAGGTAGAAATCCAGCTAAGTCATACCAGTAATATACTGTAACAAAGCCAGGATGGCCCTTAATAGTTGACTACATTGGAGAAAAGGGGCTGGATGTATATATTTCTATGTTGACCAGTGATTGTATGCAGGCTGCCTCAGGAAGTAGCAACGACATGGGAGAAACAGATTTCTTCAGTCATAAGCAATTTCCAAAAAGGACTGATAGCTTTCAGCTGGCAGGCAACAACTTTTTCAGAGGCTCTGGGAATAATAAGTAAGAAATAAGACTGAGAGCTTCTAAAGGAGGAATCTGCACGGCTCATCACAGAAACTACTTACCACTTTGAAAAATAATGATTTTAATGTCAGTTACAAATGCATTTCACCATGGTACTAGTTTTGTATGGCACTAGTTTTTGTAATGGCTTTCACTATAATATAAGTCAAAGAGTGGCTGGATTTGTAGCCGACATCAAATATCAAATAGTCTTTTTGCTTGTGTGTTCTTATTTACTTATTTATTACAGTGCTGGGTATTGAACACAGATCCTTGTGTATGTTGGGCAGGTGCTCTACCTCCAACCCAATCATATTTAAAAAATATTCTTAAATTTCACTAAAATGTGTTAGGCTGGGATCCTGTGCTCTGGAACTATGGCAGCTCCTAATTTTCTTGGCTTAGGTATACACTCTGTTATTCATCATCACATGTCCTCCATTGTTACATGTCAAACAGTTATCCTCCTTGAAATGGGCATTTATGAAAAATATTGTTAGCTTCTCTTTGAATTTGTAAAAGTGTTTCGAACCCAGGCCTTTATGTCCCTTAAAGGAAGACTATAATGCCCAATATGGAGGCTGGTGCCTGGAAACACAATAGTAACTCAATAGGTACTTTCAGAACTTAATTAAATAGACAAAATATCCTCCCTGAAATTCGGATGTCCTATTTATTTCTATTTGCTGTTTTACAAATATGGAAATGCATGAATTCTGGGAACTTAAATTGCTTTATAATTGCTCTGAGATATCACTTAAAAATGTCCTCTTGAACAATTTTTGAACAAATATTATTATTATTATTACTGTTGATATGGATTTTTGCTTTAAGAATACTTGATGGTGGCAGATAAAGGCAGAAAAATAATTTACTGTGAAAACATCAGTTGGCACAAAGAATCAAATGGGAGCCTTGATAAACATGCTGAGGCTTCAGCAGGGCTTTGCCTCTCCAGGGAGGCAGAGGAGAGTGCATTCATCTCCTGATGACATCATCACTGGAACATATGCATTCTGTCTTATTTGTAGTTTTCCTTTCATATCTTCATTCAAAATTCAAATACTAGGAGACTTGATTGATTAGTCTGATCATGTACTTACTTCTTACACTAACCATATTTAGTGTAACCATATTTAGTATGTTAATTGTTTGTGTTCCTCATTCTGTTTCTCATCTCAGTAAATGTCAAAACCATTCTCCTAGTTGCCCAAGTTAGAAATCTAGATATAATGTAACATTTGTATGCACATTTACCATTCAGATATAAATACACCTATTGTAACATTTACATAGACCAATCTATTAACACTTTGTCCACCTCTCTACTTCTCACCCCACTCCCACCCTGTACTCATGTAAAAGGCTGCAAACTTTTTATAGCACAGATCACATCTTATGTTATTGTAACTTCTTCATATAGCCACACAAAAATTTGCAACAACAAAATTATATCTTTCTTGTCCCCAGCCACTCAAGAGAAATCAATCACATGTCTATCAGGAGCTTAATATGTCTGCATAATCTTATATAAATTATCATACAGAATAATACATGAACACATTTTTAAAATGGTGAATCTTATTAAAAGACTCATAATGAAGATAAGAATGCTCTTCCTCACACTACAATCCAATTGTCTTGAAACAAACACCCAACTATTTTTCTTATTTTTCTGACATTTTTCCTATATATATGATTAATGTGCTTATATCAATACCTCTTAAATAATTAGTGTTAGACTTTTTGTACAGATTTCATTGTTTCAATTATGAATGCACACCCTCTTGGTACTTCCACCGTCAAAATCCTCTCTGTGTAGGTCTGCCCATTTAAATACATTACCGTGAAAATTCTCTCCAGTTTTCTGAACCTACTACTTTTCTTACTATTTTTTGTTTGTATGTTTGTTTGTTTCAAACTCATTGTACTTAAAGACTTTCCTTAAATAATTTATTGCCATGAGTCACATCCTTGAGAGTGAACTGCTAGTCAGAAGAGGTGGCACATGCCTGTATTTCTAGCTACTTGGGAGGCTGAAGAAGCAAAAATCTCAAGTGTGAAGCTAGTTTTACCAACTTAGCCAAATAGTCTCAGAATAAAAAGTAAAAATGAGCTAAGGATATAGCTCAGGGGAAAGCAAAAGCACTCCACAATCCTGGTTTCAATCCTTATTACAGGAAAAAAATTAGCATGAGCTGCTAAATTGTTAATTAGAACCTTTGTGAACGTGATTGGTTTGGCTTGTTGATAGGATATAAATTTATGGGATACCTATGGAACTCCACTGTGGATGCTGATATCCTAGTTGTTCATTTTTCAGAGGCAGAAGGCAGAAGGGTGCTGGAAGTCTAACAGTTGAACATGCAAGCACACATTTGATCTTGGCTTCTGTGGAGCACCTAGTCCTACTTTCCATAGTGACTGGAAAACAACAAGACAAAAACAAACAAACAAAACATTTTTCTTGCAGAGATTTAGGAGAGGGTATGTCCAGTATAAGGTTGCTACTAGGGTGGTTTCCCTGATAGCTGAAGTAGTAAGAATGTTAACCGCTAAAGTTCTTTGTAGTTTTACACCATTCTTCTTTCTACTCTATATCTCATGCACTTTCTACTCTATATCTCATCTAATGTGGTATCTTTTATTATACTTCAAATCTTTAAAGCGTTCCAGCTTCTTCTGAGACAAACTGGCTTGTCTATCATCAGTGTATTTTTTTCCAGGGTTATTTAGCTTTTAACTTTCCATTGTTTTAATTCCAAAAACACTGCTTAAATCATGTATGATGAAATTATATGAAAAATATTAGATCTTACCTAACACAGATATGTGTCTATTCACTGTGCTTACTTTTCATTTATTCATGCATGGATTTATTTATTTATAGATTTATTTATAGATTTATTGTGTTAGGCATTGATTAAGTGATTAAGACATAATCGTGAAGAAAACATATAAAAATACTAATATATCTGTAAATTACTTTGTAACAGGAGTTACAGACTATATAATATTTTAAAATATATATATTGTATTTAGATGGCAGTACAGTATATAACCAAAGTATACAACTATAGTAAATTTATCTTCATTGACTTTTGTATTATAAAACATGTCTATACACTTTATTGTTGATGTATACTAGAATGGTTTCCGTATTTTGGTTTTGATCATTTCTTGCTATTGCTAATAATAACTCTATCTATGTCCTTGCACATAATTAGAGTAAATAACAAAAATAGTCTACCGTATGAAAGAATTTCACTGGGTTCTATATGTAAAACTAGAGTTGGTGGGTTATAGCGTATGTACATGTTCATATTTGCTGGGAATTCTTGCTTCATATTTTAGTCAACAATTAATATTGTTGGAGTGTGTGATTGGGGAGATGAAAGCTCACTCTGGGTTTATTGATTATTAGTAATTAATTATTAATAAGATTAATCAGTGTATTATGTGCTTACGGGCCTTTTGTGACTCATTATTGCAATTTCTGTTTATTTCTTTTGTTTAAACCTTAATTTTACCCAAGCAGTTTTTGAAATGTTTACTTTTTCTTTTTCTTTTTTATTTATATATGATAGTGGAATGCATTACCATTATTATTACACATATAGAACACAATTTTTTATATCTCTGGTTGCATACATAGTATATTCACACCAATTTGTGTCTTTATACCTGTACTTTAGATAATATAGCTCAGTTGGTAGAGTGCTTGCCTATCATGCACAAGGCTTTGGGTTCAATCCCCAGTACTAGCAAAAAAAAAGAAAGAAAGAAAGAAAGAAAAACATCGATGTGGCAGTATCCCTGTAGTATGCTCTTTTAAGGTCTTCAGGGAATAGTCCGAGAAGGGCAATAGCTGGGTCAAATGGTGGTTCCATTCCTAGCTTTCCCAGGAATCTCCATACTGCTTTCCAAATTGGCCGCACCAATTTGCAGTCCCCTTATATCAGAGAAAACATTCAGCATTTGTTTTTTTGAGATTGGCTGACTTCACTTAGCATTATCTTCTCCAATGCCATCCATTTACCTGCAAATGCCATGATTTCATTCGTTTTTAATGCTAAGTAATATTCCATTGTGTTTAAATGCCACATTTTTTTTATCCATTCATCCATTGAAGGACATCTAGTTTGGCTCTACAGTGTAAGAGTCCAGCGAAAAGTCGGAGGAAGAGACCACCAAGAGACTGACTCATGCAATTGCAGAAGGGGATTTATTGAGGATCCATTCCAGCGCACTGGGGCTCCGTGCTCACTGAAGAAGGGAGAGCAGCCCAGAGCCCAGAGCAGAGGTTAAGCAGTGTTTAAGTACACTTTTTGGGGAGGGTGGAGGCTTTGCATACATCAGGACAAATCATCATGAGGCACGGGAAAATCAAACAACAATTCTTAAACTTGATTAGTACATTCATTGGCGGGAACAGGCCGGGCGGGGGGGGGGGGGGGGGGTGATTGGTCACTCCTAAGCAGGGTACACATTCAAACTGATTGGTTCGGGCCCTGTATGCCTACGTGACAAGCTGCACAGGGCCCTAGGCTATTAATCAACTGAATGGCCAGTAGGGCAGTGTCTTAACTGCCTCAGGAATTTCAGGCTCTGGGTATAGCAGAGGAACTTAACAATACCTGGTCCTTCACTTTTTAACTCAGGCCTTGCAGCTTAGAAACTTTACCCTTTCAACAGTTTAGCTATTGAGATTTGTGCTGCTATAAACATTGATGTGGCTGTGTCCCTATAGTATGCTGTTTTTAAGTCATTTGGGTATAGTCCCAGAAGAGGAATAGCTGGGTCAAATGGTGGTTCCATTCCCATATTTCCAAGGAATCTCCATACTGCTTTCCAAATTGGCTGCACCAATTTGCAGTCCCACCAGCAATGTATGAGTGTACCATTTTCCCCACATCCTCGCCAACACTTGTTGTTGTTTGTCTTCATAATAGTTGCCATTCTGACTGGAGGGAGATGATATGTTTTAGGCATGTAAACTAAACAAAAATTTTGATCTTTTTTTTGTTGTTTTAAAATTTTATAGCTTATATTGAAGTCAGGCAATGATATAGAAGAAAATAAGCCACTTTTTTTTTTTCATGAGTTCATTGGCCTTAAAGTCATCCCAGTTGTTTAAAATGCAACCCAAAGGGGAATTAACCTCAATAGACAAGGTGTTACTCAGAGAGATCAGTGTTGAGTGTGTTTCTCTGGTTTGCAGATGTAGTAAGAGAGAAGAGAGAGGGAGGGAGGGAGAGAAAGAGAAAAGAGAAGAGAAAAGAAGAGAATGAAGAGAGAATGAGAGAGTGAGAACACTAGGTATGAACTTACATATTTCTAAATAGTGTCCTCACTTCCAGCTCACTGCTTCTGTGTATCCCCAAAGTCCCAGGATCCTTTGAGCCTCCTGAGGTCCCACTTAAGAGAGTAGAAAGACATTCTGAAAGCTGAGAGTGCAGTCAATGACGGGAAAAAATGTTCTGCTCACCTTTTATCATCTCTAGTGGTCCTGTTGAAAACTAGATGAAGGATAGCTATAAGGATAGATACACTTGTAGGCTATCCCAAACCTTTTGGGTAGAATTTCTAAACTAAAACCACAATAATTCCTCAAGGGCATACATTTTGTAAACAGAAAACAAATGGCACTCAGGCATCTGTCAATAAGGAGCAAGGTAACTAGGAACTGTGTAAAAGGTGGTGGAAAAGAGGCTAGGGGAGCCTTAGAAGGGGAGGGGTTCTTGATGATCATGTTTGTCCAAATCTCAGAATATCTTTTTACTAGGGGGCAGAGAGGACAATGAGTAAGGAGTGAAGAGAGGAAGCAGCAGTGGTGAGAGCACTGAGGGAGAAGGGTAGCAGTTTGCCTGTGTAGAAAGCTCACTTGTATTTAAAAATAAATACAGTAGTTGTGATTATGACAGAAGAAGAGGAGCACAAGAATATCAGTGTTAGAAGAGAGGTTTGCCTGCCATCCCCTTAGTATCTATGGGCACTAATATCTAGTTTTAACCATTGCATGTTCTAGTTTTGGAAGTTACATTCAAAGGTTTCAACCCAAGACTGATTTTCTCCACCATGCCTTAGATGTAACCTGCAAACATGGTATTGCTCAAGACGCGGGGTGATCAGCTCTTCTTTTTGTCATCCAAGATGAACTTGTTAAAGTTTATCTGACTCAGTGAATATGCAGGACAGTCAGGGAATAAGATGTAGGCAGATGCTTAAGGCATCAGGCCCCCCAAAGACTTCTTTTTTAATTTTTTGCTTTGAGGGACTGAACCCAGGCTTAAGAACTGAGCCACATCCCCAGACCTTTTTATTTTTTATTTTGACACAGGGTCTTCAGAGTCTCACCAAGATGCTGAGGGCCTCACTAAGTTGCTGAGGCTGGACTTGAATTTGTAATCCTCCTGCCTCAACTCCCAAGTCACTGGGATTATAGGTGTGTGCCACCATGCCCATCCTCCAAAGACTTCTAAGAAGAGATGGGAAGGATGAACAGGGCAGACTGCTCCATAGAAATTGGTTGCTCTGTAGAAAGATTGCAAACATTCCAACCACCAGCAGCTTAAGGCCAAACAATTCAATTTAACTATACTAATTGCACTTTGTTCACATGCTCCAGTTTTTGATGGCTGAAGGACAGGCACCTGGTTTGTGTTGCTCATTGGGGCATCATGCATGCCTCACATAAAGTGGAGGATATAGTTGTACTCCGTAAACATCCATAAAGCGAGTGACTCCTAGTTAAAATTCGGAAGCATAGTTTTGCCTCCTTAGCATTTATTTTCAGTAGAAGTTATGTGTCTGACTGTACAGAGAAATTCTGATATTCCCAATTTTCAATAAGCTAACAATGTTTATGAAATTATGAGTTAAAAACTTTACCACTATTCCAGTGTGTGACGATCCTAAATTTAACCAACAGACCTAAATTCAATATTGTTCAACTGAATGACCATTTCCAAGGGCATTCAGTGCCCTCTCAGAGCCGAGTGTACCTTTATTTGCTGAGGATTGAGAGATGAGTTAAATACAATCTTGGGAGCTCACAGTCCATTTACAGTGAAATGTTTATAAATTAATTCTGAGTATTCAGGTCCACAGAAAGTGGTACAAAAACACACAGAAGGAAATAAAAATAGCAATGGAGTTGAATAAGCCCAGTGAATTTATGAGAAAGGTGGTATCAGAGCTGTATCTTAAAAGATAAGTGTTGAGCCCACAATGCCAAGAAAAGACCACCAATTCCAATTTAAACCAAATTAAAGCAAGCTTATATTGTGTACACAAGAGAGCTGACCATGGACTACCTCACCTGAAAGCCAGGCCAGAGAACAGCAACAGCTCTCAGAGGAGGAAGGTTTTTATAGCACAAAAAGTTACGAAGTCTTGGGAACTTACAGCAAAAGGGTTTTGGCAGGCATAATATAAAGGCAGATAGCAGGTTAATGATCTACATGGCTTAACATTTCAAGGTAGAGAGTAAATTGAGATCCCAACCTCAGAATTTATGAGGAGCCGCTGAGGTTATTTAGGGAGGGTTGCTATCTGGTCAAGGAGAGCCAGAATTTATGAGGGACCACTAAGGTTTTAGGAAGGGTTGTTATCTGGCCAAGGAGAGCCAGGCATGGGTGAGTTCAGAGCATGGGCAGGAATTCCAAACAAGTTTAAACATCAGAGTGTGGTCAGGCCAATTAGAAATCTTAGTATTTTATAGTAAAACAGAAATGAACTTTTCATGACTTTGTGACAAGATGGATCCCAATCCTAAGAAGAGTAAGGCTGGATTCATCAACAAGTAGAGTGGCTTTGTAGTAGAGTGCTTGTCCAGCACCTATGAGGCACTGGGTTTGATACTCAGCACCACATGAAAATAAATAAATAAAATAAAGGTATTGTGTCCATCTACTATGAAAAATATTTTTAAAAAAACACAAGCAGGAGTTCACTATCTGGACAATTTAAAAAAGGTGTCTAGTTCCTATCAACAACATATTTAGAGAATAAAACCAAAGAAAGATCAGGTAAAACTTAAAAATAGGCTTTTGCTTTGCTTTGTTTTGCTTTGGCTGTTTGTGGGACAGACTCAGGGTGAGCAAAGACAGTGCACGCATTGATTATGGGGAATGATGTTTCTTTTTTATTCAGTAGGTCAATAGGAAATGACATGCAGTCTGAAAGTTACTTCATTTTTTTTTTCCTGGAGCTGTAGTTTTCTGAATCATTACGGTTTTGAATTATGGAAAAGCATCATTCAAAATTGAATATAAAAGGGGCTGAGAGTTAAAGTGACAACTGAACTCTTCAACCATGTATATAGGACTTGGATTTGGCTTATAGATCAATTCAAACTACCACACTATTTTGAGGTCTATATTCTTATGTAGGATTAAACAGGCCAGAATCAGGAATGCTGAGTCAGGATTAAAACTGAACTATCAATATCTCATCTTGACAAAATCTATATCTACCCACTTTTATTCTACTTCAGACATTAGCATTCTCTGGGGAGAATGAAAATTTGTTGCACACATATAGAGTGAATTAAATATAAAAAGTAACATGAGGCTACACATTCAAGATAAATGGTATATAAATCCAGATATGAAATGAAATATTTCACTGGAAAATGATTAAGTATTATACATTGGCCCTCTCTTGATGTATACGAAATTGATTAGCTGACTTTCAAATTTAGAAGGCAACCAACTAATACTCATTTTGCATAATTTCCGAAAGGATGTTCAAATGCTGATATGTTCCTAACTCAAAATGTAATTTCTTGCCTGTATATTTACATGTAAACAATGAGGGTGCAAGAATTATAGGTAAGCAGTAAGAACATTTAAAAACCATCACTGTCCTATTAATGATTTGCTCATTTTCAATGACATTCCCATTCTATTAACACACTTTATAAGCAATGCAGGCATAGAAAGTCAGAAATTTTCTTAACATGTTATTTTGTAAGATATACATGGTAACTATTAGGTCATGGGATAATCTGTTATTCTCTAAGAGTTCTCCATAGGTAAGATGACGATTCTAGAGTTAGTCCTACAGAACAGGGGCTTGGAAACTGATGGTGGATATGTAGGGAACCAGGGATCTCCTTACTCTTCTCTCTATACCTATTATTAGTTAAGGGAATTTGAGTTAATTTATTAAACTACATTATTTCCAAGTTTCTTGTGAAATGAGTTTTAAAAAATGAAGTAAAAATGGATACATTTGTACCATTAGAGAAGGATTTCAGATATCAAAAAATACGATTCAAGCTCAGGATCTTAGTGCTAAGTGGTAACCCCCTACATTATATAACATACAGAAAAACTATATAGATAGGAAACTAAGAGTCCTCTGGTGGATCTGCATTCACAGGAAAAAACACAAAGAAATCATTGGAAGCAGCAGGAGCTTAGAATAATGGGAAATTTGGGGGCAATAAACCAAAGGTAACTTGAATAACTTGAACAGTCCCTAACTGTACCGCACCACCAACAAAACAAAGTAGGTTGGCACAAATAACAATTATTCTTTAAAGATAAATAAGTAGGTACATAAGCCTTTTAGATTGTTATAGCCAATTGTTCAAGAAGTTTTAAGTAAGAACAGTAGTTGCTCAAGTAACTCAGGCATAGTTTGTACTCTCCAATTATGTGTACCTCTACCCACAACTTGCCCTATGTTTTACATAACCACCTGGAATAACTACAGATCAGCTACATAAAACCATAGTAAATACCAGCCCTACCATTTTCCATTTACAATTCAGCAAACTTCATAAAAGCAACAAACACATAATACAGTTAAGAAGTAAAAGAGAAAATCTTATTAAGATTGACTAAGACTTTGCATTTTCAGAATAGAAATAACAAAATCAGTCAAAAATTGCAGAAATTAAAACATGTGATTAAAATTTTAAAACAAGAAGAGTTATAAACAAGAAGAAACTGAAAGCATACTAAGGGAAGCCCTGTGGATTACATCCTCCCTTCTTTACTTTCTTCAGATGTCATTTCCAATATTACCTCACATTCCAGAACTTTCCTCCATGAACTTTCATTCTACTTTTAATCTTCTCTCTGTTTTCTTCTTGTCACTCTATAACATGCAACATATGTTTTAGTGTCTTACTTGCTTTATTGTTTGTCTTCTTCAAAAAAAGGAAGAAATATTTTGAATTGTTCTTTTTTTATTGTTTACTCCATTATCAGAGTTATCCATCACCACATTGAGACTGCTCAAAAAATCACCTATAGGATAAAAAGGGCTGAAAGCTAGTAAGAGCATCTTTGACCACAGAGACATTCTTAACTAAAACCATTGCACCAGCAAAGGGGTTACCCCTTCTTTAATAAATGAAACAACTGCATTTTTTGAAGTATGTTTCAAGAAAGACTAGCTTTAAATAGTACCAATCTATCTTACCTCAGTTATTTAGAAATCATATTTCATGTTAAGTTATCTTGAGTCTCTTAAGCAAAATCACATATGCTCCACTGAGTTTCTGTGCATAAAGCCACGAACTTCAAGTCCCACCCGTGCCTTTAAACTGCTTTTAGAATCCTTGCAATGGTAATCTTTATCCTAAATGCACATGAGAATCACTTATGAATAACTGATGAAATTACAAAGGCCCAGGTCTTCCTTACATAAACTAAAACAAATTTACAAAGTAAGAGCTAGCTATTTGTAATTTTTAAGAGTTTCCTTGGAGATCCTGATACGAAATTTATGTTGGAACCCATTGCCTTATCACTTTCTCCCCTTGCAAAACATCTAAAGTTTCTTTGTATTATCCATGAGAAATGCTTGATCTCCATTCTCTTGTACAGATATTAGTTTTCTAACATGACTGCTTTGAGGCAATAGAAAATATGATTGGGTGTACCTTAAGGATGTTATGTTCATAAAACATCTGGTTTATACAGAGAGGCATTTTAAACAATTTCTGACCTTGCTACATAACTCAGAGTCATTTAATGCACTTTAGTCTGCTTCCTACATAAGAGCAATTAACAATTCTCTTATACCAGGTCAAGTGCTCAGTGGTCTTCAAAAGCTTACAAACAGGCTTAGGGTTTTAGTGGAGCTGACATCTCAGGCTATGTCCAGTTGACCAGCAAACAAGAGAAATCTCATTTCCATGTATACTAAAGATACATGACTGTGATGTCAGAGCTGGGCAAAGTAATACCACTATTCACCTGGAAGCCATGTAGGGAATGAAATCCCTCCAGTGAGGAGTCATTCTGTCAGGAGATGAGCTCTACCCCTCTGTGCAACCTTTCTTACAGCCAATGCATTTTATTCCACTGAAGTCTCATGAGGCTGCCATAGGTAATCACATGTCTAAAATATATATATTTTAGTATTTCTCCCCCTTTTTCTCTTCAGAACCCTCACATGTTCTATTGAATATAAATGAGTCCTTCATTCATTGTACTTGAGGACAAAACATGGCTTTGGGAATGCCTCAGTTCCAGACACACAAACATTATGTTTAATTTATCCCTGGGAGAAAAAAGGGAGAAGGGAGAAAAGTTTGGTAACCTCACTTTAATTTTAATAAGCCACCTGAGTTACCATGATACATTCTCAGTCAGCCACTCCACCAGTTAAGCTTTGGAAACTGTTTTAATCAGCCTTTTAGCACATCATGAGGGAAGGGCACAGCAGAGGAAAGCTGCTCAGCTTCAGGAAAGGTCAGGAAGCAGAGAGACGGAGGGAGAAAGGGGCCAAAAATTAGGAATGCCCCCAGAGACAAATTTCCTCCAACAAAGTCCTATTTGCCTACAATTAACACCCAGTCAGTCCATTCAAACTAGGCTGCACTGATTAGGTCACAGCTTTCATACTCTAATCATTTCACCTCTGAATATTTCTGCATTAACATGGGGTTTTTTTGGGGGGGTTACTTTATATCCAATCATAACAGGAACTATAACTTGCTACATGTCTAGTAATGAATATTGTTATTCAGTCCTATATTGGCTTACACATTTTGTTTCTCAAGGAGGAATATGCCAATGGGGAAATCCATGTATGCTCCCTGAATCACCCAGGATGCCTGCTACAGTGTAGATTGTTGGCCATGAAATTCAGACTACTTGGACTCTACAGGGGTAAAGGATAAGAATTTTAACCTCTATGGATTCCTGTCATATGAGCTTAATTGAACTAAGGAAGCACACAACAGGGACATCATAGTGTATGTACATAATTAAGTGCATCTGAAAACAATGTCTATTCCATAATCCTTGGCAGAAATGGCTCACTTGGGGACTGACCGTAGTGCAATATGAAAATGCAGTGCCACTTGCTTGTGAATTATTAAGGATTTTTAAACTGTGATAGAATAGCATTAAAACAAGTACAAAGCCCTCCTAAGTGTGGGGCAATGTGACTGCATGGGTGGCATGGCCACCAAGCTGACTCCCAACGTTGAATGATGTGTCCCACATTCCACTTAGGTCAACTTCAATTGTCTTCTATGAAAATTGTCTTATGTGTTACTTAATGTGTAATACCCACACTACATTTATTGTTGCTTGTTTTATCACTTACTATGAGATACATACTAAAATCTTCTGTGAGGATTACTGATTTGCCAATTACAGCATTTAATTCACCAATCCATTATTTATACCCTTAGAGATTATTTTATAATGTACAAACAACTTCAGAATTACTATAACTTTCTTATGTATTGACTCTTTTATTATTATGAAATGTCCCTCTTTGTCTCTCATGCATTTTACATTTCACACTGGTTTTAATTTTGGCAATATTTTCATGAGACATGTTTTCCATTATTTTGTTTCAACAATTCTATCTCCTTAAAGTGTGTCTTGTTTAGATACATAGATTTTATGTGTGTGTGTGTGTGTGTGTGTGTGTGTGTGACACACAGATACATGTGTCAGTCTGACAATATTTTTTCTTAACTGGAAGTTTTAGTTTATCAACATTAAATGTAACCATTAATATAGTTGGTTTGAAATCTGAGAGTTTACTTGTTTTATATTGATCTTACAATTTCTATAATTCTTTTCCTCTTCTCTTCCTTCTGATTAGATCAACAAAGAAGAATTATTTTCATTTCTTTCATCTTTGGGCCTGCTGATTTGCTATATTTTATTGTTACTTAGTGCTTCAGCAACCCCCACTTATTAAGAGCTGTAATTTTTCCTGTCATTTCTCCTTCCCATCTAACATTGTTAACTGGCAGAGGTTTCCTCAGTTCTTCTCTTCCTGAAAGCAAGATTTCATTCGAGAGACATATAGAACAAGCAGGAAGGGTTTATTTAGTGAAGAGGCAGAGCATGGAGGGGACCAGCTCCAAGAGAGGAAAGGGCCTATTGTCTTCTCCATTGTGGAATTTTATGGCCTGCTTAGGATCCTTCTACCCCATGAATAATCCATTTGGAGTGGTTATGGCCATTTCCTGTCACGGTTTAGTATGCCTGTACTAATTTTCCCATGCTATTTTTTTTTCCAGCATAGAAAGTATCTGCTCCAGATTGAGCTCTCTGACCACAAGAAGGTGGACCTTGGGCAGTTGAACAGGTAGTTAAATGCCGCACAGGAACTGAGCCTGAATTTCCTTTCCCCACCTCCCTTACCCACTGTAACAACTCTAATATATGAGTATCAAAGAAAGCCTTCTTTTCCCTCTCATGATTTGCAAGCAGAGAGGACTTTGTCTTAAGCACACCTGTGTCCTATCAATCTTTACTGACTCTTTCTTACAAAAGAGTTCTATATGCTCACTCTGCCCTATGTCTCATTGTTTTATTTGGATGAATAATTTGCCATGCCTGATTCATCAGTCATTGTTCTTCATGGGAGTGGGGCCTTCCCACCAAACACAAGTCTCCTCTCATCCTCCAGACCTTAATTTGTCCAGGAGACCAACATCATGTAGGGTAAAGCCTGCTCAGTAATCAATAGAATGCTTACTGAGTAAATATTATTCCATGAAATTATATTTAATATGGTTTTTTACATAATCCATTTGGTCCAGCTTTCAAAGGCATAGTGAAAATAGAAGAAAATGAACACAACTTTGAGATTATGAAGTCTAATTATAGTGCTGCTTGATCATACCATCAGGAAGAGCAGCTAACTGGGAACTTAAATTCCCAGGAGGGTAGTGTGGATTCCATATGATGTTATTTTCTCTTGTTAAATTAAGGCCTTGCTTATATGGAAAGAAAAGCGTTTCTCCTGCCAAACCAGATGAGTAGTAGAGTGAATATTTCTTGGGTTGTGTCTTTAGACTGCTCATTATTCCTTTGTGGTTGGCTCATCTTGGTCATATGACTGCCATACAGTACTTCATGGACAGTAGCCTTTATCTAACCACATATTTCTAAATATTGAAAAAACAGAGCAACTCTTAGGTTTTTGAGAATTAAGCTACTACAGATGCTACAGGGGAAAATGCACAAATTCCAAATTATTCTAATTGTCCTTGAGTTTTTTTTCTTCTTCTCTGCATTTGCATTATAATATTTTCTAATGAATTACCCTTTTCTGTTTTTCCTAGGATAGTTCAGGTTAATAACCAATATTATAGAAATATTGGAGGATTCTACTTTATCCTCTCTCATTTTCCAGCTATTATAAAAAACATACAAACATACTCTACCAACCATAGTGTGCGTATGTTTGTGTGTGTGTGTATAGTCATTTTTAGTTTTTTATATATGAGATGTCTCCCAAGTACTCACAAGTGAGAAACTGCAAGAATTTTCAGAGGTAAAATGATCAGATTGTAAGAGCTTTAACCTAATCAGTGGATTAATCCACCAATATGGATTAAGTGACTGGAACTGGAGGTAGGTAGAGTGTTGCTGGAAGAAGTGGGTCCCTGTTAGTATGTCCTTTTGGGTTTATATTTTGTCCCTGATGAGTGGATCTTTCTCTTTCCTTCCTGATGGCCATATTCTGAACTGTTTTCCTCTTCTGGACCCTTCTGCCATGATGTTCTGCTTCACCTTTGGGCCTGAGCTATGGAGTTGGCCATCTATGGACTGAGTTTCTGAAACACTGAGCCAAAATATAATTGTCTGCCTCCATGTTTTTCTTGTCAGGTCTTTTGGTCACAGAAATGAAAAAGCCGATTTAAAAAAGCATTAACTTAGGACAAATCGGAAATTTATAAACACTGTCTAGAACTCTAAATCATCTGATTTTCTTCTTTCTTTTTTCAAACATAGAAAATTTGAAATTCTCTTTGTGGGTATATAAATAAATAAAAGGGAGGAAGGCATATATTCAAGAATATTAAGCTTTATATCTTTTAATTCAATGGATTTAGTGAATTTAATGATTTAGCTAAACTCTAATGATTTCCAATTGATGAACACTTAAGTACACACTTGTTTTTAGTATGTATCTCTCTTTATGTGTATTAAACATATGTGTTTTTGTGTATACTAAATAACAGTGAATGTGGGACACAAAGGAATATTAAATGAAATCCAGATTCTCTATATTGGCATTTTGCAAGTGTGTGTGAGCATGGAAAAAGGAGCAAACTTTAGGCACTTACCGTACGGTACACATGGCATCATGAGATAGATGCTGGCATTAATTTTTTAAATAATGGGAATTACTTTTCTAGATCCTGAATTATATATTTACAGATCCTGAAAATAGATGAAGACAAGTAATTAACAGCACTCTGATAGCTTTAATGATAGAAACCAGATGTTCGCATTTAAGGCATCAAATCTGAGTGGTTATCATTGAACTGCTGCTTGTGAGTGGTATTATGGTCCTCTTTTTCATAGGAAAGAATATTGTAATGCAGATTATTGTGATTGTCTGAAAATATCTCCATGGCTGACAATACTCTTTTTTCTTTTTCTACTCTCTTATTTGATAGTTAAATGAAGACTGCATTTAACAAGCACAATTATGTCTTCTCTTGCCTATTATGCTGCATTTAATCACAATTGCTGGAAGAAAGCCTACAGAGGCACCTTCAAGCTGAAGTTTCTCATTTCCACCAAAACCAAAGGAAGATATTCTACACATTGTGTTTCTTAATATTTCATTATTAAAAAGTGAGATAAGTGATAATGATAACAAGATTAGGACTGAGGTTTTTTTTAAATAGACTAAGAACTTAATTTGAAATTTCTGACTCAGGCTTAGTTTATTTTCATAGAAAAATAAAATTTTCACTTTATAGTATGGCTTATTTTTATTTTATTTTTTAATATTTTTTTTTTAGTTTTAGGTGGACACAATATCTTTTATTTTTTTTTTATGTGATGCTAAGAATCAAACCCAGTGTCTCACGTGTGTTAGGTGAACATGCTACCACTTGAGCCACATCCCCAGCCCTATAGTATGGCTTATTTTTAGAGAATAATAATTCTGCTTTTGTACTGTGGTACTGGGGATCAGATCCAGGGTCTCATACCTACTAGGCAAATGCTTTACCACTGAGCCACATTCTAGCCCAATAATAATTCTGCTATATACAATCTTATTTATTTTCAATTTTTACCAGAAAAGAGTAGTTCTTGCCTAAGTGATTGAACATTTCTTTTTTCATTTCTGAGTTCATAGGTCTTATTGAAGTAATAAAGACTTCAAAAAATGAGGAAAATCTATTATGTAACACTTTTGTTTTAATCATTGAGTTTAATTATAATATATATGTATATATATATATTTATATATGTATATATATTATATATACACATTTAGAAATGCATAAAATAAAGGCATATAATAAATGCACTCAAAATAAACTTGTTTTTCCACTTGAATTATTCACCAACAATCTATTTGTTAAAGTTTCATATTATATCTTTATAAGCATGGTAAAATTTAGTTTGCCACTCTCTTCCTCACTGAACATTTAGTTTGTTCCAGATCTTTATTATAAATCACACTAGGATTTGGTTTTGTGTAACATTTCTTTAACCTTGATTATTTTTTCAGAGGGGACTATTAGCATTGTATTTAGAGGAGTAAATGTTATTGACTCTAAAAATTTTCTGAAGTATACTAACTAATTGTATATGAAGAGAAGGAAGAGAAAAACAGAAGGTGAGCCAGGGATTGGAAGAGTCTCCCAAATGGAAGAGGAAACAGCAATTTACAAGATGGGAATGAAACATAAATATTTAAATTTACATTTCTATTGAACACACTTAATATATTAGTTAGCCATTTGAATTTTCTCTGAATTACTATTCCTCCCCCTTTTATTCTTTTGACTGTTTACTGTTTCCTATTGTTGGTTTTATAAAGAATGGTGACACTTATGACTATTACATGTATGCAAATATTTTTCACAGGTAATAGTTTGCCTTTTTGTTTTACCTTAGCATGTTTATTATTATAAACATGTATGGATATTTTTAATTTATTCTTAAACAATTCTATTGCATTTTCTCATGGGTTTTTGTTATTAGATATTCATATTTTTACTGTTTTCATGGAAACGTTTACATATTAACACTGTATTCATTAAAAATTTTATAATTGGGCCAAAAATTCTGTTTTCTCCTTAAACTTAATAAAATCAAAGCTTTCATAATAAAAATGCAAATACTATTACCATAACATGACTTTGGCAATTATGCAAAATACCACTAATAACATTTCTACATAGAATAAAGGTGAATTTTTAAAGTGTCACCATTAAATATGTCCTTTCACAACTTTTAATAGTCAAGATAATTTTGTAAATATCAGGGTTTTTATTTTAATAGTAAAATGCAATTTTGCTTCCTGTTTATTTAGATTTGGAAACAGATGTTAATTTCTTGTGTGAAAAACAAATGCAGCAGATAATTAAGTTTTTATTCTGGTTATTGCAATAGGGTGAATGTTCACCAATGAGTAACATTCACAGGGTCCTGGGAATTTACAGAAGCAAATAGTATAAGGGAATTACTCACCATTCTCGTAAAAGTCATAAGAAAAGATGGAAACAAGTTGTAGTTTGTAATATCCTAGGACTAGCTAGTCCTTTGCAGTGAATTACTACTGGCTCCTAAGCACAGAAGGTTGGGAAGGGCAGTATTTCTTATTTGTTCCTTTTCCAAGCCCATGGATCTCAGGTAAAACCAATCATTGTCACTTAGTATGTGATGTTGTGTGGAACAAAGACACATTTAAATGTGAATTGTTGGATTCTGTGATCATTTGCTATGGTGAAAGAACTGATCCTTAAACTACAAGCAGTGAAATCTGTTATCTCCTAAGAACATTCACTAAAATTTTCTATCTACAAAGCAATAGCTTAAAGAAGGTGTTTAAAACTGGAGTATAGCTATGTAGAAAACATTTTAAAACTTTCATGAGTCATGGAATTATTTCCCTTGCTGCTGTCCAAGAGATTCCCTAGGGTACTCAAAGCACTTTGTTGAAGCACCCAAGTGAAGAAAAAGTATGTTCAGAAGGCAGGCTCATTAGTAGGCAAATTGTAAAAGGAGAAGCTATCACACATTTTTTGTTTGTTTGTTTGTTTCTCATGACAATGAAATTGTGCCTGAAAAATAGAGCCAAGTGACTATTACAATTACTCCTCAAATTAGCCAAATTCAGGTGTAATTGTTATTTTAATAATACCAATTTCTCAGTGGTAATTTGCAAGGAGGAGGCAGTACTTGGTAGAGAAACAAGAACTTCAGTCATTTGACATAGAGCAAATATAGTTTGATATAAAAAGTGAATTAAATTAAATATATTAATGTATGTTTAATTTAAATGATATACACGTATTTAATTTATAATATATAAATTGAACCAATGCACACACACATAGATGAGTGTGTGTGTGTGTGTGTGTGTGTGTGTGTATATATATATATATATGAAGATTAACCACTAACATTACATTGAATATTCTATGAAAAGGTCCATGGAAATTGTCAAATAGGGAACTTATTCTAGATTCTGAAATTGGAAAATATTCGGTGTATATGAGAATCTAAATAGATTTTTGAAAGCAAAAATCCAAACATCTTTCTATGCCTCACTACACTGATTATTTTACCTAGAATAAAAACATTTCTATAATAACTTGCATCCCATATCAATAAACAACGCTTTCCTTTTTCTTCATAAGACTTAAAAGAATCTGTAACATTTATCTGTTTCTTATTTGCACACCACACTTGATGTATATATGAAAGCTGAATAGAGAGATTTGACCTGTTGTTTCCATTGCTATATTTCTATTTACTGTAACCATGTCTAGAGTATTGGAAATTTGAAACATGTAATTATTGAAGATTAAATATATTAATTAATTAAATTTGACCCATACTATATATGTTTAATGTCCTGAAGTTGAAAAAGAGAAGACAGACTTTTGTGTTGAGCAAAGAACTTGTGTGAATTAAGGTTAAAGAAACTTTCTCAAAGAATAGTTACAGGGGCAGCCAAAAGGCACAATATGAAGCTCCACATTAGCATTATTTATTCAACCCATGGATCCAGAGTGATACACAAATAAAGAACAGGGATCATTTTATTTACCTAACAGTTCAAGCAAGACATCGAGAAGGAATGATATAATTAGAAAATAGCTATTATAATAAACAGTAAATAATTAAGTAAGGCAAAGTGACCAATGAAAATGATAATATTAGATTAGAAATCTAGTAAAGAGCACTATAATGCTGACATATCATCTGTAGCTGTCCAATGAAAAGGCATGTCACTTGTCACCTTTAGCAAGTCATTAAATTTAGCATTACTACTTGAGAGGCAGCTAGACATCATATGCTTCTTGATACAATGAAACATGAAAATTTACATAGTGCCCATGATATGCAAGAGAAGCCAGTATTCACCTCCGGGGGAGGAATTCTGCTGCCTGAGAGGTTAGCCAATAGCATCACTAAGTCTGTCATGGTTTACAGACGTTGCGGTTATCAAAAAAAGCCTGGCACATGTAAGAAGTATACGGAACAATAACATTCACTTGAAGCAAAGAAAGAGTAAAGTCAGCTTTCATTGTGAATGTCTGTCTGCCTTGTCCAGAAAGTCTTGCCCTTCAGTGCAGCAGCCCAAGTAGGGAGATAGTCTGTATATACTCCTCTTGAGCTGAAGGTGAAGAACCCTGTTTCCTCATAACTGAGATGATATACAGCAGTAGGTGCCCTCTGATGTACATGTTTAATCAAAAAATGTCTACATCAAATTCCGAACAACAAAGTATCCCAAGCACTAATAACCAGCATAGGCTGGAAGGGCTCTTTACCTGTACAAAGGTCTAAAGACTGAACATGTGAAGAGCTTCCAATAGTCAACACCCTCTAGGGCCTCTGGACCTCCTCCTCATGAACTGGAAACACAGAGACTGGAAAAACATTCACCAACAGGAAACAAAAAAGAATCTGGCTGGACTTATTATTTCTAACTTTAGTGACTTTATTTATATTCAAATCTCCTAAGCCTTCCTAAAATGCTCCAGTTACCTGGCTCTTATTCTTGTTATTATATTTTTAAAAAAATGTTTCTTTCCTCTAAATACTATATAAATTAAATCAAATTTAAATAGACATTAAAAGTTTTAATTAATACATACCATATTGGCTTTTTGTAAATAGAAATAATTCTGTTAAACAACAAGTTACATTTCCATGGTCCCAGGAAAATATAGAGAGTTCTTGCTAGAGAAAGTGTTTATGTTTATTTACTTTTTGTTATTGTTTTGTTGTTTTTGTTGAAAGTGTTCACACTAGAAGCAGAGCTCAGAGAGGACACATTTCTGCTTTGAAGACCCTCTTATATGCTGAGAGCCACAGCTGAGTCAGAATGGCCCCTGGCATTTTGCCAGTAGTATTGATTGACAGGCGAGGCATTACTATCCGCCTTGGCCTCTACTTTGCAGTTCCCAGGCTACTTTGGAGTTCTCCTGGGGATTTGCGGGGATTCCCAGAGAGTTCCCATTGGTTGGGGAAGTGCAGGAGGAGGGATTTCCGGAGGATATTTCCGGTGGCTGGCTCCTGGAGGAGCCATGTGGCATTCCCGAGAGCGTGTGTGAAGTGTTTTGGTGGAGTTCAAAAATAAAGTTTGTTCCTGCTTCAGTGGCTCGTGGTTTGTGCCCAGCCAGACTGCAGCACTAATATATATCTTTAAATTGGAGGCTAGCAAATTTAAAGGCCTTTAATGACTGCCAACACTAATTGTAGGAAATATTGTAAACTTAAAGTAACACATAAGATTACCGATGATCTGGCCTCTGCCTATTTTGCAGCTTCCACTTTTGCTACTCTCTGCCTTTTGCTTTCAGTTTGGATGATACAGAACTGCTTTCACTTTATACTCTCCAGCCTTCTCCCATTATAACATCAGTATATGCCCAGAAAGCTAAATATCTGTAAATAAAGATTGATTGAAAAAATGGTCATGCTTTCTCATTTACATATTGTCTATGATTGGTTTTGAGCTACCACAACAGAGTTGAGGAGCTGCTGCTGAGATTGCATGAACCACAAAGTCTGAAACATTTATTATCTGGCCCTTTGCAGGAAAAAAAAAAATCCAAATTCTGCTTTAAGTTGGAGAGCAAGGGACCTCAGAGACAAATCAACACATCATATAAGTGATGGCAACTTGTCTGTGATTCAGCATCTGTAGCACTTGTTGTCCCAGGTATTTTGTAAATGTTTCACATATATTATTCCATTTAAACTTGGTGTCAACCTTTTGAAATAAATATAATCATTTTTATTTTAGAAATGATGGAACCAAGTTTTAGAAAGATGGAATAACTTGAGGTCTACCCCAGTGTTGAATCAAGCTTTGATTAAAGCCCTTGACATTGACACTTAAGAAAGGAAAATATTTTTGGCTCTGTTGGCTTTTTAGATATTTGTTTTGAAATAATTGTAGATTCACAGGACTTAGCTAATGAAAGTACAGGGAAGTCCTATGCACTTTGACCCATCAACCCTAGGTAATTTTGAAGCCTAAGACTATATAACTGGGGAAAATCAAGATGGTGGTTGAAAGGAAGGCTGCATTCCTAGTTGCTCCCTGGCTCAAGACCAGCAGTAGAAGTACTTCTCCTCAGTGAGGTGTGTGAAAGAGGGGATTTCAGGAAGAGTCAATATTGAACAGAGTGACTTAGAGACTCAGAAAATTGAGCACATTAAATAAAGACAAAATAGTTTGGTGGAGCTGAGCCCCTTATGGCAGTAGCAGCTGTAGTGGAGCTAGTTCACCACAAAGGGAGGAAGGACACAGAGAGTAATATAGATTTGGTACTGGAAAAACCCAAGACCAGAAAGAGGCCTGAAATTAGCTGATACAGAGGGTGCACTTTAACTGATGCTTGAAAAGTGCTCTGTGTTTCCCAATGGGACACGGAGACGGGAGGCAGAGGTATCTTGAGTCACCCATGCTGCAGCTCCTGTTATGGAGCCAGTCAATCATAGTGAACCCTGCCACACTGCCCCGGCAAGCACTTGCCATGTGGCCTAGGGTGTACTCAGCAGAACAGGAATGAAACAGGCACAGAGAAAATTGTACCCAGGAGGATTCAAGTCAGAAAAGTGAAGGGGAAGCCAGTCTGCTTCTCCTTTGTGTCTGGTGGCTCTGGTGATCAGCTGAAGCAGGTTGGGAATTGGAAAAGGTGAGAGTGGATACTCTCAGGAACTAAGTCTGGGAAGACTGTGTTCCCAGGCAGCACAGCCTGTGGAGGACTGGCTTCCCTCCCCCAGGAGATGAATTTTAGGAAGGCTCCAATGATCCTGACCCCTGACAGAGATGAGCAACTGCCAGGCTACAAGGGTGTGTTGCTCTAACCACTCCAGAGTAAGTACCATCCAACAAAACCATGGAGGCCTGGTTAGTCCTAAGCCCCACCCACCAGAACCCCACTCAGAAATCTGCAGCATCCTGACCCTGAGAGGGCACTGATCTGGTCTGTGCTGACGAAACTCTAACCTAAAGATCATTCCACTGCATCCCACCTCATACTGGTGAGAAGGGAAGCTGAGAATTATTTAAAATAACTTCAGTCTTAGGTCACTCTAAATGGCAGCTCAGAGTGCATCACAAAAAGAGAAGGAGATTAACAATCCCAGCCCTCAGTGCATAGTTCAAGAAGAAAACCAAAGAAAGACAGCTGGGCATAGACAATGACCATCTATTCTCATTGACTCTCTTGAACACATCAGAGGAGATGATTCCATCTTTTTTCCTCAAGAACCTTTTTCATTTCATTTTTAAAAAAATGTTTTGAATGTGTATTTGTGTGTGATTTTTTGATGTGATTGATGATTGTCTCGTTCAGGGATATATATACATATTCATATTTGTTTGTTTTTTAAATGTAGTTATTTTTAAAATGTAGTTGTTATTCTTTGCTTTGTCTTTTGAAGGTTAGTAAATTTTGTATTTGTTTTGTATTGTTTTCATTTATTTGTTTCTTTTTTTCTCTCTTCTCTTGCTAACAGACACATTTTATTGTTCTCTCTTTCCCTCTCCCTTCATTTTGTTTCTCCTATTTTTTCTCTTCCTTTTAACCATCACCTGCTCCATCTCTTCTGCATTCTTTCCAGCCACTTTTTGGAATTGTGAAACTCTTTTCTGTCTTCTTAGCACATTTTCTTTTCTCTTAATTAATTGTATTTAGTTTATATAATCCCTGCCCCTGCAATTAGTGCTGACAAAATTATTACTTCATTGAATGACACAGATGACACTTCCTGTTTGCTTTAAAGTCAGATATAGTTCATGATTATTCTTTTCATAGTTGACAATTGTTGACCTTATCATTCCTGTTTATTTTAGTAATTAATGTTGTAGATGTCATAGTAGAAACTGGTGTTTATTGTAATGCTATATACTGTTTGCTTCAGTTTGTTTTACCATATTCTCTGAGGTGCTGGGGAACCTACAGAAAGACTACAAGTTCACAGAATAGAGACTCTTCTGTTGAACTAACTCAATCAAAAGACAGCACATCTAACTCCACACACAAATTAATGGTACTCAGCCTTCAGCTATACTTTAATACAAAGAATGGAAGAGACAAAAACACAAACTAATAACCAGGCACTAAGAGAATCAGGCCACCAGATACCAACTATGGACAACCACTACTAAGCAAAAACTGAGAATTAACACAAAAGCTGTGGATACCACACATGTGGCAGGGGGGGGGGGTCTCAATCTAGATAACTCTAGGATATTTTGAGAAGTGAAGACTGTGCCCTACAAAGGACCAGACATTAAAGCAGAAGAGAAATACTTCCCAACAGTTGCATAAAACTCAACACATAAACACAAGAAATATGAAAAAGCAAGGTAATACAACAGCTCATAATTTTATAATTCACTAGAAACTAACCCCAAAGATATTGAAGTGAATGAAACAGGAGATAAAACATTTAAAAGAATTATTATAAAAATGATAAATGAATTCCAGAGAAACAACTAAATTCAGGAAGTCAGTACAGGATATGAATAAAAAATTCAATAAGGAAATAGAAATATTGAGGAATAACCAAACAAATCTTGAAAATGAAAGACACAGTAATCAAAATTCAAGTGAAAGTCTAATAGAGCAAACCATGCTGAAGACAGAACCTCAGAGCTGGAAGACAAAGTGGCCAGTGTTGAACATTCAGAAGAATATGATATGCCAAAACTTAATCAAGAGGATGTAGAAAACTTAAATAGACTAAAAACTAGCAATGAGATAGGAGCGGTAATAAAAAGCCTTCTAACAAAGAAAAGCCCAGGACCAGATGATTATCAGCTGAATTCTACCAAACTTTAAAAAAAAAGAACTAATGCCAATACTCCTCAAATTATTCCATGAAATAAAAAGGGATGTAACACTTCCAAATTAATTCTGTGAAGTCAGTATCACATTCATACCAAAACCAGATCAGAGCACATCAAGGAAAGAAAACTATATACAAATACCCCTAATCACATAGATACAAAATCCTTAATAAAATATTACCAAATAGTGTTCAACAACATATTAAGGTGATCACACACTGCAACCAAGTTGGTTTTATTCTAGAGATGGAAAGTTGGTTTAATATACACAAATCAGTAACTGTAATTCATCATATAATTAAAGACAAAAATCAATCATCTCCATAGATTCGAAGAAGATCTTTGACAAAATTTAGCACCCATTCATGATAAAAACACTGAAGAATCTAGGGCTGGAAGTAACCTACTTCAATGTTATAAAAGCTGTATATAAAAAACAACAACAAAAAACAAACCTCCTAGTAAATAGAGAAAAATTAAAAGCACTACCTTTAAAATCTTGGATAAGACAAAAATGTCCACTCTCACCATTCCTGTTTAATATAGAAATTCTAGCCAAAGCAATTAGGCAAGAGAAGAAAATAAAAGAGATTTAAAAAAAGAAAGGAGTAAGTATAATTATCACTGCAGATGATATGATCCTATACTTAGAAGATCCAAAGAACACTGAATGAGATAGACCAAATTATATTGTTACATTGTGTGAATGTACAAAAATGTAACAACAAAGCTCACTATTATGTACAAATATAATTTACCAATAAAATTATGGGAAAAAAAAATTTAAAAAGACCTTTTTACCTATTTGAGTCCAAGTTACCTACATGAAAGTTCACTTGAAGCAGTTATTGGAAGGAAAGGAATGTGTGCTTGCTTAAAGTCCTCACCAGCATTTGGCATTATTACTACTTTTTTTTAAATGAAAGAATATGTTTTTTTTATTGACTGTTAAAAACATTACAGAGCTCATGCTATATCATCTTTCATAAATTTGACTCAATTGGGTTTTGAACTCCCATTTTTACCCCAAATACAAATTGCAGAATCACATCAGTTACACACTCACATTTTTACATAATGGCATATTAGTGACTGTTGTAATCTGCTACCATTCCTATCCCCTACTATCCCCCCTCCCCTCCCCTCCAATCTTCCCTCTCTACCTCATCTGCTGTTGTTCGATTCTCTTCCCTTATTTTTTCCCTCCCCCTTGCCTCTCACAACCTCTTATAATTTTGTGTATCATTGAAAGTCTCCTACCATTTGCATATGCTTTCCCTTCTCTCTCCCTTTCTTTCCCCCCATTCGTCTTTGTTTACTGTTAGTCTTTCCCTCGTGCTCTTCCTTCCTGTTCTGTTCTTAGTTGCTCTCTTTATATCAAAGAAGACATTTGGCATTTGTTTTTTAGGGATTGGCTAGCTTCACTTAGCATAATCTGCTCTAATGCCATCAATTTCCCTGCAAATTCTATGATTTTGTCATTTCTTAGTGCTGCATAATACTCCATTGTGTATAGATGCCACATTTTTTTTTATCCATTCATCTATTGAAGGGCATCTAGGTTGGTTCCACAGTCTAGCTATTGTGAATTGTGCCGCTATAATCATTGATGTGGCAGTATCCCTATAGTATGCTCTTTTAAGGTACTCAGGGAATAGTCTGAGAAGGGCGATAGCTGGGTCAAATGGTGGATCCATTCCCAGCTTTCCCAGGAATCTCCATACTGCTTTCCAAATCGGCCTCACCAATTTGCAGTCCCACCAGCAGAGTACAAGTATACCCTTTTCCCCACATCCTCGCCAACACTTATTGTTGTTTGACTTCATAATGGCTGCCAAGGAAGAAATAGAAGAAGCCATCAAAAGACTACCAACCAAGAAAAGCCCTGGACCGGATGGGTATACAGCGGAGTTCTACAAAACCTTCAAAGAAGAATTAATACCAATACTTTTCAAGCTATTTCAAGAAATAGAAAAAGAAGGAGCTCTTCCAAATTCATTCTATGAGGCCAACATCACTCTGATCCCAAAACCAGACAAAGACACTTCAAAGAAATAAAACTACATACCAATATCTCTAATGAACTTGGATGCAAAAATCCTCAATAAAATTCTGGCGAATCGAATACAAAAGCATATCAAAAAACTTGTGCACCATGATCAAGTAGGATTCATCCCTGGGATGCAAGGCTGGTTCAATATACGGAAATCAATAAATGCTATTCACCACATCAATAGACTTAAAGACAAGAACCATATGATCATCTCGATAGATGCAGAAAAAGCATTCGACAAAGTACAGCATCCCTTTATGTTCAAAACACTAGTAAAACTAGGGATAACAGGAACTTACCTCAACATTGTAAAAGCTATATATGCTAAACCTCAGGCTAGCATCATCCTAAATGGAGAAAAACTGAAGGCATTCCCTCTAAAATCTGGAACAAGACAGGGATGCCCTCTATCACCACTTCTATTCAATTTAGTTCTTGAAGTACTAGCCAGAGCAATTAGACAGACAAAAGAAATTAAAGGCATAAAAATAGGAAAAGAAGAAATGAAATTATCGCTATTTGCGGATGACATGATAATATATTTAACAGACCCAAAAGGGTCTACAAAGAAGCTGCTAGAGTTAACAAATGAATTCAGCAAAGTGGCAGGTTATAAAATCAGCATGCGTAAGTCAAAGGCATTCCTGTATATCAGCAACAAAACCTCTGAAATGGAAATAAGGAAAACCACTCCATTCACAATATCCTCAAAGAAAATAAGATACTTGGGAATCAACCTAACAAAAGAGGTGAAAGATTTATACAATGAAAACTACAGAACCCTAAAGAGAGAGATATAAGAAGATCTCAGAAGATGGAAAAATGTACCCTGTTCATGGATAGGCAGAACTAACATCATCAAAATGGCGATATTACCCAAAGTTCTCTACAGGTTTAATGCGATGCCAATCAAAATCCCAAAGGCATTTCTTGTAGAAATAGATAAAGCAATCATGAAATTCATATGGAAAAACAAAAGACCCAGAACAGCAAAAGCAATTCTAAGCAGGAAGTGTGAATCTGGAGGTATAGCGATACCAGAGTTCAAACTGTACTACAAAGCAATAGTAACAAAAACAGCATGGTACTGGTACCAAAACAGGCAGGTGGACCAATGGTACAGAATAGAGGACACAGAGACTAATCCACAAAGTTACAACTATCTTATATTTGATAAAGGGGCTAAAAACATGCAATGGAGGAAGGATAGCATCTTCAACAAATGGTGCTGGGAAAATTGGAAATCCATATGCAACAAAATGAAACTGAATCCCTTTCTCTCGCCATGCACAAAAGTTAACTCAAAATGGATCAAGGAGCTAGATTTCAAATCAGAGACACTGCGTCTGATAGAAGAAAAAGTTGGCTACGATCTACATATTGTGGGGTCGGGCTCCAAATTCCTTAATAGGACGCCCATAGCCAAAGAGTTAATAACAAGAATAAACAAATGGGACTTACTTAAACTAAAAAGTTTCTTCTCAGCAAGAGAAACAATAAGAGAGGTAAATAGAGAGCCTACATCCTGGGAACAAATTTTTACCCCTCACACCTCAGATAGAGCCCTAATATCCAGAATATACAAAGAACTCAAAAAATTAAACAATAAGATAACAAATAACCCAATCAACAAATGGGCCAAGGACCTGAACAGACACTTCTCAGAGGAGGACATACAATCAATGAACAAGTACATGAAAAAATGCTCACCATCTCTAGCAATCAGAGAAATGCAAATGAAAACTACCCTAAGAATATGTTTTTTAATTGCAGGTTACAAGTTTCATACAATATAAATTGCATTTCTATCTACTCAAGACAGAAAATGCAGTTTAAAAATGATAATATTTGAGACAGCATGCAAAGATGTCATAAAGAGGGAAATGTAATAAATTATGCATGAAATATATGAATAAAAATGTAAAATAGCAATGCACAGCATTTGTATTGGATCAAGCAGAATATAGCTAATATAATTTCTTTATGCAAACTAATTCGTTTTCTTCTTTTTGTAATTTATGAGTGAAGCTATTATTTGATGCTTTCTTTTCTTCTTTTTCCTTTTTCTTCCCATAAACAGAAAGTGTGTGTGTGATTCTGTTTATTGTTTATTACATTATTACTTTTTTTATTTTAGTCATTTTGATAGGTTTTGACTAATATTGTGATTATTATTTGTATTTCTATAATTGCTAAAAATATTGAATTTTCAAAAAAAACTCATTTGCCATATATTCTTCAGTAAACTATCTGTGCAAGTCATTTGCCTATTTCTGTTTGGATGGTTTTGTCTTTTTCTTTGTTTGAGTGTGGACTTTTAAGAGTAATCTATATGATTTAAATATAACATTTTTGTCAGATATGTCATTCGGAAATATTTCCTCTAACATGCAGCTTATCTTTCATTATTCTCTCAGAGCAAGTTTTTAATGTAGATAAGTTCTAATTTAGCAATTTTTTTTACTAATGGATTATGTTAATCTACCTTCTCACTCTTACAAAACATCTAAGATAAGTAATATTAAAAGAGAAAAGATTTATTATGACTCACAGTTTGGGAGGTTTCAGTCCATGGTTGGTTAGCTCCATTGCTTCAAGGCCAAGGACAAGGCAGCATAACATGACAGAAGCATGCAGCACTGCTTACCCCAGGGCAGATAAGAAACAGAAAGAGGAAGAGATCGGTGACCCATGATCCCCTGCAAGGGCAAGGTCAAAACCCCAATGACCCATGATCTTTCACTAGGCCCCACCTTTTGTTTTTTCTTTTCTCTCTCTTTTTTTCTTTTCTTTCCCTTTTTCTTTTTTTCTTGTGTGTATGTGTGTTACTATGTATTGAACCCAGGACCTTGCACTCTCTGGGGGACCACTCTACCATTGAGTTATATCCCAACCCTAGGCTCTACCTCTTAAAGGTTCTACCACTCCCAATAATGCCACATGGCCCAAGGACAAAAACTTTAACACAGAGACTGTTGGGGGACATTTTATAGCTGTTATGGTTTGAATCTAGAAATGTCCCACCAGAAGCTCATGTTTTGAAAGCATGATCCCAAAGGCAGCAATGTTCAGAGGTGGGGCTTTTAGGCTATTATGAGACCTGAAACCTCATCAGCTTATTAATCCATTTGATGAATTAATACTTTGAAGGGATTCCTGGGTGATGACTATAAAGGTGAGTGTGGCTGGAGGAAGTAGGACACCCAGGACATGCCCTTGATGATCACATCTTGTCTCTGGCTTCTGATTCACTCTACTTCCCAGCAGAGTGACCTGAGCATCTTTCCCCTGCTGGGCCCTTTGCCATGATAGTCTGCTTCTCCTTGGTCCCAGAGCAACAGCTGTCCATGGACTGAAGGAGCCCCAAATAAACTTTCCTCCTCCAACTTGTTCTTGTTAGGTATTTTGGTTATAGTGATGAAAAGCTGACTAACATAAGATCCAAGCTATAGCACAGATCTTGGTAAGCCTTAGGTCCAAATTATTTTCACTTTGTACTTTCCCTAGAAATTTTATAGTTTTACGTTTCACACAATACCTTTGTTTTATTTATTTGTTTTTATGTGGTGCTGAGGATCGAACCCAGGACCTCGCCTGTGCTAGGCGAGTACTCTACCTCTGAGTCACAACCCCAGCCCTAGTTTTCACATTTTAATCTAAGTTCCAGTTTTGCTTAGCACCTATCATATTTTGGATCTGAAATGTTTCCCAAGGGCTCATGTGTTAAAGATATGTTCTACAACTCAAAACTGTTCAGAGGTGGGGCTTTTGGGAAGTGATTGGATCATGAGAGTTTGAACTCATCACTGTGTTTATGCATTGATAGCTGAACGAAATACTGAGAAGTGGTGGAAGTTGTGGAAGGTGGGTGGTGGGATCTAGTTGAAGGAAATGGGTACACAGGGGCATGCCCCTGTGAACCGTACCTTGTTGTTGATACCCACCCCCATCACCCACTTTCCCACACTTCTTTGTTGCTGCATGCTGAGCAGCTTTCATCTGCTAGGTCCTTCAACCATGTTTGTCCTCACCTCAGGCCCAAAGCAATGAAATCAGCTCATCCTGGACTGAAACCTCTGACGTTGGGAGCCAAAGTAAATCTTTTCTCCTGTAAGTTGTTCATGTCAAGTATTTTGGTCACAATGATGAAAATTTTTTAGAATTACAATTATTTTTGCTCACATTGGTCTTTCCTTCCAATATATATATATATATATATATATATATATATATATATATATTAAACTTACCTATGTCTACAACAAACATGATTTTTTTGTAAGTAATTAATAGATTGATTTAGGAAAAAGTGACATCTTCATTATGTTGAGTCTTCCATTTCATGAATGTGGTATCTAAATATATAGATATTTGAATTCTTTTATCACCATTTAAAAATTTTTATCATACAGAATTAAACCTGTAAATTGCATTGTGATTTTGATTTCTGTTTATACTTGTTTGTTAATGGTATCTACAAATAGTACATCACATGTCCTGTGACCTTATTTTGCTCACTTACTTGAGCCTAAGTGATTTTTATTTTTGTAGCTATCTTGGGTTTCCTATATAGACAATCATATTTTATACTGAGAGAGATTTTTATTCTCCCTTTTAAATTTCTATACATTTTATTGATTATATCCTGTTGTTATGTTTAGAATTGTTAATACTGTTCAAAAAAGGTTGGTGAGGAAAGATATCTATAACTGTTCCTAATCATAAAGAAATGCACTGGTGTCTTTCAATATTGTTTTTCTTTATTCCAGTATAAGTTTTTAAATAAGTGTAGAATTTGATGAAATATCTTTGCTGCTTCAGTTAGTGTGACAATGAGACTTCTTTTATTTGGCCCTGTGTGGGAAAAGAAGTGTGGGAAAGTGTGTGGTGGGGGGTGGGTATCAACAACACCTTTTATTAGTTTGTTTATTTTTGGTACTGGGATCTGAACCCAAGAGCACTCTACTTTTGAACTACATCCTCCTTTTCTAAAAAGTTTTTATTTTGAGACAGGGGACAGGGACTTGCTAAATTGATGAGGCTGGTTCCTAATTTGCAATCCCATTGTCTCAACCTCCAGAGTCACCAGGATTATAGGCATGTGCCACCATACCTGACTTACTGTGCCTTGTTGTAATGGTGAAGTACATTATTGAATATAGCCTTGCATTCTTGGAATAAATGATCCAATGTATTTATAGTATATTAATGTTTTATAGGTTATTATATTCAATTTGCTAAAATTTTGGAGGGGTTTTGTTTTTAAGTTAATAAGAGAAGCTGGTTTTAATTTTGGCCTTTAATGCTGGCCTCATAAAATGAGTTGCAAAGTAATCTTTCTTCTTTGTTTAGAAAAGGTTGTGTAAAATTAGTGCTAATTTCTTTCCTAAAATGTCTAGTAAAATTATCATTTGAAATTATCTTGACATGGAGATTTTCTATTTTTAGAGCTTTTAATTAAAAATTAAATTGCTCTAATAGTTATAGGACTATTCAATTTATTACATTTCAGCTGACTTTTGATATCATGGCTTTTTTAAGTTTAATTCTTCTAAGCTATAGTATTTTAAAATGTAATTTTGTATGTAGAATTTCTTAATCATCTTTTTAATATATATATTAATATATATTATATATATATATATATATATATATATATATATATTAGTTGTAGATGGACACAATACCTTTATTTTATTTGTTTATTTATATGTGGTGCAGGGGATCTAACCCAGTGCCTCATGCATGCTAGGCAAGTGCTCTACCACTGAGCCACTACCCCAATTCCATTTATCACCTTTTTAATGGTTGAAAGAACTGTTTTGACATTCTCTGGGTCATTACTCATATTGTTGAATTCTATCTTACGTATTTTTATTGTTGGCATTTTTAGATTTTAGGAGGGGCCTATCTGATACAAGAAGGAAGCTCGTGTGTCTGGTAAAATCACTTGAACCAAGTCTTGGATTAAACTGGGTTTTCGTCTTTTGTGAAGAGTGCTTGTAGTATCCTCTACTAGTATCTACTAGTATCCTTCTAGTATCCTCTCTAAATGGATATATGCATATACCATCATGTGTGTATTTTGGTTGTTTGCATGAAGTTCTTTTTTCTCTGTAGTTTTCTGTTTGAAATATTTTATATAAACTAATGAATACATGTTAATATTATAATAGTAATGAAATAATGTTTCTTAAAAACAATAGGCACTTTTTATTGCTTTCAATTGGCATATAGTCAGAACATTTTAAATAAAATGTTCTAAAATAAGGGCTTTAAAAATGTTGACTGCATTTTATTTTTAAAGTTGGCATAGAGTTTTCAATTTTAAAAAGTTGCTGACTAATATTTGGGACCAATTAGCAATCAGGCAGCATGTAATTTGGAAGTGAAATCCTGCTGTGTTAAATTCTGATCCTTTTAATAAGATGCGTCTAGATGAGCTTGATTGTACACTAACAAAAAGGTCAGTATTTATTATGTAAAATAAATATGAAATATGGTTTGAGGAAGCCAAAAGGTCAACCTGACCAAAATTCTGCTTTTCCCATAAAAACTTTAAATCCTCAACATTAGAGTCCTTCTGAAGATGTAAAAAATTTCTACCCAATAAGATGGCTTTAGGTAAAGTGTGAATAAACGAAGTTAATTAAATAATAAATTATCTCCATGGCATTCATTGGCATTATCTAACACAAGATTTCAGCTCCATTCATTACTGCCCAGGATAATATATAAGGTTTGTTCATTACCTCCAAGGATACACTAAGCTCACAACTGATATCTCTTTGGGCATTAAATAGCAAATATTTGTCAAAGGTCTTCTGGGTCTTTAAAATGCTCAAAATCATCAAAAATCATATGTGCTGTTATCCTTTCAAGACTTCTTCAGGAATCTCAATATTGATCTGTATCTAAATATGTCAAATGATATTGGGAGTCACATATTTCAACTATGTAATAGTTTCCTAGTAGGATAAACTAAATACCTTTGTCACAATTTTTCCTTACCAGAGTTAGATTTTATGTAACACAACAGCCTTAATAATAAAGGGTCATTATTAAATTTTATTTTTTTTCATAGTAACATACCCCAAAATTAACTTTTTCTTTCATTTTTTTGGCAAATATGGGTGGTATAAGTTTTACCATATTTGCATATATATGCAACATCCAGTACAATTAGAATAGAATTTTTCCATCACTCAAAACTATATCTTGGGGCTGGGTTTGTGGCTCAGCAGTAGAGCACTCTCCTAGCATGGGCGGGACCTGAGTTTGATCCTCAACACCACATAAAAAAAAAAATAAAGGCATTGTGTTGTGTCCATCTACACCTAAAAAATAAATATTAAAAAAAAAACTATATCTTGGGCTGGAGATGTGGCGCAAGCAGAAACGTGCTTGCCTGGCATGTGCAAGGTGCTGGGTTCGATCCTCAGTACGACATAAAAATAAAGATGTGTCTCCACCGAAAACTAAAAAATAAAAAAAAAATATTAAAAAATTTGTCTCTCTCTCTAAAAACAATAAAAAACAAAACAAAACAAAACAAAAACCTATATCTTGTGAGAATCCTTTTAAAAGGATCTTCCCCAAACTTCTGGTAAACACTTATCAGTATTTTGTTTTTCAAAAAAAAAAAACCAAAAAAAAGAAAAAAGTTATAGAAATGGAATCATACTGGGTGTAGCCTTTTCATATTGTTTTCTTTCACTCAGTAAAATAATGCATTTGAGAATTTTTTTTTCCGAGTCCCTTAGTATTGCTGTAACAAAATACCTGGGAGTGAATAACTTATCATGATAGAAATTCAATTTTCATTGTTTTGGAGGATGGAAAGTCTAACTTCAAGGCACTGCCAGGATGTGTCTAGAGAGGGCTGTTCTCTGCTTCTGCATGCACACCTTGTGGCTGCATCCTCCTGAGAGGAAGAATGCTATGCTTCCACATGGCAGCCAGTAAGAAAGGCAAAAAGGGTGAAAGCTTGTCTCCTCTGACCCTTTTGTAAGGCACTGATCCTTTCATGAGGATAAAACCCTGGTGACTTACATCCCAAAAGGCCACACTTCTGGATAACCCCAAAATTAAATTTTAACATACAAGAGATGTACATAAAAACTTTAGCAGGATTCATTGCAGTGGTTGAGTTTATCAATTTTTCATTGTGTTTATTGTTGAATAGTGTTCTACTGTATGGCTGTGCCAAGTTCATTTATCCTTTAAACCATTGAAGGACTTTTGGATGATTAACAAATTTTGATAACTATTGAGATATTTATTATTTTCTAAACTTTCCAACTTTGTGGCCAAATTTTTATTTATTGTTTTCTTACTATTGCATTTTAACAGTTCTTTATATCTGAAATATTTATTTAAATATTAAATATTGACATTCATCAGATGTGCATGTGTATATACACATACATATATATGAATAAACTGAAAACAGATTCTTTATCAGACATATGATTTAAAAATATTTTCCCTCAGTCTGCAGCCTAGATTTTTCATTTTTTTAAACATGTATAATCTATTACAAATTCACCTTACAGGGATTTGTAGTTAATAATTTCCATACTTTGTCTGAATATACCTAGAAACTCTTCCTATTTGGAATATTGTCTATAAATGGATCTTGTTGGAAGAAAGAGCTGCACCTCCTGCTTCTACAACTCAGGTAGCCAAGATACCTTCTGCACCTGGTAGCTTAATTCTTGGTTTATAAGCCTAGGTTTGGGCAACTGCTCAACATTTGGATAGTTGGGGAGTGAAGCAGATAGGGCAACAGTTAGCTGTATCTCAGAGTAACAGCAGTAGAACTGAGATTCAGCATAAGTGATGTAGTGGATCCCCTCCTCCACCAAAGAGTCAGGATTAAGCTTCTCCAGAGGCCCTCACTTTAATTGTTCTTATTAACAGAATATCAGAAAAAATTTCTGCAAAGAACTCAATGTGGTTTAAAACTTTCTATTTTCTGGGAGGGATAAGTTGCTCTGTCTTGCAAAAGCTAAATTTGCCCACTAACTTGATTATG
Source organism: Spermophilus citellus (assembly GCF_964194105.1). Taxonomy (NCBI): domain Eukaryota; kingdom Metazoa; phylum Chordata; class Mammalia; order Rodentia; family Sciuridae; genus Spermophilus; species Spermophilus citellus. Next base: position 37,225,525 of record NC_138198.1, read on the forward strand.
TACAAGAATTGTTACTTCTGCTTCCTGTGGTAAAGACTTGGGAAACCTCTGTCTAGCCTAAAAATATGGGACAAAAACTGTTATGTACCAACCTACTGACATGTAACCACCCCACTGAGTATAAAGTTCAAAGAATTTTCAGACTCAAGGTGCAGAGATTTTTAGGTTACAGCCGCTCTATACTCTTTCAAGATATAAACCTGCTTCCTACTAATTCCTTGTGTGTCCGTTCTCACCTGTCCTATATTAGTGACAGGTGTCTCCATGAAAGCTGTAGGAGAGGAAAATTTATTTTTCCTATTTCCCTCCTAGGTTATCTGGCTGGAATGACAAAAGAAAAAAAATAACAAGAGAAATGTGTGTAAATTTATTTAGAATAAATTGTATGTGATAAGAGAAGCTTTCAGAGGAAATGAAGACCTGAAGAAACAAATAAACCTGAGTGTTTTATACTAGGATGACAGAGAGTAGTTGTGGAAAACATAGTGGGAGAAAACAGTATGAGCTAAGGTGGTCAACTTGGGGAAATTTACCAAGGTCTATTCCATCAGATTCTTCTTAACTTTCTTTTGTTTCTGGAAATAAGGATGCTTCTTTCCTCTGGGTATAGGAAGGGTACCTCTCAGAAGGAAGGTCTTATGAACTGCTTAAGTAGAGAAAAGAGAGGTCAATGAATTCTTCTGACACTTGTGATTTCTACATTCCTTCAGCTTAAAATTAATATGCTTAAAATCACATTTTTGAAGTAATGTGTTGTGAACCCCATCAATGTGGTATGCTTACCTACCATTCTGGTATGATCTCAGCTGTGTGTTTGACTATTGAGTATTTCATGACTTGGTGCCATCCTACTCTCCAAGTTTTCCATCATTCTGAGACCTACCCTAGAACCTACCAATAAATTTCTTTCTGCTCAACTTAGCCTGTTTCTGTTGTTTGCAATCCCAACTAATAAACTATAACACACAGACACTTACATCACAGTTCATGAAACACCAAGAGCCTTTAAAATAAACTTTTATTTTTATTTACTTTTGAAAAATATTTTTTAAGGTTTCTGGCAGCCTCAAGATATAGTAGTTAAATTCTCAAGGATTTGGTGATTTTTTTTCAAACATCATCAAAAGTTTATACCTGACAATGACAGAAGATCTGATTCTTCATTTTTACTGCTCATATTTATAAAGTGGTGACCTATTAAAACTCAGATTTTGTTCCTTATTAAGCAATTCCAGTAATTGCTTATGAGAGTCATTGTTAACTATCGATGTCACAGAGAAATGGAAGCTTTATTCATTTTTATTATGTTATATGATGCAATGGAATATTGTTATATTTTCTCAAGAGAAGGGTGTGATATCTATTATTAAGATCTAATTTCACATGAACAATAATAAACTTTAAAGAAACAAGGAATGACAAAAAAAGAAAATATAGACTAGCAACCTTTATTTATATTGCTGTATTTGCTAATCATAAATGTGGAAACTTAAACCATATATCTAAAAGAAGCCATTGCAATGATAATCCCAGTCAATAGGAGGTACACTCCCCCTAATCCCACCCCACACATAGTCTTTCTCCAGCGACATTTTTAGGAATATATATATTTCAGCAACTACTTTTCCAGGAGAAAATATATGTCAGTCTGTCTCTGTGTCTCTGTTTCTGTCTCTTTCCTTTCATCCCTCCCTGCTGTCCTGTCTCCCCCACTTCTTCCCACCCCCCTTTGTCTTCTCCATCCTCTTTTAGTCTTACAAAACTTGGCTTCTTAGAAAACAGATTAGAGAATTGATGCTTTTTTCCCCCTTCAATTTGGTCTTCTAAATATCCCAATTCACTCTACCAATTTCTTCCAGCTAGTTCTTCAAAGGTCGTTTGAATCACACTTTTTTTTTTTGTCTTGAAGAATGAATGAATGAGAGATGAACTCTACATGAACAGTTCGAGTTATCTGACCAAAACACACTTAAAGTAAATGTCTTTTCAGTCTAAATTTGATTTTAAAATTTCCAGAATCAAGAGATGACAGATTCTTCTTGAAATGATAACAGTCTGAGAATGTACCTCAACATGAAAATGGAGACCGTTATATAAGTTCCTGTGTTACTTTATAAAAGACCAACATGTGTTATACACAAACCATAAAGACTGGTTAATGCATTGTAAAAACTGAATTGTGAGAAGATGAGAATTTTTGAGCACACATATTACTTTGTATATTCAAGAATTGGAAATATGTATTTCCAGGAAAAAAAAAAAAAGCTTATACCACGTTTTAAAAGGAAACCAAACCAGTCTTCATTCCTGTCAACATTTAATGGTATTAGACAGTAAGACTCTCAAAACATAAATAGTTGTCTACCAACAGGAAGGACATATTTCCAGAGACAAATTTTATTCCAAATTTTTTAAAAAGTCTGCTTTTCACCATGTTAGTATTTAAAGCAGGTGCCATTTGCTGATTAATTAAATCACAAGATGTTCCTTATGCTAAAATCTTGCAAATGAAACTTAAACAGAAACTGTGGTTGTACTGTTGTCACTTCTTCTCCTTTTTTTTTCTTTAAATTATCCAGAATGCCACATGGACAGCTTGCAAGCTTATTTTCCAGATCACTGATAGCAATGCAATTCTGTGTTTGTGTCTGAGTATGTGTTTTGTTTCAAAAAAGATATCAGCTTGAAGCAGTTTCAAATCTCTGGCAACAATTTTTTAAGGAGTATGTAAAAAATGAGCTGTTGACCACATTTTTTGCCAGGTCACTTATCAAATGTGTGGTAGGGGGATGTCAAGTTCCAGGGCAATTCTCATCCATATTTATGAAACTACTTAGAAACTATGCAGGAGTTCAATAGGTACTATTCGGTGTTTAAGAACAATCAAGAAACATTTTTTTCTTTATTGTTAATATATTATAGGCTTTAAGGAATATTTTTTAAGTCGTTTTTAAAATACATGTACCCCAGATTTTCTCAGGAAATTCCAGGTGCTTGGAGTACTTGTTTAAAAACACAATTCAGAACTGCAGGAGGTATAAGTCAGCTGGGGTTTAGTTTAAAGTGAACTTTTTTTTTTAAATGTAAAAAGGTCAAATTTAATGAAGAAACTAGCAAATTCAAAGTTCCACCAAGGAACATTCCAATGCTTTTAGAATCCACTTGAAGTGAAGAAGGAAAACCACCCCCTTTAGCATTTTAAAGCTTTGAAAGCCTAATGAACCATGCCACCTCCTGTAGTTCCTACCAAACCAAAATTTGCACTGAGACTGGGCTCATTAGCATTAAGTGGAAGTAGACTACTCAGCTCTTGCTATGGCTTTTTGCAAAGCTCTGACCATTGCCATTGTATTTGGTGGATAAAATGTTGTTATCTCAATCATTATTTCACTTTTCTTTTTGTTGATGCAAAATGCCTGTTATACTTCGAATTTATGTCATGTAATAAGTGTCCAAAATACATTAGTTTTTCAACAGGTTATCTTCTTGCAGTGAGGTATTTATTATAATGGTTCACTATTTCTACATGACCCGGACTATGAAGTGATGGTTTGTGAGGGGGAACAATGAGTAATTAGATGAGAAAGAATATGTGATATTAGATATACAGATACATTGGGAACTTTCTTCATTAAAGTAGATATTATATTAAGGAGGCTCAAAATCATAGCAATTTGGTCAATCTAACTGCCTCCAAAATTTTCACATATCCTTTTAGAGGATCTTTTTTTTTTTTTTCTGTACTGAAGATTGAACCCTATGCAAACACTCTACCCCTTGAGCTACATCCTCAGTCCCAGGAAAAATTTCTGCTACAATTAAGAAATGTGCATTATGTAGAGCCACCATTTCAGGTTATCTGGTTCTGATTTTAAGGGGGTCTGTATCTTTAATTGCATGTTACTTCCTTCCAAATTGTAGATAAGTGACACTAAAACAAAATATTTCTTCTCGGTAGACATGGAAATTAATTCTTTTGGGCAAAGTTTCAATTGAATTCTTTATTCTGGAAGAATCCAATTTTGCCTCTTTTAGCATATTAATTTCATTATTCTTGATCTATAGAAGCATGTACTCTTAAATTATCCTGGTTTGTAACATCTTACATAATTCTTTCATTAGCAAATTAATGTGCCCATTTTATAAGTATATGTAAGTAATATTTCCCACATTCTTCGGACTATCAGGTGATGGTCATAGGATTTGCAATATAGTTATATTTTGACAAAAAAATACAAATATGTTTCTTAGGTTGCAAATAATTTAGTTTCTAGAATTTGGACTGCCCTCTAGTTTGACTGCCTCCACACAGATGTACACATAATTAGTGTTTTTATATAAATTGGCAGCATGATTAAGATTAAAAACCAGTAGTCTGTTAGGGACTCAAAAAAAGAGGTATGTGTATTCTGAGTTATATTTCCCCAACAATTCTGTTGATGGCAGTTGTTTGAGGAATAGTCTTAATGGATTATCTAAAACCTGGCAGGTCTTTTGCAAAATGTTATATAAAAAGTTACATGTGATTGTGACAAGATCCTCCATTTTGTGTGATGGTCCTAATACAACAAGCACTTTGTGTCTGAAGCTAATGGCATAGTATATTCCACACTCCAAAAGTTTTAGATGAGATGTACAATCTGATTTGCTTTTAAACCTCATACCCTTTGGAGTCATTAGAATATGGAAGGTCATAGCTTATTTGATTTCACAGATTCACAGCTGGAGAGTAATTTGCCTTAGAATGAATCATGCCTTGAGTTTTACCCATATCTGATTTACTCTATATTCCAATGAAGAGAGTGAAGACTTAATCTCTATATGTATTTTATAATATTCATATTCTACAAGATTTTTCTTTGGAAATTAACAATTATTAATCTTGTAGAAATAAAACATGTCGTGCTTCCATGTTCCAATTCCATCTTCCAAATATAAACATACATAGAGTTGTGGAGTAGCAATGCCATCACATTCTTTTCCTATTCTCAGGATAGCTAATGGTGGTAGAAATCAGCCGGTAGAATTTTTGCATTGGCTCAAATATTTGGCTCAAATACTCCGCTTGGTAAAAGTGTAATCTCCAGCAAGTGATTAAAATTTCTGAATCTCATTTTCATCATCAATGTGTGACAATAGTATTTTCCACTTAGAGTTATTTTGAAGTATTGTAGGAGCCAAAGCAGCAATGTCTGCCAAAGTGCTTTACCATTATAAAATGCAAAGTGCAAGATCTGTGATCCCTCAGGATAACTCCAGCTGCCCATCTGTCTCTTAGGATGGCACATCTTTTGGACCTAAGGCTGTGAGAAATTTGATCTAGCCTTAGGATTACTGTGGGTGAAGCTTCTAGGGAACAGGGTGAAATGATTTCTCTTTCTCTCCAGGAAGGCTGGGAAGTATTTATTGGATTTGCTTGATGGTTTGTTCTCCTTCCACTAAAGCCGAATGCTGCATTTCAACAAGTAAAAGTTCTAAATAACTGATAATAAAATATCTCCAGATATTTTTAGAAAATATTTTAGAAAATATTTCTAAATATTTTCTCTAAGCTTGAAATCATTTGATAGAAGGGCATGTGATTATGAAGGCTTGTGCTTGGGAAATTCAGAGGGAGTATAAAGACTCTGTGGTGCTTGGATCAAATCCCCTCCCCCACTTTTGTGGCATTGAAGATTACACCTAGGGGTGCTTTACCCCTGAGCTACATTCCCAGTCCTTTTTCTTTATTTATTTTGAAACAGTGTCTTGCAGAATTGCTAAGGTCTTACCAAGTTACTGAGTGTGGACTTGAATTTGCCATCCTCTGGCCTCAGCCTCCAGAGTCCCTGGGATTATAGGTATGCACAACCAGGCCTGGCTCAAATTCCCTTATCTTGAATCAATCATTCTTGGGAAAATTTTCTCTTTAAAATCTTTTTTTACATTTCTTCCTGATAGGCTAAAGTGAATAATTGTTTTCTGAATACCTGTATTTGGTTTTGAAGTGTTTGTGTTTTGATCTATTATATTCCCTCCCCCCAAAAAACAAACCTAAAAACTAGCTCTGCTTCATGTGCTAGCTTTCTAGATCTGCTACTTGGTGTTTCTGTTTCTATTATGTAATTAAGTTCATGACAAAAGTTGAAAAGGCAAGGAATAATGAGGCAGTAGGAAAATTAAACATATTAAATATATGTTCACTGTTTGTAGGGGGAAGGTTTTGGTGTATATGGTTTTCCCAGAATAGCAATAACACCCATATTTCAAAAGAGCTTAGTAAACCAAGCATGGATCTTTTCATGATTTGGTGCATTGTTTCATCAACCACATTGTTCCCATTTTTTTTTTTTTTGGTTAATTATTATAAATGGACAGATCTGGGAAAGAAGGCTTAAATTGTTCATTTGGAATGAACTCCCATTTGTATATTATAGTATTCACACATTAAGGATGCTCAGTCAAATCATATGTTTTGTTTGGAAGGAAAGATGTTTTCAAAGAAATTCTATCTAAATTCCTTTAAGGAAGCGTATGCTCACTCTGACTGTTATTTTATACCCAGCCCTCTTAAGAAATTACATTTTGGCTTCTATAAGCATTTGGGTTTTCATTTGTTTAAGCTGTAAGACTGTCAGGATTTGATCATTAGTCTCTATAGCTGACTGTTGCATTTCAACAAGTAAAAGTTCTAAATAACTGATATTAAAATATCTCTAGAAAAAATATTTCTAAGCTAGATGTAATTAAATTTGTTAAACCTCTTGGGAATCAGCAACAGTGAAAAACCATGTGGAGGTGTTTGAAATTGTAGCATCAAAACTTTTCAACCAGTATTGCTTAGAAGGATGTGAATATGATACAATGAATGAAACAGAGAATGAAGGAGGGACTAGGAGAAGCATGTTTAAATTATTATTTCTTCCATTTTTTCTCTTAAACTAATAGTTTTTAAATGAGTCAAATACATTTTAATTGATAAACTGACTTTATATTCACCTATTGGAAACAGTACAACATTTTACATCAGATTATGAAATATGGATGTTTTACTAAAAGACAGGAAGAGACTTTTTCCAGTTTTTAAAGTAAATACATATTCAAAGAATCTTAAGGCATACCATTTATTCATATTCATATCTATTGAAATACTGTACATCCACATACTTCAATAAATAGTTAAAAACCTGACCTCTTTTTAAATCATTTCTGGATTTCAAAAAACAACTTTTATTGAAAAGATTAAATAGGTAACTTTTGGCTGTGTCACAAAGCTAAATACAATGGATAAATTAACAATTTATCAGTAATTTGATCAATATAGATGATTGGCTTTGATAATTCAGCTTTTCAGAGTTTTCTGACTTCACACATAGGGGTATTTATATATATATATTTTGTTGTTGTTGTTGTTGTTGTTGTTGTTGTTGTTGTTCTGAATTATCTGGGTAATATTCTTAGTTCTCCAGTCTACTTTCTAGATATATCTTAAATGTTATGATGAAGCATTAATTTTCAGTGAAGTTATAAATCCCCCAAAAGTGACTTTATGTTTGAAATTCTCTCTCTCAAATCTTAGTGTCTCAAAAAAAAATCACACAATGCTATAACTTGGGCAGTACTTTTCATTATATAATTGCTGCATAATAGAAACTTAATGGTGTAACAGGACTTACGTGTTGAATGAGATAATTGTAAAACACATTACACCACTTGCATTTAAACCGAGAATGCAAATGAAAAAGCTAACTACCCTAACGTTCTGCTTCTTGCCTCCCTTTCATTCGTCCTTTCTCCTATCTTTCATCTTTTCCTCTTTTTTCCTCTTTCTGTTCTTCCTTTCTTCTATTTCCTTTGTCTTCACCTCCTTTTCTGTCTTTATCTTTTTTTTTTCTCAACTGCTCTTTATTTTCTTTTCTTCTTTCTTGGACAAAAATTTTGGGGCAACAAAAGGAATCCCACAAATGAAACTTGTGGAAAACACAATGCTGAAAGGAATAGCTTAAGAAATTATTTTAGATTGAAAGACAAATCAATTTTATAAAACTGCTTTTTCTGAAATTGCAACAATCTTGTACAGTCAGGACTGATAAAATGGAATAATCAAGACATTTCATATGTCCATAAATGTAAAATCATCTACTTGAACATTATATGCAGTACATTCACACAAAAAAGCAAATACTGTAGCCTTATTTGAACAATATTGAACTCATAAATACTCATGATTTCACTCTGTCCAGGGGCTAAGGACTAGGAATGCTGCTGTGATACAGAAAAAACATAGTGAATACCTCCTCTATTTAAAAATGTCACTTAAGAAAATCTCTTCTAACATAAAGGCAAATACATATAGCTACTGAGCTATGACTGTACTTCTGTCACATTCTATGGGAAAAACACCAGACTCCACAAATTCGGAATCATGACAACACTTTGAACTAATTATTTGGTTCATCCATAGTTTATACCTCAATTTACCTCACATTAACCCTACAAACCTTACAAAGAGGAGGTATTTTTAACTCTAGGAAAACGGTCACTGTATAATATGCATTCTTGATCTGTTTCTTTCTCCCAAACAATGTACAGATGGTTAACACTTTTGTGGTAGCACCACTATTTCTAGTAAGTAGATTATTATGGAGTGTGCCACTTTAAAGCTGCAATACAAAAAAAAAAAGTATTTTTAGTTTACTCGCCAATTTCACAAAGAATATTTTTAAAAGCAAATATATAATACATTTAAATGCTATATTTTTAAAGCCAATTTTAATATTAATCAGTCAAAACATCATAGATTTATTACAGCTAGTAAATTTAAGAGCATTATGCCATATTATTGCCTTTTTGTGGGAAAACTATATTTATGCCTCCTAATTTATGAGTCATCTTTCTAATTAAAATAGATTTATGGCATACTTTGTCTTTAAATTTTATTTGGAAAAAAAATCACAATTTTCAAGTCATCACTTCTAGGGCAAAATATTAGCTATCTTAAATATGTGTGACCTCTGTAAAATTTCTTATATCTAATCTTAGTAGTAGGATGTGGGTTGTTGGTATGATTGTAAAAGATGACTATCCGTAGAAATGTAGGTGTGCTGAAATTGGCAACTTCATCAGACCTGTAACATGGATTTCAAGGCTATGGTCTTTCTTTGGTAAAGAGTAAACCATCAGCCTATTCCTGTAATATAATAGTTAGACTCACAAAATTTTCCTTCAAAAATGTAGTTTTCATTCTTTAAGTAGAAAAAAAAAATGAATACTCACAGTAATTGAATAATTAATACATCTTAAGATATTCTCATCACTGGTGTCTGTTTTCATTTGATCACATCTTACATATATCATGTAAGAAGAAATAAAGCATGGTAATTTTTTTGGCTTCACTTGTTTGAACTGAAATTGTTATAAAGAAAGATTTTATTAAAGAGTTATTTACTTCAGGGATTGATCTTCTGTATACTAATATAGAATATTTGATATAAAATATTTTGGAACTTTTTCAATGTAACATGCATTCCAGATTATCAACTGAGTGATGTTTTCAGATAGAAAATATGCAAAATGCTCCTGTCTGCAGGAGCACTGTTTCTGTCATAATAACTTGTCTATCACAAAACCAAATTAGTTTTGATTGCTTACCAACTCTTGTAATATTAGGTGATAGGACTTTGTGTCCTCTCTGACAAACCATCTTAAAAATTTAAGCTTGAAATCGTGAAAGAAAAAAAGATACTGTCTTGCTCAGCAATCCCTTGAGTGGACTGTGCTGTCATTTTAAAGGGAATTATTTTCCACAGCAGACCTAACATTTAACTTCAACGAAAGAAATCGTACGGTACATTTACTCTTCTATGTGATTAAATTGTTTTTTATCCCAAGCACGGAGTTATTGTGGGGCAACACTCTCAAACCCCACTGATAATGAAGGAATACAATCCCATAGCTCCTTTGTTCTTTAGAGATAGGATATAGTTTAACTTTATCATTGTGGTTTATTTTTTTTCCTTACAAATTGTAGGATTTAGCAAAATGTTTTATATTAGTTGGAGACAAAGAGAAAAATATTTCATGAAGGCACACCCATGCTGAACTTACAGGAAAGAGAAGCAGAGCTGCGCAGCCAGTTATATTACAAGGCTCATTCCTGAAACCTGAATATCATGCGAGCAGAAAAATCTAGATATGTGTTATATTTTGAAGAAATGATCTGAAGGCAATATTATTTGCTTTTTTATCAAAAAAGGAAAAAAATGTGTCTTTGTAAATGTAGATTGACTCTTATTGAAACAGGGAACTGAATGCTTGTATTGCAGCCTTAAAGAATCACATGTTCACTGCAATATTCGTTTTTGTAAACTACAGCCTGCAACCTAGCAGACCATGACTGAATGCTTTTGAAAAGTTGTAGATTACAAACATGAAATCACAATTAATATCCTCTAAAAGTAATTTCAGAGCTTTCACGTCTTAAAAAAAGGACAATGTGTACTGCTTCACAAGGTAATGTAGCTAATCAAAAAAGAGTAGAATTAAAGTATTTACATAATGAGCAATTCTACAGAAGGCGATCATCCCCATGTAAGCACTGCTGATTATATCCCACGCTGCTTTTAACAAACTGTACCAGATTGGATCCAGCCATCAGCACTTTCAGAGAATCCTTAAAAGCCTTTTATGGGTCTTTAAATTTATTGTAGAATGGCATTCTTCAGGTAGAATATGCTGGTGAAAGAGGACAGTATCAACACAAGGTACCAGCAGGAGAAAAGAACGTCAGCGCTCCCGGTAATTCCATACTGGGCTGTACTTGGAGCTGGAAAGAAATGGAAAAGATTAAATCAAAATCTAATTTGTGCCTTTCAGGATCTTGACAATAATCAAAAGACAGCTGGGTGTACTGGGGAGAGCATTGGCTTTGGGGTCAGACAGAATTAGGTTCACATCTGATTCTGCTCTATGAGTATGTGTGGCCTATTTGACTAACCTCTCTGAGCTTCAGTTTTATCAAGGGCAAACTAGAAATAACAGAAATAATACAATCTAGCTGGCAGAGGTGTGGTGAGAATGGGAGATGAAGAACATAAATACACTCTATGGGGCTAGACACGTGCTAAGTATTCGATAAACAACCAAGAACATCCTTATTCCTCATATGTATTGTAAATATTTGTAGTTGTGGATAATATTCATTCATGCATCTATTTGTAAATCTTTCTGATCAGTCAAATATTATATGAAATGCTAGAAAAACAAAAAAAAAGAAATTCTTTCTTTCAAGGACTGTTTTTATATGAGTTTGGGTAAAGGCATGCAAACAATTATAATACAATCTTAGGAATATTAGAAATTGCATGTGCAAACTGCAGTGACTTGGAAAATGGTGCATTTAAATCTACCTATGCAAGAGAGGGATGATTTAACAGTTTTACCAAAAAGAGCTGCCATTTGAATAGAGGAAATAACACATCCCAAGGCATGAGGAAAGGAGAGATCAGACATACTTCTAGGATCTAAAAGTAGATTAGTCGTGCTGGACCGTGAAGTTTGAGCCTGAAGTGGAGGGAATTGAAACTGGAGCTCTAGGCAAGTAGAATGACCTTGATTATAATGAAAAGAGTTTTAGTTTCTAATCTAAAGGAGAATTTGAAGAATTTGGAGTGGTTGGATATATAACCATATTCATATATTAGAAAGATCACAGTATTATACACAAAGAAGTTCATGTGGTACTTAGCTAACAGTTATGCTGAATTTTCACCCAAACCCTAAAGATTCATCTAGTCTGGGATATGGTTGGCATCTACTAAGGAGATTACATTTCACTTCACAAGGGGGTGGCTACCTCCTGTATGTAGATACTTTCTCCGGAAATTGAATGTTGTATGCATGCTCAGTATTGCTCAGGACTGAGTTTTGTTTGATATAATAATAATAATAATAATAATAATAATAATAATAATAATAACAACAAAATATTCATGTACTTATTTTAATCACCTTTTTAAATAGAAACTTTCATTAATTCAAGCATTATTTCCTAATCAAAATTGAATAATGTAATAAAGAAGTATACTATTCTACCCCTTAATTCATAACTCAAATCCAGGAAGTTTTAGTTGCTCATGGGTTTATATTACTAGCAGGTAGTTTTTAATGGAACTTTCATAAATGATAGTATTAGTATGTCAGAAGAAGAACAAATTTTATTGTTTATACCACTAAGGAATTAAAGTGGAGGAAAGATGCATTGGTCCCTGCCAGTGGGAAGATTTCTTGACAATGCAATAGCTGACTCCAGATGACTAGAATCCCAGTGCTGAAGCTACTGCTTTTTAATAAACAGAGAACCAAATCAACTATTTAATGTATCTAAATGCATTGTAAATGAGGGGTTTTTTTTAAATAAAAACCTGATGAAGACAGTATATCTATGATTGAACAGATATATATGACATAAGTCTGATTTAAAACCAGAGAACTCATTATTTTCTCTTAATTAAGACCTAGAAGAATATTTTTAAAATATAAATGAATATTTTATTTTATATGACCTTTTCAATAAAATTATGATTGTGTCAGAATCATATTTTAAGAATCTGTGTGTAACCAAACTTATAATATAAAGAAACAATATAAATAAAATGGTTTAATAAATAAGAAAAATATTTTAAAGCTAAGTATACACGCCAGAGGTAAATTATTTTGTTATAATGACAAATTCAATAGTACCTAAGCATGTAGAATATCAATAACCCTAAAAAATCATCCATCTTTTGGAGTGCATGTTAGAGCAATCTTTCCTAAGTCCTGGTTCTTCCTCCTACAAGCTGAGCTGAATACCCTTTTGTGTCATTAGACCATGATCTATATTCCTTTATTATATCACTATTATACTAATTGCAAATGTTTGTATATGTATCTGTTTCTAGATCAAGGCCCCATCTTATTTATCTGTTTTCCTGACAGAAAGTTTGGTGTATAGTGGATGGAAGATACTCAAGAAATGTCTAAGTTAATGATTCAATGACATAAAAATTAATTTGTAATTAAAATGTGTATTTCTATCACAAAAAGTCAAATCTCTTCTGAAACAAGTCTCATACTTAAAACCTAGTAAACAAATAAAAATACTTTCCTTGACTCATTTAGCAATCTTGTACTGAACTCACCATATTGAGTGCTGGGAATTCAATGGTTTATAAGACAAATATGGTCTTTTTGACATCTACCTTCATGGACATCTTTTTTCAAAATGTGTCCACCTCTTCTTCTGCTCAGTTTACTATCATTTTAAACAGGGCAAAGATATTATCCATAGTATCTTTTAAAATTAATGATGACCTTACAATTAAAATAGCAAGTTTTTGTCATTGATTCACTTTTTAGTTGTTTGTGAATGTAATATTATTCTAGTACTAAAGTAAACTAGAAGCTGGCTGCTGCATTGTTAGCCAGCAATTATTATAGCTAATGGACTGCAGGAAAATTATGAACAATCACTAGGCCACAAAAAATTAGTCAAGGAAATGTGGCATCAGATGCCCAGTATAAGTCATATATCATCATTCACACTCTTGTACTGCATACTGAATGTCTTTTATGTTTTGAAAGTTGGATTAAATAACACATGAACATAAATAAATAAAACCCAATCCTCTCTTTCAAAAAGAGTTCACTCTAGTAGGGATACAAATAAACAGGCAAATAGAGAACATAGGACATACACACCTATAAGGACAATACGGAATCCTGAGAAGGATAAGAGACTATGGCAGGGGAGTAGTTCAGGCAACAGTATTAAAAAAAAAAAAAAAACCTGACTTTTTAAAAAATAGAATTTGCACTTCAGTACATACAAATCTCATTTTTAAAAATGGTGTGCAGCAGTCTTTGTTGGGGTATCCCATTGTTGTGTAATTTCATTCTCCTGGATGAACATTTATCATATTCGGTTTCTATGTGTCTGTGACTACTGGACTGAACTATTTGGAGATAAGATCTGACGGTATTAACATTAAGGGTCTCAGGGATATTTTGATTTGTTTCACGTTAAATTCCAATTGAATTTTTTTTGTAGATGGACACAATACGTGTATTTATTTGTTTTTATTTTATGTAGTGCTGGGGATCGAACCGAGTGCTCTCCCACTGAGCCACAACCCCAGTTGAATTTTTGATGTTAAGAAATTAAAGAAAATAAAATTAAAGAAAATAACTATTAGCTATAATTAGAAATTAGCTTCAAGACTCTGGTAAAGTATCACCTACATCAAAAAGAAAAAAAAATCATTTATAAAAATCCCATGCTATATTAAGCATTCTTCTCTGTTCTCCATATTATTTAGTAACTCATAAAATCACGTTTATACATTTTACTCCAACTAGACCAAAAACATTCCGAAGCTAAGATCTATATATTTTTTTTATTTACTGATCACAAAGTCCATAATTTAGAAGTTACTCAGTATTTTTGTTTTCAAATGATTATATGATTTACATCTATTTACCCTACTATCACCACAAACATAAGAAGACATAATACCATGACTTTTTTTTTTTTTCAGATGAGTATTGTCTTTCCTCTCCCATATTTTGATGAATCTTTTCTTTCTACTTTCTGGCCTATTGCTTTTACTCATTGACTCAGGTGCCTGCACAGAGCACACACTAGATGTGTGAAATAAGTGAGTGAATGAGGAGTGTGATAATACTCAAGGGAATGCCTATGGTTTACTAGATGCCACGCAGGGTAGTTTAACTTATTCTGATATGTACAGATCAGACTATCTGCCTGAAGCATTTTGAAAAAGAGGACAAATTATAGGCAGATTATAGGGAGATAGAACGTGTGCTGAATTTTATAACACCATCCTCTCACTGCAGAAGGCAGTGAGTGCAAATAAACCAGAGGGCCCCAGCTATCAACATGAACATTCAGGAGGCATCTGGTATGTGCCTCTCTGTAATCGTCAGATCTTTCATAGGTTCTATTTTTGACTATGTTGAATATTGTACTACTATTATCCCAATTAAAATTAGGAGGCATAGGTCACATGCTCAGAGAGTAGGGGCCTATGGTGAGGGCTTGGGATCCACTCTGAGTGACATGAGAGACCAGAGGAGAGGCTGACCATTCTAAAATGATCACTTGGCTACTTTGAGGACAATATGTTAAACTAGAGGAAGAAAGAGTAGAATGTTAGCTTGAAAGCTTCAGGAATCCCCATGGCCTCCGGAGAAAAGCCAGAGATACATAGTCCAGAATTCAGAGTCCTCTATTGTCTGGTTATAACCCACTCATCCAAACTCATGCCTAGGCTCAACTCTAGACTGACAAGCCATTTTTGAACACACAGTGTTTTACTACCCCATGTCATGTGCACATGCTACATCCTTAAGCCTATGTGGCCTTCTTCTTATATCCCTTCTCTACTTATTAAATGCCTAATCAACGTTAAACATCTAAAATAACCTCTTTTGAGTTGGGCATTGTGTCTCATATCTGTAATCCCAGTTACTCAGGAGGCTGAGGTAAAAGGGCATAAATTCCAAGCCAGCCTGGACAATTTATTTGATTTTGTCTCAAGATCTAAAATTCAGAGGGATGGCAATGTAGCTCAGTGTTTGGGTATCCTTGGGTTCAATCCTCAGTATTATAAAATAAACAAATAAAATACCCCTTCCTCCATGAGGCTCTCTCCAGTCTTTCAGGTAAGAATTATTAATATCCTTATCCTGATTTCAGAACTGGTTCCTTGTTAACATACAGTTATAAAATCTTCCACTGACTATAAGCATTTCAAAATTATGGAACATTTCTCCTGATAATATGTGTTTCTGTATCTTCTATCAAATGTGTTCAATAGATGTCTGTTAAATTAAATGTTGGAAAATATTCCTAAGTATACATTTGTGTAATTTGAGAATAATTTGATAAGATATTCTATTTCAATAGTCATTCCTATGATTTTTTGCCCTTAAGGAAAAGGGTATGATGAAGAATGTGTTCTGTTTCTTTTCTAACATCTATTTAATCAACATCTTTTAAGTAGAAAGAAGAAAATTTTAAAGAAGGAAAAGAGAAAGAAAGGGGTTAAGAAAGGAAAAAGAAATCAAAGGGGATGAGGATTTAAAACAGAGAGAAAAGATGCCCAGCCCTTGAGCAGTGTATTAGTTTCATATTCACCATTTTATTTGAGGGAAGAAAGAGAGAGGAAAAAAAGAAATAGGGAATTTTAGAGAGAGTGACACATAGAGTTGGTTGCATACTTCCTAGTTTCTTTTTTTTTAAATTTATTGTTGGTCGTTCAAAACATTACAAAGTTCTTAATATATCATATTTCACAATTTGTTTCAAGTGGGTTATGAACTCCCATTTTTACCCCGTCGTATACCGATTGCTGTATCACATCAGTTACACTTCCATTGATTTACATATTGCCATTCTAGTGACTGATGTATTCTGCTGTTTAACCTATTCTCTACTATCCCCCTTCCCCTCCCCTCCCCTCCCTTTTTCTCTCTCTACCCCCTCTACTGTAAATCATTTCTTCACTTGTATTATTTTTCTCTTACCCCTCCTTTCCTCTTATATGTAATTGTGTATGACCCTTGTGCGATTTCCCTTCTCTCTCCCTTTCCCTCCCACCTATCATCCCTGTTTAATGTTAATCTTCTTCTCAAGCTCTTCGTCCGTACCCTGTCCTTGGTTACTCCCCTTATATCAAAGAAGTCATTTGGCATTTGTTTTTTAAGGATTGGCTAGCTTCGCTTAGCATAATCTGCTCTAATGCCATCCATTTCCCTCCAAATTCTATGATTTTGTCATTTCTTAATGCAGAGTAATACTCCATTGTGTATAAATGCCACATTTTTTTATCCATTCATCTATTGAAGGGCATCTAGGTTGCTTCCACAATCTTGCTATCGTGAATTGTGCTGCTATGAACATCGATGTAGCAGTGTCCCTGTAGCATGCTCTTATTAGGTCTTTAGGGAATAGACCGAGAAGGGGAATAGCTGGGTCAAATGGTAGTTCCATTCCCAGTTTTCCAAGAAATCTCCATACTGCTTTCCAAATTGGCTGCACCAATTTGCAGTCCCACCAACAATGAACAAGTGTACCCTTTTCCTCGCATCCTCGCCAGCACTTGTTGTTGTTGGACTTCCTAATGGCTGCCAATCTTACTGGAGTGAGATGGTATCTTAGGGTGGTTTCGATTTGCATTTCTCTGACTGCTAGCAATGGTGGGTATTCTAGTTTTTTTTTTTTAAATAAATCTTTGTGTTTGATATATGCACTTGGAGACAGATAACATTGGTTTGAATTCTACCTCTTTTGCTTTCTAATTGGACTAAACTGGGCAAGTTTTTTTTTAACTTTACTTAATTCATTATTTTTACTTAGTTCATTATTTTTATAAGTGGTATCTCAAGTTTACAAGTAGATTAAAATAAGTTGATGTAAAGTAACTAACAAAGCTCAAGCACCCACTTAGATATTATGGAGATTACTCCTCATTCACTCATGTATTGAACACATTGAGAGTGTGCCTGATGCCAGACATTCTGATCCCTGGGAAAAACAGAAATGTCCCCTGTCCCCACAGAATTTTCTTTATAGCTTAAGATAGTCTGGATGCAACAAGCACATTTTAACTTCATTTACTTAACCTATACTGATTAAATAAATCAGTGTTTCTCTGGTCTTACAAAAATGTCCTCCTTTCTCTCTTAGCAAAAAATCACAGTTATCTGTTTTCTTAGCTTCTTTGGAAGGATGGATTTTAATGTCAGTTACTGCTAGATGATGTGCTAGTCTCTTTTTGCAGGCTCTTCCATGTCAGGGAGTGTGACCTTTTCCTCCTCTACTCTCTCCTCCTCTTTTGGCATTTACACATGCCATTCAGAGTGTGGTTTCCTGGCTGACCTAAAGCTTGCTGGGATTTTGAAGGAGTTCTCAGGCATGGAGCAGAAGTACTCAGGATAGGTGTAGAGTCTAAGCCTTTGGGATTTCTCCCAGTTATCAACAGGAAGATCCAATCTGGGTTTTAACACATATCTTACATCTTGTCTAATTATGATTATCACTCCCAATTACTTACAGCTGCTGCATATTATTTTCAGTCTTGGCAGTTTTCCCTTGTATTGCTCTAGATTTTATTTTTAGGCAAGAGCAAATGTAACTGTGAAATATTTAGTTTTGGTACAATACCAATTACTCGCCTAGGCAATTTCCTTAAATTACACAAGCTTTAACTAAACTAGCTTTGAGTCATATTTTTAAGATTCCTGTCACAGTCTTAGGTAAGAGTTACTTAAAGTACATTAATTCTGCTTCCATAAGACAAAACTGGCCTTAACTCTCATTTTCCCAAGGAAGCTTCTACCTTAATGGGAAGTGAATGATATACACCCAAATTATTTCATGTAAGAAAGCGATTAATGTATATTTGAAACAGAAAACACATTAGAGTACTAAAAGGTTGTGCACCAATGATTCGATCCAATAGGTAGTGTGACCCTGTCTCATCACATAGTATAGAATGACTTTCCTCAAAAGATAGTTTAATCCTCTTTTAAGCAATATCCACCCCTCTATGCCATCAGCAGGTGCAGGAAACATATGGAGGCTCTGATTACACCTCACATTTTGTCACTTAATTCTATCAAAACTCTGAGTGGAGTTTAGGGGACAAGAAGAACAGCAAATGGGTTATGTTTTGCAACTGAATGCATAATTTCAATTGTGGTATCTAGAGAAAGTAGGCAGGCCTCAGTATAGTGAAAGTAAGCAGGCCTCAGTATAATGACATAATCTCAGTATAATGACATAATTACACACAAGATTATGTGTAATCACATGGCCCAGGTCCTAACATGTGATATAGTGTGTCACAGATAAGGACAGACAAATGGTGTCTTCTCATACACTACCACACACATGCGGCGCAGTAAAGCCCAGGGAGAGGGCTTGGTGTTAATATTGCATGCTGCTATACTCTGGGATCTTCTTTCTCCCCTAGTCTTTGGGGTTCAGCAACTGTGCCTATTTAGTGCAGTTGTTATGTGGTAGAGATAACAATGGTTAGATTGTCAATTCATGTTTTTGCTCAACAAACCTTTCTTGTATAGTGTATACTATTTCCTAGGAATACAGAGAGATAAGCACACCATGGTCCACTTTTCCAGAAGCTCTTGATCTGATAAAATAAGACTTAATTTATGAGCCTCTATCAGAGACAACTCCCCTGGTATTTAGGGAAAGAATGTAAGAATTGGATATGTGGCTGCAAATTCTTGTCAGTCAGCCCTTTCCCTTTCTTTAGATGGAATCAAGCTAACAAAGTGAACATTGGTGAACTTTTCTTAAATTAGAGGTCTAAGGGTTATAGAAAAAAATCTATATTTTAGATACTTATTCAAATATTTTGGATTTTTGTTTTTTATTTGATGAAAAACCGAGTGAGTAGAAATTCCAACATCTTTGGTAAACTGAGTTTTCACAATGACAAAAGTATAAAATAATTATTTTCATAAAAGTTTCTCTTTTTTGTGTGTTATAAACAATGAGGAGAATGGGTAGGGAAGTTATACCATCCCTATCTCTTTCTGACTAGTGATATTTTCCTGATAACTTGATCTTAGTAATCACTAAGCTATTTCTCTGGCAGACCAACATCCTGAGTCCCACTCTGCTTGCTGAATAACTATCTTGCCAAAGTTCATATTATACCATCATAACTACTCATCGTCAATTACAATAGGTATTTCAAATATCTATCTGTCTGTTATTACCCAGATTCCGAAATATGTATATTTGTAGATAAATACCTTTACCTGGTAACAGCCAGATGAAACTCTTCAAGATCACTGCCTCTAATCTGAGATATGGAGATTAAGAAAGCATTTACCCAAATAAAGACAAGTTTTGTTGTCTTTTTCTGTCCTAATCATTGAAAAAAGGACAGATCACTAATTGCTCATCAATATCTTCTAAATGTATTATATTTTTTGTTTCTATAAAATCAGAAGTAATTTACATAAATATACTATTTCTTTTTTGTAGTGTGTTGTCAATACAGGTACTTATGTCTAGCTCTAAATGACCCTTTAAACTTGGCATGTTCCAGGTGTCCATCCAGGTTAGTTTGAAAATGAGTTTCTATATAAGCATATATTTTAGAATACGTGTGTCTCTGTATGTAGGTTTGTGTATGTATGCATGTTTTAAGAGCAGGTTTGTTGTGTAAAATATATATACACAAATGATATACAAATAACATTTGCTATATAGATTTTAGTTTGGGCCTTTAAGGCAACATCTAGCTGAAGAAAACAGGGCTTTATAGAAATAAAAATAGAAACCCAGCTGTGTTTTTAAGGTCACTAATAGTCACTGCCATTAGCTGTATCTTTACTGTGACACTAGTGTGGTTAAAACAAACAAACAAACAAACAACAACAAAAAAAACCAGGAGAAATTGCAAACCAGCAAACATTTCTGTAAGTTGAAGTCTCTTTGAAGATACTATATATGTGATTACGTGGGTGTGAATTATTTAAGTTTTTATATGGATGTCTAATCTTGGAGCTTTAATGATTACATCATCTTGTTTATTATTATTATTATTTTTTTGCATATTTTGTGTGAGGAAGTTTACCCTAAACCAGCTTATTTTCTGTTCTTCTGCAACATTGTTCTTTCATCATTAAGGGTCAAGAATTTCATAGGTTTGGTTATCTTTTCCAGTTCTGGAAATATTCCATATACCTTCAAGGTTTTGTTTCTTCTGTTTTTATCTTTTCAAATGTGACTAAAAGCTAGTGGTTGGCCTTGCATTTTTCTGATCTCACAATCTAGGCTGATTTTTGGTTACTCTGCCATTGTATTTTGGCTATTAAAAAAAAAACCTTAATAAAATCTAAAAGGCTTTGTATGGAATTTGACACCTCTGTATATTTTTCGGAAGCTACCTTTCCAGCTCTGTCAATGTCTGTTCTCCACCACATTCTGCACAAATCACACAGGGGGAAAGCTCTCTGTTCTTAGGACATGGCCAAATCTTTGCTCATAGTGTGCCTTCATCTGAGAGGACCTCCTGTGTCTATGTGGTTTCTGTGGTTGGAAATATTACCCATCTCCAATGCAACCTGCTTACAGGATTGTCAGAACTCTTAGGGAGTTTTCAGCTTTCCAGATAAGGAGAGAAAGCTGGTGGGGATTGAGCAAATAAGACCAGAATTCGGGCATGCTGATTCTCTGTGCATCCAATTCTATGTAGTTTCCCTAAATTACTATATAACTCTGATTGGAATTAATCTGTCAATTCCTCTTTTCTCTCATAGCCATTTACTTTGACCCATACTTTATTACTGTCATGTTAATCTCCTTTATTAGAGTCTAAGTTTCTTGAAAGCAAGGATCATATTTAATTTACTTTTGTATCACTCATAGCATTTGATCAAAGGATGGTGCTATCAAATATTTATTATATAGCACCAAATTATAGATGCATTGTTTTAATTTCTGCATTTCAATGAGACTTAATATAAAGTTCAAAACAAAACAAAAAAAAAAGAGAGAAAAGAGCATTTTAAGACAGATGATATCCTTAGTCAATAATGCAGGACTTAGAAACATTGACTACCATTATAGAGTACATTGGTTCCATCTTATTGGAAAGGAGAGTATTTTCTTCTTGGTTGTCTCTAAAGATATGATATCATAAATACACAGTTATACATACACAGAGACATGTGTATACATGCTCACACACAACACACACACCCCCAAGAGAACTTTAAATAGTCACTTCCATCTAGACTTCTATTTGAATGTGTTAGTGATGAATGGAGACTATATTGCTTCCAATTTAGCATACCATTTGCTAACCTAGCCCCCACAGTTTTCTGAGCTGAGAAAGGAGATATTATTTTCTTCTTCATAGTGTTGTGATAAGTAAATGAGACAGCTTAAAAAGTGCTCAGTGCAGTGTTGATTTAAGCACTCCATAATTAATGGCTTTAAAAATGTGTTAATATAAGAAGTACGGGTGTGAGCTCCTTTCTTGACCCAAGATGAAATATCCTGTTGTTGGAATGAGGTACCACAAAGTTCCATAAATAAGAGAGAATAATACTCCTACCACATACACTGAACACAGAATGCTTGAGAACCTACACATGCTGAGTACCTACTGTTTCCAGTTTACTATTGTATGTGGTAGGATATTGCTTTTGTACATAATTCTTCTAAGTAGATTATAATGCTCTAAGTAAATCACACCCTGTAACTCCTTGGGTTTGAAATCCATGTTTCTTCTATTCAGATTCACCTTCCATTACTCCTTCCCAATTCTCTAACCTGTATCTGACTTGTTTGGCCTTCTCCTTAAGAACCTAGTTCAGGGTTCCTTCGAGGATCACTTCCCTGCCTGCTCCCTCCCTGGAGGCCCCACTGCAGCTCACTGTCTATCATGGCCTTTCTCAGACTGGCTTCCTCCCTTGAGGATGGGTTCCTAAAGTACAGGGATCATGATTCTTGATTTTTTCATCTTTCTTTTCTTCTCTTTTCCTCTTCCCCAGTGACTAGCACTGCGACTGCATATAAGAAGGACTTAATAAATACCTGCTCTTTTATCTCTACATGAGATATATTTGCAAAATATACTGGTTTTTATTCACGGCTTGTGTCTTGTCTTACATCCTCTCATTACCTTATTACTTTAGCTGTTGCTATGACAACCAGTTGTGTGCAGAGCAAACAATTCTGAAGTAGATTTCACTTGGCTTTTCAGAGGATCCCCAGTAGAACAGAGCCTCATTAAACACAGCAAGGACCAGGTCAACAACACATTCTTGTATTGGATTTATTCCCTCCCTATTTTGTTTGGTTCAACTGCCCACTAGGGTTCCCTGAAATTCCTTCCCCAAATAATCATTTATAGGTGAGTCCTTCATTTTGGGTAAACCCAGACAAAGACAACAATCTTGAATGAAAAAGAGAAAGACAATAGATTACAGATACTGGGCCTAGGGCAACTTCATATCCTCCCAAGTTCATGGTGTTTTGCACATAGTGGGTACACAACCAATTAATTTCAGGTAAATAAACCAATTGAAAGTAAACAACTTTTCAATCTCTTCCACTGCTCTTCTTGACTTATTACAATTTTCTCAGTTTCATCACTTTTATGAGGTTTGCATTAATAATAGTGTTTGTAGGCACATTCTCCTAGTAATGAAAAAGGGGTCTTAAAATCTTAATTAAATCTTGTTTTTTTTTTTCCTCAAAGACTTTGTCCCAGGAATATCACCCACTGTTTTACAAGATCATCATTTTGGTTTGTGCTATACCAGCAACATTGTCTAATGAAAGTCCTCTCTCCCGTTGTATTTCTTAAATATTTAAAGACACTCATGGTTCTTATATTTTTATTATGACTTCAACTATAAAATGCCTCTCTCCCCTACAACCTTGAAATGCTCTTTATTCTAGACTTTATTTCTACCTAAGTTGATCCAGCTTGCAAAATGGAAAGATAAGAAATACTATCGTTAGGAAAGGAATTTGGTAACATACACATGAAAATAAAAAGACGTGTCCAAAGAATGCAAAAAAAAAAAAAGATTAAATTTGCATAGTGACTCCAGAACTAAACACAATCTATTTTTAAAGATTAGTAACATCCTTTAAAAAAGTATAGATAATAAGTTGGTCATAATTTCTTTGGACACTAGTCAAGATATTAAAAAAAAAAGGGTAACAGTTTTTAGACCTTATACTGAAACACCTTTATTCTGACTCATTGTTGAGATATTCAAATTTGATCACTTATGTTAGTGTTTGCTTGCCACAGAAATAGCAACTTCCTGCATTAACAAATGTTTTAGTCCATGAATGTTAAGTTTTATGTCCATAATTTCTTTGGTTATAAAATACTAGGGAAAGCCGTGTCATTTCATAAGGCAAAACCTTTATTTTATTGAGCACTGCCTCTGCTTTAATAACATTTTCAGTTATTCTTAATCTGAATGTATACATTAAAACCTAAAACTGGAAAATTGTTCTTTTGAACTTCAGTCAGAAAAATCATAACTTAGGAGTAAATGACTTTATATCGGTGATCATGTTATTTATTCAATGAAATAATTTATTGATCACCTACTCTGTGTTAAGCTTGGTGCTTGGTACTCAGTACACAAAGATGAACAAGACCTAGTTCTTGGCTTTAAGAAATGTATAGTCTATTTGAAATAAAACATTCCATTCTAGAAGAAAAGGAATGATTTTCACCAAATCATATATTATTCGAGTTCCAGGGTGAAAAGAAACTTTGAAAGACTCCATTCTTCTTTGTGAAAGTAAAAACTAAATCAGAAATTCAGTTAGAGAAAGACATTCTAGGCTTATGTCATTTTGAAGCCCAAGGAGACTGGAATCTGGGGCTGGGGATGTGGCTCAAGCGGTAGCGCGCTCGCCTGGCATGCGTGCGGCCCGGGTTCGATTCTCAGCACCACATACCAACAAAGATGTTGTGTCCGCCGAGAACTAAAAAATAAATATTAAAAAAAAAAAAAGAGAGACTGGAATCTGGAGAGTGAAGAATGGTGCAGAGAATTAATGCAGGTTTCCAGGCTTGAGTTCAGGGCCTGGCCCAGCATATCACACTCTCCACATTAATTTATTTAGCATCTTGTATCTGGCATAGCTCTCTCACTGCTCATTAATATTAAATGCAGCAAGTATAATTTTAAAATATTTCTAAATCTAATATAATCAAGAGACTCTTGTATTCTAGTAAATTATCCAAAAGTTAGTCACCTCTTTAATTAGTCATTTCAACCAATGAAATACTAAATGAGTTTGTTCTGTACATGTGCTGAAAGTTATAGAATTGCATTTTTTTAAAGAGAGAGAGAGAGAGAGAGAGAGAGAGAGAGAGAGAGAGAGAGAGAGAATTTTTTAATATTTATTTTTCAGTTTTTGGTGGACACAACATCTTTATTTTATTTTTATGTGGTGCTGAGGACGGAACCCAGTGCCCCGCGCATGCCAGGCAAGCGTGTTACCGCTTGAGCCACATCCCCAGCCCATAGAATTGCATTTTGAAGTATCAATTGTTGAAAATAATTTCTAAGATCTATAGTCAATGTCTGCTTTATTTGCTTCTCTCTAATATATTCTGCTGGACTTTTTCAGTGCTTCAAGCCTATGAAGCTCATACTAGATATTTTTTGATTAATATTAGTGATAGTTAAATAACCATTATATTGGAAATGTGTTATGAATGCTTAATTTATTCGTATGGGAGGAATATCGCCTAGAATCAAAAGAATAGGCATCTGTAAAATTCTGCTATCTGTCTAGACTCACTGTTGATTCTCTGTTTCTCAAAGGTACACATGAAATCAGAAAATCAGCATTCAAGGTATCTTTGCATAAAATGCAGCTTTGTTTTGTTTTGTATTTTCCAGTGAAGTCGAAGCTTCAGTGTATTATTCATGCTTTAGGTCAGGACTTGAAAACTTGAAAAATAGAAAAGGGATTAAGGGAACCATATATTCCTAGAGAGCAAAGCTATGGTTTAAAAACAATAAATGTGTCAATTTGGTTTTACTGCAGTAACTTTTCAACCTCCTAGTACACCAATATCTAAGGGTAATTGCTAATGAAATCAGAGAGCCACATTTAAATATGTGTTCTAATATACATTTTCCATTTCACACTAAATTGAACTATAATCACAATTAGTAGGGATATTTGGCATCATTCCGATTGTCAAAAAAAGAGTATCTGAAGTTCCCTGTAAGTTAATGTACAAGATTTAAAGAAAACAATCACATATTTTGGTGTTTTCTTAGAAACATGTCATTCTAAAATGGACTGGGCTACATAATTGCACTTGAGTGAGTTTTTTAAAATTATAATATTAGAAAAAAGAGTTGATTTTTTTCTCCCTTTTCCCCCAAAGGGAAAAGATGTTAAATGCTAATATCTCATGGTTACTGTGCTGAAGATAAAGGCAATAAGAGGGATGAAATAAGCCCTGTTCATTTTTCTACTAATCTTCTGGGAATCTCTTCCTATAGAAAGCCATTTTTTTTGTCTATAGTATTTAAGCTATTCTTCTTATATTCTTGACAGGAACAAGGTGATTGTTTCTAAAGTTTAAGCAGCTACCTGCTTGCAAAAGTAATATAGCAGCTTTATCCACATGTCTGAATTAGGAAAAAAAAAAAACTCACCAATAATACAAATAGAGGTTTTCATTAAGCAGCATTCCTGTTTACTACAGAGCAACAACAATAATTTTTTTTGGATTTCAATTTAACATTGAAAACAAGTCCCAATTCCCCCATCTCTTTGATGCAGCTGGCTGCACTATGCATAATGTCTAATATACAATGGCAATGTCTATTGTTACAGAACTGGCTTATTTGTGTATTGAAAGCTTCATTCAAAGTTGTATGGTTCAGAATGTTCAATGAAATGCACAAATTGACTAGTTCAATATTCCTCAATTTGTCATAATGGTTTCTGTGTGAGTGTTTTTCTTATTTAAGATTGCCAAAATGCCATTTTTATTCTTTAAGGAACAAGGTGACAATTCCTGTGAAATCTCACAGTTGAATGCTAAAGGCAAGGGCCTAGGTCTAGCTCAAAGCCACTTATAGGACTACGAAAGCCCATACAGACTATCTCTGGGTTTAGCAGGTATAGGAAAATAACTTGCCAAAGGCCTTGTATTACTGTTTGCTGACAAGAAAAAGAAATATGATGTAAGGATATTAAGGAAAAGATTTGTAAGTGAAAGAGAGTGGCTGAGCAGGAGTAAAAGGAGTGCTGGAAAAGGTATTGAAACTTGAATAATGTTGAGAGAAGAAGTAGTCTACGGAGACCCTGTGACAGAAAGTTTCATTGAAAACACAAACATATTCATTTGGAGCTTTGCAAATACCTTTCTTCATATTGGACAGTTTGAGTCCTTTCCCATTTGTAGATATGTTTGCTAAATGAGAAGTCCACTAATTCCATTCATCTTTTTAAAATATTCTTAAAATACATCCTATATCATTGACTTGCATTTGAGCTAATTTTTAAAGTATGGAGCAACATTTCCACTACGGTTTTATTTCTTGATCACTCAATCATGAAAAAAAAAAATAGAGTCAAAAGGCTATTTTAAAATAAGGGAAGGATATAACATTCTGGAAGAAAATGTTGAGAATCACTATTTCTTGGGTGGCAGTTAGAGACATATATATCACATGTTGTTCCTTTGGAGATGTTACTATTTTATCACTTTTGCTGGTAGGTAGGGATCAAAGGTCCTTTTCCAGCCAGTTAGACAAAGTGCTGGAAAAGCTAGATTCTTCTTGATGTAGCTTACTGTATTAATTTCTGAGAAGACACATTCCTAGGGCTAAATAAAAGATAGAATTTTTGTTTGGGGCAGGGCATGCAAAGGACATTCAAAAAAATTTTTTCACTTCATTGTGTTTGTGAATTCTATCATTTTGATCATTTCCAGCTGGGCGTGGTGGTTCACACCTGTAATCCTGGTGGCTCAGGAGGTTGAGATTGGAGGATCCTGAGATCAAAGCCAGCCTCAGCAAAAGCGAAGTGCTAAGCAACTCAGTGAGACCCTGTCTCTAAATAAAATATATACAAGGGTTGGGGATGTGGCTCAGGGGTGAAATGCCCCTGAGTTCAATCCACAGTACCAAAAAAAAAAAAAAAAAAAAAAAAAACAAGAAACCTTTTTTGATAATTTTCCTGTCTTTTTTTAAGCAAATTTAATTGCTTTTAGAAAGCTTTAAACATAAACAATTAAGACCACCAAAATACTGATGTGCTATGAGCCTTAAATTTCTATCTATATGGTGTTGATATTAATACATTTGAATTATTGTGAGCATTGGAGGGGATTCTTATTTGTAATTTATAAATTTATAGATTTATAAATTAGTTTATAAAAAACAATTTGATCTCAGGGCACACTTTTTTAGAAGCTGATAATTGGGATTTTAAAGGAAAAAAACTCTCTTAAATTTGTTGTCATTTGTTAAACGAACTCTTACCAGTGAATGGTAATTCATTACATGATGAATCAACTTAATCATGAACATAAGGTGAAGTATAACTACCCCAAACTAATTTATTCAGGTTAAAGTAAATTTTATTTTTACCTAGATGCTCAATTTTGCCTGTCAGTAATTTGTATGGTTAGATGCCTGACTTCTTAAAATGTCTCTTTTATCATTCATTCATTCATGTATTTGTAGATTCACTTAAGAACATTTATTTGGTGTCTACGTAGTTATAGAACTGGGTGCCGCAGGGAATGATAAATCATGGTAGGTATAGTAGGGAGAATTCTAAAGATGTCTCCCTCACCCAGGATTCCTATCCTCTGGTTACTAAGTCAAACACTAATTTTGGTACTGCTCTGAAAGATTTTGCAGTTGTAATTAAAGTCTTAAATTAACTGACCTTAAAATATGGAGATGGTCTGAATGGGCCTAACCTAGTCATGTGTGAGCTCTGTTAAAAGAAGGCAGTATTCTCTGTCAGTGGCACAAGTCGCAGATTCACTCCTAGAGGGAGATTTGCCTTGCTGTTGCTAGTTTAAGGACCAAGAGGTCCATGCATTAGGGAATGCAGGTGACTTGGAAATAGAAAACTTCCTCCTTCTAATGGCAAGGAAAGGAGGACCTCTTTGTCATAACCATCAGGAAGTGGGTTCTGGCAACAATTGGAATGAGCTTTCCAGAGTCTTATCTACAGCCTGTAAACAAGAGTCCATCTTAGCTAGCATATCAAACTTACAGAATTGAGAGCTAATAATCTGTGTTGATTTCAGCCACTACATTCTTGATCATGTGTTCATACAATTAAAAGCAAATGCCTTTTTTCATGGAAGTGTGTTACAAAAGCTGTTGAAAGGCAATACAAGTCGGGCGTGGTAGTACATGCCTGTAATTCCAGTGTCTTAGGAGGCTGAGGCAGGAGGATCACATTCAAAGCCAGCCTCAGCAAAAGTGAGGTTCTAAGCAATTCAGTGAGACCCTGTCTCTAAAATACAAAATATGCCTTGGGTTGTGGCTCAGTGGTTGAGTGCCCCTTAGTTCAATTCCCGGTAACCGGCATCACCCTCCCCCTTCCCCCAAAAAAGAGCAATACAAGGATTAAAGAAATAGACACAACATATTGAAATGGAAAGACATGTCAAAATTCAATGGCTGAGTATCAAACATTAAGTGATCTTAGGTCTCAGAAGGTCGTCTTACAGTGGGACAGTCTTCCTAGATCAGGAAGCTTGGAAGCATGGGGAGGCTTGCCAGGGCAGAATTTCTAATAGCTTCAGATCTCCCTTTGAATTGATTTGTCAACTTTGAATCAAGTTTTTGCTTAAACAACACTCTCTAAGCCTGTATCTATTTTTCATGGTTATTACAAACCTTACCCCACCAGGAAAACAATAAAAACAAAGGCTCTAATCAGATTCCACGGGTCACTACTATTGTTCTGTTGAGTTGAAAGGATATAATCATTAGCCACTTACAAATCCAAGATTACTCCCATTTCAGGCTGTGCCCTGAATGAGATAATGCATACCTACATGTAATCTCTATACAGAATATAACAAGAAAGCTTGACCGGAAGACTCATGTGCACCCCACAGTGCACACCTTTTTAATATACAATAGCTAAATCTAAACACATCTCAATGAATAACTAATCCTAGTCAGCCTACAACCACATTCATTTTTCTAACTCTTGTGGTCAAATAATAAATACAGATGATACAGAAAATAGGCACCATGGCAAATTTGTACAAATAGAGTTTAGAGATGGTGACAGAAAGCTTAGTCAAGCATAATGCTCACAATACATAAAGCAAAAATCAGGATGAAAAAATATCAAACATTTCCCTGAGGCTCACGATTGTATAAGAGGGTCCTTTGGGTCCTTTAGTTTAGCACTATGTCCTCTTTTCCTAGCAATCACACTCCTACAGCTAAAAGATGTTTAGACTAGGACACTCATTATTTACAGCAACTATTGAAGCTGCAAGAATATATACATATATACATAGTGCAGCAGCTGAAGAGCAAAATCCTCAGCTCTCTTATTTCCCCAAGGTTGCAATCTAATTGTGTTTCCAGTAGGGGAAAAAGGGCACAGATATCTCCCTCAAAAATCTTTTATTCTTATATGCAAAAAGTAAAGTCAATATACTTCTTTCACTTATGCCACTTCTCAGTTTAAGCTGTTCTTTGCTATTTTTCATGTATGAATAGAAGAATGGCTGGAATGAACAAAGCATGGATTTTGTTGTTGTTGTTGTTGCTGCCATGTAAAGTTACAGCAAATAAACTGCAGAGAGACAAGAATAAATGTAGAAATAACCTAAATCTTTTTATGTAGATGAGGTAAAATGGCAGTCTCCTTTAGAATTGTTTGTTTAGATTATAATAGCAATTTATGTTAAAAGGCACTATGACAAATCAGCTCATCATTTATTTTAAGAAGTCAAACTAGAAAGACCAAGTGTACTGTAGGTGGTATTTCATCTTATCATATTAAAACAGTCTTCCCAAATGTAAAAGATAATCTCAACTGCTGTGTTCTGTAAGCAAGCAGAAAATTACGTAAATCTGATTTCCTTACTATGCGCTTGCTATCTCTTTAAAGCTTACTAAATCATATCCAGATTTGTAAACACAAAAGCACTGGATCCAAGATACATTTGCTTTTCAAACACTCAGAATGAGAAAAGGTATTTTGCAGGGTGTAATTGAAAAATTCCTATCTGTTTTCAAAAGCTAACAAATCAACGGGTTGTATGAGATTAAAAAAAAAAACACAAAACATCACCTCTTAACTTATTATAGGCTTAATTGCTTCCTCATAATGGAGTGTGACAATGTGATTGCAATAAGAATAGCACCTGCTTTGAAAATCACATATCAAAGAAATGCCAGTAAGGGTACAGGAAGCCCACACAGTAGACATGTTGAAGTTTTTTTTTTTTTTTCCTCTGTTCTTAAATGGGACTGATTCTTATTCTCTCTCTCTTAAGCCTGTTTACTCTCATTGCCTGAATAGTTAGTGTTTACTTTAGTAGCTTTCTAAAAATATCAGCTCCTGTATGCCCACCTTGGAGATGGAATAGAGGCACGTTTACATCATTAGATATTTATCTGAGCTTAAATCTCACATACAGACTTTATAGACACAGTATGGCCTAGACCATAAGATGCTCCACCAGAGGAAGTGGAGACGACTGTGTGAACCAGAGTGTACACGCATCTTGAGTCAATAACCGTGCCAATGAGACAGACTGTCATCATTTTTCTTTTGTTCTAAAAAAAGGGAATCCTTTGATGTTAAAGTTAATTAATTAAATTCATTGTTATTGTGATTTGCATTAACATAGTCTGATCTATTTGGAAATATGTGTTTAATATTATATATTTTAACATTAATTTCTTACTTTGAATTTAGAGAAAGGCAGGAAATTCTTTACTTTTCTATGGAGAATTAACCAAATGCAATCAATCAACAGGTTAAAAGAAATTTAAGTAACTAGCTATGTTTTAGTTAATAAAGATGTATGATGTTACTTGCACTTTTAAATATGAATAAGAAACCAAACTCTGCTTCTAGTTCCTGGCATATAGCAGGTGTTAAATATTTGCTAAGTAAAGGAGTTCTTTTCAATAAATTCATTAAGCCACAAAATATAAATCTGGTTCTGATTTTAAAGAATGTAGCTATTGTAAAATAAGCCGATCTTCCATTCTAATCCATACCTTCTAGAATTTTAAGTGAGATGACAACATGAGGAAAGTAAAGAAGGACAGAGAACGCTGAGCTAAGAAGATACAACATAAGTCATATAAAGAAAATGACCAAAAGGCAAAAGGACAAACAGTAATGAGAGATGCTCAAAGGGAATTATGCGTTCATACAAAAGAGAAGCTGAGAGACTGACAACACACTCTCTCTCTCATGCATCCAACATTTCAGAGGCACACAATGACACTTATCGAAAAGGCAAAGAGAGACTGAGAATTATAATTATGGTGAGGGGTGAGATGGATTGGAAACAGCCTCAGCTTATGTGTTTATAGAATGTCACTCCAGAAGACTGCAATGCCCTCTTTGTATTTCACAGCAGAAGGTATGAATGGCAATGCCAGCTCTTGGTGCTTGCCCTTCTGGCTTGATGACACTAAGCTGAGGTGCACGTTTGGCCTGTGGGCTGAAGGTTTCACACCTGCTGTCAGCACAGTCTGTGTTAAGTCCTATCCTCAATAGTACACATGTAATAACACTGTTCAAATCAATGCTTCCCGAAAATAAAAACAACTTATCGTCATTGTTGCTGCATTGTTAAGGCTCTCAGTATAATCCCTAATAAATTCAAATGCTGCGAACATAATAACAATGTGCTTTCAGTGAGGTGCATAGTTAAAGGAGGATAAATAATTGCATGTTTGAGGATTTCTGGAATTTAGAACAACAACAGCAACAAAAACTTATTCTTACATAGACCCGCTATATTTAAAAACCATTCTAGGATTTTTGCATATATAAATTTATTTACTTCTTACAGCCCCATTTTTATAAATGGGGAAAATTAAGACATGCAAGCATTGCATCTCAGATTTAAGTCCATCTATGTGGCTTTAAGATCTTTGTTTTTAATTACTTTACTATTTGCCCCTCAGAGATAAACCAAAAGATATAAAACTTTTAAAAGGTTATAGTAAGATCTGCCATTAAAAAAAACAAAACCACAGAAATGAAGAAAATCCTTTTATTTTCTTTAATAAAAAGAAAAAAAATCTAACCTTTATCATCTACAGGTAGCCTTTTCTGCAACTTCTATTTCACAAAAAAAAAAGCCAATAATAAATAAGAAGAAACCTTGGCATGATGGATGCATGTATTATTTTTGGTTCTTTGATTAAGAAGTGACATCTGGATAATTTTAGATTTTTTTTTTCATAAACCACATTGACTAGAACTGCTGTTACTAGCAAGCACAGCCATATTTATTTTCAATGAACTTAAATTCAGTGAAAATGTTATTTCTAAAGAAGGAACAAATGACCACCCAATATTTAAATGGATTATTTTATGTCAAGAATACACATGTCTATGTATCATAAGAGATTTTGTTACTGTACAAAAGGTGCAATTAAAACAAAAAAAAAGTCTGAATGATCAAAGTCTGAACAGCATTTCATTTTAATTCAAATGCTCAATGATTGCACAATAAAATCCTTATTGATGAAAGACTGTCTGAGTAATACTTCTTTTTGCTAATAGTCTGAGCCAAGTCACCCAGAGCCTGTGGTCTCTGAGCAGTCTGTTCAGAAAGTCATCCATCAGAGGCTTTCTCCATCTGTTAGGTCCACTGTACGGTGCATCCCATTTTGTTCTCACCCTGGGAACTCTCCAGCCAGTCCCAGGCCCCTCCATACCTCATTGTTCTGAAGCCAGACAAATGGTGGCAATTAAAACATTGTTGCAGGCATGACACACTATGGTTATGGTTGAGGAGGCCTTTCCATTTTAGAAATCACTGCTTTGTGATACAACTTTCTCAAAATATTCTCCCTATGGAAACTTTGTGCTTGCCTTCAGTTCAAAGTGCTTCTTTCAGAGAAATATTAAAGAGATGTATTTTGCTTTAAAGTGAAAATATACTTTACGGATTACCCATGCTTCTGTAGGAAGGATTTACTCGTGAGGAGGGAGGATAAAGTACATTCATTATTCAACAAATGTGTTGACTCCCTTCTATGTTCAAAGTCCTTTGCCAGCCCTTGTCTCTCGTCTCAATCTGTAATGGAATGGTAGGACAGATAAAGAAAATTCACAAGTAAATATCATACAAACTCCAAGTCCCACCTCTCCCTAGCACTGCAGAGCCACTGTCCATGGCCTGGTACTACAGTGCAAAAGTAGACAGTATCCTCCTAGCAGCTGGGACATCTCATCTCTGAACATGTCACCTTCTGGCAAGCTATGGCCACTGAAGCTCCTAATTTCTGTTTTGAAGATGCTTTTCCTCTCTCCTTTTGGCTCTTGGATCTCATTTGAACCTCAGTGTGCATCTCTCCTGTCTGTGTTGTCTCTCTCTCTGAAGGTCATTCCCACCTGGTGCCTTCCCCTGGGATTGGCCTAAGGTAACTCACCGCTCTGTAGCTTTCTGACTTGAGGCTCAACTAGGTCACAGGAAGAGATAATGTGCCTTTTTATTCTTGTTTTTATTTAAAATTCAAATTCATAGTTTTTATTTCTTCTTTTTTTTTTGGAGTAGTCACACTGTACTTTCATTTAAACCCTTAGAGTATCTGGATTTTCTGAAGTTCTTTTATTATACTCACATTTTAGCTTGGTAATACAGAAAGTATATAATTCACACACTTTACTGAACTCTCAGAACTGGGATGTCTTAGAGCTTTTTTTATGGCTGTGGCTCTCAATATAAGAATAAAAAAGGCACATTATTTTTTTGTGATCAGGCAATGAACACATTCTGTGGCATTGTTTAGATGTATTCAAAACCTATGAACACAGTTTTAAAAGCAAGGCAAAAGGTGACTGAAAATATGATAAATATATAAATAATGAATTCTGTTTATTTAATGTTAAAACACAAAAATAGAGTTTGTATAAAATAAAAAACAGTCATAGCTTCCAATTTTTCTTTAAAGTGTGCACTAGTGGAAGAGGAGGAAGGGATGACGGCGTCTCTGCAGGATCTTACTGCAGAACCTTCATGATCAAGGTCCAACTTCTAATATTTCATCCAATGACTGCAAAATGTCAGCTCTGAAATGAGGTTTCTAGTAAGTCTGATCAGAAAATCCCTATTTATAAAATAAATCTTCAAAGTCTTCTACAAGTCAAAAATCAAATCAAGTCACTCTTTTTACCTAAGTGAGTTCATCTAGGAGGTCAAGAGAGATTTCAGGGCTAAAAGCTAACCTGTAGCTCTGAAAACATTTAAGCATTGAACTTTGAAAAATTAAAAGTCTATACAAATCCTATACTTCTATTTTGGAATTATTTTATCTTAAGGGAAGAAGATGAATATTTCTTTTGCTTTCATATATTCACTCACTTATCCAAACATCCATCCATCCATCCTCCCATGTGTGCATCCATTCAACAGATATTTACCAATTTTACTATATTATCAGGCACTTCCTAGGCACCAGGGACACAGCAGTGAACAAACAAGCATCTTGTTCTCAGAGAACTCACACAGGACAGGGAAAGGGAGAGAAATGAATGGACAAGTAAGTGAAACATCAAGAGCATGAAGGAACAGAGAGTGAGTGGGAAGGAAGCATGCTCTTGTATGTACAACTGGTGACTTAGAGACCTTGGCTGGAGATTCGAATACTGCAATGGCATGAGCTACAAAAATATTTGAGGGGAAACAGTGTTAAGAAGTCTAGTCAGTATTAAGGCTCCAAGGCAAAAGCAAGCTTGCTATTTTCAAACACAATAAAACTGGGATGTCTGGAGAAGAATATGAGAGTCCAGTGAAACAAAGTTATAAGACACGATGTCTTAGAACAGGAGGCAAGATCATATGGTCACACAGAAGCCTCTGGATTTTATTTTTCATGAGAAGAGAACACATTGGATGGTTTTGATCAGAGGAGTCATGTGTTAAATTTATAATGCAGACTCCTTGTGATGGAGAATAGACTAAGATGATGCAATATGCAGAGCTGAGAAGAGAAATTAGGAGTCGATAGCAATAGTTCAAGCAAAAAGTAGTATATATTTTTTAGCAGTTGCTCTTTTTCAAAGGAAATTATTTTGTTGCATATATTTAAGGTGTATAACGTGATGTTCCAATATACTTACACATAGTTGCTATGCTTTAAATGTTTGTGTCCTTCTCAAAACTCATGTAAAAATTTAATCCCCAATGCAGCAGTGTGAAGAGGAAGGAACTTTCAAGAGGTGACCAGGTCCTAAGGGTAGTGACCTCAAGAAGTTACTACATCCTCATTAGAGGGCTTGAGGGAAAGAATCCCTTTCCTTTTGTACTTTCTCCTCTGTCATGTGAGTACTTAGCAAGAAACCCTTGCCAGAAACAGAATCCTAGTGCCTTGATCTTGGACTTCCCAGCCTCTAGAACTGTGGGAAACAAATTTCTGTTGTTATTAAATCACTCAGTCTCTGGTCCTTTATTATCAACACAAAGGAACTAAGACAATAGTGAAATGGTTACCATACTCAAATAAATTAGTATAGCTATCGTCTCACATAATAACTCAAGAGCAGTTGCTTTTAAAGAATTTTAAAGTGGACATGAATCTATTGTGCTCCATACTTCCCCAAAATGCTTCTGGGCAATAAAGAAGTGTCATAATTTGGAGCCCAGTGTGCATGTGAGACAGAGGAATTAACTGTCTCCCTAAGTTTAAACCTTATTTTTACTGTCAATAAACAACTTCATAAATGACTTCGTAAACAAACTATTGAAAATATATTTTATCCAGATATACATTTTAAAAAATTAAAGCTATGTTGAAGTTGTTAAATCAGCTCTAGGTTTATAAGTTAGAAATAAGACTTGCTTAACTATATACATTTAACCCTGCATGTATTCATACAACTGGTTTTTGTCTGCATGAGTCTGTGCGTGTACACACATGTATGTGCACACACATGTACATGCACACATATGCACATGTCCACACATGCTGGAAATTGCAATATGCAGGTCCCTGTGCCTGCTAAACATATACTCTACCATTCATCTACATCCCAGCTCTCACAGAACTTCATATATAAGCTATAAATGTAGTCCTAAAATCTTTGTTAGCACATACCATTTGTTTTGGGTTCATGACTCAGGAAAAAAAAATGTTTTAAAAGAATGAAATATATTTAAATGAATAAATTTAGTCAGTAAAATTATTATACAACCTATTATTAAAATTATTATACAACCTTTCTATGAAGTTTCCAGTATAAGCAGATAGATAGAGACAGAAAGATTAGTGATTGATTGGTTAGGGCCAAGAGGGATAAAAGTTTTGGGGAATGAGAGCTAAAGAGTAAAAAGGATTTTAGGGCAGGGGGGTAGGGTGGGCATATGTTCTTAAATTGATTCTGGTGATGATTTCATAAATCTATGGCTAAAAACCTCAGAATTTATACTTTTTATGGACCAATTATATGCAAGTAATTATATTTCCATAATACTGGTATCAAAAATATATTTTAAGGGGCTGGGATTGTGGCTCAGCAGTAGAGCGGTCGCCTAGCATGGGAGAGACCCGGGTTCGATCCTTAGCACCACATAAAAATAAAGTCATTGTGTTGTGTCCATCTACACCTAAAAAATAAATATTTTAAAATATATATATATATATATATATATATATATATATATTTAAAACTAATAAATGAAGTCTTTTCCATAAGAAAAAATGCTCACATTACAAATTCATGTGCTAAAAAAAGGCCAATATATCAATGAGTCAAGAAATGAAAGTGTTTCTATGCAAACATTTTTTGATAATGTTATCAAAACACTTTGTCCAATTTGTATTTATGGGTTAGGTTCATCTATATATGTACATACTCTATTTGGGAAAATGTGAGTGGGGAGTCAGGTTGAGCATGAGATTTTTGAAAAGAAGAAAAGTAATTAATTGACTGCTTTGTGTAAATTAAATTCCCCAATTTGCATTTGTCTTAAGATACATCTAGGTTTGTTTGACTTTTCCTTAGAGTTTGCTATGGTTTACATATGAGATATCACCCAAAATTTCATGTGTAAGACAATGCAAGAAAGTTCAGAGGTGAAATGATTGAGTTACAAGAGCATTAACCTAATCAATGCATTAAGCCACTGGTAGGACTGCAGTAACTATAGGCAGATAGGGTATGGCTGGAAGAAGTGAGTCACTGGGAATATGGAATTTATATTTTGTCTTTGGTGAGGAGAACTCTTTCTGCTTCCTAATTGCCATGTCCTGAGCTGCTTTCCTCCTTCACACCTTTCCACCATGGTGTTTGCCCTCATCTGGGGCCCAGAGAAATGGAGTCAGCCATCTCTGGACTAGGACCTCTGAAACTGTGAGCATCAAAAAAATTTTTCCTCCTCTAAAATTGTTTTTGTTAGGTCTTTTGATTTCAGTAGTGAAAAAGCTGACTAAAACAGTGTTCATGGTAAATTCAAATAAGCAGAGCTGTTGTTGAAGTCAAGACATTGAGAAGGAAGTATAATATCTCTCCTAGCCAAAGGTAGAAGAACTGCATTGAGTAAGCACTTTAGGAAGCAACATTGCCTTTCAAAGCCATTTTAGGGATTCTCTTAGTAGTAATTTCTGGAGAGACTTTCTCACAAAAGCTGCATGCCTTGCCGGACATGGTTCTTAAGTCTTTTTCTATCACCTATGGCTGCTAATTTGTGATTCCCATCAGTCGATTACCAAATTACAATGCTCTCTGAGAGTTTCAGTGGTAGAGACAACATATAAACTGTTTGGATAGGTTTGAAGATACTTAAATGTTTTCTCTGAGCCTTTAGTCAAAGATTGCCAGGGTTGGTGGTATACAAATGACAAAATAACAGGTGTTGCAATATCTGAGGCTATGCTTAAATTTGGCACCAAGAATTAATGGATCTTAGCAGAGATACTTCAATCTGTTTCTTATGAAAAAAATGCATCTGTACTTGTAGTCAAACTCCTAGATTCTTTTCCTACTGTAAAGCATTCTTATCAAATTATAATGATACTTTAAATGTGATGAATCCCAGCACCTTCCTTTTTTTGTGTGTGGTACTGAAAAATCACTTTGCATAATAATAAACTCTCTAAACAAACATAATTGCCTTCTCAACCCACTGGAAAGAGGGATGAAGAACTACTTTCAGGGCAATAAAGAAAGGGTTTTGGTTTTGTGGGTTTTCTTTTCTATTTTTTAATCTTTTCACATTGAAAAATTAGCTACGTATGACAGTTTATACTGGCTTGGAGCAATGAACAGGAACAATGATCTTGGGTTAAGGTTCTTGGATGAACTGGACTCTATCCAAGTTCAGAATTCTGCTTGTCAGGAATCCTAGAAATTTCATAAGACTATACAAGTAAAATGGAGCCAGACACACTCTTGAGAGAACACCTGATCACATCTGGTGCTATTATGGCTAGAAACTGAATATGCTGATCTAGAAGATTGGCAAGTATCCCTGGACAGGCATAGAGCAGTGGAAACCTGCCCTGCTGTTTACTCGCTGGAGGGGCAAGCAATACTGGCCAAGCACATGTGAACCAGTGCTTGCTCATGTGTTTGATTAAGTGCATGTTCTTTTTTACATGTCCTAATCATCAAATCTTTGCTCAGTACCCTTAGTTCAACATTTGCAATGAAATCAAGTCCTCTGCAGTCTTTTTCAAATGAACAAATCCCCAAATCTCATTTGCTCTAATCTTCACTCCCCATTATGTTTTCTATCACTGTTTTTATTCTTCTCCAAACTACTCCAAATAATCATGTTTTTCAAGCACTAAACAGGGCTATAATAAATTCTGAATAAGGTTCTGTGTATAAGAAGACCAACTCATTTTACAGATTCCCAAACTGTGAAAGTCTATGAAAAATTAACTGTTTAAGTAGGAATAAAATTTAAGGAGTGACTATAATTTTTTTGTTTGGGTTTCAAATGAAATTTCACCATCATTCCTTTCCTTCACTAAACTGTAAAATATACTGAATGCTTCTACCAAGACTGATGTTTACCTTACATATGCATGAGTAGGATTCTGGTTCAGGGATTCTTTTTTTTTTTTTTTTTTTTTAAAGACTGAGTGAGAGGGAGGGAGGGAGAGAGAGAGAGAGAGAGAGAGAGAGAGAGAGAGAGAGAGAGAGAGAGAGAGAAAGAGAATTTTAATATTTATTTTTTAGTTCTCGGCAGACACAACATCTTTGTATGTGGTGCTGAGGATCGAACCCGGGCCGCACGCATGCCAGGCGAGCGCGCTACCACTTGAGCCACATCCTCAGCCCAGGGATTCTTATTTTGAACATTCAACTGATGTTTTTATCTGTCTATCTCTATCACATTCTCACTGTCTTGATGTCCATATGGATTCAGACAGTATCTTATATAGTCTTATTCTCTCTCTCTCTCTCTCTCTCTCTCTCTCTCTCTCACACACACACACACACACACACACACACACAGAGAGAGAGAGAGAGAGAGAGAGAGAGAGAGAGAGAGATTAGTTTGTTCTTGTTTTTCTTCACCCTCAAGTAACTTTTCCTTTTAGCAATTTCCTTGGACCCCTGTCAATTTCTTAAGGAATTTAGTACTTCCTGCATTGTTTTGTGGCTGCCTGATGATCCTTTTCTGCTCACTTGTTTGCAAACTTACTGAGAATAAGTGTCATGTGTCATCCATCATTGTTTTACTTACAATACCTATTACCATGTCATCCCAAGTAAGTATTAAATATTTTTTAATATTTTCACCCAAAATATATTTCCACTGATTCCATAAGTAAATCGATATATTTTGTTAGCTAATGAGCACAGTTGATGATTTACTATGAATTGAGAAATATTAAATTACCAGTATATTCTGAAACTTCTTATGAGCATTGATCCAATTTACTTGTCCAAGTATAATTCCTCGTTCATGGCCAACAACCATAGTCTGTGATGGAGCAATAAAGTAATTGCTCTTTAATGAATATGATTTTATTTTGATTAGTGTTCTGTCTCCAAAATATGAATTCTGTTTATTATCAATATACAAAAGGATAGATCACCTTTGATATATGAAAAAATTCTATAATTATATGCTGAGGTCTCATATTTTTTTACATGCAGTTTAAGAAATTTATGAATGAGGATTCTAATTAGAAAGGATGTTACTGAATTCTTTAGGCCTTTGCCATTCAGTATGGTACAAGCATCAAGAGCATCAATATCACTTGGGAGCTTGTTAGAAATGTCAACTATCATTTCTTACCTCAGAATACTGAATTAGAATCTGCATTTTAACAAGATTCCTTAGGTGATTCAAATGCACGTTAAAGTTTGAGAGACACTGCCATAGGTTTTTATTTCTGTCATTGGAATTAGAAATGTCATATTTATAGAGTTGAAAGAAGAAAGTCTTGTTGTGTCTGGTTTTCATTGGTCCAACAACCTCAATCAGTTTAGCTGATGCAGGTGAGCAGCTTAGTAAGGTTTTGAATATTAATATTTTTAAATGATCAGAATCATGGAAATATCCTGGTCACCCATATCTTATATCAGCATAAAGCAGTCAGTTCAAAAGTTGCATTTATTGATGTTCACTTTGTACACCTGCATTTTTAGGTCAGTGTTTCTGGGTCATTACACCTGAAATGGAAGATGTTTTTAAGTGCCTATAGGTGAATACATGAGACATGTCTCTGAAAAGTCCTTATCAGTACAAATAAAGTCAAAATATACTTCTCTTAGGCAAAAATGTATTGCCATGTCCTGGAATGGCAATATGACCAATGCATGGGTGGTCAGTAATCACTCAGAAGTAAAGAAGGACATAAACTAATTTGAAATCAGCACAGCTAACAATCAAAAGAACACAAAATCACATAAATGTGCACATAACCTGGTGTGGCAGCTTGTTATTGGTTCTCCACTTGAGTCTTTCCTTTATCCATGCCCTTTTCTGGGTACTTTTCAGGACCCTCTCATTGTGAGCAGTATGTACTTCCCTGCTTCATGAATTTGATTCAGCCATGAGACTCGCTTTAGCTAATGATATGAAATAATAATGACAATGTGGCATTTCTGACCCTAGCCCTCAAAAGAATATGTTGAACCATGGTGAGCAATAGTCTACATTCTTGGGATCTGGGTGATGATTGATCAGATTAATCATTAGAGTCTTGCAAACCACAGTAATGAAATTGGTGTTTACTTTTAGTGATATGGGAAGGTATCAGGAGTTTTCAAGAAATCCCTTTCTGCTTTGCAGCACAGCTGTCTCAGTACATGTCATCACTCATACTAGATTTTTAGCTCCTTGAAGACAGGAGTCTGCATTGTCTGTCATTAAATCCCTCCCTGCTAAGCACAAATTGGTTATTGTCAATATTTCAAAGGGTGCCTGAAGATGGTTCCATATGTTATTCTTTTACCAAAATCACTACATGAATACATATTTCCAAAAAAGTATAATCAGGAGAGGAAACCCCTGCAAAATTACAAACAATTATTTAATTCTACATATTTTTTACTCCATAAAGATGGAAATCTACATTAGCTATACTTAGTACACTCATGCTTATCACAATGTTGATATTAAGTAAATATTTCAAATGGTGGTTGAAATTGGTGTGTGTACTTTATAAGATACTAGCAAAATAAAATTGGTGATGATTACATCCTACATAAATCTGAATCATGAAAAGTATAGGTGTTTGTTTACCACGTTAGGAATTTACCTTGAGAAAATCATTCTTATATAAATGTATTTGCAAGCACATGAATGTGCAAATATAAAACACTTTAAAATAGAAAAGTAAGATTACTTTTGCTTATATGTTTCTTTATCTCCAATAAACAATGCAGGAAAATTTGCCATTGTTAAATAACTGGACATTCTGGGGCTGGAGTTATGGCTCAGTGGTAGAGCACTCGCCTAGCGTGTGTGAAGCCCTGGGTTCAATCCTTAGCACCACATAAAAATAAATACAGAAAGGTATTGTGTCCAACTACAATTAAAAAGTAAATATTTTTAAAATAAATAAATGAATAAATAACTGGACATTCTAACTATATAGCACAATCTTAAAACCTGCAGTGATCTTTAGCTAGGGTAACAGAAATTAGTCATGGAAGGTATAGAACAGTATGGGGAATTCTGAGACAGCACTAGGAATCTCTCTGCAGGGTCTTGTTTTGATGGAAGATTATGTTGACTCTGATGTTTTGTCAGAAACAATGGAGGCATTTTGTGTTCAACAATCTTTTTAGATGTTAAAAAATGGTCAGAGTTTTCAGGAAAAAACTCTATCCCTCCTCCTCTGTTCCAGATCATGCAATGTTGTGGTTAACTCAGAGTTGACTCATAGATCTGTATTCCAGGCTCAGACAGCAGTGGAGGTGGGCAGAGAGAGCATGATTGGCCACTAGCCACCAGTGGATACTTGTTCTCCTATAGGCTCCTGGTAGTAAACTGGAAATGTTATCCACTTGTATTTTTCTTTCTCTTTAGGGGTCAAGCGCTTATTCATCTAATGCTTACTGGGTGATTTCTCACCTTCTGTATTCCTTGCCAAGTCATTCCTCTAGAGGAAGCCTTTGTTGACCTCTCTAGTTCTCAGTGATCATTCTTCCCTACAACTGTTCCATCCCTTAATTCTTAAAAACATGCTGCCCTATACTTCCTTTTATTTTAAATTTACATTAAAGCCTCCCATTAGGTCCACTCTTATTACTTATATGTTATCTACTCAAGTTAGTGTTGCTGAGGGGTAAAGGCAGTTTCTTACATAACTTCTGTCCACAGCAATAGGTCAGAATAGCCATTAAATGATTATTAGTTGGTCAAATGCATTAATGGATGAATAAATGGCTTTTTGACCATCATAATTAATTCTTTCATTAAATTATTGAGCTATGAGGATAGAAATTTGAATAAGATATTCTATACCTCCTCTTGAAGCTACGAATCCAATATAAAAAAAAATCATATCTTTTTTTCAGATACACTTTGCCTAACCTTAACAGAGTATTATAATTTGTGAGAAACATAACTTAATTTTATTCTTTTTGATGAATGTAAGTAATGTCCATTTTATTTTTATAGTTTATAGAAGATAATAATCTATAGTCAATTCTTGATTAACTCCTATACAGATTTTCTAGATTTTTTCATTAGCACTTTCAACTGTGTCAAGAGGACAAAAGTGAGAAGTTAATTTCAATTTTGTTGTAAAGAATTGTTGTAAAGTTTATAGAGATGAGAAACCTAACACTATTGATTTGTGTGAATCTTTAGCATCACCTGTGGGCATCATTTCAGCATTTGATTTTTGAATCAATGATTATAGGTAACTTGTTCTCAACAATGAGTATGGAATAGTGTTTTTTCTTTCTCTTACGTCATTAGCAAGTTTTAATTGTAAAAG
Organism: Spermophilus citellus; assembly: GCF_964194105.1. Taxonomy (NCBI): domain Eukaryota; kingdom Metazoa; phylum Chordata; class Mammalia; order Rodentia; family Sciuridae; genus Spermophilus; species Spermophilus citellus. The sequence continues at coordinate 37,269,715 of NC_138198.1, forward strand.
CTACTAAACTTTCATGCATTTTACAAGTCTTGAAGATATGGAAATTGTTATAACCAGAGAATGTAAAGGAAAATTCCTTATCATTTTTAGCCCTCTTCTTTTTTTAAGTTCTTCTGTGTAGTTTATTTCAGATTTGCAAATACTCAAACTCCACCATTACAATGCAAATGTATTCATAGATAATATGTAAATGAATAGGCATGGCTATGTTCCAATAAAATTTTATTTATGAACACAGAAATTGTAATTTTCTATAATTTTCAAGTGTCATGGGATATTATTCTTCTTTTGATTTTTAAAACCATTTAAAATCTAAAAACCATTTTTTATCTCAAAAGTTATACAAAACCAGGAGGTGAATGGGCTGACTGCCTGTTTATTCCTTTACATATGTCTGTGGCTTCATTAGTGCTCCTGCTGCAGTGTTAAGTCCTTCCTATAGAGTTGAGTACTTGTTATAGATATCTTAAGACTAGAAGAGTCAAAACTATTTACTATTTGGCTTTTCAGAAAAAAGTTTGCCAATCTCTGATCTAGAAGATAATGCATTTCCATTAAAGTGTTTACTTGATGAGTCATATAAAGTTCAATATAAGGCACAGTTTTTGCTCAAAAGACAACAAACTTTCTAACACAACAATATTCATGAATTCAATTAGTATGCTTGAGCTAGAGCTACTATGTAGCAAGCTCTATTCTAGATATTAGAGCTACGGAAGCCCAGGCATACAAATGGGCATGAGCTCTGCCTTCCTGGAGTTTACTTTCTTGGATAGAAGTCCAGAAATATTAAGGAGATGTGCACTTGCACAATGCATAACTGTAACATATTGACACAAAATGACTCCCACAAATACTTACAGCTTCTGAGAAAAATTGGAAATGACAGAGATGTTACAACAATGTACTTTTAGTGCTATTTAAGCAAGGTTCTACCAACCTGCCCATTGAACTCTAGCTGGGGTTAATGACTTATGGTAAGGAAAGCCCTTAACCTTGCCTTCTCAGAAACTGCAACAAATCAAGGAGAAATCACAAACTCAAGGCTAAAACACAGATTCCATTTTTAAAAAATATTATATATATATATATACATATATATACACACACACACACACACACACACATATATATGTATATACATATATATACATATATATATATACATATATATACATATATATATATATATATATATATATATATATATATATTTGCCACCTTAACTAGGTGAGGCTGTCAACCTTGTCTTAAGCATAGATGATAGATAATGGGACAATATAGGTAGAAAATTTTAGAATTCTTTGTAGAAACCAAGAGAGAAAAATCTCTGAATATTTTCACTTAAAGTTAGTTGAGGATTTATGACTTTCCAGGAGCAGGCTGATGGTCTATAAAGAACTGAATTAGAAATGATGACTAGGCATAAGGTAAGTGATCGGTGTGGAGTCTGACACAACTGACTACTGAGAGTTCTGTTTGTAATAAAGTTCTCCAAACAAGACACTTTAAACTGCAGATGCCTGGTAGGAATTTGATTTATGATGCTGGGGAATAAGACTTAGGAAATGTTAAATAAAAATAGAAAGTCCCAATATGCTTATTCATATGTTTCAGCCGGGAGTTGGCTGCCTGATGGGAACCTATGTGGGACAAGTCCAATGGTCAAGTACAGTGCTGTGGTCTCAATTATGGACACTGGACATTTCCAAGGATGTGTAGTAAATTTCTAGGCAGTGTGATTTAGTAGAGTTAAACCTCTGTCGCTGAAATTTCCTAGCTTTCTATTATCATGAAATCAAAGAAAGAAAAAAAAGGAAATAAGACTATATCATATCTTTATTTTCCAAATCTCCATATTTTTACATATTAGATTATCGTTTCATAAGAAATTTTCAAAATAACACTAAAACGAAAACTACCATTGTTTTTAAAATAGCCAATGCAGACCAGAATGTAAAATTTGAATCACATTGCTATAAGGAGTTATCAGTATGGAGGACTTTATGTGGCCTTTACAGCGTCCATGACCACATTAGAAGGTATTTTTCCCTTTACTAGAAGTCATGCTGCCTCATTTGAGATGAACTCATTGGAAATCATTTCACAGAAAACCGTGAGGAAGAGGAAATAGGAGACATTTCAAATCGGATGTGTACCAAATAGATTTCTGTTTAGTTTGTTCTAAGATAACCATCTCAGAAAAGAAAGCTGGGGAGGTTTCTTTTTGTTTCAGAAGAGAGAAAAAAAGCTACACGTTCTTAAATGTCATGAAATAGTGAATTGTTTCATAAAACCACAAGGCAAGCCTCAACAATCTGTTCATTATTTTGAGGAGGTGCGATGAATTGTTTTTGACAAGATTGACTTTTAAGAATTGCACATGATACTGTTGAGGAGGAGAAACAATTCAGACTGACATGTTTTACATGGATTGTGCCCCTATGACCAATTTAAGTGACTACAAATTTAGTTGACAGGTTTAGATTTTAATTAAAGATGACAATATGAGGCTGCTGTATGTTCATAAGAGAGGCTGGTTACTCATATTCTTTTACTTGATTCTTCTTTTTAATGTAAACTTTTAATTGAAATATAACAGAAAAATGCATAAATTATAACTCTACAGCTTGATAATTGTCACAAAGGAAATATTACCACAGCCCTTGAAGTGACTGTATCCTGTCTAGTTACAACTCCCATTTCTAAAAGTAACTATTATGTTGATTTCTAACTGTACCAAAGTTTCAACTTCAAATAAATGGAATCAAACAATAAATTCTCTTGTGTTTGCTCTATTTTCATTCAGCATTACATTTGTGAAATTTATTTATGATGTTGGATATAACTGAAGTTCATTCATTCTCATTACTGTATAAGATTGTATTCTGTAAATACAATGCAAGTCTATCCATTCTTCTCCTGATAGGCATTGGGTGTTTGTAGATCTGGCCTATCACAATACTACTACTCTGAACTTTCCTATACATAGCTGTTGGTGAACATATGCCTTCCTTTGTGTAGTATGCTGAGAAATGAAATTGCCAGGTGAGAGGGTGGGAATACATTCAGCTTCAGCAAATATGGTCAATGAATTTACCAAGTGGCTGTGTGATTTCAACTCCCAACCAAGTACATAAGAGTGCTCTTAGATCTTAGCAAACTATAGCTATTTTACCTTTTCACTTTACCCATTCTGATGGCTATGGAGAAGTTTTTTTTTTTTTTTTTTTTTTTAAATTGGGGCTCTAATTTCCATTTACCTCATGACTAAGGTCTTTCAAATGTTTATTGATTATTTGGATATGGCCTTTTGTGAAGTACCTATTCAATAATATTGCCTGTTTCTATATTGCATGTTCTGTCTTAATATTACTATTATGAGGGATTTGATATAGTTGAGATACACGTCCACTGTTGGATATGCATGCGTTATAAATATTTTCTCAAAACCGTGATTTTTTTAAAACTTTTTATGATGTCTTCTGTTCTATTACTGAATGGAGACTTATTATTTTTCTCTTATTTACCCATTATTGCATATTATTGTCTGAGTCTTATGAAATCCTAAACAGGAGGATCAATTCTTCATAATTCATAATCTTAATCTATGTTCCAAAATTCCTTTTGGGAATTTTGTCCTAAAGGTCTGGTTTTAAAAGCAAACTAATATTTGTTCTACCTTTTCAATCATGAAATTAATTTGGTTTTAGTGTTTAATTCTATAATAAATTATTTAAATTCATATAGTTAAATATGACTTTTTTCAATTTTAAATAAAAACACAGAAAAGTCTTGAAGTTCATTGAAAATACAAATAATGTGTTTCACAGTATTTCAGGGCCACAACATCTTCATTCACTATGTGTGACTTCTTGAAGCCTGTTGTGTTTTGCATTACCCTGCTGTGTTTGGTCCACTTTGTCTAATGCGCCCAGAGCGAGCAAAGTGATGCTCCTAGAGATATCCTTACAAATACACATTAAAAGGAATCACTTCCTGGCCTAGGAGATTTCAGTATCATACAGTACAATTCAAGCCCCTTACTCTATCATGAATCCATGAATAACGTGTTTGCTCCTCCTCTTTCAATTATCTAACTTGACTTGCAGTTTCTGAACAGCCATGGGGAGCCACACTTCAGCTCCTGGAGTGACTATAGTATCCCCATCTTTTCTGGGTGCTGAACTCTGCCTCCTCTGGTCCACACCTCAGCCTTCGAAAAGCCTTTCCTGATCTTTCACACACAGTCAAGTCCATCATCCATGCTCCTTAAATGTTTGAACACAATTTTACTTTTCTCTCTAAGAGACTGTGAAGCTTCATGCAGGGACTATGTCTCCTTTACTTTGTGTTTAGGATGACTAGAATGAGTTTAACAAACTGCCCACCATAATTTTTTTTGAGTAAATGAGAGAATGAACTATTTTTTTCATGACTTTTTCCCTCTTCAGTGTTCTTTTAAATATCACTAAAATTCCATCAAAGAAAGTACATCTCCTAAAGTATAGAATAGTTAAAAGAAAAATAGCAAAAGTTTATATTTATTACAGGGATTGGAAGAGGAAAGTTTCAATACACTTGCATTTTAGGTACTTTCACAGAACTGCATGATACCCCCATGGGAAAGAAGAAGCTGATCCAAGAGAAGGTCAGTATAAAGTTTTCCCTTTTTCCACTTTGGCAATAGAGGCCCTGTTTACTGGTTCCTGAAAGGTGATTTAGAAATTGGAGTGTTTTGTGCCTTTGGTCAATATTGAAAGAAAAAGATAGAAATGAGGTTTATTGGAGCTTAGAAGAAAAAAAAGGAGATCTTGCAGTGCCTTCTGAAGAAAAAGTAAAACAACAACAACAACAAAAAGCCATTATTCCTTGAGCCCTGACAGATAAGAGAAGTCCTTGGTAAGAAGACACTAAGAGAGATTAGAGAGGATGATGTGACATTCCAGAGACAAAAACTCTAAAAGCAAGTAATAGGGCAAGCTCTCCCAGTGGATATAGAAGGCTTACAACAGACACAGTCTGACAAAACATAAAGGAGGGTAAGGTGCTCCCAACTTGAATGTCCCTTTACATTTGGATCCAACTCTATGGCAGTGAACATTGTAAGCTATACCACAAGAGGAGCATTCTGGAATCTTTACCTTAGTGATAACTGCACAGTGAAAGGGCATAGGATAAAAATCTCATTACTTTTCATTTGTTCCACTTACAAGAAGCTTGTAATATGGTCTATGCTATGGTTTTGTCATGTTTATGAGAGTTGTGAAAGAAAAACGTGGGATTGCTACTAGTCTGTGTGTGACTCCCAAAGAGGTGTAATGCTACAATTCACAACACCCATAAGGAGTAAGAGATATTTTTATACAGTCAGTGGTTCTCTTCAATGCTACAAAGCCTAACCTGATTGTATCAGAATGCATAATCACCTTCACAGCATCTAGGAGAGGAGATGGATGGAGAGTGTTCATTCATTCATATGGAGATTTTGTTGTTTTGCAGTATAAATTAGCTGGATTAGAAATTGTTAACATCAATTAATTTAAAACTGGTTATATTAGCTAAAATTATACCCAGTGATTTCTACTTTTAAAGTTTAGAAAATTTTGAACAATGCCTATGGGAAAGATAAGACAAAACTTCATTCAAGGCTGGTAGGTGGATAGAAAGTCCTTAGTGATGCTAAAAGATGACCATAGAAGTCATCTCTGAACTTTGGAAGGTAGACCTAATTGACAGTACTAATTTTTTAAGTTAGGTTGTATGAACTGTAAGAAAATGACAGATAAAGAGTAACATAATTTTAAGGACTGAATTTAAGAACTAATTTTTAAATTCAACTTACTAAATGGTCTGCTAGCATCATTTCAGTAGCGCGTAAAGTTTATATCACAATTCACATGTTTTATCATTTAATTCTCAAAACAAGTTTTTAAGGAAAGCTTTATCATTTCCTCCCTTTTATAGATGGTGTAACTGAGGCTCAAGGAGATTTACTGATATGCTGAGGATTTATGATGATTGATCAATTGATTGATTTTATTGTTCTTTTGAGTTATACATTACAGTACAATGTATTTTGACATGTCATACATACATGGAGTATAACTTCTCATTCAGATTTACAATTATTAAACAGACTCAGGACCTATACCAATGGTCTAGAACTCCAAATTCTGGATCACATTATTGAATACATTCTCAGCCTGGATAGTATTTCTTTCTTTTTTCGTTTCCCTCTCTTTCTGTCTCTGTCTCTCCCTCTTTGTTATTCTCATTAATTAATATAATACTATAATTTATTAAATAAAAATATTTTATATTTGCTTCTATTATTTTCAATAATTTTAGGAACTTACAACATTTTACATAGAATATTCTTATTCATAAGCATCCTTTCCATCATTAAGTCAATGCACAAAAAAATATCTGTGGCAATCAAAAATTTAAATGTTACTTAAATTTTAAATACTGTAATAACAAAAATATGAGAAAGATTTTTGGAAGAATTTTTTAGAAAATAAGATTTAATATTACCCTAGTTTTTTGGGGGGTGTTGAAAAGATGGGTAACTTTTTCTTCGATTTCTTATCTGTGCAGAAAATTACTCATGAACATGTGACACTTACTCAGAGCATAGAAAAATACACCTTTTAGAAGAAAATTAGTCTGATGCTGAGTAGCAATGTGTATGTCACTTTCAGGACCATAGTGCTTCCAGCGTTTTGGGGCAGGTCTAGCCTCTAGTGCACTGGAATTCAAAGAAAGTTTCAGTTCTAATGTTCTCTTCTCCAAACTAGGAATCACCTTTCATTTGCTAATGAGTTTCAGCAATTGGACCCTTGACATATGCCTTCAGAATCTTATAGCATTTCGGTGCTTCAATAGGTAGGGCAGATGGGCTTGTTCAACATGGGAGTTTCAACATCAAAACTTCTAAAATTACTCTAAAATTTTGTAACAAAGTTCTGAAAAAAAATTTTTAAGAGACTTTATCTAATTGTATAGTGAAAAAAAAAAATGAACCCAGGATAAAACTGGTGGAACCAAAAGGCACTCAAAATACCCCAAATTTCTAGAAGTTGATATCACTAATCATTCCATAGACTGACTGTTGAACTTGAAACCAATACTATACACACAGTAACAGAGTCCTGTCCTTGCCCTTAAAGAGACAGAGTGAAAATTAGGCTGCTAGGCTTATAAGTAAGTATTTAAAATTCTTTTGAAATATGATATTTTAAATCTTATTATGTCCATTAAAATATTCAATAATCCCATTCTATATTCTAATACATAATCCTGAAAAAAAATGAATCCCAAGTGAGATTTTATTTTTAAACATATAATCTTCACTAGACCTTGAATTCTCTTAGGGCAAGATTCATATCTTACATACCTTTGGACCCACATCTTATCCTTCAGCAGCAGTAGGGGCTCAAAATTAGCTTCTGAATGAATAAAATAAATCCATTTTAAAATCATGGAAAAGTCTTCATGCTATAATGCAAATAGTTGTAATTTTACTATGGGGGAAAAATCGTTATAATCACTTGATATATTGGGCCAATTTGTAAATCCTCTAAACACACATTCGCATTCCTGATTGTCACAAACCTTCCTTTATTTTATTTATTTCATTTAAGTATGAATGATGGGATGGCTGATTCTCATACACTTAGATTTTCCCAGGGCACAAAGTCAATCCTCAATGATATCATTACACACAAAACTTCGTAGAACATTGCCGCAGTCTTGGCTGGGCACAGAATCACGAGCCACCACACAGCTTTGTAGATTCAAACAGCAATTCTTTATTCCCGAACTCACACCGCCTCCACACACGTTCTGGGGCAATCCCAGTTCTGGCAATCCCAGTTCTGCTGCCGCCCAATTCACCTACTCCACGAGGCTTATTTCCCAAAATGCTCTCTGAATCTCACGAGAGTTCAACAGGAGCTTAGGCAGCAGGAACGCCCTAATTCCAGCAGCAATAATCCTCAACATCGAACTTCCCTAAAATCCAAGGTCTTAAACTGGGAACGCCTTAAACCGGGAACGCCCTAAACCCAAGGATTGGGATACTTCCTCAAACTGCAGGATACACCCTAATCCTGGATCCACCCTCGTCCTTGGGCAGGGTCACCTAACATGCAATGTCAACAGCGAAATTAACATGGGGTACGCTGGCAAGGAAATTTCCTACTTGGTAATGGCCCTCAGCATCTCCCCCCTTCTGATTAATTAAACAACAAGCAATGTGGCTTAAGGACCGTGCCTGGTAGGTTGTCCAATTCAACATATGGTTCTTACCCGTCATGGGAAAACTGACCTTTAGGCGTCAGCCTCCTGTCTTAGGTTGAATCCACTGTAATCAGATCAACCCGTCACTGACTACTGGTCCAGCATTCAGCCATGCTTGTGGAAAGGCCTATGCACCAGTGGGGGGGTGAGGTTTCTTGCCTCACCTCTGTTGGCCCCCAAATATCCTTGGTGCCAGTGGGGGGGTGAGGTTCTTGCCTCACCTCTGTTGGCCCCCAAATTTTAGACCATCACTAGTAGAAGGGAGGAGGATACAGAAATGCCACGACACCAAGCCAATTGACAGCTCCTTTGGAAAAATTGCGTCACTGGTGACACCATCAGCAAAGATATGCCAGCATTACCACAATTAACATGGGGTGAGCTTGGCAAGGAAATTGCATCACTGGTGACACCATCAGCAGAACATCATAATTTTGTTTTTTTTACTCTTAGTACATTTTCTTGTGAAAGTAGCAATCTGCATTGCTATAAGGTTTGAAAATAATTTCTGATTTTTATAAATAAAGTGTTGAAGATTCTGTTCAATGTTGCCAATAGAGCAGGGGCCTCCTCAGAGGGCAAGATAAGATTGTGTATGGACATGCTCAGAATGGAAGATACATGTAAAGACACACATCACTGGGAGAAACATGGACCTGTCTCAGTGCCAAATTGGGTCAGGCTGTCTCTTCAGAGAGCTCTTGAAGGCTACCTTGGTTGAGACTCCTGTTGTGAATTTTTCCTGATCATGAAGGTCACAGTAACCCATCCAACCATCTATTAAACTGTCAGGTTTTGGAGAAATAAAGTAGTTATTAATGAGGAAAAATTTCAGCCCTTTCATTTCAAATGACTCAGAAAAATAAATAAAAAGTAATTGCTGAGAATACAACAGATAATGGTGCTAGCTCCAACAACAATGTCACTTGTACTAATAACCTTTGTAAAAACATCTGTAGCAGATTTATTTCAGTAGCATAAACACAGGAAGAGTCCTTTGACTTCCTAGAAGATGAAATAATACATAGGTCATGAATACATACGTTTTTTTTTCTATAACCGAAAGTATTTCACCACCTCAAGTATTTATGAGACAAATTACTGGAATAGTGCAGAATTAAATTTGGTTTTATATAGTATCTTTCATACCTCAAGTTTCTCGATAGCTTTTTTTTTTAATTATTTTATTGTTGGTTGTTCAAAACATTACATAGTTCTTATTATACCATATTTCACAGATTGATTCAAGTGGGTTATGAACTCCCATTTTTACCCCGTATACAGATTGCTGTGTCACATCAGTTACATTTCCATTGATTTACAAATTGCCTTTCTAGTGACTGATGTATTCTGCTGTCTATCCCATTCTCCACTGTCCCCTCACCCCTCCCCTCCCCTCCCCTCCCCTACTCTCTCTCCATCCCCTCAACTATAAATCGTTTCTTCCACTTATATAATTTTTCTCCTACTCCTCCTTTCCTCTTATATGTAATTGTGTATAACCCTGAGGCTCACCTTCCAGTTCCATGCAATTTCCCTTAACTCTCACTTTCCCTCCCGCCTATCATCCCTGTTTAATATTATTCTTCTTCTCCAGCTCTTCGTCTCTACCCTGTCCTTGGTTACTCCCCTTATATCAAAGAAGACATTTGACATTTGTTTTTTAAGGATTGGCTAGCTTCACTTAGCATAATCTGCTCTAATGCCATCCATTTCCCTCCAAATTCTATGATTTTGTCATTTCTTATTGCAGAGTAATACTCCATTGTGTATAAATGCCACATTTTTTTAATCCATTCATCTATTGAAGGGCTTCTAGGTTGGTTCCACAATCTTGCTATCGTGAATTGTGCTGCTATGAACATCGATATAGCAGTGTCCCTGTAGCATGCTCTTGTTAGGTCTTTAGGGAATAGACCGAGGAGGGGAATAGCTGGGTCAAATGGTGGTTCCATTCCCAACTTTCCAAGAAATCTCCATACTGCTTTCCAAATTGGCTGCACCATTTTGCAGTCCCACCAACAATGAACAAGTGTACCCATTTCCCCGCATCCTCGCCAGCACTTGTTGTTGTTGGATTTCTTAATGGCTGCCAATCTTACTGGAGTGAGATGGTATCTTAGGGTGGTTTTGATTTGCATTTCTCTGACTGCTAGCGATGTTGAGCATTTTTTCATGTACTTGTTGATTGATTGTATGTCCTCCTCTGAGAAGTGTCTGTTCAGGTCCTTGGCCCATTTGTTGATTGGGTTATTTGTTATCTTATTATCTAATTTTTTGAGTTCTTTGTATACTCTGGATATTAGGGCTCTATCTGAAGTGTGTGGGGTAAAGATTTGTTCCCAGGATGTAGGCTCCCTGTTTATCTCTCTTATTGTTTCTTTTGTTGAGAGAAAACTTCTTAGTTTGAGTAAGTCCCATTTGTTGATTCTGGTTGTTAACTCTTGCGCTATGGGTGTCCTATTGAGGAATTTGGAGCCTGACCCCACAGTATGTAGATCATAGCCGACTTTTTCTTCTATCAGACGCCGTGTCTCTGATCTAATATCGAGCTCCTTGATCCATTTTGAGTTAACTTTTGTGCATGGCGAGAGAAAGGGATTCAGTTTCATTTTGATGCAAATGGATTTCCAGTTTTCCCAGCACCATTTGTTGAAGATGCTATCCTTCCTCCATTGCATGCTTTTAGCCCCTTTATCAAATATAAGATAGTTGTAGTTTTGCGGATTGGTTACTGTGTCTTCTATTCTGTACCATTGGTCCACTCGCCTGTTTTGGTACCAGTACCATGCTGTTTCATCCTGAATGGAGAAAAATTGAAGGCATTCCCTCTAAGATCTGGTACAAGACAGGGATGCCCTCTCTCACCACTTCTGTTCAACATAGTCCTCGAAACACTGGCCAGAGCAATTAGACAGACGAAAGAAATTAAAGGCATAAAAATAGGAAAAGAAGAACTTAAATTATCACTATTTGCAGACGATATGATTCTATACCTAACAGACCCAAAAGGGTCTACAAAGAAACTATTAGAGTTAATAAATGAATTCAGCAAAGTGGCGGGATATAAAATCAACACGCATAAATCAAATGCATTCCTGTATATCAGCGACAAATCCTCTGAAACAGAAATGAGGACAACTACTCCATTCACAATATCCCCCCAAAAAATAAAATACCTGGGAATCAATCTAACAAAAGAGGTGAAAGACCTATACAATGAAAACTACAGAACCCTAAAAAGAGACATAGAAGAAGACCTCAGAAGATGGAAAAATATACCCTGCTCATGGATAGGCAGAACTAACATCATCAAAATGGCGATATTACCAAAAGTTCTCTATAAGTTCAATGCTATCCCAATCAAAATCCCAACAGCATTTCTTGTAGAAATAGATAAAACAATCAGGAAATTCATATGGAATAATAAAAGACCCAGAATAGCAAAAACAATGCTAAGCAGGAAGTGTGAATCAGGCGGTATAGCGATACCAGACTTCAAACTATACTCGATAGCTTTTTGAAAGCAGAGAAATGCAGTGACAATTGGAAACTGAAGAAGTCATTATGTACTTAATTGCAGGTGGTACAGATGTGGATTCAGAGCTGTGCTTTATTGATCTAGGGGACAGGATATTCTATAACTTATCCTTTGCAAATTCTGTGGCATCTTTGTTTTGCCTAAGATGCAATCAAGGATGTGTGAGAGGGCCTTTATACAGTAGTCCCAGGAACATACCAACCTATTCCTGGGTTGCAAGGATGGGATTGTAATATCAGATCAGTTTGGATAGAGAATTTGAAAATCCTTAAATCTCTGGACTGTGAGGAGTGAGTCATTCTACTCAGCATAGGATATGTAGTGTAAAATGCCACTCAATGTCAGAGAATTTAAGTAAACCTAGGTTTAATTTCACGGGATGACAACAGTGACAGGTTAAAGTTTTTATGCCAAGATGGGCAAGAAATGGAAAAGCCAGAGGTCAATCAGCTTATCATGAAGTGGAATTATAAGTTTTACCCGACTGGGGAAGAACCTGAAATAAAACTGGCAGCTTTTCAATAAGACACGGGGAAAAGAAGTACAAACAAGTGCTATTGCCCTTCGTGGTATTTTATGCTGCAGAACTGTTTGTAACTGGAAAGTATTGTTCGTGTCAGAGAGAAACTCCCAGGGAAATGAAAAACTAATAAGGATCAGCATGAATCTGGAATTAAATAGAGAAAGCCCCATATTCAGTAGACAAAAGGTTATAAATCAGAATCGTACACTGAACAAATGACCTCTGCCCTTTTCCTTTGCCCTAAACTGAGCCACAATTACACGGCAAATGTTGGTCTCACATTTAACCACAGACACTAGAGTCTGCCTGTTCCTTTCATTTTTTGCCTTCTCTTTAGCCTTAATTCATGAGCTTACTATATTTTTGAACTAAAATTTTATTCCAGACTTAATTTCCCCATTTCTTATGACTGTTCATGTCCTAATTTATTCTTCATCTCCTTAACAACTCCCTGTCCATCAACAGCTAATGACAACTGAAATTACTCCTATTTTTCATTAACTTTAAAGCATTTTGTTTTTAAGAAATTTTTACTAGATTTTCAGCTTTCTTTTTCTTTAGAGCTTATGATGCCTCTGTCTATTGTCATTAATTCTGGATCTAACATGTTTTCTCTTTGATTCAGTCCCTTGTCATGTTATTTGATGGAAAGATTCTTAGACATCTATAATATCTGCCATATAGATACTTTTCAAAGCCATTAGTTTTCCTCTCTGATGTGTTCTCATCTCTAGAAATCCAGTCACATCTTTGAAATGTTTTTGTTTCTGGAACAAACATCCTTTATGATTTATTCAAATAGACATTTTTCCTTGTGGATTTTTTTTTGTGTGTGTATAACTTCTACTCTTATAATGTGGACCTCCACATCCTGAGATGGGTAGAAATACTTCAGAAGAAGCATGAGAAATGGAAAGAGCAGACCATTTGTGGACAGAAGGTCCAGTTTCAAATTTTCACTCTGTCACTTGGTAGTTATATAAAACTTGGATAAATCACTGTTTTGCTGTCGTACCTAAAAAATAAAGACTCTTATGAGATCTGCCTATTTACATCACAAGTGCAAATAGCCTTTGCAAAGTACTGCAGGAGACAGTGGAGGTTTTATCTTGCTTACATCTTTCCTTAGGACACCATCATTTCCCTAGTCAAAACTTGTGGTTTGGGCAGGCTGGCTCTGTTCTCCACTAGGTCCAGCATGGAGGTAAGTCTGCTATCCAAGCTTGGCCAGTCAGATCCCATGGCAATCACTTTAGGGATGGGCACAAACGCAAGTGAGGCAATAAGACAATCTTCCAGTAGCATAAATACTGAACAATAGATGTGAGTGGTTTGTTGAATCCAATGATGGCACTCTGAAGAGACAATTCAGTATTTTCTACTTTTTAGACTGAGAACCAATTTCTGTACAGGTTTTTCAATGTTTTTACAATTCCAGAAGACATTTAGTGTTCCATCCAAAATACCAATAGTATGGAGATTAAGAAGCCCTGGCTTGGTACTATGCTTGGTACATAGTGTCACTTCCTTACTCCTAATTTATGGCTTGGATATAAGTATTTCTCCAAAGCTCATGTGTGAGACAATACACAAATATTCAGAGGTGAGAGGATTAGATCACTAGAGCTATAACCTAGTCAATTAATTCACTTGACTGAATTAACTGGGTGGTAACCACAGGTAAGTTGGGTGTGGCTGGAGGTCACTGAAGAATCACCTTTGTGTTTTATATTTTGTCTCCGGTGAGTGGTGTTCTTTCTCTACGTCCTGGCTGTCATGAACTGAGCAGCTTTTGTCCACCAAACCTTCTGCCATAATGTTCTGCCTCTCCTTGGGCCCAGAGCTGTGGAGTCTGTTGATCATCCACTGAACCTCTTAAATCATGAGCCAAAATGAACTTTTCCTCCTCTAAGTTGTTCTTGTTAGGTTATGTTTGTTACAACAACACAAAGCTGACTCAAACACCAAATTCTCTCAATAAATAGTAATTGACTGACTAAATGACTGAATGCAAGGGATCAGGGATCAGATGAAAGTCTGGTATCATTAAGCAGCTAGCTTTATGTTAGCTTTCTGTGGAGGTGGGACATGAGCTCAGATGTTTGAGGATTAGGCTGATGCTATCACCTGCACCCACGTTGTCGCTTTTTCATAACTCCAACATAAATTTTTTAATTTATGATTTATCAGTCAAATCATAAATTTGTTTCCTTTCCATCTTCTGTGACTTAAAAGTCCAAAGACAATTTGATCTGTAGTATGCGCATGCTTCACCTCTAAATAATAAAGTTGTATGTGTTGCTCATCGGAAGCAGCGTGGGTTCAGAATTTCAAGAACCACAGAGCTACAGAGAAGACCAACTGGTCAACTTTGTGTGGTATTTTACTAATTTTAACACTGACACTTTCCTCTCAGACCAGGGCAAACCAGAATGGTTGATCTGCCCCTCCATTTTGCTTCCCTAGATCTGTTGGAAGTACTGTCACCTTCCCTTGGTTTCTGAGTCTGCACATCTCTTCCCAGCTTCTCTCTTTGTCAACCAATCACTAAGTCCTGGAATACTTCCTTCATAAGTCTCTTCCTTCTAACCCTTCTCCAACCCACCCCTTACTCTCTCCTACCATCAGCCCCCTCTCATGGTCTAAATTCTCTTCATTTGCTCATTCCCTGGTGTTGAGGCTAAGAATGCGTGACTTCAAAGTATGGCCCTTTTTCTCCTCTAGACTGAGTCAGCAGGAAACACAGTTACTCTTTTTTCAAGGCAAGTCATAAAAACTAGAATTCTTCTTCCCCAAAGCAAGTGACAAAACCTAGAAAGGTCACTCTCTCCCTTCTCTGTCTCTCATTCCTTAGAGGTCCTGCCCCATCCCTGGCAGGAAGGAATGCAACACAGACCAAGAAGAATCAGAACAGATTCTGATTGGGTTTCCCCCTTCAGTCTATTCCCTTCAGATCACACCTTTTTTGTCCAATCACATTTCTACAGGATTAAAAAAAAAAAAAAAAGGTCTTCGATCTTCATTTCTGAGCATCCTAGTGTCACGTAAGATTTCACTTAAATAAATTGGCTTAGTAGGGCACAGTGGTGTATGTCTGTAGTGACAGCCACTAAAGAAGCTGGACTGGAGGATCGTAAGTTCAAGGCTGACCTTGGCAACTTAGCAAGACCCTGTCTCAAAATAAAATATAAAATAGGTTGGGAATGTAGCATAGCGGTAGAGCACCCCTGGGTTCAGTCCCCAGTAACCAAAATAAATAAATAAATAAGCTGTTTTTCTCTTGTTGATCTGTTTTTGTTATAGGAGTGTCATTGTGACCCTCATGGGTGAGAAAAGCTATTGCATCATTCTGCCACTACACTGACTTCTAGAATAATATTCATAATGTCTAACCTTATCACACTGAGCCCCTGCTTACGGGCTATCAATGATGCTCTACTGTTTGACAGTAAATATATAATTCAAAGAATAGGTTCAGGCTTCTACTTCAATTTGAAATGTTTTTTTTTTTTTTGGTCCTTTCCTGCATGAAATCTGCCATATAGATAGGATACTTTGTTCACTCATCATGTTTATTGTTCTATATAAGGTAAGGAATTTTTGTTTTAGGCAGTACATGACTAATAAGTTTTCTCTATTGAAAATTCAGAGAGGGAACTAACCTTTTATACAGACATGTTTGGAACTGACTTGAATGATTTCCTTTATTTGTTACAGCAACCATGTGAAATGGAAATTTTTTTTTTTAATTTTAGGAGAAAGATAACTAAGGATCAGAGAAGCTACATTATTACCAAAACTCACACAGATACATTACCACTTTATCTAGATCCATTGGATTGCAAAGTTTGTATCTTTTTCCTTGCACCTTAGGGCTACCCCAGGGAGCTCATTTATTCATGGCAGGATCATGTGTCTCTCTTGCTAAGCTAAATAAAAATTCAACTGATTCATCAAGGTGCAGCCCAAGACCTGACTGCTGTCTAAACTCTCTACTTACTGTCCTTGCTTTCTGTAAATGCTCTAAACTCCCATAAACTCTTTTTATCTATACCATTCCTCTGTCATTAAACATTGTTTTAATCCATTGTATATTTTTATTTTGCAAACTCACATAGTTTGTGGATTCTTTGATGATCTGGTTAACAATAGCCTCTACAAAGCCCACCATGGAAATACTTTTCACAAAATAATTTCTATTAAAAGTTTATTTTTGATTATCAAATTGTGTTTCAATGGTATGCATAATTTTATTCAAATTGTATCCTTGCTACTCGATTTTTATATGACTTTAACCATAAAGTAAGCCATGTGTATCTTAAAATTGGGACTCTGTGTATATACAGTTTTTGAGCCCAGTTCCTATCACAGGGTCTGGTGCACATGGCACCCAGTACATATTCATTAATTAGATGAGTGGCTCAGTTAGGGGTTCCAACTTCCTCAAAGCAACAAGAGAAACATTTTTCTAGGTCCTTCTCCAAATGTTAATCAAGTATGTCTTTGATCTAGAATTATATTGTATCCAGAACTTTGTCATTTGTTACCTAAATGACTTGAAGTTTGCTTTATCAGCTCTCATGCCTCAGTATCTCCCAGTTTTCATCAGTCTCATATGTCTCTGACAAAGTTATCTCCAGGCTGCTGCTTTGATAGTCGCCCCATTCCTCAAAGTCCCTGACATGCAAAATCAAACCAAGTTACAGACTTTGAGCTTTAAGTTCTTTATCAGTCCTGGACTTTTAAAATAAATTATTTCTTGTCTTGTTTATTTCTTTCCATTACTTTAAGGATCTTCTTTTCTAAAGTAAAAAAATAAGTCCCCCCCCTTTTATCTTTTATTCATCTTAACTCTGAAGGATCAATTCTGGGAATTTTTTTTTTTTTGCCTTGTATCCAGCTCAGCTTTCTTACCTTGTTCCTTTGCTGTAATTAATTCCTGTGCCTAGAATGATCCTCTTACCCCATGTCTGCATATCCACATCCTGTCCCTCCACCAATGCTCAGGTTAAATGCCAACTCTTCCACTTGACTTCCTATAATCACCTGCAGGCAGAATCCCCAACCTGAACTCCCATATTTTTTTTTGCACAGTTTATTACTTTCTTCATTATATACAAATAATACCTGTATCTTTCCCTACCTGCCCCTATGCCTAGAATTTTCTTATTTCCTTCTTGATGCAGTAATTTACTCATCCTTTGGATAATTGGCTTAATCATAACTTCCTAAGAATCCTTCTAAGAACACCTGAATTGATCAAACACCAGTGGTGTTGACAATCATACAATCATAATACCATGCACTTATTCATATAATTGTCACAGTTGTAACTTGTTTTAAGTTTTATGATTGCTTCCTTAATATTTACTTTTTCCTCTAGGCCTTTTAATGCCATAAACACTAGTATAATGTCTTTGTTGCCCTACTAATGTATGTTGTACTAACCAGGCACAGTATTTGGATGGTAGCAGGTACTTAATATTAATTGAATAAGTGAATTATATTTCATGCTGGGAATAATATTTCCTAGAAAGGATGACATACTCAAGTTATCTGTGAATTGATCAATACCAGAAGTATTTCAGATGGTGGTGGGGGTAGTATTATTGATAAAGAGCCAACCACAGGCTCTGGATTCAGATTGAACTGCATCATATCTTTCAAATACAATTAGAGTAACTATGGGCAATAGAGCCTGGGGTAAGGAAAGGCAAGCAAGGGACCTAGGGCTAAGGTACAAAACTTTAGTAGATTCTTACAGCTCTGAAAGTGAATATCTTGTATTTTATACCCCAAACTCATGACTTCCTTCAACCTGGTTTCTAAGATCTAAACCTGTCAGCCCTAGTTTTCTTATTCATAAAATGAGTTTTTTTTAAAAAAAATCTATCTTATATGAATGTTTAGACTCTATTATAAGATAATATGATACTTAATAAATTGTGTGGATAGAGCTTCCCATATATTACCCACCATCATCAATCCTGTGGTAGAGTTTGAGGTAATGAGTCCAGGGTAGGTTTGGATGCCATGACAAAACAGGGGAAATTTTGAGGTTACTGAGAAGAAGTAGTGAGAAGGCATTATAGATTTATGGAAGGAATATGTAGACACCAGGTATAAAAGAAATAGGATATGTTTGGGGATGATGTTTCCTAGAAAGAATAAGGTACTAAAGTGATTATCAATGGATCCATACCAGTAGTATTTCTGGGGTGGAGAAGAATCACTGATAGTAGTTTCCATAAAATGTCAGAAACACAATCTTGTTACTTCACAATTTGCCTGGCCAGAACAAATATACATCAAGAGTAAAAACTAATGTTGGAGTTTACATTTTTGGTTTAACTCTAATCATACACATTTTTAAACACTTATCCCATACCATTTCCAAATAAATTTTTTTGGTATATGAACCTGAAGAAACCTATATTTTCTTTCTCATGGACAATGACATTTTCATCCAGGGCTTACTTGTCTTCTTTATGATTTAAAAATGGCTTGTACATTTTCAGTGTTGGATTGGATTGGATTGGGTATTCATCTAATGTTACTTGTTTTCAATATCAACTGTAGAATGTCTTAATATATAATAAACATAATTGTCCATTGATGGTCTCAAAAAAGATACCTGTTCCAAATTTTTGACTAAATTAACAAAAATCTTATGAAAAATATTTTTGACAATCTATCATGTCACATTTTTTTTCCTAAAAATTATACAATATCCCTAATGCTTACATTTAAAAATAAAACAGATTACCTCTAAATGATTGTCTTTAAGATTTGCATAATTAGTTAAGCTAAATTAACATTAAATTGGTCATGATTGCCAAATTTGAAGGTCTTACTTACATTTTTATTGAAGAAGTTTGAACTAATTTATTCTCTTTATAAAGCTTGAATGCATAATCAGTTTCTAATTTGAATAAGCAAACTGGCCCAACAAAATTTTGCAAATTATTCTAATAAGTGCTCTTGGTATTTCCCACAGAAGGCTGAACAAATGTTGATAGAAGAACACATTGTTTACTTATGTCTAATCTTCCCATCTGACTTATACAAATGTCAGCAATGGATCTCAGATATGCGTCCAGTGTCAAACACCAGTAAGGTGATCCTGGGAAGAGGCCATCTCCATTTAGAACTGATTAGAGAAGTTGGATTGATAGCTTGAAAGAAACTGATTATTGGAGGAGGCAGCATAAAAGCGAGAAGAGAGCTTTGAAGGAGGGTACGTGTTCAGAAACACATGAAGTGCAGGCCTAGTTGAGAAAATAAAGCCAATTTCATTTTCTCTCTGAATGCTGTGTGCCAGACATTGTTATAAGTGCTTTACAGAACTTCTCTTATTTAATCTTCAGAGGCCCTTTAGTCAGGGAAGAAATGGGGTCTTAAAGAGGTCAAGTAACAGCCCAGACTGCAACAGTACAGAACAAATGGTAGAATGGGATTTGAACCCTGGTGGGTCTCATTCCTGGGTATGATTTGTACTATGAAATCATACATGTGTTTGGCTCAATTGGTCTATTAACCTGTATCCTTTATAAACTAGGTGTCACAGAACAGGAAACATTATCATGGTAGTAGATAATTCCAAATGGAACCTTGAAATAACACCCATTTGCAAGTAAAATCAAAGATGAAATCTAATGCTTTGGGGAGAATATTCAGCATTAGATGGAAACCCATAATTGTTTCTTAAGTAGGTATAGTCCAAGTTTGTTCAGGGTGTCTTTTATCCTTTCTTCAGAATAGAACAAATCTTTTAGGATCAAATACAGATTTAATAGCTGGTATTTGGAAAATTCAGCAGACCCTTTTAGAAGAAGGGCACTTTCATGATAGCATGCCAGTTAGAGGGCAATGGAGATGCAAAGAGGAAAATCAAGCACTAATAGGTGATCTGCAGGTAGTTTCCTTTTGTAGTGCAAAGCAGGCCTTAGAAAGCAAGGCCTTGCCCAGCAGGAAGGCCCCCTACCTGTCTTGTGACTGTGAGCACCAGGTCAATCGTAGAAGAAGATACTTCAAATGATTTCATCCTGAGAGAAGGGAGAGAGGCTTTTGTACTAAAAGCCAGAGATTACACTGGAAGAGCAGGTAGCTGAGGCCTTCAGTCCTGATGAAAACAATAACCCCAACAGTACCTTTATAAAAGAATATAAAGAGCACTTTTTAAATTTTTGTCTTTTGGATATAATTTACTTAAAAAGAATCAGCCAATCAATTAATTGATAAACAAGTTTTTGTAGCAAATTTCATTTATAATTATATGCCTCAAAAGGAATAATTTGTGTTGACAAAATGGAGAAGAGTTACAAAGACATGTGCACAGTGTGTGCTTCTAGTAACACTGGATAAAACTTGAGCAATAATAAGAAAACAAGATTAAAGCTAATCTTATATTTGCAGTCTGGACATGTATAGTTCATTCACTCATTTTATAATTGTTTATTGAGTGCTTCCTGTATATTTGACACTCCTCCAGGCACTGGAATAAACAAAGAAGAAAAATAAATTGTCTTAATGTATATTACAATGCAGGTTGAATGAGAGGAGAAACTGGAAACATAATACTTAACTAAACTGTTTTTGAAAAAGTGACAAAAGCTGTGGAGCAAAATTAAGTAGTGAAATGGAGGCCAGGGAATGCTGGGAGAAGGACATGAAAAGTTTGAACAGTGCATTGGGGTGATCTTGTTCATCTTGCATGCCCATGCTATGATTACATTTCCCTACTCTTAAACTTTGCAGGTGATAAGACTCACCTGGTCCAATGAAATGTGAACACAAATTGTATGCACCACTTTTAAGCAGGAAGCTTTGAGAAGTTCATGAGTCTCCAAGTTTTCTTTCTCCTAATATGGAAACCAATAATTACAGGGTAGAAATTCCTGAGTCACAGATAAGGAATGAGGGAAGGATAAGGAGACAAGAAGCTGCCCTCTGTGGCCCTTATGTCATGTGAGCAAGAAACACAGACTTGAAACTTCGTTACTGCATCATTCCTGCCCATGCTGATGGTATAGAGGATCACAGTCAGTTTGGAATAGTTGCTGAATCCAGGCTGCCAATTTGTTTTGTGGATTATAGTGAACAAGTTTCCTAGGTAATTTTTAAAAATCATGCATTGCTTATTGTGGTATATGGAAAAAAATATGTATTTCAAATAAAGAAATCTGGCATGGGGACAAAACCATGCCATGCAAATAATGTCTTTTGTAGGAGGCTCAGCGCTGGACTCTTATCTTAACCCTTAAGGAATTTATATACTAATTAGAGAAGGAGAGGTACAAAAGAATACTAAACAAAATAAAATAAGTAGAGCTTATGTTAGATGAGTTTTATAGTCAGGAATCCAAGGGAGAATTGTCACTCAGAACTAGGACATTTCTTCTTGGAGAAGGTAGGAGTTAAATTCATCTCTTTCCTGGGTCTTTACTTTTAAACCCCAGTTGGAGACATCTGCAAAGGATCTGTGCAGTTAATAAAAGTAGAATAAGTCAAGTTTTAATCTTCTATCAACAACTTGCTCTCTCATCTCTTCATTAAGGAGAGAAACAAACAAAAAACAATATGAATCCAAAGTTGACAATGTTGTAATATTAGGTTGGGGATAAAAAGAGCCATATTATGAAACATGGACAATTTCTGATTTTAAGTCTTTCTTACAATGGCTAAGGGAACATGGCAAATTTTGTCCTGGAAGAGATTGGGATGGCTTTTAGTCAGAGGAACAGCATAGCAAGTTTAAAAAGGGAAGTAACATGAGCAGAAAATAAAGACTACTAGGGACCATGCACAAAAAGAAAGGTTTAGGAGAAAGATAAAGAGAATCAACAAATGATCTATACTCAAATTATATAGCTTTATTGGCATTGCCTCCACCCATTTCCAATACAATTTTGCTAAATTATGTGTTTTAAAAATATCTGTCAAAAATGTAAAATGAAAGATTGAGATTTTATTACAGAATATCATATTCTCTCAAAGATGCAGTTTTGTTGCAGGCTTAAAATCAGAGGTATATAAATTAAAGAGCATTTTCCATCACAGAGCACAGGAAATGAAGAGCACCTGTGAACCAACTCATCTGGGAAACTCTGTTCTGCATAATTAAATAAAAACATGCTGCCTCACTCCTGTGTATATCGTTGACAGGACAGAGTGCTTCACACTGTGAACTGCAGGGTTTTGGTGTTGAAGGAAGTCTACATGATGGGGTCTAATAGAATAACAGAAACTTTATCTCAAATAGTTGAAGTGACAACAAAGACCTCTGGTACACAGTCATTCAGGGGGAAAATGACCTACATATTATATTCACTCTTAAGAAAATCCCCATCAGTTATCTTTAGAAGAGTGTTAGAATTCAGGATAGAAAAAGGCACTTCAGAGCCTTCATTGGGTTTCATCCAGAAGTCAAGGATCATTGTAGTAATACTTAGATGATATTTGAGACCTCAGAATTTGTACTTTTTATTTCATTAACTATCACAAATTCCTGCACCTCCTGCAAAATTACTGCAATTATAATGTATGTAATAGAAGACAAATGAGAATAAAAAAATTAGTGTTTCAATGAGAATAACAGGAATAAAAATCATAGAGTCAAGTAATGATTATCTCTCGGAGCTAGCCACTGCACTCCATACTAAAGATACAGCAGTGAATAAGATTGTCTCTGCCCTGGTAGAGCCTGTGGTTCTTCTTGAGTGACTGCCAACAAGACCCCTGAATCATGATCCTAATTATTTCAGGATTGGTGGTGATGCAGGCTGCTGCTGACTGGTCCCGTGGTCACTATTGACGTGGCCATAATCTGGACATAGCATCTACTCATATCTTCTGTAACTCATCACAACATACACATATGCTGGTTTGGGAAAAAAAACAGTGACCATGTTTTAAAGGCAAAGATGATAGTAGAGTTACTTCCTATTGAAACCTTGGCATTCATGAGCCAGTGAAGTTAGATATAGTACCCCAATTTTTTTTTACTTCTGCCTTTACTAGTTTCTTCAAGTCTTTCTTATTGGGGAGGGGTGTGGGGAGAGAGAGCTGCATCAGTGTGTGAGTGTTGTGGCTGGATCTAGAATGTCTCCCCAAATCTCCCATGTGAAAGGCTTGATTTCCAGTTGGTTGTGCCTTTGGGAAGTAGTGAAAAATTCAGGAGGCAGGGCCTAGTTGGAAGAAATAGGCCATTAGGGATGTGCCTTGAGCTTATGTGGGTATCTGGGTCCCATTCTCTATTCCCAGTCATCATGAAATGCCCAGCTTATTCTGCCACATGTTCCCACCAGGATGTTTGGCCTCTCCATGGGTCCATAGCAACAGGGCCATGTGACCCTGTACCACAACCTCTGAAACCATGTCCCAAGTCTTCTTTTAAGTTGATCTTCTCAAGTGTTTTGTCACAGCAACTGGAAGCTAACACCTTAAGTAAACTGGAGTCATAGAAAATATGTGATTAGTGGAGGCACGTTGGAGGCCTCTGGTCATACTAATGGCATCATTATTGCTGTATTTTAGGAAAGTGAAGTTAGGGCAGGATATAGAATACATCAGAGTTAAAAAAAAACGAGGAATACCAGGGAATTATTATTTTTGTTAATGTAACAAATAATAGGTCAATGAATTCAATACTAGAGAATATTAGAAAAAAATGATTATGACCAGTTTTTACCACATTGATATTAGAGATGAGCACTTTTTTGTATTGTCTAATGGTTAATAGTAAAATCCTTGAAGACTTCTGTACTATTTCTGATTCTTAGATATGTCACAGACTTCTGATCTGTTTCTGAGTCTTAGATATGTCACATCCTAAATATGTGACCACTTAAGTTCTTTGAGCCTGAGTCCCCTCATGTGTGAAGTCATGATAGCAATATGCAAATAATAGCCCTGATTGTGATGCCAGGCACAATCTGTAGGCACCATATGATAACCTTTCCGTAGTAAAGAAATAATAGTCATAGCAATACACCAACATGCCATAACCCCTTGTATAACCAGTAGTCTGAACTTGAAGCATACTTCTATGGTGTTCAATTCATACTCAAAAAAGTATTTAGTAACCACTTTCTTCCCTGATTTAGTGCCTAGTCATACATTTACTTAACAAAACATACTCTGCCCCAGAATCCTGCCCTTTGGGAGCTTATGTGGTAGGAGGAGCAGTGGGTAGACTATAAACCATGAACAGAATAAAGAATTAAGATATACATCATATTAGAATATGACATGTACTATGAAAAAAATAGAGCACAGGAAGGGTGATATGCCTGGGAATCCAGCCAACAAACATGTCTGGTCTGAGCAGACCTCATTGAGAAAATGATAACTGGATGAAGATGAGAAAGGAAAGGAGAGTGTCAGGAGATGTTTCGGGAAGAATGCTGCCACCACAAACCCTCAGGAGGAGCACAGCAGGCATGTGGCCAGGACAAGGAGGCCAGAGTCCATGAAGGAGAGTGAGCTAGGGGGAAAGGGTTGGAAATAAGTCATGAAGACAGCAGAGGGGATGGGACCCCACACAGGTCCACAGACCACACTTCATGACACTCTGATGTAGCCTCTTAAATCTGGAGGAGAGGAGAGCCTGAATCCTGCTGTGCAGAGTGGTCCAAGGAGTCGACCAACATTTCACAAAAGATAATCAAACCCATTGTAAAAATTATAGGTTGCCTTTGAGCCAGCTCTGAGACAAATCTGAAAACCTCTTTTTCATAACATTAATGGATTTTTGTTTTACATGTCATGGGCAGAAGACTTACTCTCTATCCATTGTCAATATTTATGTAGCCATGGCAAAAAATACATATTCATAGAAAAATACTGGTTACAATTAATAAATGAAAGAAGAATAAGACAAAATTGGCTTGTCTTCTCAGAAATCAGCCCTTTGGGTGCAAAGCTGAACTTTTGATTACTTTGTTAGATCAGCCAGTAGGTCAAGTTTAGTAGAAACTATGTGGGTGAACCTGAGGCTGTGTTAGAAGTGTTTACCATGTGAGAGGAACGTGTCTGATGTATTAGTTTGCTAATGGAGTGTCATGGTGTAAAAACAGAAAACAAGGTAATAATGAATACCCAGAAAATTATATGATCTGCATTATAATTGTTATGTCATTTGTGCTTGTATTTCAAAGTCAAATTTCAATAATTCTTCAGTAACAGTATACTAAAGGATTCCTTCATTTTTCAGTTTCATACTTTAGAAAGTAAGTGGTTTTTAATATGAGAGGAAATTTTAGCTAGCGAACTAATGATTTAAATTTGGCAGAATTTTTCTCATTTGCATTTTTGACAGTTATTTATGACTACTCTAGATAATTAGAGGCTGATGTTTTTCAGAATACTATAAACATTAGACATTAGTTGAACCATTAATTTCAACTGAGGGTAAAACATTTTATACTTCTGACCTTTTATAAAATATTCTCCTATTTAAATTACTTGTCAAAATCATAGTTATCTGTCCATTTGATAACTGGAATTGCAAAGAAGATCTCGACTTAAGGTGTAGTACATTTAAAGTCTTAAGTATTTAGTGGTTGTATTACTGTCCTCGTAAAACAAAACTTTTGGGGTGTGTGTGTGTATATCTATCTATCTATCTATCTATCTATATATATATATATTTTTTTTTCTTTTTGTACCAGTGATTGAATGCAGGGATACTTGACTACTGAGCCACATCCCCCACATCCCCAGAACTACTTTTTTGTATTTTATTTAGAGACAGGGTCTCACTGAGTTGCTTAGCACCTCACCATTGCTGAGGCTGGCTTTGAACTCACAAATCTCTTGTCTCAGCCTCTGGAGCTGCTGGGATTACAGGTGTAGCACCATCATGCCTGGCTGGTTTTTATATTTTAAATGGAGTCATAGAGCATGTTTTTAAATAATAAATAGTTATTACATTAAATTGAAAATCTGTTACTTTACAGGATACTTAATTATCCTGACTTTTAACACAACTAAGGGTAAAAAATTTAAGCTTATTTTTCTACAGACAAAAAATATATTGCAAAGTAATATGATAGTTATAATATTAATAATTTAAATAATCTAGCAGTATAATTTTTCTTTTCCTTATAATATAATTGTGGGTTAAGAAATGGTACATATATTATAGATAATTATTCTTATTTGTCTGACCCCTTCTGCTTACTAGGTTAGTTTAAACATTGGTGCTATGGACCACTATCAAAGTCTGACTATAAATGGATTTTTTTTCATTCATAGGTGAATTTTCCATATCTGATGAATCCATCAATGTTAAAAGTTTTTTTTCCCCCAAAATTGAGGAAAGATACTTCTTAATACATTATCAACCTTGGCATGGGGAAAAAAAAAAACCTTGAGCAAAAAACTGAGTTGAATTGATGAAAAGAATCCCAAGTCATTAACTACTAATGATGGAGCTTGTGAAGTACAGAGTCACTGGAGAAAGAATTTACTTGCCTTATGTGCATTGTATTTTTATGTGCATTTCAATACTGCTTAAATATGTACTTCATTACAGGGCACGACTAAAATAGAAGGGCACCTGCTAAGTCAGAGCCATAAAACAGATCTACAGCCTGCTGGCATGTGAAATTTCTCTAATTTATATTTTTTATGAAACTACCCTCACATTATGTGGTTGGCAGCATAAATAATAAAGCATGTTACTTAAGCAATTTTACATTTACTGTATTAGTAAGTAAATGCAATGGCCACCCTTATTCTCAAATAATAAAACTACCCAGCCTTTTCATGAAAGATGGTTGCAATTTCCATTGGCCTGTATATGCAATAAGAAACCATAACTCCTCAAAATTTTAGCTATTTTCTTTTAAGATAGAAGAACATTTTGCTTGAACATTGAACGTGATATTAAATATTCATGAATCTGAGTAGAGTTTAAGTACTAAGTAAAACTCTTAAATTCTTTTCAACTAGATTGAAATTCTTTTTGAACCAGGTAAAAACTGCCACTAACCTGAAAAGGTGTTTGAAACGTGGTGAAGAGATTGTACAATATGTAAAAAGGGCTGTGGTTATTTGGGATTGATTTTTGTGAAAAGCCTGCTCCTCCTCTGAAATTGATTCATGATAACGGCCTCCATTTGGGTCAAACAGTATTTAACCGCTTGTAAATTTTAATTAAATGATTTGTCACTTTGAACACATAGTTTGTCATCTTGCAACTAAACGATGTGTCTTTATCAGAAAATGACTCAGGGGGAAGGCATTCATCTAATTTCTCACTTGGACACCCATTAAGATAATTTGGTCATTGCATAGGGATAAAGTTGAAATTTGTAAAATAGAGTGCACCACTTTTAGTAAGCAGGAGCACATTGTAAACTATTTTAAAAAAACATAATTTGCTTTGTAATTAAATTCTAATAAGTACTTTACTTCTGGTCATTTTTCATTAACAGATGTTTAACTTTCTGAGAAGAGAAAATACTCCAGTTGAATTTAGTATCTAGGGGAAATTGGGGGCTACAAATGAAAAGCAATAAGCTGAATTAGAAATATCTAGGGGGAAAAAAAAGAACAAACCTTTCATCAGAAGCACTTACATCACTGCAGACCCAGCTGAGACCTTGTCTGAAGCCCAGTTAATACAATCAGAGATAGCCTGGGACAAGAGTGAAAGGGACCACTGATGAATTATTGAGAAAATAGCAGAGATCATAAATCTTTCTCTGAAGGAGCACATATCTGGTAGGAATACAGATATTAAAATGTATTAATTCTAGTGTTTGAAGATTATTAAAGAGTTAGTGTGCCTATGCTTGAGAGTGCTCAAGTCAAGCAGACCAAATTGATTCAATGCTCCCTGAACATTATGGTGCAGTTGGTTCTCTTCCACAGAGATAGTGGTGACCATGCTCTGTAATACTACCCAATGAAGAATAGGTACATTCACCAAAATTTTAAAATTTATTTTAAAAGCAAAAAGTCAAGTCTTTTTTAGTCCTGTTACTACTAGAAAGTTCCAAAAGGCTTGATGATATCACAAATTTGTGAGTATTATTTTTTCCAATCAAGATCTCAAATCCCTTGAAGTCAAAGATCAAGCATTAAATGTCTGTATTCCACTTCATGGTTTATATACTCGCTGTGCATGAAAATCACTAGGGCAGCTTTAGAAAATTTGAATGTCTGACCCTATCTCCACATACAGTTTCCACTGTTTTGGAATAGGGTCAAAACATTGACTCTTTACATTTTGTTTTGCAGCTAGGGTTAAGAAGCACTGGTTCTGACAAAGGCAATGTTGAAGTAATGCTCAGTGAATGGGACAGTACTCAAGAAGCATGTGAGAAAGGTCTGCATTTGCTAGGAGAAGGAGATCTCCTATAGGCATTCAGATTTAAAATGAACATCTTGAATTTCTGGCTTTTTCTAATTGCTTTAACTTCCCCTCACCCCATCACTGCCAACCTACTCAACTGTAACTTTTCTTCTTTAGTTTCCCTTTGTCTCTCTCCTCATTTTATTTCATATATTCAGGCAAATGTACCATTTGCTATTGCAAAACAATTTCCCAGCTAATGCTGCTTTCTGTTTCTAATGTAGCTTTTCATTCCATTCACACATGCTAGAAAATCTTTGTAAAAGACAAGTCAAATTATGTCCCTGCTTTAGAACTCCTAATGGCTCCAAGAACTGAAACCATCTATCCTTATGCAGCTTACTAGCTCCATAATGTGACATTACAACTCCATTGTCTTCAATAACACAGGGGAGATTCTATCCCAATATACAAATAAAATTTATTCTTATTTTTTTTTTATGGAAGACCTACCAATTCTTCAATAAAAGCATCAACAATTTACATTGTATTATAGTATGGTTCTGAAATGTTTCCCAAAGGCTCATACGTTGACTTGGTCTCAAGCTGGCGGTACTATTGGGACATGGTAGAAACCAGAAAATGGAGCCCAGTCAATAAGGGCATGTCCTTGGGCATATCTTGTCTCTGGACCCCCTCATTCCCTACACCCCTGGCTTCCTGGCTGCCATGAGGTGAGTACCTTTCTTCCACCATGCCCTTCTGCCAAGATGTTCTACTCCATATCAGACCCAGAAGCAGTCAGCCATGGACTAAAACCTCTGAAATCATGAGCCAAAGTAATTCTTTTATTATTTAAGCTTTTTTTTCTCAAATATTTTTTGATGGAAAACTATCATACAACAACTTAAGACTTTGAAATTCTCCTCTCAAAATCCTCTCTTGCTATAACCATCAGTGTTAAAGGATCATATTGTGATCCTAACCCAGTATTAACCAAGTCCCACATTAAAAGACCTACTTTAAACCCAATATTAATTACTGTGACTTTTTTCTCTGAGAAAAGGCCAAGTCTGTAGAGGTACTTTTGTCAGTTACCTACAGAAGCAAACTCAGTACCACCTTATCAACAGGTTGTGCCAGTGACATTCGGGGAGCTGGAATTCCACAGTTCCTCATTCCCATCAGTGCAATGTCCCAGTATTCCTTATCAGCCTGGCATTCCAGACTTTCTAGAAGCTGAACTCCACCTGACTTTCACCTTGCAGCTTACTCTTCTCTTTTATCTAGCCTATATGCCAGACCTTCTGGGAAAATTTCTACTCTCTGCAGATATCCTGACCCTTCTAGATGCATGTTGGACCTTCATACTGAAATTTCCCTTCAGTTTAGTTTTCACTAGAACCACCATTTATGAGAAATTTATAATCAAATAGTTGGGCTAGATGCTATCTACAGTGCCTTCAACTCTTTTTATTTTATTACCTTTCCTTGAGTTCATACGAGCAGTGAAAGAATGAATGAGAGATGTCAGGGGTATTGGCTAAAATAATGGAATGGCATTGATTAATAATTCAAACACATCTAGCACAAATCATCTGAATTGCCATTTATTTCTTCTAATTTGGAGATGTTTATAAACTTGAACTTTCAATTATTCTTTTCTTCTACTGTTTCTGGGTAAGTCTACCTAAAATAGCCTTAATGAAATGGTGATATTTTACAGGGGGCATTCACTCCTCAGATCATAATTCTGGTGTCAAAGATGAAATTCAATTGGCTTAGTGGGACTTGAGCTTTATAAAGATGTATTGGTTATACCTTAGAACACTAAGATCTTTGGGGCACTTTAAAATGGAAGAAGCTTGATCTATTCATTATTTTTTCAGGTACTAGAATCAAGTTGACTTATCTGTAAATGCTCCTTTGGTGTTTATTTGTTTTTAGAAAGGTGATGCATTGGGAACCTTTCCTTAGATAGGCTGGTAGATGGTAATTATTGTAGTATCTCCCAAAGGTCCAGGTGTTAGAACCTTGATTTCTCAATGCTGCAGGGTCAGAAGGTATGGCCAATGGAAGGCATTCGGGTCACAAGGGCAGATCTTTCATGAATGCCTTTTTTTGAGAGAATGGCTTAGTGGTGTCAGGAGTTTGACCCTTTTGGGTCTCTTCCTCGTGTACCTGTTTGCTGTCATAGCTTTCTACCATGAGTTAAAGTAGCACAAGACCCTCACCCCAAGCTGAGAAGATGCCAGCAACATGCTCTTGGGCATCCCAGCCTCCAGAACCATGAGCCAAAACCACACCTTCATTCTTTATAAATCACTAAATGTCAGTTTTCCAGTTATAATAACAAAAAACACACTAAGAGATAATGGGGGGGGGAACTATTTTTGTTTCATTTTAAACTAATGAAAACAAAGTTAGGTTTATGTCCCCAAGGTTCAGAATTTGGACTGAGACATTTATTCATAATAGGAAGAAATAATAAAACACAAACAGGCAGAAATTAAAGAAAAAGTGTAAGTATGAAAAAATATATTAAGTTTTCTAAATGAGAAGAATTAAAAGAATAAAGATGGAGTAAACTACTCTGGGACAGGAGAATAGAGTTTTTAAAAAGAAAACCATAGAGAAATGCATAGTGAGAATGATAAAGTATTTTTTAAAAGTGTGTACATGAATATATGTATAGTTAAAAGAAAAATAGAAGGGAGACTGAAAGGCTCCAATAATTGAAACAAATTTCAACAGAAGAAAACAAGAAATAATAGGGAAGTAACACATGATTAAAAAACAAACAAAAGGTGATTCTTCTAGAATTAAATGAACATGAGTACTAAAACTGAAAATGCAGAGTGAATACCAATTAGGATAAATGAAATTAAATGCAAACTCACATGTATTGTAATATTAAAAGTAACTTGCAAAGGATAACAATGAGACTATCGTAAAAACTAGTAGAAATTGAGGATTGATGACCTACAAAAACAACTACATCAACAGCAGACTTCTCATTAGCAACTAGTGGATGTCAAGAAATAATGGAAGGCTAGTTTTAAAATGCTAAGGGAAAAACAAACAAACAAACTTACAATCCAGAATTCTAAATTCTATATAAAAATTGAGAGAAAAAGGGTTGTAATGGGATCTGCAACTCAATTATTCTCTAATGGAGACATTCAGAGGGGAAATGCATGACCTTTAGTGTACTTCTTTATAAACATCCCAATGACCTGAACAGACTTCTATGTAGTATGATGATAGACTTCACCATAGATAGGGAACCTTTATAAAGAAATAAAGAAGATATTTTTTTTGTAGCAACTGTATGGTGTAACTAGATTGTTTATTGTAAATGAACTTGGACCTTATAGGTGTATAGGGCATGGCTTGCTGGATAATGGGAAAGAAGACTGGTAGTCATCTAATCATTTTCTTATGTCTACAAATATCAGAGTATAAAAATGAAAGAGTTCCAAATTCCTAATGGTTTCCTTTGTGAACAATGTGCAAATATTGTTCAGTACTATTCTGTTTGAGATGAAAATATATCCTAAAGTAAGGGAAAGAACGTTTTTGGAAATTACATTTAGTCTTGAGTTCCTGCAGGAAATGAATGTCTTGCCTGAGCCTGCTGCTTGCCTGTATCTTTTGAATCATTAATAAAGTTTGGTGCTGGGTAAGATCTATAAGGTGCAGAAGTGTTCCTTGACACTTCAACCTTCTGTATTAACACAGTTATCATTCAAAAATCCTAACAAACCTAGGTTAAAAACATTTGCCATCCACAAACTCACATGGAAAGAAATAAAAGAATCTATTTTTAAAAAATAAACAGAAAAAGATAAACGAGTGGGAAGGTTGATGTGAAAGAAACAATGATAAATATAGAAAGTACTATGTTTTGATAAAGTGAATTATCTGTTGAATACAGAAAGAAAACACATCACACTTGTGTGTGTGTTTGTGTGTGTGATTAAAACAGCAAATAAAAACCCAAAACAGTAAATGAGGAGCGTGTATAAGACAATGAGAGAGGAAGTTGCTAAGTGAATAAGTAAACAATATTATGTTTCTTCTCTTGCCTGGGAAACGGGCACTGAATATATTTTGACTTATTTTATAAAAAAAATAGGTAACTCTGAATGCTAAAGTGCAAGTGGAACCACTAAAAGAATAGAAATATGAAATATACAGCTTCCAAATCAACAGAGGGAAAAATTTAAAGAGAAAAGCATTAGAAATTCAACAGAGGTCAGGTAAGAGGAGAAAAAGAACATATAAAATTTTAAAACACAATATCTCAAAATATGTAGTCTTTAAGGGTGCATATAAATGTGGTGGGGAAAGATCCATTCTAAATTCAGGATGGAGGTAGCATCTGGCAATAGGGCAAGTGGAACTTCTATCCACCCTAAAGAGAAATCTGAAGCAAAAATCAGTAAACGTTAACATTTGATACACATAATTGGTGCATACTTGAATTTTTCATATTATTCTTGTATTTCTCTTGATAATTGAATAACTTGTATTTCTTTATTTTTTAAAAAATGAAATCCTGTTACCTCTTAAAGATGGCTATTAAGTATTTTTAAAATATGTTTTGAAACACTGTAGGTGGCAGGTGCTTCCTAAAAGAAGTTAAAAAGATTTTTGGTAAATATTCCAAGATTGAGTCATTAAACAAATTTCCTCCAAACAAAAAGGAAATATAAAAAATTGGTTATATTAATCTGAGATTTTGATGGCAAGAATAGGACATAATATATTTGTATGCTAACAATGTATAACTTTAAATAACTTTTCTTGGGTATGTGTTACATATTCTTAACAATATTTTCCAATGTAAATTATTGATGAAAATTATAGCAATCAACAACGAAGCCTACAGCACATTAGTAAGAATATAATGTTTACTTAAAAGAATTAGAGGTGGCATAAGAGACATCATTCTTGCTTTAGGAAGAATAAAACACTCTTAAGAACATCTTTTTTTTTAAATTTTTCTTTATTGAGTTAGGGAACCAATCATGGTTAAAAATGTACAAGACAAGGTATTTTCAAAGATGTAAACTAACAAATTATTTTCTACTTATTCTCTCTGGTAAAGGTTTGATCTTTGATTTCTTCAATTGGTACCCTAAAAATTTAGTGCTGTATGGCACATATTATTCCTACACTGTTTTTCTCTAGAGAATCTTCAATTATTCATTTTTGCTGTTGTTGTTACTGGGGATTGAACCCAGGGGCACTTTACCAATGAGTTACAATCTCAGCTCTTTTTATTATTTTTTATTTTGAGACAGGGTCTCCCTAAATTGGTGAGGTTGCCCTTGAACTTGGGAACCTCTTGCCTTAGCCACTTGAGTGGCAGGGATTACTGGAGTGCACCACCCCTCCTGGTTTCAATTATTTTTTATTTCACTGATGTATCGATGTTCAAATTTTTAGGCTTTAATTTACAAGACTTCACTTGAGACTCATAGTAATATATGTTTATAAACAGACTTTTACTTTCACAGTCCTTCCTAGATATTATAGTAAGGATATTTTTTTATTGTTGTTAATTTTGTTTGCTTTTGTTTTATTCAGTCCCTTTAATATATTTTTAAGGAATACTTAAGAATTCTTAATAGGTGTCTTTCTGTTTTATTATAAAAGTAATCTCTTATTAAGATTTCTTGCATTAACTAGTTTTTTTTAAATGGTTATTTGATTAGTTTATATTTGAATGGTAGGAAAGAAAATCATGGGGCAATCATAGGGAAGCTTAAATAGATTGTGGAATCCATTTTAGTCCAGGTCCTTCATTTATATTTTCTACTGTAATTTTTGACAACAAAAACTGAAATTCAGTAAAATAAACAAGATACAGTTATTTACGTTATCAGTTATGTAACAATTTAACATTACCCAAAGAGAGGTATGGATTTTTACCTTGGTTTCTAGGAAATAATCTCTTAGTCTTTGGAATGTCATGCCTGCTAGGGGAAGGGTCTTTCTTTGTCTTGGGGTTTTAGGCCAGCCAGTTAGGAAGATTTGAGAGGTGGGAGCTTTGAACCACTACAACCACATGCTTTAGGGTGGAAGCTTCAGGCCATGTAGAATGAGCTGAACTTCCCAAGAGGCTGGAAATGGAGATCAGCCAGGTGAACAGTCAACTGTGTCCATGTGATGGAGCCTTTGTAAAGGCTGTGGACACCAAGGTTCAGGTGAGAGTCCCTTGTTGGTGATACTCCAAGCATGTTGTTAATTATTGACACAGGGAAATAAGGCTCCCTAGGAAGGACAAAGGAGGATCCGTTCCTGAGAACTTTCCTGAACCTTGCCTTCTGCCTTTATTCCTGTGGCTGATTTCAATGTGTATCCTTTAGCTGTATTAAAGTGTAATCATGAGTACAACATCTTTCAGTGAGCACTGTGAATCTTCCTAACAAATTTACCAAAACTGAGGATGGTGTGGGAGACCCTCACGTTGTACCAGCAGGGGGAGAAAATAAGAAACAAAAAAATAAACAGAAAAATCTCCAAACAAGAAATTAATGCATTTTCACACATAAAATTAGATGATTTCCCTCACCCTGGCTGGTCTGTAAGGAGCCAGTATTGCTGAGTGGCACACAGGAAAAAAATATTGTCTTTGAATCAAATTTAATTCAACCAAGGATTTTGGTGAACACTTCATATAAAAAAATGCTTAATCTGTAAAGATTAAGTTAAAAAAAGGCAGCCTTGCTAAATACTGATAATAAGAAGTAACTGGCAGATATTCAAAGATGGATTTTATATGTGTTTTAGCAGTAAATTTTGTTGACGTTCACTGGAAATCCAACTTTAGGGCAGAATGTTTGGCAGATGCTTTTGTTCAGCAGGTTTCTTGACAACTGTGTATGAAAAGCTATTTTTCACCTTTCACAGGGACTGGTCAAAGGCTGAGGTTTGCTTTTGGTGACACTGCGTTAATTGTCTCCCTTGAGACTGCCAGAATGCTGAAGGCAAGTTAGCATTTCCTGACTCTCACCTCCTCCTGACTCCAAGCTTCTTGCCTTCTAATAGTAGTGTTTATGCCTGCAGCACAGCTGCCTGCCACCCGTCCTGCTTTGCTGGGACTTCCTCTTTTCACCTTGTACTTAGTCCTGTCTACCGAATTGATGGCACAAGGTGTCCAGTGATTTTATCTCAGTTAGCTGCAGTGGATGCCAGATGCTTTTAAGGAAAAGCAGGGTTAGTGGAAGGTGAAGCCCTTGCTTGAAACTTCATGGCCCTTCTGTTTGAGGCATTTTGTTCCCTTACTAGGTTATTGGTGCTTTGTTATATTTGTTTCCTGTATACACTTTGGCACAGGATCTCAGATCTCTTACAAAGAGTGACAAGATAGCTCAATGGTCTGACAATATATTACATCCTGGTAATCATTTTTCTTTCTTTCTTTTATTTTACTTCCTTCCCTTCCTCCCTTTCTTTCTGTTCCCTTTCCTTCCTTCACTCCCTCCTCCCCTCCCCTTCCTTCCTTCCTCCTTCCTTCCTTCCTTCTTTCCTTCCTTCCTTCCTTCCTTCCTTCCTTCCTTCCTTCCTTCCTTCCTTCTTTCTTTCCTTTATTCACAAAGTTAAAGATCAAAACCTATTGGAAGGAAGCCTGAGGGCATGAGGAGTACAAAGTACCAC
The DNA here is from genome assembly GCF_964194105.1 of Spermophilus citellus. Lineage (NCBI taxonomy): Eukaryota > Metazoa > Chordata > Mammalia > Rodentia > Sciuridae > Spermophilus > Spermophilus citellus. Next base: position 37,306,054 of record NC_138198.1, read on the forward strand.
AATGATCTTGTACATTTCTTATATAATTTTATCAGGGTTTTCCCTTCAAATAAGCTAAGGATGCTCTTTGTTAAATTGGGATTTGTTTTCATTGGTTTCCACAAGTTGAATGTGTGCCTTTATTCTTTGTTCCATTCTATTTTGCTCCCAAGGAACTGACACTCTTTCATACTTTTGATTTCTTTTGCTATGAAAAGGCACAATCATTGTGGCAAAACCACAGATGTGGATGTGCACATGTGTGGCTAGTACAAAAATACTATGGCCAGACTACAGAATGTAAAGCCTCATCATGTTACTACCCTGATTAAAATCTTTCAGATTCCCTAGTAGCAGGAGTAATCCCTCAAATTCCTCATCTTGGCATTTGACGCATTTCATAATCTGGCCTATGAGCCCCCTTTCCCAGCCTCATGAAACTAATTCACAATCACAGCAATTATTAGTGTCAACAATTATCGGGCATTCTGTACCCCTCAAACATTTTTAGAGGCTGAGTCTTTGCGAATGACATTTTTGTTTCTTTCTCGGTTATTATTTTTTCCTCTGCTCACTATGGCTTGATATTTATTTGGAAACTACACTCTTCTGTTTAAGATTGTGTAGGATTCATCCTCCCCTGACTTAACACAGCAGCATATCCTGTTCCTTAGGACATAGTAAATACATAATGGACTAATTTGGATCACAGAGTGAATACAAGGCCTAGAATATCTGTAGGAGAAACCAGAAATAATCATTTCCTCCCATCCTGCCTTGTGATGGTATTGTGTGAGAATCGAAGGCCTAGAACTTGTGAATCATTTTGCTACTTCAGAGGGAAAATTAGAATTACTGTGTGTTAAACCTGGTGTGTGAGGATGAAGTTTATACCATGAAAGACAGACAGGGGTAAAGTGGCTCAGTGACACTTTATTTGCAACTAGATCAAACCTCACCTGAAGCCAATTATCTTATCTATTCAGTTACACTAATGTATATATCCCTCTTATTTTATTTTGTCTATGTCATCACAGTCTCGCAAACTTATAATATTTAGAATGTGCAATATATGCATTAAGCTTACTTTATTAATAAAATATCTTTCCATGTGAACTAGGCAGAAACAATCATTTTACTTTACTATTTTAAAAATAGGAGAGATCAAAATACCTGATCTGGCTTTATGATTTTCCAAGCCTTAACTGTACTTCTCCTAGGGGCTGATTATCTGTGCCTGTCAGTTGAATCAATGCTAATGATTTTCATTGTGCTTCCATAGGTTGGCTTGGATTAGTTTCCTACCGTCTTATTCTGGCACACTCCTTTCTTCACCTGCTGCATCTCTCTCACTCACTTATGCACAAGCAAAACCCTGACATGGGATTGAAAAAATAAATCAGAAAACCAGCATCCCATTTTAGCTGGTTGGATATAATCCAGCTGAATTCACTATCCAGTAGAATCAATCAGTAGAAAAAAGCCATTATAAAAGTATGTCTCACTTGCTTGTTTTCTCTTCTAGACAGGCTAAATATTTAATAGGAATCTAGGTGTTATTTATTCATTTTTATTAGGTCCTTCTGACACCCAGTCCTGCATTGTGATAGGCAATTAAGGTAAATATATGCTTAAGGGAGAAAACTTTCTTCTGGGAAACTGTTTTCACACCAATATCAGTCCAACAGAGTTATGGCTTAAACATATCTTGTGTAAAATCCTTATTTATAGGTATTTAACATACTTTAAACTATTTGCATTCTTTCATTTATGGGATAAAAATCAGAGCCCCTGGTTGGTAGGGAATCTTTTTTTCCTGTCAATATGCAATTAATATTGTAATTGATTTTGTTATCTATAGTGGTTTTGTTGCTTATTAAAGTTTCTCAGTAGCTTCATGATTGCTTATATGTAAATCAATTGCAACTGCTAATACACCGTTTAGTATATTTCAAATATTTGTACTTCTTTTGCATGGTTTGTGTTCATTTTACTTCATTATGAAATTTTCCAGGACAGCTCACTCACTTTTAAACATTTTTAGGCTTTCAAAATGGTCAAAACAGGATAATTATAATGGCCTGTGAACAATAAAATTGAGAAGACTACATTTGAGCCAACTCGTAATTATAGCAACCGCATTTCTCTAACTCATAATAATAATAGCTAATAACTACCCCAAATTTACTATGTGCCAGGTGTTGTTCTATGTTCTGTTTTTTACCAAATTGATGCATAATAATTATAGATATTTGTGGGATACAGTGCAATGTTTTGATACATGTATATATTGAATAATAATCAAATCTGAGTATTTAGCATACTATTACCTCACCTCATACATTATCATTTCTTCATAAAGATATTCAAAATCCTCTCTTCTAGCTATTTTGAAGTATTTATTACATGATAGTCTCTCTACTGTACAATAGAACACTAGAATTTATTACTCCTCTCTAACTTGGACTTTGTACCCATTTATTCATCAATATCTGCCTATCCTCCCTACCCTCTCCCCAACCCAGCCTCCAGTAAACCCCTGTATCTCCTTTCTGCTTTTTTTTTTTTAGAGAGAGAGAGAATTGTTTTTTAATATTTATTTTTAATTTTCAGCGGACACAACATCTTTGTTTGTATGTGGTGCTGAGGATCGAACCTGGGCCGCACACATGCCAGGGAGCGCGCTACCGGTCGAGCCACAACCCCAGCCCCTCCTTTCTGCTTTATGACATCACTTTCTTTAGATGTGGTATTAGTCTTCCTGTGCCTGGCTTACTTCACTTAACACAGTGGCTATTGTGAAAAATGTTACTTTACATGAAGTGTTCATTTAAGCTTTAAACAAATCCTACAAATTTAATAACATTACATACCCCCATTTTACAGATTAAAAAAACTGAGACCAGAGAAGTTAAGTAATGTGAAGATTTTAGTATAGGAAGTATAGTATAGTGAAGGTTTTAGTATAGTAAGTAGCTAATTGCAGACTTCCCTCCCCTTTACTTTTCTGTTCACTACATTCCTCCCTTCCTCTCCCTCTCCCTCCCACCTTTCTCTCTCTTAACATTTCTCACCTTCTAATATACTATATGGTTTGTTTATTTATTATGTTTTTATTGGCTCCCCCCTGAGTACATAAAGAGCATCAGTCCTTGTTCTTTTACTGCTGTACCCAGGCTGTTTCAGCAATGTATGACCATCATGTACAACCAGAGAAATGAAAAGTTGTGCTGCAATTGTGTGCAATGACTCAAAATGCATTCTGCTATCATATATACCTAATTAGAAAAAATAAATAAATTTTTAAAAAGAAAAAAAGAAAAAGGTGCTCAAAGAGATCTAATAACTTAAAAATCATAGACTAGGAATGATTGGAGACTGAGTCTGATTTACTCTTTTTATATTAAAACTAATTCCTTTATCTTATGTAATAAAAATAGCTAATACTTATTAAAAGATAAACATCATTGCAACTGTTCTGCCTGATTTCTTTCCACATAATCAATTCCATTTTATAACTCAGTAAGGTAAATATACTGTTTATCAGGCAAGGAAATGAATACAGCTTTGGCTTGAGGAGGCAAAGCAGGTCAGTGGGACCTCAGAAGAGCTAAAGCCCAGGCCTCTCCATGCCATCTGGTCTTGCCCTGTTCCAGCAGCTGCCCTAAAGTCAGGTATAGTGGGTGTTCAACTTGCTCAAAGGCTTGAAGGAAATAAAAAAAAATTCAATAAGCCTGAGCTTGTCTTGACAAATACTTTTGACAACTGCAATTCTTTCTTCCTGTTATAACTATTCTTCACATTACAATTTCAGGGGACTTAAATTATTTGGATAACTTCAGCCTTCCATTGGTTGTCCACATATATTGGGCATATGGAGGTGAGTCACTTTGCTTCCTCATGCTTTCCCTTCCCAAATGGCAGCAATGGTAAGAATGAACTGAACCTAGTGAATATCAAAATAAAACTTTTGAACTGATTGGTGCTCCTTGGAGCATGGTTTCATGATAGTCTAGATCTTTCTACTAATGAAGATTTCACTAAGTATTTTAATATTCACTACTACTCTTTCAAGATAAAACCACTTTGTAAACTCTTTTGGTAACAGATAATATAGAATCTTAGACATTGATTTTCTCTGTCATCCTCTCTCCCTTCTACATTTTTTTTTCTCTTAAACATTTATTTGAGAGGCTGTTTTTTTCACTATACGAGCTTTTGTTTAAATTATTTAATCTCCTTTATTTCTATTGTTTGCCTGGTAAAGATGTGTATTCTAATCACTTCATAAGTAAAAACAATATTCATGTTTTTACTTTAAAACTTACTACTTTTCTGTTTTCTCCTCTTCTTTTTGTTCTTGGAGCTTTTGTTTCTCACTCTGTACTTTTGCCTTTGGGATCCTAGTCTAATCCTGAAGACCAGAGTCCACTTTCTGTAGCAAATCACAAACCATCAGACTTTAGGAGTAATGTACCATCTTACTTTCAGCATGAGGGTCTTTTGATATGGATGAAACACTGAATCAAGAGCAAAGGAGATCAAACATCTGCTTACTTTTTAAAGCACTGATAACTCTTCCTACTGATGCCTCTGTACACTAAATAGCCAAAGACAGAAATAAAATGCAAACCACAAATAGCTGTTAATCTTCGTTGTTGCCAAAGCAGAACCACATTAATATTAAAAAACTAGTTTTAGAAACAGTAACAAAAAAGGTATTTTGAGCTCAGTCACTGCAGTCAACATCTTGCATATATAGATTTTTTTTTTAACGTAGGAAGAAGCAAAACACCTGCCACAGCTCATCTTTCTAAACAAAATAGAACAAACTGTTACGTGGTGCGAACAAGTGAAGAAAAATGTTTACTTAATTCACAAGATCTTTTCTGATTAAAAAAAAATACTTATTCTTGTCAAGAAAGTGATCACAGTTTTAAGCAAACCCTAGAATTGACTGACATAACTTAGACTTTTTTAATGTTCTGTCTTTCCACTTTTCTTATTTCTTCAGTTGTACAAAGGAATTTGTGACAGTAGAGGATTTTGAGGCTGGTTGCTAAGAAATAAAAATGTTGTGATATTGATCACTTTTAAGTCACAAACAGCAAATCTCCAAAGTGGATATTGCAAGCAGAAATGTGTTTATCAGGATCATCCTAATGTCTACTTCACATCTGTCCTTCCCTGAGGTCCTATGGTGATAACTCTTATTAATTCATCAAGTCATGTAGATATCAATTTAGTATATAATTGGTAGTTAACTATATACTGCCTATAATAGTATGCTGGGAATAAAGTCATGAATAAGGTATTGTCCTGATGAAATTTACATTCTGGTTGAGAGAGGACCAGAAAGATTTTGAAAAAGACAAAAAATTGGACTACCGATGTAGGTCAATGGCAGAGCTTGTCCAGCATATGTGAGGCCCTGAGTTCAATCTTCAGCACAGAAGAAAAAAATTATATTTCATATAAGTGAGATCAAAAAGTGATCTAGTCAAGGAAGGGGCAATGCAAGTAGTGGCGTGAGACTCAGTTAGAAAGAGGGTGGTCAGAGTGGGGCAACCCAGAGGGGAAATCTGAGAAAATGCTTGAAGAAGGCAATGATAAGGCATGAAGATTTTGGAAGGAAGTGTGTCCCTTACAGGGGACAAGTAGTATAAAGGCCATGAGACATAGTCCACCTGGTCTGGCATCTTCTAGGAACAGTGCAGAGGCCAATCTGATTACAGGAGAGTGGAGAAGAGAGAGGGAACAAGAAATGAAGCAGAGACAGGCCAGGGCTCCTGATCACATGGGGATTTTAAGATTGTTGTAAGGTCATAAGCTTCTATTCCTGTGAAAGGGGAATCTCTGCAGAGCTTGGCGGAGAGGACTTATGATTTAAAAGTTGGGAATAATATCTATTTAGATCTTCTGTCTATTTATTGATTGGTTCTTATTTTTTGAATATTTAGTTTTTTTAATTCTTTATATATTCTTGATATTAATCTCCTATTGGACGAGTAACCGGCAAAGATTTTCTTGCATTCTGCAGACTCTCTTTTCATATTCTTGTTTCCTTTGCTGTGTAGAAGCTTTTTCATTTGATGCCACCTCACGTACTGATTTTTGGTTCTAGTTCTTGAAATTTAGAAGTCTTATTAATAAAGTTGTTACCTGGGCCAACATGTAATTTGGCCACTATACAAAAGGTTTAAACAGACACTTCTCAAAAGGATAAATAGGAATAAATATGGATGGCCAAAAAAATAAATGAAAAAATGTTCCACATCCTTAGCAGTCAGGGAAATGCAAATCAAAACTGCACTGAGATTTCATTTCATTCCAGTTAGAATGGCAACCATCAAAAATACAAGTAACAATAATTGCTGTCAAGAATGTGAGGGAAAAAAGATACACCCATACATTGTTGCTGGGACAGAAAATTAATACAACCACTTTGGAAAGCTGAATGGAGTTTCTTTAGAAGACTAGGAAAAGAACCACCATTATTATGACCCAACTATCCAACTCCCTTCTATTTATCCAAAAGAACAAAAATCAACATACTATAGTGATACAGGCATCCCCATGTTTATAGAAGCACAATCCATAATATCCAAGTTAGGGAACCAGTCTAGGTATTTATCAACAGATGAATGTATAAAGAAATTGTGGTATATATTTACAATAGAGTTTTACTCAAGTATAATAAAGAATGAAATTATGTCATTTGCAGGTAAATATGTGGAACAGGAGAATACCTTGCTAAGTGAAATAACTCAGACACAGAATATCAAAGGTTGTACGTCTTCTCTCATATATATGTAGTACTAGGGACAGAGGGAGTAAAGGAATTTTAAAAAGGGGGAAAATCTTACAAAAATAAAAGGAAGATCAATAAAGTAGAGGAAGAGGATCAATAAAGAGGGAGAAGGGGAAAGGACTGGGAAGTACTGAACAATTAAATCTACTAAATGATGTTATGTCTATGTAAGAACAATGAATAATATATATATATATATATATATATATATATATATATATATATATATATACACAATTATAACCCATTAATTAAATAAAAGTAACAGAAGGGAGATCATTATAATAGGCAAGGAGATTAAGAGAGGAAGGAGGGAAAGGAAAGGAAGGTATTAGGGAATGAGATCAGTCAAATTGTCATGTGCATGAATCAACATGGCAAAATGAATCCCATTATTATGTATAATTATAAAGCACTAAATCAAAGGAGAAAAAAAATTAAACAGTTTGGAATAAACTTTATGGAAGCAAGAAGAGTATCATGAGGTCCAATTAGGAAATACTAGATTAACTCTTGATAGAAATGATGTTGCCAACATTATATCATAACCACCAGAGATGACTGGACTCCAGTGAGGTGTGTGTGTGTGTGTGTGTGTGTGTGTGTGGTGTGTGTGTAAGTATATATACTAACACACACAAATATATTAGGCCTTTAAGCCATGCATGCATGGCTCATAGGTTTATCTTCAGTGCAAATTCTTATCCATTGGTATATTAGGCCTTTAAGCCATGCATGCATGGCTCATAGGTTTGTCTTCAGTGCAAATTCTTATCCATTGGCCACCAGGTGTGCTGTGATCATGAGAGAGTCTTCTAAGGTCATGTTCAGGCTCAGAGGGAAAGAGTCCCATACCTGGGAGAGGCAAATTAGCAGCAATGATGTCAGACATGTCCTGTCTCTGTTCAGAGGCAACCGTCAGTAGTGGATTTTAAATAGCTAAGACTGGCTTTTGGTTTAAAACAGATAACAAAAATAAAAGTGCCTAGCATTTAACAGCAGGATCTAAAAAGATTTTTAAATCTTCACTTTCTCAAAGGATTTCCTTCACCTGGATTCTTATTCATTAGAAGTAAATAATAACAACAAATCTGTAGAATATTTCCTGTAATCTCTGGAAGATAACTGGTATGCTCTTGAGGCATATAACCTTGAAAACAAAGGGTGGCTTGGGGTAAATTGATCAACTATTACAAAATTTTTCTTAGTGTGACTGTGGACTTTTATCTTTTGCTGAGAACTAGCTTTGCCAGCATCAGTTCTCAATTCTACTTCAGCTTTACAGATACCCTTTATGGACATGGATTTCAGTGCTTTGAACATTCTAACAGTTTCTCCATTTGGGTACATGGAAGAAATTCAGCTGAATATTAACCTCGAGTGTAATTGGGACACCATTCCTTTTCATGTAATGTTATTTTTTTAAAATCCAGGGTTAACTAATTTTATTTATTGCTCTTGCCTATAATCCTTAAACATATGAGAATCTCCATATTTATCTGTATAAAATAAAGGCTTGAAGATATTTTTCAAAATAGTGATCATTTGCATTTACTTGGCAGTGCAAATTTATCTTTCTGTGTAATGCTGCTACATCTTAAAAAGGCAATATCATAAATGAGATTATCCCTTCAGAAAGCAATCCCAGACTAGAATAAATCAAGATATGGGAACCTTACAAATGGCCTTTAATATAATGGATATTACCAGAAAGTGTGTGCAACTGAAATGTTCTAAGACAGCAATTTATTGCTGAATTCTCAGTGTAGGTTTTCCTTTCAGAAATATATTATCATCATCTACCCAATAGTATTAATAATCTCTCATCCTTTTGTGTCTGAGAAAGTTGGCATAGTATCATACATGTCTAAGTTGTCCAACCCAGCTCCTTCTTTATAAGAATTGAGAAACTGAGGACCACAGAATTTATGCAATACTTGCAAAATCACACATATAGTGAAAAACAGACAAGAAACTATTTCCAGCTCATTCAGAACAGTTCAGGTACTGAATTGATTTGGTCTAAATTTTTCTTATATGAAACTCTATCTCCAAGTTGGAGTAGATGTTGAATAAAGCAAAATAAATCTTTAATATTTGGAGGTGACAAATTACTTATAATATTTTTAGCTTATGAAAATATTCCTCATAGAATTTACTAAGAGTAAGCAAAAAACTTAATTAAATAATGTACCCCAAACTGAGATTATTCCAGTGATATGGTGAACAGGATTCTGACCTTGGTAATTTCAGTTCTTATTTAGTTAACAGATAATTGTCTATGGGAGTAGATGAAGAAGGGAGGAAAGGTAAATTTACCCCATTTCTTTTCCTCCTTTCTGACTGTATCCTTTACCACAATTTATTTTTTTTATTATTTTTATTTTTTCTTTGTAATACGCTTTATTTTTAAAGAGGAGTTTTTGTTCATGCTGAACAGAGCAGAAGGTACAGAGATTTTCCACATGCTCCCTGCCCTACATATGAATGGCTCCCCCATCAAAGTGGTGCACATGTCACATCTGAAGAACCTGTACTGACCCATCATGATCAGCAGGAGTCCATCATCGACATTAGGATTCAGCCTTTTGTTATGTGTTCTGTGGGTTTAGCCAAATGTATAATGATATGTATCTTTCATTATCATATTATACAGAGTATTTTCACGACTCTAAAGTCTCTGTGCTCTACCTATTCATACCTTCCTCCCTGCGGCCCCTGGCAACCACCAATCTTAGTGTCTCCATAATTTTAACTTTCTAGGATGTTGTGTAGTTGGGATCATGCAGTGTGGGTTTTTTATAGATTGGCATGTTTCAGTCAGTCATGTGCATTTGTTTCTTCTATGCCTTTTCATTGCTTGTAACACATTTCTTTTCAGTGCTACAGAACATTCTACATTCCGAATATACTGCAGCTTATCCATTGGCCTACTGAAGTACATCACATTGCCCCTAAGTTTTGGCAATTATGAATAAACCTGCTATAAACAGGTGGGTGCCGGTTTTTGTGTGGACATAAATTTTCACCTCTTTTACATAAATAGCAAGGAATGCAATTGCTGGATCTTAGGTTTAGTTCTATAAAACAAACAAACAAAAAACCTACCAAACTATCCTTAGAAGTGACTGCACCATTTGGCATTCCTACCAGCAATTAATGGGAGTTCCTGTTGCTCCAAATGCTTGCCAGCTTATGCTGAAGTCAATGTTCTGAATTTTGGCCATTCTAATAGGTGGGTAGTAGTATATAATTTGCATTTCCCTGAGGACATGTAACATGAAAACTTTTTAAAATATGCTTCTTTGCCCTGTGAGTGACTGTGTGTGTGTGTGTGTGTGTGTGTGTGTGCGTGCGCGCACACAATTATTTATTTATTTTTTTTGGTGAGGTGTTTGTTAAAATCTTTGGTCCTTTTAAAAACCAGTCATTTGTGTTCTTTTTGTTGAGTTTTTAGGGGAGACTTTTTATATATTTTGAATAGTATTTCTTTATCTGATATGTCTTTTGTGAATATATTCTACCCTTTACCATTGAATATTCATGGTGAAAGAAAAGAAGACAAAATGCAACCTGCCTCTTTAGGAGAAGAAGAATACGAAAGGACTAGGTGGGACTCCTTTCTCAAGGACCCTGCTGATGAGTCCACTATAGCAAGCACATCCTTATATAAGGTGACCTTCAGAGTCAAACACACCGTACCTGGCACAAAGCAGGTGGTATGATTTTTCCTCTCTGGAACCCTCTGCTGCTAATTCACTTTTTCTACTATTAAAAATTGGGTTTTGATGAAATTATTTTCTAAGGGTCTATTATATGAGTCCTAAGGAGACATTTTCAGCATATTTTTTTTTGTTCCTGAATGTAAAAGAAAACAAAAGAGATGGAGATAAAAAGAAGTATGCTAATTGACATAAAGTATTTAGACACAGTAAAACTAAAGTATTTAGACTCCCTAGACACAGTAACAAGTCAATAATTGATATTAATATTAATATATATTAACAATATTTTTAAATACTAACAATGTTATTTTTCTTCTTATTATTGTTATGTAGAAGCATATTATCTCTAAAATCAGTTTCTTTTTCCCATACGTGCTTCCTACCACAGTCTTGAAACATAGGTCAGATGGAGGATGGTCTTTACTCAATTGTCCATAACAGCAAGATGATACAGGCACTGTAAGGACCTTGAACAATTCTACTCCATAGAGAGACAGAAAAACTGAGAGGAAGAGATAAAATACATAGAGGATTTTTGCATCTCTTAAGTTGTTTGAAAGTGAAAAGTTTATCTTAAAAACACTGGGTCTTTCTTTGACAGGACCACACCACATTTTGAAGAAGCAATCCCTCATAATCATCATGACAGCCTTTCAGGGCAGAATCAGGAGCTCTTGCTGAAATAATCCTACATGCTAATGCTTTATCTAAAGTCACAGCTGAAGGTGTGCTCTCTTCTCTTTTACCCAGGGACTGTCTTCCTTCCCCTTTCCTCAAGGCTGTCTCCTAGACAGATGATTCCAGTATAATATCTGTAACTACTCAAGAGCTCTACTCCTGATGTGCACTTTATTCTCTGAACCCTTTTAAGTTGTAGACCCTCTAATCATTTTGGTTCCAGAGTTTCATGCCTTTTATACCTTGTTATTCTAAATTCTACGAGTCATTTATCCACTCATAATCCAGGTCTTTCAAGCCTCTTTGAGTTTGCACGCTCTGTTCCACACTATTTGTCCCGTTTTTGAAACATTAGCCAGTGACTAATCTTCCCAGAATAGTTCAAAATGAAAATAATGAGCTAGCTGAGGAGTAAATATTACTGATTTATGAGTGACAAAGTTCTGCTGAGAAACTGCTGATGGTATGAGTAGTTTGTTATGATGCATACATACCCTAGCATGCATTTGGAAGAAAAAAAAACATTTTGGTAAAAATGAGCAAACATTTTCCTTTGTAAGCAAAATGTACTTTTCCTTGAAACTTAAGAAGTTGTATTTGCTCACTGATTTTCTTTACAATGTAATAAATTTGCAGTGACTAATCCCATATTCTTTCTGTTTCAGATAAACATTTTCTCAAAAACATTAATGATGTGGTAGATAGAATAGATTAGCTTAGTTGACATTTTCTCCCAACATCTTTCTGAAGTTTTTTCTTGTACTGCAGACACTGGAAAACTAAAAATAACATTCCCGACTTCTTTGGAGTTAGGTTTCCAGACATGATTTATATTCTTCAAGTCAGAATACAAGCTCACGATTCAAATTCAGAACTTCATGTAGCAGAGATGAGGTAGTTGGCACTTGTGAATCTTTCAGGAGTAATGTGACTCTTGAGTTCACAGTGCTGGTTATAGCTTGTGGTCTCAACATTCAAATTAAGCCAGAGTATTTCCAGAGGCAATCTATTTTGTGATGGTCTTCTTGATTTCCCCAGCTTCCTGACATTGGCTCAGGAACGTGGAAGTTTCCTTGATTGGAAAGTATGCCATGTTGTTTTGGAGGCCAATGTTGGGGCCAAGACAGTGCCCATGATTATAGCCCTATCAATCAATTTTGTCAACCCTCCTTCCCTATAAAATGTTACTTTGTGCTTATGAGACAAGAGCAATTTCTACAACCAAACTCATTCTGATTCAAGTTTGAAGTCTTGAAATAGGGATTTGAGTGTCTTAAAATTTTCTTTGAAGTTATTTATCTATTCCTCAGAATCTACTTTTTCAAATGGTACCATAACTTTCTGTCTATATTGAGTTTCAGAGAATCAGATTATTCATCCAATATTTAATTAAATTAGCTAAATATCTTGATCATCTTTGCCACTTGTTAACTACCTGTGTCCTTTTTTCTGTTATCAACAGAGCCACCCTGATTTCAAATATCACTTGATAGCCCATCCCAGATTCCTATAGTTGCCTGCAACCACTAGTACAACCAAAAATAGTCCATTCAAGATTCATAAAACTAGTGGTTTTCTTTCCCATTAAAGATGAAATGGCATAAAAATCATAAAATGTAGAAGTAACTGAATCTAGACTTAGAAACTGACTTCACTCTTTTTATTACTATTATTCCACTGTTTAATTACTACTTTTGGAAAAGTTATTTAATCTTTTTGAGTCTGTTTTCTGAGATTCAAATATCTCATAGAGTTCTTGTGAAGATTATATTAGATAATTAAACATATGAACATAGCCTATGTTTTTACTATTGAATAATTACTTCTTCCCCATTGTATGTAGTCTTGACAGAAGTATTAAAGAAAAACAGGAAAGAAAATATTCCTGTTTTCTGTCTCAGGCAAAATAGACAGCAGTAATAATGATCTATGTTCAGTGAATTAGAAACTTTTTTCTGAGGTTTTTGACCTTTTAGAGATTGGCTTAGCAATTTAGTGAGGCCCTATCTCAAAATAAAAATAAAATTAAAATGGCTGAGGCTGTAATTCAGTGACAAAGCACTCCTGGATTTAATTCCCAATCTGTCCCCCATTTGCCCCACAAAAAAAAGCACACACACATAAATAAAACACTCAATATAAATATATTTAAAAAAAAGTCTTCCAGAGAGGTTTGTTATTAATTAAAGCAAACAAAGTAGTAGTAATGGAGTCTGGCCAAAAAAGTTCCATGCTGAGTTTCTAGCTTCTAGTTTTCTAATTCTTTTTGTTTTTTTGTTTGTTTGCAGGGGGAACAGGTAGTGGGGATTGATCTCAGGGGCACTTGAACACAGAACCACATCCCTAGCCCTATTTTGTATTTTATTTAGAGACAGGGTCTCACTGAGTTGCTTAGTGCCTTGCTTAATCCCAGTGGCTTGGGAGGCTGAGGCAGGAGGATGTGTTTTAGCTTTCTAACTCTTGGCCCTCCAGTCTTCCCTTTTTACTTACCCTTTCTTAGGTCAGATTCTCAGCCTCTTGTTGATGTTGTTAGCTTTAATATACCTTTCTAATATGTTTATTTTTGTATGAGGTATTCATATTTGGTTTCTGTTGTTTCTCAGAAAGAATACTGATTAACAGAATATGTATTTTTTACTTCATTTAAGAGGCAACTAAGCCATATTTCAGTCATGTCATTAAACTGGGAGATCATAGAGTTAGTACTAGTAGAACCCTGATCTAAGGTCTGGTCTTACGGACTGTAAAACCTATTTTTATATTTAAGTAGAACTGGTTTTCTGTTTAAACAGAACTATTTTACTAACTCCAAATTTTCCTAACTGGTCTTATTTCCCTAGAGGATACCCTGGAAGCTTCCATTCAAGTCAATTTGAAATATTTTAAAACAGGAAAGGCGGAAAACAAAGGCATTTTTAAAAAGGAATTCTAAACAATTATAAAGAAAAATATGTAGGTTACATAAAGGAGGGGATTTGATACCTTGCTCTCAAATTATAATTTTTCAGCCCCCAAACAGGATAAAACTAAAATAATTATACTTGCTGGGCAGAAAAAGAAGCCACTTCCCTCTTACCCAAAATAAAACAAGAATTGAATTGAATTGCCTTACCACTTAGGTACTAATTTATACAACCCACTTAAAATTAAATTGTATGATTAAAATTTAAATAGGTGAATGTTATATGTTATTCTTATTTTGTATTATAAAATACTCTTGGGACTATTTATAGTAGATACCTACTAATTTCTTAATAAAGAAGTATTATTTTCTAACCTATTCTCTGTTCATACCAAGAATGTATAAAATTTAGCAAAAAGCAAAAGAAGTAACTATTACATATTTCTTTAAATATTGAAATACAAATTTGGAGTTAATATGCATTTGCTACCCACCTAACTTAATAAAAAATCTCATTATTTGAAACAATAAGATACAATGTGCATGGTCAAAGTCATTCTTCAAAACAACAGCATGTGTGTATTGTGGGAGAAGAGACAAGAAAAAGCACATATGGGAACCTCTAGTGACCACCTCCGGGCTTGACCCTTTTTCCTTGAAGTGAAAACATGAACTCACATCACAGTGTTTTTCCTCACCTTTCATCCTAGTGTGAATGTCAATCAACCCTGCTCTGGTGAAGTCTGGCCTCTCCACATTTCTAGCCTGTAGGGACAACACTAGCAACTGGTCTCTTTCTCACAAAGGTCTATATCTTCAAAAGGAAAAAAACAGGTCACCCCCCAAATGTGTAAAATAGAAAACAAAAGAATGTGCTTATTGGTTTTTCTTTCTATCAGCATTTTGTCCAAAGAGAAAACTTGTTTTGAATGTTCATTTTAATGGGGTATTCCATTTTATTGCTTTGAATGTGTGTCCCTCCAAAATTCTAAGCACTGAAGTAACTTTATTGGGATGTGAGGCCTCTGGGAGGTAATTAGGTCTTAGGGGCTCCAGTCTCATGCATGGGATTAATGCATTCATAAAAGAGGCTTCAGAGAGCCACTTCCCCTTTTGGCCCTTCTGCCATGTGAGATGCATACTTCAGGGAACCATTTCAGAAGCAGAGACTAGGCCCTCATCAGATGTTGTTACCTTGATCTTGGATTTTCCAGCCTCTAGAACTGTGAGAAGCAAGTTTCTATCATTTGTAAATTGCCCAGGTAGTGGTATATATATTTTTTATATCAGCAATCAGATTAACATATAGGGCATAGATGAAATACAAACAACAATGCATAGAAGAGTTTCAGATTTAAGAGGTGTCCTTGGGCTCTGGATGTGGCTCAAGCGGTAACGCACTCGCCTGGCATGCGCGTGGCGCTGGGTTCAATCCTTAGCACCACATACAAATAAAATAAAGATGTTGTGTCCACCAAAAAGTGAAAAATAAATATTAAAAAATTTTCTCTCTCTCTCTTTCTCTCTCTCTCTCTCCCTCTCTCTCTCTCTCTCTTCCTTTAAAAAAAAAGGATCTCACTTACAGTAAAGATGCCTGCCTCCTGCTATAAGTGTTCCTTAGGCACAGACTAAATTTTCTTATAATGGAAAGTTCTAAAGGTTTTACAATAGTGTCTTGAAAGTTAAAAAATGAATCTTTATTAAAAAATTGTTCTCCTTTCTTATTATCAAGTACTCTGTTAACCAGGTCCTTGATCTGGAAGTGTTAGTTTTCAGGGTCCACAATAATGTACTACCCTGATCTTTGTCTCTCCTCTCACTTTTGTGGCTCCTACTTCAGCTCTTTGCCTTTCCCTTCTCCAAGCACTTAGTAATCTCTTGCTGTTTTTTCTCTATGTCCTTTTGAGTTTTCTACTTATGGATCTCTCTCAGATTTTTATCTCTAAATAATTTGGTACAAAAATATTTACCAAATACTTGAAAGGTATAAAACTGGTCAGGTAAAACAAAAAGATTTATAAAATTTTGACACTGCTTTCAAGAATCTGAGAATTCATTCTGAGGTATTTCAATGATTCTAATGAAAGTCATACTGTGGTAAGTGTCACAATAAAAGTCTTGAAGGTCTCCCTTCATTTCCATGCAATTTCCCTTTTCTCACCCTTTCCCTCCCATCTCATGTCTCTGTTTAATGTTAATCTTTTCTTCCTACTCTTCCTCCCTGCTCTGTTCATAGTTGCTCTCATTATATCAAAGAAGACATTTGGTATTTGTTTTTTAGGGATTGGCTAGCTTCACTAAGCATAATCTGCTCTAGTGCCATCCATTTCCCTGACTCTGCAATCTGCATTTGGGGTAAAATTGGGGGTTCATAACCCACTTCAGTCCAATGTATGAAGTATGTTATGTCAAGAGCTTTGTAATGTTGTGAACAACCAATAAAAAAAAATAAATAAAAGTCTTGAAGCAATGAAAAGGGAACCTCTAGTTACCACCTCCGGGCTTGACCCTGTTTCTCACTGAAGTCTAAATGTGAGCTGTTTCTTATCTACTGCTGGTGGGGTCTCTCCCTTCATTTCAAACTTACTATGTTGGAGACAAAATTCACCATCTCTCTCCCAAAAATTGTTCTGCATTGTGATAATTATGTTTCTGCTAGCTGTGTCACAGTTAGCCTAGTCACTCATGCTTGAAGGGTGGGAATTCTCTGCATTTTCCACAGATTCATACTCCCCATCCAGCCATCTACCATGGTTTTTTATTTTTCTTTTGAAAGATTCCTTTTATCATTTTGTTCCATGGTCATTTACTGTCACCATACTTGAAACTGGATCACTTTACACCTATACTCCTGCAATTTCCTAGCAGATGTCTATGAACCCAGGCCCTCCTTCATTGAAATCATCCTGTGTACTTCAAAGAACACAGAATTCTAAAATAAGAGTAGACATGGGCCTCCAAAGAAAAACTCACTACAAATCAACCCTGAAATGTAGCAGAACAGCCATCTACAACCTGAACACTAGTTGATGAGAAGTCCAATTCTTTGAAAAGTTTTCATTTAGTTTATAGAGTATTTTAATAGCGAAAAAAAATCCCCATATACTGGTAAGTTTGTATCTTTCTTGTTCTAGTTTTCTCCCTTGTATTCTAGTTTTACTTCCCTGAAATATGGAATCTTATCAAGCTGCAAAACTATTTTGTATTAAGTCCTATGTATGTAAATCTTAGTCCTCAGCATCTCAATTGCCCTCTTATTGGTGTTTTATAGTTGTCAGCATTATTTTAAAATGTGGTATCAAGGTATAAAGAGGACACATCAGAATGTCTTTACATACAATTTTCATCATCCTATTCACCTCCCAAATTCAAGAATCTTAAATATTTCTAGTTTTTATTGCTCCCAGGCAGAATTTTTCTGCCTGGGCTCAACTTGACTTTAAAGGCTATCTAAATTCTGTGTCCTCTGTTCTAACCCAGCTCATTTATTGCAGTTTCCTAAAACATCTCTGGCCTTAGCTGAGCTGGGATTCCTTCATGAGCACACCCTCTGATCCACTCATTCACATCTGATCCAAGCTGTTCCTTTTGTGTATCTTTTAGCGCAACACGACATGTCTTTACCTAAGTTCATCTTCTATTTTCTTTAAAACTCATTTTCGGATGATGTAGTAAGACACTCAGCTTCACCAAAAGAGAAGTCTGGCTTTTACCTTTGGCTACTGAGAAGCAATCTCTAGCTTTTGGCATGTCCTGTCTGATTGGAATGTTTTTGCTGGGATCTTTGGCCATTAGATGGTATAACAAGGTGATTCATATGAGGACTTTGAGATCACACCACACCATTGCTGACCTTGTAAAGAATTGATGATTAAAGATAGGCTAACCTTTGTGAGGTGTTGGAAATGAAAGGTTGGACACATACTTAATGTGTGATTGAGTCTCAGTAAAAATCTGAGACATGAAAGGCTTAATTTAGCTTCACTTGTTGGCATTGCTCTGTGTATCATCACACACTGTGATTGGGAGGAGACAATGCCATCCATGACTGGACAGGGAGAAAATCCAGTGAAAGCTGTGTACTTGGAACCCTTCTCAACTTTGCTCTATGCAAATTCTTCCTTTGGATGATCCACTATATTTTCCCTTTAATAAATTGTAATTTTAATAGCATTCAATGAGTTATGTGGTTTCTTCTACTGACATAAAACCCAAGATTAATTTTGGGGACTCTGAACTTACAGCTAGCTGGTCTGAAATGAGGGTGGAAGTAGAGATCCAGGAACTTGTGATATGTGTCTGAAGTAGAGGCAATCTTCCAAACACTGTTCCCTCAAAGTACACGGTTGGTTAAATTCATAGTACATAACTGCATCCTCTTTAAAGTATCCTCTCAATATTATCTCCCTCACCAATGTCTATTTCCCTTAAACATCTTTATTATTTATATTAATTAACACAAGCTTTGCGGTTAACATAGACCATTCCTGCTAAGTTATTAAGCAGAAATTTCAGTTAGTACTAGCAAGTGTTTTGATTTGGTATAATGGAAATATAGCAATCTGATAACTTCTGAAACCAGGAGGAAATAAAAAGAGAGTAAAGCCTATATAGCTATATCCCATATGTCTATATATGCATACATATATACATATATATGTATATGTATAAAATATATGTGTAAATATTTACCTATATGTATCTATATGTAAATATTTACATACATATATGTGTACACACACAGACTGTAAACAAGTATAAAAGAAGATAGTAGTGATATTGGCAAGAAGACATTAGATATTTTCCTAAGGAAACACTATATAAATGATAAAATATAAGAATTTTATCAACATGTATTGAATACATGCTCATCACTGAAAATGAGCTACCAGCTCTCCAGGGATGAATGTCTGATGATGGAACATGATCATTGTTGCAACTCATTTTGTTTGTTTTTTTTTTGTTGTTGTTGTTTTTCACAGAAAATTATTCCAGAAGGTTCAACTTTGGAAATAGATGACGGGCTTTCCATATCTTACAAACTTAACTGTGTAAAACTGTTCATATGATCACTACCTATGGCTAGTTTACCTGATACTTGTACCTTTTTCCTTTCATATGAAAGATACAGATAGTCAGTGTAGATCTCTTGTCCAGTTTAACAGCCAGGGATAATTCTAAAGAATATGACATACTCTGGTACGCTGGGAGAAAACAGAGTTACAAGTAACACGTAGTGGAACAGGACACAAGAAACCAGAGTAATAGAGAAATCAAAGGGCTGGAATTGGACTCACATTGGTGACTGGAACTAGTTTGGGGAAGATATTCACAGAAATTTTACTAAATCCTGAAATTAGAAACAGTGATGGGTTGGATTCTTGGCTTAAGTACTGCAGCAGGTGGTCATAGACGGCTTGGGAAGGATGAAGGTGTCCACTGGCTGCAAGTTTGACATCCCTTCATTATATGATGCATCTTGCATTTTGGAGTTTGTTTTTACTTCCATGTAAATGGTAAGGGGACCAGGATTCGTACTTTATTGGGGTGGTATTATGACAGAACACTTTTTTAAAAAAAAAATCTCAATATAATACGTTTCAGAAAGAAAAGTATCTCAAATAGGCATCTTGAAGGGCCCTGGAGAACTCTGAATTGGGACAATTTTATAAAAAAAGAATATTTGGTTATCTCTTGTTCTATCCATATCATGCTACATATCCAGGTTGAGCTAAGGGATGTGCAATGGATCAATAACAAGTCGAGAATTCACAATCTACTGGCTAGAGTCCCATGACAACATACCAATGGAAAAAGTGTGTTTACCCCTGCTTTAAAAGCACCATGAACATTCCATGACACCCTTCAAAACTGGTTAAACTGTGTGTAATTGCTAACATTCATTCTCAACACTGGAAAATCCATCATCCAAAATAAGGCTTTCATGTGCTTAATCTGATTTCTGCTTAAAATGTTAGTTTTTATGAATCAGATAAGTGAAGTATAGTGTGTCTGGTTTCCATAATTCTATTTGTCTTCAAAATACTAGAAAGAATTAGGGAGAAGAGCTTATTAATATTAAAATTTCTGATAAAAAATGCATCTCTGGTTGAAGTAATGTCAGGTAGTACTTTACATACCACAGGGGGTTGGGGCTGTAGAGGGGTGGGTAACTAACCGCTGATCAATTGACACATGATGTATCTATTTTTTTTTATGTAAAAGAGTCTATTCCTTCTGATGGAAAGAGATGCATGAGTCCAGAAATAAAATTTTGATATCATTTTAATTTCCTGTGCTCAAATAGTCTTCTGAAATAATACCATATATATTATATGTATTGTAAATGCTAGAGGGTAATATCAGTATTTCCTCTATATAAGGCTTAAAATATATTTCCCTTTAGAGACAGACCTTTACTCTCATTCTATAGTTTAAATTTTTTTCCAAATTTGCTTTTCCTAAGACAATTTGAGACTCTTGTTTTGAAATAAAGTTTTCAAAATATTTTTATAAGTAAATTATAAATTATAATCTGCCAAGCCCAATCAATTTGTGTCAGCTGATTCCCAAGATAGGCATGGTTTGTTGTTCTTCTACATTGTAGTGCCTCAAGGACTCGTATTGTTCCTATTAAATATACAGTCTAAGTTTTAAAGAAGCTAAATAAAGAATAAAAAACTAGACAATTATAAAACATAAACATTGGCCGGACAAAAAATGATGGTGATGCATAGATCAAATGTCTTAGGAAAAATAATACTGAACACTATGTTTTCTTTTGCTTTTCCATTTGCTAATATCTGTTTTATTCAAGGTAGAATGTGAAATTATATATTTTCTATGTTCCTATCAAGATAGGTAAAAGACATTTTGTATTGTTTTCCTTCACAGAAAAAAAAATTATGCTGAATTAAAGCAGGAGCGAATAGCTACCATGGCCCATAAGACATCACTTAAAATTTAGCATGAGTTTATTAATAATTATTGATTGGATCTTTTTATAAGTGAGAGCCTGGGCTTGATAAAATATACAAACAGAAAAACATGCTCTCCTCCGAGAGCAGAGAGGCTGTGGCCATCTAATAGTTCTTTTCTTTGGAATGATTTAGCAATACTTCTCTACATACAAGAAGATGAAGTTTAGAGCATTCGAAATCATAACATTGTAAAACATGCCTTTATCTCTTTCAAACACATCCTCCTGCTTTAGGAAGTTTCCTGCAGTAAGAGTGTGTGATGAACTAGTTGACTTCCAAGGTCTATTAATATATGAAGTGAAAATTAATATCCTTTTATCAGACAAGTCTGGTGTCCAATTATCAGTAGAGCAGATGCTGTGCTTTTCTCTGTATATAAAGAAAAGGAATGTGCATATCATGATTCAAGAGGTGGACCAATGTAAGTAGGACATTCTCACTATGTTTTACTGCTACCCTAAAGATAAATTGCTTGGGTATGCAGCTTCCTCCTGTAGTCCCTCCAAATATCAAAATGAAAAGTACAGCTATGAAAGGTCCAGAGTTGGCTCTCTTCAGCAGTAAATTATGGGAATGTAACTCATACAGCTGCTATGGGTACCTGCTGTCTGCCAGATCCCCTTGCTTCCATTTCTTCTACCCACTGGGTATAGCCAGTCATTTCCAAAAGCTAATTTGCAGTTGATTATGCAATCTGCCAAGCCCAATCAATGTGCATACTCATGACCACTCATGAGATCATTTGCCTTAATCATGGGAGACCTCGAGGTCATTACTCAACCATAGGGAATATATTCAGTGAAGATAGTTGTGGGCATGCCCACTACCCAGCTGCTTGCCAGGTCTCTTGGCTTCCATTATTTTCATCTTGGTTGCAGCCAGTTATATACAAAGTCGCTTCAAAGGCAAATCCATTCCCCATCAGTGAGAAATCCTCTGCCGGCTACTGGCTTCTGAGGCAGCAGGATAAATACAAAGACCTTGAGGACACTTCAGAACTCAAACTTCCTTTGTTTTTTCTGTTTCCAAAAAAAAAATTGAGTTAATGCCAGTTTTTAGCAAGAGTTTATTTTCTTCTATGTAGAAAAATGAACCTCCCTTGTCTAACAGGATAGTCTTTTAAAAATCAGGCCTCTTGGGATTTATTGGGCTTATGAGTCCTCTCCATATGTATGTCACTGTTTGCATTTTTTATATTCAAAAACTTCTTGTTAAAAATAGGCTCAGTCGTCATATTTTAGCACATACTCAAGGATTGTGGCTTAGAGATGTTGGGAGTTTTAACCACCTACCACAAAGAAGACAAAAATATAACAAATGAGACCATGTGAGGTGCCATTCTCCTTCATTTCTTTCCTTCTTTGCATATCTTACTAACACACACACACACACACACACACACACACACACATACTCTGCTGGTCATTATTACAGTCACTCAGGGTGCAACAAAGAAACAAAGAATACAAAATTCCTGTCCTTGTGGGACTTCTATTCTAATGGGAACAGAAATATAAAGATTTTTATCATAGCCTCATGTATTTCCTGAGGCCTGGCACAGCCACATGCTCCTTCTCAGCCTTTACACTAGATAGTCATTATCAATCAATATGAGTAGGCAGGTAGAATAAGGACTATTTGTCATTTCTGATTGAATAAAGTTTACTAGTGATAAGTTACCCACAATAAAGAATATGTACAACATAGTACTGAAACACTTGAATCAAAATATTTCACCTCCATAAATGCCAGATCAATGTAAGGGTCATTAATTACTTACTTAACCTGTACCTCTTTGCAACACTGAATCTTACTGAACTGCCGATGGTAGTATTCAAAAAGTAATGCAATTCTCTCTATTGAATTAATATTTAGTCTTAGAAATAAATCTTAAAAGTCACCATCTTGACCTGGCTGTGGCTCTCAACATCTTATTTGTTAATAGATTATTATCAGAGGAGTTTTTGTGACCCCCAAATCAAACATAATACCAAAGAAACAGTCCTACAGTTCCTTCATGTCTATCTAAATCTATTTTAGGAAAATTCTATATGCAGTTATGATTTGTTTAACTTCCTACATTGTAAGATAATATGGTTAAAATTGTGATGGTTATATTATTGCCAATGATTGCGTGATTGAACAAAGTTCTAGCCTGTGGTATGAGTGTCAAGTCAGACTGTGAATACAGTCATACATAGCCAAATTAATGATCTACAAAATTAATGCAAATGAGGAAATGAAAAATGTTTTTTCTATTTTTTTCATCTGAATTGCTCATCAGGACCATGGACTTTTTTTTTACATTTTTAAATATATATTTTTAGTTGTTGATGGACCTTTAGTTTTATTCATTTATTTATATGCAGTGCTGAGAAACAAACCCAGTGCCTCCCACATGCAAAGCAAGCACCCTACCACTGAGCCCTGGATTTTATTTTAAAATAAGATTGCTACAGTGAAACCTCAGTTTTTATTTTATTTTATTCTATTCTATTTTATTTTTTTCTCTCTCTCTCTCCTCTCTCACTCTCTCTTTTTAAATTTTTTTTATTTTTTTATTGGTTGTTTACAACATTACAAAGCTCTTGACATATCATATTTCATACATTAGATTGAAGTGGGTTATAAACCCCCAATTTTACCCCAAATGCAGATTGCAGAATCACGTCAGTTACACATCCACAATTTTACATAATGCCCTATTAGTAATTGTTGTATTCTGCTACCTTTCCTATCCCCTACTATCCCCCCTCCCCTCCCCTCCCAACTTCTCTCTCTACCCCATCTACTGTAATTCATTTCTCTCCTTGTTTATTTTCCCATTCCCCTCACAACCTCTTATATGTAATTTTGTATAGCAGTGAGGGTCTCCCTTCATTTCCATGCAATTTCCCTTTTCTCTCCCTTTCCCTCCCATCTCATTTCTCTGTTTAATGTTAATCTTTTCTTCCTACTCTTCCTCCCTGCTCTGTTCATAGTTGCTCTCATTATATCAAAGAAGTCATTTGGTATTTGTTTTTTAGGGATTGGCTAGCTTCACTAAGCATAATCTGCTATAGTGCCATCCATTTCCATGAAAATTCTATGATTTTGTCATTTTTTATTGCTGCATAGTACTCCATTGTGTATAGGTGCCACATTTTTTTATCCATTCATCTATTTAAGGGCATCTGGGTTGGTTCCACAGTCTAGCTATTGTGAATTGTGCTGCTATGAACATCGATGTGGCAGTATCCCTGTAGCATGCTCTTTTAAGGTCTTCAGGGAATAGTCCGAGAAGGGCAATAGCTGGGTCAAATGGTGGTTCCATTCCCAGCTTTCCCAGGAATCTCCAAACTGCTTTCCAAATTGGCCGCACCAATTTGCAGTCCCACCAGCAATGTACAAGTGTACCCTTTTCTCCACATCCTCGCCAGCACTTGTTGTTCTTTGACTTCATAGTGGCTGCCAATCTTACTGGAGTGAGATGGTGTCTTAGGGTGGTTTTGATTTGCATTTCTCTGACTGCTAGAGATGGAGAGCATTTTTTCATGTACTTGTTGATTGATTGTATATCCTCCTCTGAGAAGTGTCTGTTCAGGTCTTTGGCCCATTTGTTGATTGGGTTATTTGTTATCTTATTGTCTAATTTTTTGAGTTCTTTGTATACTCTGGATATTAGGGCTCTATCTGAAGTGTGAGGAGTAAAAATTTGTTCCCAGGATGTAGGCTCCCTATTTACCTCTCTTATTGTGTCTTTTGCTGAGAAAAAACTTTTTAGTTTAAGTAAGTCCCATTTGTTGATTCTAGTTGTTAACTCTTGTGCTATGGGTGTCCTATTAAGGAATTTGGAGACCAACCCCACAATCTGTAGATCGGAGCCAACTTTTTCTTCTATCAGATGCAGAGTTTCTGATTTGACATCAAGCTCCTTGATCCATTTTGAGTTAACTTTTGTGCATGGCGAGAGAAAGGGATTCAGTTTCCTTTTGTTGCATATGGATTTCCAGTTTTCCCAACACCATTTGTTGAAGATGCAATCCTTCCTCCATTGCATGCTTATAGCCCCTTTATCAATATAAGATAGTTGTAACTTTGTGGATTAGTCTCTGTGTCCTCTGTTTTATACCATTGGTCCACCCGCCTGTTTTGGTACCAGTACCATGCTGTTTTTGTCACTATTGCTCTGTAATATAGTTTGAAATCTGGTATCACTATACCGCCTGATTCACACTTTCTGCTTATAATTGCTTTTGCTATTCTGGGTCTTTTATTTTTCCATATGAATTTCATGATTGCTTTATCTATTTCTACAAGAAATGCCGCTGGGATTTTGATTGGCATTGCATTAAACCTATAGAGAACTTTTGGTAATATCACCATTTTGATGATGTTAGTTCTGCCTATCCATGAACAAGGTATATTTTTCCATCTTCTAAGATCTTCTTCTATCTCTCTCTTTAGGGTTCTGTAGTTTTCATTGTATAAATCTTTCACCTCTTTTGTTAGGTTGATTCCCAAGTATTTTATTTTTTTTGAGGATATTGTGAATGGAGTGTTTTCCCTCATTTCCATTTCAGAAGTTTTGTCGCTGATATACAGAAATGCCTTTGATTTATGCGTGTTGATTTTATATCCTGCCACTTTGCTGAATTCATTTATTAGTTCTAGTAGTTTCTTTGTAGACCCTTTTGGGTCTTCTAGGTATAGAATCATGTCATCTGCAAATAGTGATAATTTAAGTTCTTCTTTTCCAATTTTTATGCCTTTAATTTCTTTCGTCTGTCTAATTGCTCTGGCCAGTGTTTCGAGAACTATATTGAATAGAAGTGGAGATAGAGGGCATCCCTGTCTTGTTCCGGATTTTAGAGGGAATGCCTTCAACTTTTGTCCATTCAGAATGATGCTAGCCTGAGGCTTAGCATAGATAGCTTTTACAATGTCAAGGTAAGTTCCTGTTATCCCTAGTTTTTCTAATGTTTTGAACATAAAGGGATGCTGTACTTTGTCGAATGCTTTCTCTGCATCTATCGAGATGATCATATGGTTCTTATCTTTAAGTCTATTGATGTGGTGAATAACATTTATTGATTTCCGTATGTTGAACCATCCTTGAATCCCAGGGATGAATCCTACTTGATCATGGTGCACTATTTTTTTGATGTGTTTTTGTATTCGATTCGCCAGAATTTTATTGAGGATTTTTGCATCTAGGTTCATTAGAGATATTGGTCTGTAGTTTTCTTTCTTTGAGGTGTCTTTGTCTGGTTTCAGAATCAGGGTGATGTTGGCCTCATAGAATGAATTTGGAAGAGCTCCCTCTTTTTCTATTTCCTGAAATAACTTGAAAAGTATTGGTATTAATTCTTCTTTAAAGGTTTTGTAAAACTCTGCTGTATACCCATCCGGTCCTGAGCTTTTCTTGGTTGGTAGTCTTTTGATGGCTTCTTCAATTTCATCCATTGATATTGGTCTGTTCAGATTGTGTGTATCCTCCTGACTCAGTCTGGGCAAATCATATGACTTAAGAAATTTATCGATGTCTTCACTATCCTCTATTTTATTGGAATATAGGTTTTCAAAATAATTTCTAATTGTCTTCTGTATTTCTGTAGCATCTGTTGTGATATTGCCTTTTTCATGCCGTATGTTAGTAATTTGAGTTCTCTCTCTTCTTCTCTTCATTAGCATGGCTAAAGGTCTGTTGATCTTATTTATTTTTTCGAAGAACCAACTTTTAGTTTTGTTAATTTTTTCAATAGTTTCTTTTGTTTCAATTTCATTGATTCCCGCTCTGATTTTAATTATTTCTTGCCTTCTGCTACATTTGCTGTTGTTTTGCTCTTCCTTTTCTAGGGCTTTGAGTTGGAGTGTGAGCTCATTTATTTGTTGGTTTTTTTCTTTTTTTGAGGAATGACCACCAGGCGATGAATTTTCCTCTTAAAACTGCTTTCATTGTGTCCCATAGATTCCGATATGTTGTGTCTGTATTTTTGTTTATCTCTAAGAATTTTTTGATTTCCTCCTTTATGTCTTCTGTAACCCATTGATCATTTAGTAACGTATTGTTCATTGTCCATGTGATGTAGGATTTTTCCTTCCTTCTTTTATCATTGATTTCAAGTTTCATTCCATTATGATCAGATAAAATGCATGGTAGTATCTCCACCCCTTTATATTTACTGAGGGTTGCCCTATGGCATAATATATGGTCTATTTTTGAGAAGGATCCATGTGCTGCTGAGAAAAAAGTATAGCCATTTGATGATGGTTGATATATTCTATATAAGTCATTTAAGTCTAGGTTATTGATTGTGGTATTGAGTTCTATAGTTTCTTTATTCAACTTTTGTTTGGAGGATCTGTCCAATGGTGAGAGAGGTGTGTTGAAGTCTCCCATAATTATTGTGTTGTGGTCTATTTGATTCTTGAATTTGAGAATTTGTTTTATGAATGTCGCAGCACCATTATTTGGTGAGTAAATATTGATAATTGTTATGTCTTGTTGGTGAATGGTTCCTTTTAACAGTATATAATGACCTTCTTTATCCCTTTTGATTAACTTAGTCTTGAAGTTGATTTTATTTGATATGAGGATGGCCACCCCTGCTTGCTTGCGAGGACCGTGCGCGTGGTATATTTTTTCCCATCCTTTCACCTTCAGCCTGTGTATGTCTTTTCCAATCAGATGTGTCTCCTGGAGGCAGCATATTGTTGGATTTGTTTTTTTAATCCATGATACCAGCCTATGTCGCTTTATTGGAGAGTTTAAGCCATTAACATTCAGAAGAACAATCAATAAAAAAAATTTTAAAAAAATCAAAATATGATCACAAAGTATTCTTAAATCAACTATGGTTTATTGCAATATATACATGATGAACTTATGTATATCTCTGCTCTCATTCTGTATAGAGGCAAAGTAATAGGAAATGGAGGTTGGAAGGTATATAAACTTTAGGTATTTAGGAAATATATATTTTCTAAATAAAGAAGAAAACAAACTTTGCATTACAACATTAATTCTTCCTGCCCAAACTGACAAGAAATGAACTTGACATCCTTCATATATTTTATCATCTGTTCTCAGTGTTCTGTTACTCTACCTCCTAGCATCTCAGACCTGAGCCTATAAACTAAGGACAGGTTACTTAAATTTCAAGAAACTTACAACCTCATACTAGAATTTTCAGTCAGTGTTTTGTCTCTTCTTCCATATTTTCAGAATTTTTATTTCCTTACAAAAAGTCTGTAGAGATAAAGTGTTGAGAAAACAGAAGCAATGATAGCAGACTCACCACCTGCCCATTCACTGCCTGCAGATTTATGGCCAACGCAGCCTATTTTGCCATCTGGGTCAAAGTCATATTTTCACTGGAAATATTTTGGTAAGTTATTGCTGGCATTTTTTACATTGCAGGTGGTGATCACACAGGTTTTATGGCACTTTCATAACTGTGTATCTGACTGAAGTGCACAGAAGCTGATCTTCTGCAAATGCCTACAGAAGCTGTTTGATGAAACAAAATGTACTCTATTCATTACGTTTACCAGTGTGGGAGGTACTCCTTAAATATAAAGTGCAATCCTGAGAAAGGTGCCAAGTCATCTTCCCTGGTTGTTTCTAGAAGTATAGATTTTGGTATCCATGTGTGGCATGCAAGGCTACTCTAAGACACTGAACCAAAATATAATCTATATGAAGAGGATTTCAGAGCTGATGATGGATGTCTACTGGAAAACATCAAAGCAAGCTAATTTTGATGCTGTAGTTTTTGCAATTTTCCTGCTTTAGCACTCTTATTGGGGGGGGAAAGGTTTTAGTCTGTTTGTTTTGCTAATCATATGGATGCATTGTGAAGGAGAAATGATTATATAAAAGCAATTGGAAAAAAGAAAAGTATGAGACTAAAAAAATCAGGAGATCTAGATTCTGATAAAAATCTATAACCCAAGTGCCATATCATCTTACCTACACTCCTTGATCATTAGTCTTCTTCTCTTTTGTAAATAGATAAATGGAGTGATGCTAGAAACCACATTATTTTTGCTTTTTAGTTTGTTTTTGTAGTTGTAGATGGATAGAATGCCTTTATTTTATTTATTTTTATATGCTACTAAGGATTGAACCCAGTGCCTCACACATGGTAGGGAAGGCTCTCTACCACTGAGCTATAGCCCTAGCCCACCACAATTTTTTTTAATTGAAGAATAATTTAAATGAACAGATATTAAGTGTTCAGTGAATTTTGACAGCTGTATACAATTATATATCTGTCATTTAAAATAAGATGCAGAACATATCCATTACTCCAGAAAGTTATATTGTGTTTTTTTTTCGATTAATCCCTGTTCTCCACACACCCTAAAGTAATAACTTTCTGCTACTATAGTTTAGTTTTGTCTATTCTTGTGTTTCATATAAATGGAATCGTCTAGCTTCATTTGTTCATCATAATCTCTGTAAGTTTTATCAATAATGTATTCATCATTTGTTTATTTCTATTATTGAATAACAGTCCAACATCAGAATACACAATAATTTGATTATGTTTTACTTTTTTGAATATTTGAGTTGTTTTTTTAAAATTTTTTATGAGTTGGTAAGTTGCTATGAATATTTATCTACAAATCTTTTGTAGGTATGTTTTCACTTTTTTAGGTAAATATCTTGTGTGGAATTTGCAGGTCATAAAATTGGTTGATATTATAAGAAACTCACAAATAGTTCTCCAAAATAATGGAACCATTTGGTATTCCCACGAGGAGTTCTAGTTGATCCGCATCTGTGGCGACATTTAGTATTGTCAGTGTTTGGATTTTAGGCATTCTAAGGGTATGAGATTATATCTTATTATGGTTTTAATATGAATTTTCTAGATAACTCATGAGACTAAGTTTCTTTTCACTTATTACCCACATGGAATTCAGATGTTCTTTAATCTTCTTCAGAAAGTAGTTTGATTATATTCTTCTCCTTTGTTTGCCTGTGGCATTTATAACTTACCTATGTAGCTTTTAAAAATTACACTAAGGTCTCACCTTTTAATTTGGAAGATCCAGCATAAGGCCTCTTTGAAATATAATTCTGATTCACAAATGAACCACTGGATTATGTTTCCTGTTTCCATTTTATGGTCTGATCTTTTATTGCCTGTTCCCACTGTCTGGATTCTAGACTCTCTCTGTGGGTTTTCCATCCATTTATTACACTACACTAGAACTACCATGATGTTACTTTGTAGCACAGTAAATTTTTCTTCTCCTACCACAACAATCATGGATCTACCTGCTAATCATGCCTTTCATTAAACCATCTCCTCCTCCTCCTTCACAAAAGCATCTGTCATTTGAGGTTCATTCTGGCTTTCTTATGTTTTGTTGGTTTATTTTATTTAACAACCAGCTGTACCTTCCTACTTGAAAGGGTCTTCCTTCCTTTAGCTAAAAAACTTATAAAACTATGATGTATATTGTCTAAAAAGAAGTGCAAGTAAATTTTCATTTACTTAACATCACATATGAGTCTGAAGGAGTGAGGAGGAACGATGATTTCCCCTTTTCTCTACAAAAGGAGTGTGTTAGTGGTGTTGTGGTTTGAACCTCAAAAGATACTCATCTGCTATCTGTATACAGGATGAACTTGCTGACAAGGGAAGGGTTAACTAGTTACCTGCAGAACTACATTTATCTGGTGTCAAAATGCACTAGCTCTCCTTATGGAATACGTTTTATGCATTAGTAAGATCCAGGGATAATGAGAAGGATAAAGAGAACACCCATAAAACTAATAGCATGTTTGTCTACAAATAATATTGTATGACTGATGAGAGTCAGCTTCCCTATCCTGAAGAAGGAGAAATCAACTGGCTTTAACTAATAGGGTCTATAGCATGCCACTGCTATAGAGCAGGTGCCAATATTGGCTCTGTCTCTGACAGGGCTTTCCTAAAAGATGAGATGCATGGTGACATCCAGTTTGGTATGGCTACCCAGTAAACGGTCAATGATTACATAGGAAAACAAGAAAGCCTTTATTTTTGTGTTCTATTGTATTCTATTTTATAGAGAAATGGAGCAGAGAGAAAAGGAAACATCATTCCTTGAAAAATACATAAAGCTTTTTACTACTGAGCAATAGAAACAATCCCAACTTCGCCATCGATGGGTAACATTTGATAGGCTGTTGAAAATCTCCCAAGAATGACTAGCTTTCCATTTTCCAAGTAAATTGAAGGGTCCACATCACTTACCAACAGTTATTTTGTCATGCAACCCTGTTCAATCAATGAAGAGGCTGAACGACTCTCTGTAGATAATCATTCTTCAATTTCTGATGCCACATATTTTTTCCTAGCAGTTTGTGACTCTGTGTTTTCATGGTAAATGCCAATGGAGAGCAGGCTAGCACTGGTGCTTACTGAATCTCTTTCAACTGTCTTTTATGCACATTTTTTTGCAGTTATAATTTATAACTCAGAAATCCAGAAATTGAAAATAAAACAACATCGTTTTATTCTCTGAAACATTTGCTTCCAAAATTAACTGTCTGAAGACAAAAACACGAAACATCATATTTTTTTCCTTGTCTGTTTTTCCAAAGTCTTACTCCCTCCATGGTTAGGAGTTTATGTAACTATGTCAAGAGATAAACAGGCATTTAAAAGATTTGCTCTTTATTCCAATTGGCCCAGATAGAAATAAAAATTCCATATCAACCACACAGATGTAAAAAAGAAGGGGGAAAAAAAAACTTGTGGAACCAAGAGTAAGGTCAAGTGAATAGTTCAGAAAATAAATATTTCATTTCTAACAGCTTCTGTAAGAATTCAATAAATTTTTCCTAACACATATAAAATCTCAGAAACAGGTAAAGGGCAGCATTTTCTTTAAAAGCTAGAGGGATATTTAAATTATGGAATTATAGCATATAAGATGTTATAGTAAATGCTATGATATGCACTGAATATTTTGGATTAATGGGGATAGAATAATTGATTGCTCTTAATCTGTATTTCAATCCTTAACTTTGCTTATTCTTCAAGGAAGCTGTGAATTTCAGAGCAAGAATGTTTTTCCTCATGCACAAAGTGCTTAGTTTATTTCTGGTCCTTGTTAGTTCTCATAAATGTTTACCATTTTCTTTAACCCTGAAATAGTTCTATTTTTCACTCCTTCATACAGAAAATAAAAATAATAATAGCAAACAAAGGAAAATATAAAAATAAACAGAAGATAACACCTGCATTTTGGTTTCCCAAAGGAATAGCTAAAAACACATTGTTGCTCTTACATAGTTTGTTGAACATTTCTTTTCCTTCCATTGAGAAAGATAGATTTTCTTTCCTTTCTCTTTCTCCCTTTCCCTCTCCATGTCTCCCTCCCTCCTACTCTTCCTCCACCCACTCTTTCTTCCTCTCTCTCTCTCTTCCTTCCTTCCTTTCTGTCTTTTTGCTATATAATATATGCAGCTCTCCACAATTCCACTGGCTTTTTACTCTCCTGAGGATCTTGGTCTTGTCTGTGGGATTCAAGTGCATGTTGCTTTGTCTTTTCCAGTAACCTATGCCTACTGCCATCAGAGACCAAATTCTTGAGTTTCTAACTTTCTAGCAAAGTACACCTGCTGTCCTTCACTCCACAGGAGCTGCTGTTTGTTCTGATTCTGTGTCATTATTTATTGCCTGCAGTGTGAGCTGTGCTCCTTCAAGGAAAAAGGTTTGGCTTATGTTTTCTTCACAATCAATGTACAATGAATATTACTGACAGTTGAGTGATGAGGCAGGCTAAAGGCAGAGAGTTAAGGGGTTGTGTATGCGTTTCAGGGCAGGTTTTCTCAGGGGTAGAAGTGAGAACAATCACATAAGGAAGTTGTGAAACATCAGTGTAGTTTAACCTCCTTTTTCATCACATAGTCTATTGCTATTATCTGAAGTCTGAATCCCAATTAAGTTGAAAATAAGCCTTTGATGCACTTCATAATTTAAAAAAATTTTTTTTCCTGAATTTGTATGATACAGGAGTTTTTTTCTGGATATAGCTATTATGTGAAATCAAACTGGAATCAATTAGTATTAAATCCCCAAAGTTTTTTTTTGTCATATTATACGTTTCTTTCAGTTTTTATGAGAAATTAAACTGAAATCTTCATTTCTTTTGAGGTTTAACAGATATTGGATCCAGCAAATCTCTGGCATTGCCAACCAGTAAGTAAAACTCTGTTACATTCCCAGCAATACTCCAAATCTCAATGCAATAAGCTCCTATCAACTTGATGAGGCAGACAGCCAGTCTTTTCAGAGATATCACACTCAAATTATTTCTGGCAGGGGGTTCTGATATGTAATCAGAGCTGCTGTCTACAACTCTGCAATTATTCAGGTCTGGATTCAAAGGTTCTGAACACATTTCTGGTCTCTTGACCTCTGCAGTCCAGCCCATAATTTGGTGCTCATTTCCACACACAAAAAAGAAGCAACCAAAGCTCCCCTCCCTCTTCAGGCAGCAAGAAAAAAATCCTTTGCTCCCTTCAACAAGTTCTTTCAACAATATCAACAATCTATCCTTGATATTGCAGTATATCCTTCTCAAGGTGGGGCTGGGGGTCAAAGGCATGTCTGACCCAGCCTTTTGTTAGCCAAATGTCCACTTGCACTAAGTAGTTGCATTCAAGTCTGCCTAACTTTACTAGGTTTCTACAATCAATGGGAATTCTCTTTCAGTTATTATATTAATCTTTTCCTCTATCTAATCTTCTTTAAGGGATACCAGTCCATCAAAAGAGGTTTACACAAATCAATCCCAAGAAGTGGGTTGAATTATTTTCCACAGGACTCTGTGAGTCCTATAGATAAAGAAATATGATTGTGCATGTGATACAAGGTCTCCAAACATTTTGATACACAAAAGACCACTGGGGTAGGCATGGTTAAGTGTTATCTGAATTTTTTCTGATTCATTTAATTATTATCTTATTAATTCATATAGCAAATATTTACTGACTATCTACTGGGTGTGAGTCACTGATCTAGACCAAGAATTAAACATTTTCTGGAAAGGAATAATAGTATTAAGTGTTTTCAGTTGTGTAAGCCGTGGGTTCTCTATCATAAGTACTCATTTCAGCTATTGTTGCACAAAAATAGCCACTAATGTTAGCAGCTATGTTTAATGAAACTTCCATAAAAAACACGTCAAAAGAATACAACTGACACTAGTATTGCTGTATGTATGTACATGGCTGTACAACCAATGTGATACTGCAATCTGTACATATAGAAAAATGAGAATTCATACCCTATTTGAATCAAATGTACAATATGTCAAGATCATTGTATTGTCTTGAGCAACTAATAAAAAAATTTTAAAAAGCAAAAATAACACAAGACTATTGGTCAGACTTGGTCTATAAATGGTGTTTTGCTGATCCCTGTTCTTGACACTAGTGGTAAACCAAAAGCAACTAAAACCCAAAAATCTCTGCTGTGTTAAAACTTTTATACCAGATGTATAAGTAAAGCAGGCAGTTCAGTCTTACGTGTGAAGAGAAAAATAAAGCCACAAAGGGATATAAAGAATATACATATGAGAAGGTCTAAGCATACTGTTTTAGTACAATGCTTTTCTATTTTATTCCATAGTAATACTTTCTTCTCTCAGTCAAAAGGAAGTTTAGCTCTTAATTGATATAATTCAGTCATTTGTTCAGCAAATATTCACTCAGTATTTATTGTTGTACGATACCTGTGTTATGGTAAAATGTACTTATATAAGCCAAATTTCCCATCTTCAAGAAGATCATACCATATAGTTGGAGGGAAAACCTTGTATGCCATTAGTATCATCTGGAATTCAATAGGAATTCTGGGGACATTTTAACCTGTTAAATTAAGAAACATTTCTAAAGACTGACTTCCACATTTCTCAGTGTAGCCTTCAGCATAAGCCCACAGAACAATGAGTGCACACAGAACAATGAAAATTAAAAATGTCTTCTTTGATTGGATAGGTCCACACACTTTGATGTAAACAAAAACAGTATGTGGTCTTTCTAGGGCAGTCAATTGTTAATGTGCAGTTACCCGGGGATCACATGTTCTAGAAGATCACTAGGTACTCAGTTATCATTATTATGCCAGTTGCTATCAAAGGATCAAAGGGTTATTAAGATATGGTTTCTGCCTCTAGAAAATTTTTGAGAAGAAAACAATTACAAATAAGCTGGTCTTTGGAGTTAATAAAAGCTCCTTTTATCTAGGGTCATGCATGTTATATATTATAATCCTCATCTTTATATACACAACATATTGTTAAACTTCTATTCTATTTTTAAAGGCAAACATTTAAAGGTGGGAGAAATTTATTAAATACTTTGAGAAATTTTCATTGAGCACCTACTATGAATCAAACATTTCTGGGCACATGGGATTAGAAGGTTGAGCAAGAGAAAAGGTTTTCTGCTATCAGAGGAATCTTTCTGAGTGTGAGACATAGTCATTAAGCAGAAAATTATAGCACAATGTGATATGTGCTCTGAGTATTAGTGGGTGCCAAGGAACCACAGAGGATGTCTAACAGTTGTTATAGGAACGTTGTGAGGAATCGTATTTTTATGGGTCCATGAGGACACCATAGGTTTTATATAAGAAAGGGGAAAGTGAGGAAATTTGGGGCTGGGAGAAAAACATAATGAAAGCAATAAGCAGGGATGAACATGATACTTTGAATTGTGGTATCCATGAGGTGCCTCTGATGAATGGGAACCCTGGTTTGAAGGGTATAGGGGTACAGTTAGGATGTATTTTGTTAGATGGTAAAAAGGGAATGACTTTAGGTTGTTGAACAGAGAATGAGAGAAATAAAATAGGACTTTGGGAACACTGGACTGGCATGAGTGCACAAGAAGCATTAGCAATGTAGAGATTCATCTGAGCAACCGGCAATAATCACAAGCCTAGTTGAGTGTGGTAGGAAAGGAAAGGAGGGCAGAAACTGAAAGACAGTTCAAAGAGAAAATGACAGGACTCAATGACAGATCGAATACTGAGTTTGAGTGAGCAGGAAGAGTAAAAGATAGCCTGGAAGAATGGTGATACCAGTGACAGGATCAACATAGCACCACGAACTGATAACCAGATGATCAAAGTGACACCCCTCACTTGTGCCATATGTCTGAAAGCTCATCATCAGAGATATGAAACTGAAAGGAGAGTTGTCTCTAGATTTTTCTTGCTCAGGAGTACATGGGTAAATGATGAACTCTTACAAAAAGAAGCCCTCTAAGGCACTAGCTGATGTGACCTCATGTGTCAGACTGAATTAAAGGCCCATAGAGTGAGGGTCAGCTCTGATGTCTATACAATTTAGAACTGCAAATAGATATCACATTCTCCTTGTGAAGTTTCATCCAGGTCACCTATAAACCATAATAAAACATCAAATAACAATACTTGGTAGGCCCTCAGTGAAGATTTGTTGAACTGGTCTGAGGATTGGGGGGTTAACAAGACCGTGGAGACTTTACAATGCAGTTTAATGATGCACACCATGAGGACAGAGTGGAGAAGGAATAAATTCAATGAATCACAAAGCCAAGACCCAACTCATCAAAATGGGACCACTTGTTCTGATACTTGTGTGTAAAGCTCACTATCATGACAAATTGGAGAAGTTCAATGAGAGAAGTCCATCCTATCTGGAATTTGATAGGCTTAAATAGTGGGCTTTGACCAAGTGGTGTTGACTACAATATGTAGGAACAGATAGTATTATTAAGTAATTATTAACATATTTTTAAAATCAATGTAAAAAAGAGCAAGCGATTCCTGGATCCTGAAATTGCAATGACATACCTAGAGAGAAAAGCATCATGAGACTAGAGATGTGACCCAGAGGGAATAAATTTTCTTTCTTCAACCAATAATGAGAAATTACCTGTTTTTTTCAAAATGAGAAACTAGTTTTTGAGATGATTACAAAATAGAATTGTGATTGTTCACTATTTATTTACTTGCAGTAATATAAATGTTAAAAATAACAGAAATATTATTATTATTTTTAACTAAGAAAAATACATATTACACCTGCCAGTAAGAAAATGTTGGGATTTTTCTTTGTAACAAGAAAATAAAATAGATCTTGTAAAATTCTCAGCCAGACAATATTGTTTTCTGAAGGCAAATGCCTTTAACTCCTACCAATGCTCCCTTCTCAGGAGTTAGGAAGAGAAAATTATACACTGTGAGAGAAGAGAAAATTTATTTCTCCATGGTTGGTCAAGCCTAGAATTCTCAACAGAGAGAATCTTTCTGGAAGAAACTAGTCTTTTTATGAGCTGGAGGCAATGGACAAGAAAGCAAAGCTGCATAGAAAACAAATGGCAAATGCCGTTTTGAGCTTGGTCTCTAGCATTCTGGTACTTAGCCTGATTCTCTGAGCTGTCTCCAGTTATACATAAAGCTAGTTCAAGCTTTCAGCATCCTGACTTGGGGTTATGAGTGTTCTAGATCTGGTGTTACAAACCAGCTGCATCAAATTCATGCTGTGTTCTCTGCAGAGTGGGCTTAAGAAATTTGGTCCCAAATGCCATTCTTCATGTCCAATTTTCTATCTCTTTTTCATGTTTTAAATAGGTATAATAATTTTTCCTTCATTAAATTGTTATAGGGAGTAAATACCAGATGTAGTGTCCATAAAAACAGTCACAAAGTCAATGTTAGATAATAATAATGACAAAACATTGTAATCAGATGAAACAGCTAGATTTTCTAGGGCCTTGAAATACAGGCAATATAAAATGGTCAAACTTTATATACCAGAATTCACAGGCTAACAGCCTGTCTCCATAATCAGTTTTTCAACCCAAATAGAATTTCCAAAATTAGGAAATTTAACATATACTTTGCAAAAATTTTTCCAAAAAATCCTGCATTTCCATACAAAAGCAGTCAGCTAGAACTAAGTCCTTTTGGAGGTTTATCAACAGCCTCTCCATGCCAGAGTCTTCACCACTCCCTATTACCTCAAATCTATTCAACTCACTCATTTTGTTACATACGTGGCCCATTTAGTTTATACTTTAATGGAAAATCAACCATGATTGATTTTTTAATAATAGAGGATGGTTTGTTCAGGTACTTTCAGAAGTATTACAGCTCTGTAATTTGTAGATTTGATTAGAGAAGAACAAGATTGGAGGCAGGTAAATAAAAGGTTTTCAGTAATTTAGATAAAAGGCACATAGGTCAAGTTAATGAAGAAAGTATGCGGAAAAGAGTTGATATGAAATGAATCCAAAGGAATCACAAAGAGTAATTTGCTATCTGGGGGAAAAAAGAGGTAAAAATAAAAACTTATTGTAATGTAACTAAAGGATGAAGGAGTACATAACAGAAATGGGATGAAGCAGAGTATGACTAAAAATAGCAGAAATTTCAATTTGCAACAAAATAAATTTGTATACTTCAATTTAGGCGATTTCCAATAATCATGAGTCATGGTAAAATTTTATGCAGACTTTCAGAAGTATTTTCACCTCCTAATCAATAATAATAAACTGTGAGTCTTCATGGCAAAGGTGAAAATACATCTATATAATCTCAGAGCTTGGCAAAAAGTATGCCCTCAGTAAATGTTTATTGAATTAAATTATAGGGAATATACATAAATTTTTATCAGTCTTTAGAATGTTGGCATATTTTCACAGATCCTACTCATAATTTTTCTACAACTGAAATCACTTGCTGTTTTAAGCTCGATGAATTCTCAGATATAACTGTACTCTTCTTAATTATTCTACATGAAGTGATGGTGACATACAGGAATTTAATGTTACTATGCTATGCTAAAGGATAATCATGAAACTTCCAAATTCTTCAAAGGTAAATGTTGGTGTTAAAATTTTGTGTCCAGTATAATGGAGTAGAATTCCACCAAATTTTGCCTCTTTCTTGAAATTTTCATAAGCTATGTAGCACACTAGGTAATTAATTAAGCTGAAAGGAGGCAAAAATGAATAGCTCTCAGTAGAGAAAACTGAAGGTGAACTGAATACACTGCCTTGATTCTCTATAGTTCTAGTTATGCTTTTTGGCTTCTCTGAATTCACAGGCTTCCCCCCACCCACACTCAGATATACAATAGCAAGATCAAGAAAGGGATTAACAGAAAAAGAAATTAGCTAGAGAGTTTGTTATTTGCAGAGCAAAATTTTTTTCACAAAAAGTACCCCAGGTTTTCTGTGGTGTGGTGTGGAGATGATTGCATTTATAGTGCAGTTCACACTTGGTTGTTAGCACTGCTAGATGTCTGCTTTCATATGAATGTGCTTAGTTCACAGCACACGAGCAGCTGACTTGCTGACTATAAATTTTTTCCACTGTGAGCATTAGAATTTCTTCTCCTAAATGTGAGTTCTCATAGTTCAGGCCAAAATGATATTTAATCTCTGTATTCCCAAATCTAGTACAGTTCTTAGAATACAGTAGGCTCCCATCAAATGCATATTGAGTAGATTAGTAAATGGATAAAAGTATATTTTGTTATATTTCTATTTCCTGTCATATCGTGTATATATTTCTAATAGGGCATTCAATATTTTAAAAAATATTTAAATGAAAGTTTATCTAACTCAACACCATAAATTAACTGGTCAGTCAGGAGGTGTTGAGAATTATAATCTTAAGTATCAAAACAGCAGTCCTGACAGTCAATGTTCACTGGCACCAACAGCCAAACAGTTGGGGAGCATTCTATTACTGCACAAGGTCTACTTTGTAAGACTTTGAGTTCACCTTGTTCTTGACTCAGAATTTTGCTATTTGAATTTAGGATCCTCCACACTTATCTTTAAATAGTCTCCAGTGAATACCAAGTTTAGGCATGTAGAAGTTCTATAAATCACTTTCCTTGCCCAAATTCCCTGTTCAAAATGTAACTCACTTGTGTATTTCCCTATGTGCAGTCTGTCAGGTCAAACTGCAACCCGTTTCATTTTTCTTCAATAAACTCAAATCCCTGACCTGCCAAGCTCCTTGTAAGGAAACATGGCAATTAGAAAGCAAAACAACTTTTATTCAATCAATATGCAATTGCTGACAAACTACATTTGTATAATCTTTGGTTTTTCCTAGTAGACCTTGAAGAAACTTCATTTTTTTCCCACTGGAAGTTATTTTGAAGACACTTAATAATGATTTCATTTTTCTTTCAAAATGAAATAAATGAATCCAGAGGTTCCCTTGGTCCTAGGAGAAAAAAATGTTGATTTATGAAGCGGAAATAGCCAACTCCACTCTGGAGGAAGCCTCGATAGCCATTTAACCTCTAAAAGAAAAATAAAAACTCCTTTATAATGTACATTGGCATTTGGAAGATGCTGAAGACTTAATTGGAAAAGATGTTTGGTACTGAGACCAGATTGTGTTAAGAACAATAAGTCTGTGGTTTTGATTATGCTTAATCATCTTTATGGTACAGTAACCATAGCTTTGACTTACGCATTCTTAAGAGAGTCTTAAATTTAATAATGTTCTCTTAGATTTGCATTATACTTTATTTTAAGATACCCAAAGCATTTTAGAGGACACAGGTAATATTTATGCCACTATGAAAAAAACATTATTATAATAGATGATTGGGGTGGCAATGAGGTGAAATTAATTCTACTAGGAAATGGCTGAATTCACAAAACACACCTTTTTTGGAATATGCTAGAAATTTCATGCTCAAGTGTATAATTATGACCTGTTATTCCAGCAAGCAGATGTCATTGTATTCTAGTTTCCAACCATACTCCACAGCCCCTCTAGGTGTCCTAGCAATGCTTTTTCAATTCTCTGTGTTGGTGTGCTACCTACATCTGCTGCACAGGATATGATTCTTTTTTGTCTCCCTACAAGTCTTGGTGATGAAGATTAAGGATAGGGCCCCCCCCAAAAAAAAAGTCAGATAGTTATGATATGCTTGTGTTCAAAGTACTTAGATCAAATAAATGAGTGAGAAATAGTGTCCATTTTAAAAACTTGGTGAAAAAACAACCAATTATATACACAAGTAAGGCCCCTACCAGGTGATACATACACCAAATGACACAAGTTCATAGAAACTTCTACATAGTACTAAGGCATTGCAAGGGGTAACCTTGCTTAGGGAGCTAATATCAGGGAAATCTTCATGAAGAAGGAGTTCTCCTAGGAGCAAACACATGATCCTATAGAAAATCATTGT
Organism: Spermophilus citellus; assembly: GCF_964194105.1. Classification (NCBI taxonomy): domain Eukaryota; kingdom Metazoa; phylum Chordata; class Mammalia; order Rodentia; family Sciuridae; genus Spermophilus; species Spermophilus citellus. The sequence goes on from NC_138198.1 coordinate 37,347,337, forward strand.
ACTACTTATTTATTTATCTATTAATTTCATTCATTTTGTCCATTTATTCATTCATTTAGAAAATGTGTTCTCTACAGTGTGCCATATCTAGTTATTAGCAAGATTTAGTTCCTTGTTTACAGGCACACATGATCTAATGCACCTTACTTTATGGAAACAGAAAGGACTTTCATCTAATAGTTCTTGGCTTAGGAAAGGGAGTATAATAAAAGGCTGGAAGGAGGAAATAAAACAATAGTAAGATAAACAGAATTCTGCCCATATCCCTATGTCCATTCATCTATTTTTTGTCCATTTTAACATTTATTGCCTGTCAGCATATTAATTGTACAAGTCAGCATATTAATTGTACAAAATAAAAATTTACAAGTGATAGCTTAAATTTCAGCTCCTTTATGAGAAACTCACAATCTAAAGGAAACCTTTAGTGCAATGTAGATTATTTTAATTTTCATTAGTGTTGGTGCCACTGGGATCTGCTGGTATTTGGTTCACATTATCATGAATTAAACCAGGATAGACAGGGTTTTCATGTATAGTTTCTATGATGTCGGGAAGAAACAGGGGCTTTGAAATCAGACAACTAGGGTTTCCATTCTCACTCATGTATTTACATGCTGTGACCTTGGATAAGTACTTCAGGTTTATTTCCCTTCTCTGTAAAATGGAATGAGCTAGTGCGATAGCCCATGGGTGATTTATAAACAGGAAAGTATAAACTAAATGGCAGTGCTTAGGGATTTTTACCCTCTAACTTCTAGGTGGTTATAAAATACAGTATTGATTTTGAATATAAGACAGAATTCACTGTCAGAGGGAGCATAAGTGTTGAGAAGTGTCTTATGTTAGGACTCCAAAGAATTTGGCTGCAATATTTTTTTCCCCCAAATTGTCATTTATAATTTTCCTGACACAGTTTTTATTTTGTTGTTTCCTAAAATATATCCTAACACACAAACTTCCTTGGTTTCATTAGAGAATTTATGTATAACCATTTTATACATTATAAAGCTCTAAAGGAATATGTGATACAGTTGTTTATCTCTCAATTGTGATATATTAATTCTAGCCAGTATAGCTTCAACAAAGTATATATTCTACCTACCTCTACCTCAAATATTTCAAAAATTCTACAATACCCAAAATTTTCTGAAGAATCTAATTGAAGGGATGTTTTTGTGTTTTTAAGCCTTGCTATATAAAGCCTTTCTTCTTTTCTTCTTGCAAAGCTAAAGAATTTTGCATGAATTTCTCTTTCCCTTAGGATATTCTCTAGGGCATTGAATTTGGCAGGCTTTGCTTTTCCCTTCAACTTTCTAACACCAAGCGTTGCAATTTGGCTTTCACTTTCTTCTGTCCTAATTTCCATTTTTCTAAACATATTTTCCCTAGAGTTCTATTGAAGTGGTGATCATCAATGGTCACTCTTTACAGCAGCACAAACACGTTTTGACTAGCTGATCCCTCATGTCAGCAGCCTGGTGAGGTACTGTAGAGATGTCCTTCTCCCCCACTTATCCAAAGCTCACAGTAGAAAAAGATCTTCTTATCTTTCCTCTTAAAGTTTCCTTTCTGAAACTTAGGACTCTATTGCTCAGCCTGCATTTTCCAGCTATTCTTGCAGGTAAGTTTTAAAAGCCACAATGGCTTTGACATTAGATTAAGCAGACTGCCTGTTGAGCCTTGCACTTGTGTGCATCTCAGAACTCACCATGTAAAACCTGAAGTTCATGGGTTTTATTGGCAAATTATTATAGTGGAAACTCGCTGATACATGTTAGTGATGGAGAATCCTATTTTAAGTTGCTGGATTTCTCAGTGATAATTAAAGAAAAGGAAAGAATATATAGGAATCTGGGTGCTATTCTCCCATTTTTCAGGCTGCTTGAGTATCCATAATCAAGCATTTAAATCACATACTCCTTATGGAAAACAAATGAACAAACAAAAGCTCTTTTTAAATTCTAATTAGAAATAACTACTTGTTAAGCATGTGTGCGTGTGATTGTGTGCCTGTGTGTATGTATCCCATACATGGGGGGGGGGAAACTTACGTAATAAATATACCTCCATAGAAAAGAACTAATATTCGTTGCATTTCAAAATGGGATTATTAATTGCTCTTAACTAAACGAAAGTGGTATTTAATTGAAGATCATTTCTCTATCAGTTCTCTTTGATGGGAAGAGGGATGTTAGACATGATAATTTTATCCAAAATTCAAAATTCCTCACCTCCTATACTCCTATATTCCCAGACACTGATATATCGTGTCTGGTTCCTTATAACATTAACTAGAAGGTCTCCCCTCCCTTCTCCTGGCTTTGTTCCCCATCTGAATGTTCTCAGCTCAGCAGTGGGAAAGATCCTGTTCACTTAAGTTACATGCCACTTGGTCTCTACCCTCCTGTGGCTTCACAACCCACTTTACACAAAGTCCGAGAACTTGTGATGGCCACAAAGGCCCTGTGTGATGATTTGCCCTCTCCCGTCCCCAGTCTTTGATCTCCTGCCTCTTTTCTTCCTTCACCCTTCTCCAGCAACATTAGCCTTTCTGCTAACAGAACCCTCCAAGAATTCTTCTGCCTCAGAGCTTTGAGCTTGTGGTTCCTTTTTCCTAGTACAGTCTTTCTTTAAAAGCTGAACATCTTGATCCCTTGTCTCTTCGGTGCTTTACATAAATATTAGATCATTGGTGACTTGTCCCTTGCCCATCCTATCTGACACTCCATGTTCCTCTTCCCCTTCTTGTATATGTTTTTACTCATACTGTCTGCTAGCATCCAACCCTGAGTTCAGCAGATATTTTCTGGACAGATGCAGGCTTCATGGCTTCTGTTGCAACTACTCTAAACTGCCATTGTAGCACGAAAGCCATCATAGACAATAGATAAACAAAAGAACACAACTGTGTTCCAATAAAACTTTACTTATAAAAGTAGGTGGTAGGACACATTAGGCCTACAGGTTGAATTTGCTGATCCTAGGTGTAATGTATGATTTATTTTATTTCTTTTATCTATCATCTCTTTCTGGACATATTTGGAATGTATACTCCACAACAGCAAGGGTTGACTTACTATTCTTTCACCACTGCCTATAATGACACATCAAATATAGCAGACTTTCAACAATTTAATGGTTGAATAAAAGTTTCTCACTTATCCATCTAAATCTTTAGGTAACAGCACATATTCCTGAATGAAGACAACATAAGAGAAGAAATTCTCTCCACACCCTGTTCTCACTTCACTTGGAAAATAACCAGGGACCATCTGCCATCCTCACAATGATTAATAAAGGAAGAGGAGCTGCCAACAGTCTGTTTCCAGATCCATACTGCTCTGTGAATATGAGAGCTCCCTTCCAAATTCTGCCTATCCAGGTTACATATGACCCACTTACCCTTATGGGTACACCAAAAAACTCCCAGACCTATGGAATAAGCACTCATATGTGGCTGGTCTAAAGTTCTTCTCACTAAGAACTATCTGCAAAGAGAAAGTTTGTGAGATCCAATATACTCCTGCTTTCTTTTCTTTCAGAACTTACTTCTGAGAACATAAATATTAGATCATTGGTAACTTGTCCCCTGCCATTCCTATCTGACACTCCATCTTCCTCTCCCCCTTCTTGTAGATCTTTTTACTCATACTATCTGCTAGCATGTAGTTCCATGAGTCTCTTACAAGAGACTGGTTCCATGAGTCTCTTACAAGATAGGAAGGATCATTGCACAGTATAACTATACATTTTCCCATTTTTATTGTAAACTGACAATTAATAATTGTATAAATTTTTGGGATACACACTGATGGTTAAATTTATGAATACAATGTGGAATTATTGAATTTAGCTACTCTTTTTGTTATCTATCTCTCTGTTTTATTTTTTTATTTTATTTTTGTGGTGTTGGGAATTGAATCCCAAGCCTCATGCCTGCTAGGCAAGCATCTACCACTGAGGTATACCCCAACCCATTATCTACCTCTTTTCAGCAGTTTATTCAAAATCTTTGTCTAGTAGGTCTTGTGAACCAGCTGATATTATATTATGGGTTGTTTTCACAGGTCAGGAAATTATGATTCAAATTTACTGTGCACTTCATTTTAGTGACTAATTCTAGTGTATAATAAAAACAGTGTTTTAAAAATCATTAGATTAGAATTTATATTATCACAAAATACAATGAAATGAAGACTTTTCTTAAATTGACTCTGTGCAAAACTATGAACTTGATTTGTTGAAAAGCATAACTACAAAAAGAAGAATGATATGAAGTTTTAATTCCATTCTTATGGAATTATAGGAGGATTACATTTCTGAGTAAAAAGTCCTCAGAGATTTTAATTATATCCCAGTATTTTATGTAAAAGAAAAAAAAATACTTACCCAGAAAGGATAAACAACCTCCCAAATTATAAAATATTTCTGTGTTTGGAAATAGTGAACATATGGACATGAAGAAAATTAAGATAATCTTATAGAATAACATATTTGCATAATCAAATTATAATACTATAATTGGGCATCCAATGAAACCAAAAGCAAGAAGAGGCCATTGAAAAGACACACTTTTGCTAAATAATAAAAGCTAAGAAGCTACTGTGTTTAAAAATTATGGAATATTTTCTTGGCTCTGTCTTTAAGAAGCAGCTTAGTATAATGTTTCAGATCACAAACTCTGGAGTCCCATAGCCTGGCCTTGAATCATGACTTAAGCATGTAACAATTGTTAGAAACTGGGCCAGGTTCTGAATTTTTTGTGACTCAGTTTCTTCATCTATAAAATGAGGATAATGGTAGCACTTAGCTCCTGTCATCATCATGAGAATTAAATGTAATACATTTAGAGACAGGCTAGCATACAATTAGCACCCTGTGCTATTATTAGAATCAAGACAGGGTAGCTTACACAGCCAGTGCCTGAGTTCAGAGAACATACTTTTTTTCTTGGAGCAGTGTTGTTTCCCTCCATGGAGGTGCTAGGAGATACGTAAGCATCTCTAGGCCTGGCAGATATCTGAGGCTGGAATCAAATTTCCAGGCCCAAATTCAGTTGTCTGCAGATTTCTCTCCTTCCCATGCTGCTCTTTCAACACCAAAGAGAGCAGGAGAAATAGATCTGTGTGAATCCCCAGCCTTGGCTTCATTAGCACAATCCAGTAAGTAATGAGAAATGAATAACTTGTACTAAGAAAGATGGGTAACCTTTATAAATAAACTGATTATTTGCAAGCATAAAGTGAAATTAATTTTGTATTATTACAGGGGAGACATGAGTAAACTGCAGTTATTAGGGCATAATGCAGTCACATTAATTCAAGTTAGTGAGTAATTATCACCATTTCCATTTTTCTGTTTAACCATTTAAGGGATCTGATTCAACAGAAATGAATAAAATGAAATAGACTTCATTCCATGAAGAGAAACTATGTATTTAGATAAGGTTGGCACCCCAGAACCTCATTTATAAAGTCATAGTTTCTCATCTGGAACATATGTCAGTTTTATATATACAGAGGTATGAATCTGAAGAAATAATTTAGGTATTTAAGACAGAATAGATATTAACTTGAGATGAATGTTGTTTTGAATTTTTATGTGTATTTTACCCTAATCTATATATACAATCCATGACATTGTCTTAATTTTTCCCAATTACAAATAATAATCATCCCTTTTGAATGCTTCTTATATGCAGGTCCTCTACTGATCTATAAAAACAAACACTCTGCAAAATTTACAAAAAAAAGAAAATTTGAACATAAAAACATTCATAATATAACTAGGAAGGGGCACAAAGGAGAATTAAACCTTTATGTGCTAATGCCATAGATCATACTCTACCACACAGTTGAGCTAGAGTTCCTACTCTGTCCCCACTTTTAGTATGCCACCATTCATTCATTTTCAATAATCAGTATGAGATAATTTCTTCTTCCTTTTTTCCTTCTTTTCTGAGATATCTCCTATCCAGAACTGTTCTGGCCTAATGATTTCACAAAACTATTTCAACCTGCTTCCTAAAGTAAATCTTGCCATTGCACTTCCATTAAGTGGTCAGTAGCTTTCCTCTCTATTGTGTGCATTTTAGATTATTCTACATTTTAGGTGACACTGCACTGAAATCAATTATTGACATATCTGTGTGCTTCTCAAAGGAGGGACATACCTTTATTTTTTTTTTCATTTTTAGAGTCCCAATATGTAGCACAATACTGTTCATATCATTTGCCTCAAAAATGTTATTTGAATATATAAGTGATTGAATGAGAGAATACTAGTTATATTTCTCTTTTGTTTTCTTTCAATTAGAGTTATCACATAGTTTCCAAAGCAGATTGATTCTTCACAATTGGGAATAAAAAGTACCAGTCTTCCAGAGCCCCCTGAGATATAATTGAACAGTCTGGCACCCACCCAAGGCACATAATGAATAAGAAGGCTGTCCCTTATTAATAGAATATTAAAATATTATTTCTTAAAATTTGTTATATGCTAATAATTTTACATATTTTGTCTTTTTTTAATTCTCCCCACAACATTTTAAGTTTGTTTTGTTTTACATTTTTATAGATGAGAAAATTGAAATTTGGCAAGGTAAGTAACTTTGACAAAGTCATGTAGTGGAACTCAGATACTACCTCACAACTCATTAACAAAGCTTGCCCATATGTCACTAAATTATTCCCCCCCACCATTGTTAATCAGGTTCTTCCCTCACCCATGCACTGATGGATTGCCCAGGTAATTGTCAGAGGGCTATAATCACGAGGTCCACAGGTGTCATAGCATCATCTCTTGTTGTTACTCATGCTAAGTGATTTCTGATGACGGAGATAATGCAATATATCCACTGTGGAGGACACAAGCAATCAGATACTGGCCACTAATGTATCCTGAAAGGGAGATAGGCCAGGTTTTTGCTGTGCTACATTCTGCACTTCAGGCCAGGTTTTTGCTGTGCTACATTCTGAATGATCTAGCAATGCCTGGATGTTAGACTTAAGAAAACCATGTGTATAATTTACTGGCTTTCACTACAATCTGATTATACCTAAAAATTAGAAGGTCATCAGAGAAAGACAAGAAAATAAATTTCTCTGTGAGGGAATTGTGACTAAAGTAATTTTTCCTGATACATTGATGAATGTTGTATGGTATGTGAAAAAGTGGCAGACAGCATTTTTTATATCCTTAATTTATTGACCCAAGTGCCCTCCAGCCTCCAAAGCACCTTCATCTGACAGAAATTAAACAAAATTTCAAAGAAAAGGGCAACAGAAGACAGGAGCTATTTCCAGTGCTGAAATAGAACAGGAACCATAACAATAAACAGAAAAATCCTTCCAACAAAGCACACAATAAATAAAACATCAAAAGCACAAACAGAAGAACTCATTTAAAGTAGAAAAGTTTTCAGTCTATCCCTGAAGGACATAAATATTATTATTTATTATTTATACAGTGCTCTAGGTGCACATGCCATTATATACCAGGTTGAATATCACATGAGAAACAAAACACAGTGTCTTATAGGGATTCTGATTTAGGGATATATCAAGAACAAGAGGAAAGTATAGACTACCCCTAAGAAGAAAGAAAAATACTGAAAACAGTGTCATGAGCTACTTTTTGGAGAATACATTTTCTAGCAAGTATGTCAATAAAGAGAAGTTCAAGGACAGATCAGATATGGGTGTTTGTGTGACTGACCACTTATCACATGTGAATAAAATATGGAATTGTGTGGGAAGGGCAAAATGGTTAGACCCTTCCAGTGGTGGCCTCCTGATTCCCTACCTTATTATTTTTCAGCATTAGTCACCTGGGGGATAAGATATGAAATGTTTTGCTAGCCATACCTGGAGGCCTGATGCACAATGCTCCAGCAAATCTGGTGAGCACCTCAATGTCTGTGTAAAAATGAATCCCATTGACAGTTAGCCTACCATGCATAAAACCCAGGGTTTGACGCCCAGCATGGCAAAGAAGAAAAAAGAAAGTATCCCTTTGTGTTTAAAATACTTCAAGTGGTTTCTGTTTGCTGTCCTGAACAAAGACATACATCTTAAAAATATCATATTACTAACACTACTGTAATTCACTGATTTTCATTTATGTTGAAAATGTTATTTTTAAAATGTCAACATTTAAAATATACCACAGTTTTTGTAAGTTTAGATGTTATTTGTCTTCCAAAGACTCATGTGCTCAAAGTGGTTTTAAGGTGGTAGAACCTTTAAGAGGTGGGACCTAGTGCGAAATCGTAAAGTCTTTGGAAGTGCTGCCCTCAGAAGAGACTAATGCTGGTCTCTGGGAGTGAGTTATCTCTCATCATAGTAGACTATAATGCAAGACCATTGTTTTAATCAACTTTTACACGGTGTGACTAAAGGACAACTGTAGAGGGGGGAAAAGTTTGAGGGCTTACAGTTTCAGAGGTTCCAGTCCTTAGAAGTCACCCTCCTTGGGGCTCAAGGTGAAGCTGAACATCATGGCAGAAGAGTGTGGCAGTGGGAAGCAGCTCACATGGTGATCAGGAAGCAGAAAGAGAGTCCACTCTCCAGATACAAAATATATACCCCATATCCATGTCCCCAGTGAATCACTTCCTCCAGCCACACCCCACCTGCCTCCAGTTACCTATCAGGGATTAATTTACTGATCAGATTAAGACTTTATAACCCAATCATTTCTCCTCTGAATCTTGCATTGTCTCAAAAGTGAGATGTTGGGAGATACTCACGCCAAAACCATAAGAACCGTCCTATCTGACTCTTTTGAACATGGCCATTTTCTTTCCTGTTTTTCTGAAAAGTTGTGGTTCAGTTTCAAGAGATCCTTCACCGGAGAGAAATAGATGGGGACATGGGATTTTGGACTGTCAGCCTCCAAAAGTGATTGCTAAAGAAACCTCTTTTCAGTATAAAGTAATCATTTCAGTTATTTTATTATAGTAACAGAAAATGGACTAATGTCCCAGTGCCAGCTTAAAAATATCCTCATTTCCTATCATATGAACATACACAAAAATGGATGCAAACAGAAGTCTTTCCTTTTACTAAAGGAAAGGAATGTGAGAAAAGAAGTACATAATATGTCCAAGTTACTGTATCTTTAGTTTTAAAAATAAGACTATTCAAATAATCTGAAAATCTTTAATTGAACAATAATCAGAGAAACATCAAATGAATAGTAAAATATCTCCTATTAGCAATTATTAGAAAGAGGAATTTTGGCTTTAGAGGCAGTGTTGGAATTGTTTTTGACATGTTTCAAAACATATCATATTCTTCCATTATAATGTCAGTAAGAATAGGCTAATCAAATAATAATGAAGAGCAGACACTTCCCTAACCATTTAATTCTTTTAATATTTCAATATTTAAAAAATGAAAAAAAGTCTATAGCTATTGTGAATAATGTAATCTGTCCTTTAAATAATGGCACAAATATCTGACCTTACAAAGTTTTGTGCATTTTCATTAAAACAACTGGGATATTAAATTTTTTTCTCTTAAATGCCCTATAATAATTTTGTCTTTTAGATATTGTACCCTGTAGTAACTCCACCAATGTTGCCGTATTCATAATGAAAGTCCAGGGTTACTCTCCTGTTTAGTTTGAAGCTAATTTTATGGTCACTAAATTGTGTTCATGAGGGAAGATCTAGGACACATCAACAACTATTATATATTTTATAAACAAATGTGGTATGAAATAATAGGATAACAGGATACTGTCTTGGTACATCAAAGGCAAGTCAAAGATTTATACCAAGAACAATGAATTAGATAAATCATTTAACTTCCCTGAACTGAAGTTTCCATCTCTGAAAATGGAAACATAACTACTTCTTTTGTGCTGCTATAATTAAATATGACAGTGAATGAATACATTACTCAAGAAGCACCTAGATCTTACAAACAAAGATCTGATATATCAACTATGACTGCCATGATTTGAGAGAACCACGTTTGAAATTGATGGCTAACTCTCTGTCCATGGAAATAGTCTAGCCATGTATGGAGAACTGCCAGGTATGCTAAAGACAGAAAGGAAAATTTTATTTGGTGAAGGCATTAAAGTTCCCTTCCAATATTAATAGTCTATGTGTGCTTCAAATATGTACACTGAGTGCTATCAAAACAGTATATTTTTAGTTCCCCTTATTTAATTCCAGTTAATTATTGTATATAAAAGTAAATGAAGAAAAGCATGCAAATTAAAGAAAATAACACTTTTAGAGATCCCATCATTCTTTAAAAATGAACAATAAAATAAAATAAAACAACTTACTCTTTTATTACAAGATACAGTTCTAAAAATCTAGATGAGTCAATCTTCAGTTAGCAAAATTCTAAATCAGTTAAGGTATTGCATTAGACTATCAGAGAGGATAAAGGTTTGAAGAAATAAGTAAGTTCTCTTAATATAATAGTGCCATAGGTCACAATTCAAGTAAGTACTTCAATAGTCAAGAATTCTGTAAAATCACTGAATTGAGATGATGATATTGGTTTCTGTAAGATTTAATGGAGAAAACAATTTCCATTTGATACAGATTAATGAGGATCACATAACCTGAATTATAGGACAGGGATGAGAAGAGTACATCTATTTGTCGGATGGACACATTCAGTATTTAGAGAACTTTGTAAAAATATTTAGGGCTCTCTGTGAGAAAAAAGTTATTTAAGATTAGAAAAAGAAAATTGAGACAAACATGTTAAAACATCAGAAGCATCAGTGCTTTAAGAATTAACCATGAACCACCTATAAAGTAAATAGGTACTCTGCCTTTTATGGAACAAGATGCCTTTTCTATCAAGAGAAAAGGAAGGTTATTTTCAATTTTCCTTTTGCAGCACTTGTTACATTTGATCCCTTTAATATTAGTTTAGGAAAACATGCTTCAGCATATCAATTCACTATTGTTGTACTCTGAAATTATTTCAGGATAGTTAACAGTTTTGGAAAGTAGTCCATCAATTCTTTGTTAGATATGACCTGTTTGATACAAAGGACTTGCTCTTTGAATGGAAGACAACATTAAAACAATGTGGTCAATAGCCTCGTTTTACTGGCACATATAAGTTATACATAATCTTTGACAATATCACCCTTCCATGTCTAATCAGCAAGACATTTAAATATTTTTCCCAAGTATTTTCTGAACCTACTCCTCCTTATTTCTCAGCAGGCATATTCCAGAAAGATATTATCATAGGAATAGCTAAATGTAACTACTATTTTTGGAAGCAACTGAATTACATAAAAATATTCCACTAACCCTCAATCATCTCAATTTCCTTACAATGGCCACTCCAATTTCTTGTGATACTAAGGGAACTAGAAAGACACAGTCATCTTAACTGATGAAGTAAAATACTTTTCTTTACAAATTAAAATAGGTGGTAGATAAGTAAATGATAAATAGGTCTATGTTCATATAAACAATTATACTTCAGTGCCATGGAAGTTGCTCATAGCTGAGTGCCTCTAAAAGTTAACTTTCACTGGCTTCATAGAAAATCTACTTCTATTGCCAAATAATGTTTCAGGAACTTTCTAATATGATCCTTGTCATGTTAAACTGCTTCTTGTTCAGTGAAAGCTATACCTTATTCTGAAACATATTTCTATTCCTTCTTCCTATTTCTGCCTGCACTTTATATTCCTCTGTTATTCTCCTCTGCCCCAACACACTCACAGACTCTTCTCCCACTCCTCATCCATCCCCAGCCCTCTCACAGAAGTATGTATATAATAGACAACAAGACTTTTATCTCATTCACTCCACTTCACCCTATGTATCTTATACCTGCTACCCCATCCTATGCATAAGTTTCTCCAGGGAGTGCACTCTCAGTTCCAAAATTCCATTTAGGGGTACCTCTTGTGTCCTCTCAGTACACTATTTCCTTTACACTATGCCTGAAACTTCTATGTGTTCGTCTGCATCCTTCACCATTTTATTTCCTATGAAGGCAGGATCCTCCCATGTCTTGTTCACAGATTAATATTCAGAACCAAATAACTCTAGGATTCAAACTAGTTTAGATATATATTTGCTAAATATTTAGTGACTTGATGGGAGAAAAAAATTATAAATGAAATTAGGTAGATCCATATTTAACTAACACGAGTCCCCCAAATCTTGATTATGTGGAGAAGGATCCCATAAATTAAAACTATGCTATCATGAGAAAATAACAAATAATTGTGAAAAATAATTCTAGAATATGTTATTATATATAAAATAAGTGTTAAAGAAAATGGAGCATGCAAAAGTGATTGCCTTCCTGAAATTCTGGAAGACAAATACAGTCCATAATACAAATGCAATTAGTCTCCTATTTATTTAATGTGAAGGATACTGATACCTAGATAGCATCGATAGTGCTCTATATGGCTTGTTATTTTCAGGTTATTACATTATGAAAAAGGTAGCAAAATAGAGGGAAGAAGCTGGAAATCAGCCCAGAAAATATTTGTATATATAAAGATGAAAACATGATTAAAAAAAATAGAGAGTTTATGTTCAGGTCACATAAAAATAGAGAGTTTATGTTTTAATTGCTGTAAAGAATAATTATTTTGATTTCCTTTTTCTTATATTCACTTAAAAATGTAAAAAAATAGCATTTTTTTCTGAAAAATCTATAATATGTAACAGTGGTCTTATATTACTAGACTAATCAAACTTGTTTGTATAGTTCTTATAAAGTGTTTATAAACTGTGCATTTTGAATGTGTTAACACTCAAACCACATCATTTGTTTTAAATATTTTCAAATATAGAATTCATTATTCACAAAGATATTCTAGAAAAGTTTATACAGTTTTATAGAGATTAATTTTTCATGCAAAGAAATTAAAATAATTAATGAATAATTATATTGGAGGGCTACATAATTAATTAATTAGTGTTAGAGAATGATCAATGAATTCTTCCCTGGATATTGGTGAAAGAGCAAATACTAGTTTGAAAAAAATCACCACTGATCAAGGAAAAACATCATAAAACTATAGATTATAAGCCCCCCCAAAAAGAAGAAGAAGAAGGAGGAGGAGGAGGAGAAGGAGGAAGAGGAGGAGGAGGAAGAGGAGGAGGAGGAAGAGGAGGAGGAGGAGGAGGAAAGGGAAAAAAATAAAGTGGTATAAATTAAACTCATACTCTATTTACTCCATGATTAAAGCTTGGGGTAGGGGAGATACATATTGCTGACTCATTTTCCTAATTCCAGAATTGGGTATGTAATGTCTTAAAGATTAGGTAATAATGTTATTATTCATTCTGTTACACTGTGTGAAATTATGTTGGCCTAGAGCTAGGTTGAAAAATCACAGACCTATGGTGTGACTATTATCTAGTTCTGTAAGTGTCTTTTTATTCATTCAAATCTGTGTGCTCAAATTTGAGTTCATATCATACTCATGAGATGTTTTTTAATGAATGTGTTAACCTGAAGGGGTGAATGTTCAAAACACTGCTGAGGCAACATGTACCCTAAATGAAATAAACTAACTGATTTTGTATGTGCCATGCCTTTGCAGGATTTTGAAAATTCACCCTAAAGGCTAGAATATTTTGTTTGTAAGAATCTCAGCTTTCATATGAATACCTGGGGATAAAAAAGCTGTAAGGTGCAAGTCTAATAGAAGTTAAATTCTATTGCAGGATTGCATTAAGTAGAAGAGCCATATAGTAGTAGTTTTAGAGCTTTTTTCCAGTATGTGTTACAAAAATCAAATACTCCATCATCTTTGTTTCAGTGACTTGGGAGTGCAGAGTACATCTTGCAGAATGCCCTTACGTAGGCTAACTAATGTAGGTGATATATTATTCTCAGAAATGAAAAGCCATAGCCCTAGGGCAGCTCAGAAGTGAATGACCTAATCATTTTGGAAGTCCTGCCTGGGTCTCAAATCTCTAAAATTCTAATGGTTCTTCAACCTCAAAATTGATAGAACAGTATTTTTGTATATTTTTGTGTTGAATGCAGTGTTGTGGGATAATTTTCCCTTGTAGAGATACCTCTAATGGTACTACTTTAAGTATCATGGGAAATGTCAAAGTAAGAATGAATTAAAGTCAATTTTTTCATTGGCAGCTCAATTGTGATTGTTGTTTAATGCTTCTTTGAAGCTCAGAATACATATTAAAAAGCCCTGTCAGCTGCACACATTCTGCATTTCTGTTACATTTGTGGCCAGTCATGAAACAACATGCTTTATATTGGCATACCCATACATAACAAGATAAACTGATTTGTAGTAGACAAATCTAACTTGAGCTCAAATGATCTATTTCTACAATCAAATAAGAATAACTGAAATATCAATTTATCCTTTCTGAGGAGAATTGTGGGACACATTAGTCACAGCAGCCCCTCTTAATTTTGCTTACATAAAATCAAATACGGCAGCATCAACCTTGCATTTTTTAATTTGCACAATCCACAAAGTTTACTACTCTGGCCAACTAGACAATACAGCAGAAATAAAAATAAATAATGGAAATTGTAGGTAATGTTGTAAGACGGGTAGAAAATAATAATACATTAAGATTATGAACTTCTAAGTCAACTCTATGATAATTATATGGCTAAATATTATATAAAAATTATTCTAAAGTGGAAGATGGGGATGTCTCCCTCTAGGTGCATCTAAGTCCTAGACTATGGTTTTCTGTAGTGATTTTAATGCATTTTGCTGAATTACAGTACTCTTCTAGTACCCACAGGGAATTGTCCCAAAATCCCCAGTGGACACCTGAAACCACACATAGTTCCAAAATCCAAGTGGGTAATGCCTTTTCCATCTACACTGAGCATTCAGCACACATTATGGGCGTAACTTTTGTTTTCTGAGATATGATAGTTAAACTAGCACAACTTTCTTCTCTTCCTCCTTCTGTTCCTTCTCATCCTTTTCTCATTCTTCACAATTTATGGTAGATTCATTCTTACCATAGCTCTTGACAACCTCAAAGTATGATTCTTTTCCTTTTCTCAAGAACTTTTACCTTTTTGTTTAAAGGAGAAGCACTGTACAACTTCTCCTTGGCATAACCTAATTGCCAGTACCACTATTCTTGTGCTTTGAAGCTATATTAAGTAAAATAGGTGTTACTTGAACACAGGCACTGTGATACCAAGATGATGTGTCTGGTAACTGAGAGGGCTGTTAGATGATGAAAAGTGGATTGTGTATAGAGTATATATGATGGTCAAAAGGATGATTCACATCGCAGTTGAGACACAGAACTACAGGCAGCTTAGAACTTATGCATTATACATTTTTGAAATTTTCCATTTAATATTTTCAGACTGCAGTAGACCTTGAATAGCTGAAATCCCAGAAAGCAAAACTATAGATAAAGGTTGACTAATGTAGCTACTTGCATATGACTTTCCAAACCATGGTTCTACAGGCTATTCTAAGAACTAAAGTAATATTGTTGTGTTGTAGACATTAACTCTGTTAATTTCTGTAATAAGCCATTTACAAGGGCTCCAGAGTGAGCGTAATAAGCAGAAGTGACCATGTGCTGCTTCCTATTTCAATGTAGAATTGTCCCTCCAGCATAATCTTCAAGATGATGCTGCACTATTCTCATCCTAAGCTAGCAGAGACAATGAAAGTAACACTCCTCTACTCACCATGCTGGACAGAACATAAGCAAAAAATAAAGCTTGGTTGTTTTGAGCCACTGAAAACAAGATATGCCATAACATTACAGTATAATTTAATATACCAACAGATATATGTTCAAATTTCAGTGAAACACTCCTGAGAAGGGCAAACTATTTAAGTGAGCAGTTTGTATAGGACCTGAAACAAAATAAGTTAACAATATATGGAATCTAAGAAATGATATAATAGCCAATATTACCATAAACACTTACTGTCATTTCTATTTCATTTTTTTTCCTTTTGAAAATACTGTAGATGGTTAGTAGACACAAGATACCTCTTGAGCTTCACGGATGCTTCCATTCAGAAACAAAATGGCCTTTATTTCATATCTCTATGTGCCTTTTCTTAATATGTCTATTTCTTAATGTTTGCATTTTAGGAATTGAAGCATATTGAATACAAGTTTTTGAAGACACAGAAGAAAAAGGACAAATAGGATGTTTTGAAGTCTGTGTTTATTTTTTTTCCTAATTTCATTTATCTTCTTTCACAGAGTAAAATTTATATTCACAGAATAATTTGAGTTTCAGGTTTGAAAACAAAGTGTGTAAATATAGAGACAAATATATGAAATATATAAAGCCCACAGCAAAACATTATCTCTAAGGTTTATTTTGCAGTATAAGTAGCTCAGATATTTATTGATAAAGAAAAAAGAAGCACAAACTTTTTAAAATGAGACATTTTATTGTAGCATGAGTTATTGAAAAGATTTTTAAATAAAAATATTAGGTTAAATCCCTTATTTGCAATTGACTCACTATGGCCCTGGGCCAGTTAATTAAATGTTCCCTTTCTTAAATATAGGAAAATGACTTCTACCCTATTAATCCATAGGGTAGTTGTATAACATTAAGATAACATAGATTAAAAACACTGTGTATTCTAAATAACATACATCTATGATTTTCATACTTGATTTTAACTTTTCCTTGTTTCCCCTTCAATCTTCTTACATCCCTCCGTCCCCACAAATCAATAGAGAAACATTAAGTAGAACATGAAGGGTAATACCACCAGTGAGTCAAGCTGGAGTGGGCGTTACTGTAATAGTTCATATTCATCATTGCTATGGTTGAAAATGTGCATTGAGTTGTGGTTGAATAGTTCACATCAAAACAAAATCTCATCTATACGAGAGAAACTCTGTTGTGTTGGGCTCTGAACATAATCCAAGACACTAGCAAAATTAGGCATTTGGAAAAATCAGAGTAAGAAAGGCATTTTTCATGCTTATTTGCTTCGAATGATGCTCTGATTTTGTTAATTGCCTCAAAGAGTGCTTCGATTTGCTATTTTCTGCAAACAGTATTCTAATCTAGTTTATCCTCCGAGTTGCAGCTGTGTTCAAGTATACTAATAGGTTTGGTGCATGCTAAACTATTCTTCTGCAGTTAATTCACTTGGTTCTTCATGTGAAATGATTTACACCTATTTAGAACTAAATTGGAAGCCATTCCACTATTGCTCATGAAGTCATTAAGACGGCTTTTAAATGACATTAATTCACACTTAGTACCTTTCATCCAAGGATCTCAAAGCACTGTATGAGACTACAGTGTCATTAATATTGTATTCCAGATTTATTTGGAACACAGGAAATAAAATTAAAAAAATTTGAATATAAAACAGTTATGGTGCTTATTATCTTTATTCTCTAAAACAACCAACTTTTCATTTTTTTATCCTCTGTGTCTTACTAGGGTTGTGTGTCTCCACCTTCAACCCCAAAACTGTGTGGCTATACTTATATTTATAACCCAATGTTATCTGAGTTTTTACCTTATAATGTTATCTTCTCCATCATCACTTTCTGCCTTTTCAATGTCCCAGCCTAATATTATCATTAGACAACACTGGAAAGCAGGTAGAATATTAATCTGCTGTTACTGGAGGGTTCAGCTGCCAGGCCTGCTTCTTCTGTATGTTCCTTCCCTAAGGTCCAAGTGCCTTCAGTTAAAAACTAGCCAACACAAGAGGAGCTGGGTTTTCATATCACAACATCACAAGTAAATGTTCTGCAGAACTTGATTACTGAGGAAACTTTCCAATGTAAAATGTGCATGTATTAAATCACAAAACAAATAAGAATAAATTGATATGCCTTTAAAATGCTAATCTTATAGATTAACATTTTTTTCTGAAACTCAAATATATAAATAAATCCTTGGGTCAATTTGTAATCCTCTTCTAGGCTGTGTTTATTTGCTTTAATTGTACTGGAAAGCAAATCTCAGAATTAATCATCATCATCATCATCATCATCATCATTCTTAAACTAAAGCTCATAATTTTGTTTCCAAATAATTCTGCTTCTGTCTGTAAAGAGAGATACCTGATCATTTGGAGCTTTTGGAATTTAACTGATTCATATTGTCACCAACAGCTGTAGCAATTGATGATTACCTTGGACTTAGACAAGGCTACTCAGACCAGTCAAAAGCCCTTTTATGGTGTTGGCAAGTTTTCTGGTTTTTTTTTCTATTTTGTTATTTTGACTATACATTTCTTGACTTGTAAGGGATGCCTTCTCCTGCTGTTTCTCTCTGAGCTTGTTTTTGTGCCTCTTCTCAGCTCCTCCCCTTCTAAGGTCACCAGTCACTGGATAAGGACTACCCTCATGAATTCCTTGAACTTTTTTCTTTTTCTTGGTACTAGGGGTTGTATTCTAGAGCTTTACCACTGAGTTACATCCCCAGGCCTTTGTATTTATTTGTAAATTTTTTATTTTGAAACAGGGTATCACTAAGCTGTTATAGGACTCTCTTTGCCAAGGTGAGCCTTGAACTTGGCATCCTTCTGTCTCAAGCCTCCTCAGTCACTGAGATTACAGTCAGGCCCTCATTTAACCTGAGTTACCTCTTTAAAGACTCTATCTTCAAACATAGTAACATTCTGAGTTACTAGGTATTGGGATTTTGATAATATGATTTTTGGGGAGGAGAGGGGACACAATTTACTATTATGACCAAGAAAATAGAATAGACAAGAAGAAAATTGTAATTTTAGTTTCATTATTTATAAGTTGTAAAATAAATTCACCTTGCTTTTATAAGAAGAGCACAACAAAAATTCCCACTTTGTGTTTACTTGCCAACATAGATAGGCATATCTCCTGAATTTGAGAACACTCTGTTGGGCTACCCCAGCACTAAAGACTGGCTACTTAGTCCTTGAGAGAGATAAGCTTATAGATTTTGTATTATAAGTTTGGACTGCAGCAAATATATTTAGAGATGTCAGGGTAATGATTTGGCCTTCCTATCTGAAATTAGAAATGACTTTAAAATGATTCTTTCCTGGCAATAATTTCAAACACTGTAAAAAACCTACTCTTACTATTTCAGTATTGTTTGGTGGGAGTAAAGAGAAAGAAGCAGTAGTATTATTCTTAAATCAATAATTAATCTCAAATTGTCAGTGGTCAAAATATTCTTTAACCTTTTTTCTTTCAAATTTTATAGAACAAATAAGTCTAAGTTTTACTTCCCACATAAACATTTTTAGCAAAGATTACTGAACTTTGAATGAAGTCTTGGCTATATCTGAGAATTTGCAGTAATAAATTCTGAATAACATCAATACTGATAATCTAGAGATCACTCTGAAAACCTGCTCTACAGTGATGTTTGTACCTATAAAATCAAATTATGTCATTTTGTCTTTATAAAAGTGTTTTCCATTCTGAAAATATCTAATTTTAATTAAATAAATTAATTTAAGTCACTCATTATTAATGACAAATTGCTAGAAATAATCATGAAACAGATGACATCTCAAAGATATGCAATCAAATGCAATTATCATCACCAAGAACACATTCAAGGATCTCTAAGACATCAATGTACATTTAATATATGTTACCCACCCAAGTGTCAAATGGTGTTAGCCATACTAGGGCAAGGACAATAAAAAGTAATATATCAATATATTTATCAGTGAATTTCTTTGATAAGAGATATAGTAAGGTCAATGAAATAAATATCTCTCCCCTGATTGTTTGATATGACAATTAAAACACAAAATTGAAAGCAGCATGTATAACATATATATATTCTACCTATTGGCCATCAGATAACTCACAAAAATGTGCAAAGGTTGATGAGTAATGAGAGGGACTGCTTTTTTCTTATTTTCCTAGAACTGAGGCAAAGAACTACAATGAAGACAAACTATGCCCTTCCTCACCTACCCCCATTAATATAAGATAGAATTGAAAGGATATGAGTTGGCAGCCTGGAACAAATTCAGTATTTAAGAGAAGAGAATCATTTTTAATGATTAAGGATATCTTTAAGAAAACAAATCATACCAGCAAGTCTGCTCAAGCCTGGATACTGTTAGGGAGGCCAAATCTACTCCATATTTATGGAAATATGGACTTACTGACCCTAAAGCTGACAATATAGGTGAAAAGATGATTAAATGCTTCATGATAAACATATAATAAATTCCATTCCTCAAGAGCTTAAGATCCCTAGACAAGCAAAAAAGTTTTAGTTTGCCAACAAATTAAATAGAATATTCTTTTTCTCCTAGGAAAAATATCTTAACATTTTTTGGTCATTACTAAAACATTTCACAAAAATCATAGAAATGCCAAGTTTTTAGCATGGCATTCACAGCATTTCTTGAGCCTAGTTATTTTTCCCCTCTGTGTTCAGATGGAGCATTGATTAAAACTTTAGAATTTTTTCTTCATATTGAAAATCAATTTACAGACAATCACAGTGCAAAAGAACCAAAACTTTTGATTTCTGATGATCCAGTATAGAAAAAAAAAAACTGACTCATAAAAAAACTTCACTATAAAATTATTTTCAATACTAAAAGTCTGTAAGAAGACAACCATTTCATTAGCATCCAAGTACATCAATCTTAGTAATTTTTGTCTTTAAATATTTCAAGATTAGCAAGATAGCTAATGAAAGATATGGAAAATAACATCCCCCAAGAAAAAGGGGATGATAGCCCCCAGGGAAGAGGGAGGAAAAAGGGTTCTGGGAGAGAGAAGGTAAACATTAAGCCCTGGCTCTGATCTTTCATCCTTTCTGGTAACACTGAGTCCTGGCAAGGAAGGCAAACAAATGGGCACTGGGCTCTGAATTTTTATCCCAGTAACAAGGTGTTTCAAACCGTTACAACCATTTCCCTGAGTTAGAATGAGTTTTGAGCTTTTATAGCTCTTTTCCTGAGTTAAATTTTTTAACCTGCACAACTAGTTTCTTCACTGCCCAGCTGGCTTGTCCCAAATCTCTAATGATTAAGTCACACTAAACATTCTGCTATGATTAACTCTTATTAAGACTTATAAAAAGCACACCCTTCTTGCAACCAGTTGCCATTTTCTCCCCCCTGAAAATGTACCATTCCACCGCTGCTCAATAAATACAGCTCTCTGATTGGAGGTCTGCTCTTGTTTTTGGTTATTTTTGCTTACAGCTAATAGTATCAAATTTATTTCCTTCCCAAGCATATTCTCAAGTGAGTATCATTTTGAATTTAAACTTTTAAGATTTAATAATGGAGAGACTCTTTTAAGTTCTTATGTTTAAAAATGCCCCAGGTATCAAGGTAGAAATCTTTGAAGATATACTTCATAACAAAAAAATCAATAATTTTATGTACTGAGAAGCCTATAATTTTTAATGTTATTGGTATAATTTCTAAAAAAAATACACTAATAGTTCATACTTTGAAGAAATATGCCTGTATTTTAAAGTGCCACTTTATACCAACTTCTTAGGATTGATAAAATTATAATTTTAATTCATTTAAAAGCACATTTCTAGAGGCAAAAATGACTATGTCTCTAATTGACCAAATGAATCCTCTAAGGATATATGCAAGTTAGCATTAGCAGAACAAAGATTCTTTGTTTACTCTTTTTATTTGTTGCTCTCTGTTCAAATTTAAGACATCCTTTGGTTCCAGTTGAATTTTCTTTTTGCAAATATTTTTTAACTTCTTTGAAATGAGCTCCAAGCACTTTGATATAGATAGAAAACCTCATACTTTCAATGGAGCTTTTTAAAGTACTCTTTTACCCTCTAGTGAAATATTATTTTGCAGCTTCCTACCAAGATAACCTACTGCCTTCAATTCTAGCTGTATGCATAAATATTTTTCTTCTCTCCCATAAATGCAACACCTCAAAAAAAGGCTAAGAAATTTGGACAAAGACTCTATGCTTATAGCTGCTAGCATTTTCTTTAACACCTCACATCTTGCCACAATAGGGAATAAATAGGCTGAGAAGCTTCAATATTTATTTAATAATTAATATTGATTAATATTTAGATTCAATTTCCAGCATGAAATTAATCTTCCTGGAATTCCATAAGATTGATAGGATATATATATATATATATATATATATATTAAAATCAGTGAGGCCAACCTTGAGAATAGCAAAAGTTTAGTGGTGTATATGCTCTTCAATTGAAGAAATTTACTGCCTCACCTTCCCTTGGTGTCTCACTCACATTTTTTTTTAAAAAACCTAGAAAGCATTTCCAAAAGAGTTCTGTCCAGTCAGAATTCTTCCTACAGTGAAACTTATTTCAAGTTTCAAGAAAATACCTCTTTTAGAAGTTTTGTAGATATTAGGATCCGCAAATATGCAGATGTTTTATGAGAAACTTGTATGGACAATAAGAGTCTAAAACAGAAAGGAGACACACACACTCACAAACAAACACACATAAAGGATGATAATTAGAAGAGGACGGTATCTTCACAGCAAATTTAGCTTTTAATAAGAACACTATTGATAGTCTATTTTTTCCATGCTAGTGACATCACCAAGCCTTTTGGCACTAGCATGCAAGTTCCTTAAAGAGCCTTAAATCTTAGCCTAAAATAAATTGTAACTGTTAATTGCTAAGCAATTAGGACTTTGCACTGATTTCTACTGCTACATTTGCCTAACCTGTTATTGTGCATATCTATTTTAAAATAGAATATTTAAGTATGAAGCTATAAATAAACATTTTAACAAAGTTTCTGCAAGGTGCACTTGCTCAATTTATTATTTGTTTAGTTATTATTAAGTTGGAAAGGGAACGTCTTTACTATAAAAATTCATGTGTGGGAAAAAGGTTGCTAAAACGTTTCCTGAATATAATAAATATCACATGAGTTTCACAAGTGAATTCCCAACTAAATTATTTTTATACCCAATATGCTCTTTTTAAAAAGTTTTTCTCCTTTGCCCAACTGTGTTTTGCTTGTGGTTTTGAGGGTGTGCACTCAATCTTTCTATTTCAACTATATCTGTGCTCTATAGAAAGCAACCAGTTCTTAGCATGGCTGATAAACTGGTTGACCTCTGTAATCTACATTTTAGAGAAATACATTTCAGCTGCAGATGTTCCCACAGGTAGAAAATTTGTGAAGAAAATTAATCTGCAACTGACAGATGTTTTCACATTAACACAGTTTGGGAAAATTCTCTCTGAAATATGTTGCCTTCCTGTGGAATTCAACAGCTCTGTTATCTCACTTTCTTGGGCTCTTGGATCCTACAGCATGGCACGCAAAGATGGACTGTCATCTAAATAAACACGTGCAAACCTGGCTTTGTAGTAAGAGGGTACAATTTAAATCTGTTGACTTTCATATTTGCTCGTTTCCATTTAATTCAGTTAGTTGTATAACTGCTGATAAAATTTTCCTCATTCCTGAGGAATGCATAGCAAGTTGCTTATATCAAAACTCAGAGTCAGTATAAACCTTGGCAGAAGATTTCATCCTGTTTGTGCACTTTATAGTGTCTTAGGGAATTATTTTTCCCCTAAGGGCTTTATTATTAATGGGAACTGCTCACGTGCTTTGAGGGAAGAATGGACTTCCTCAATTAGAAGACCTTTCAAGAGAGTTAACAGAGAATTTATTTTTTCATTTAGGGAAGAGAATGTTTCCCATAAGAACACTGAATCTTTCATGGCTGACTTTCTTGCAAACACAATGTGTAAAATTTTAGTTCCTTAAAAATTAAACAGACACTGTGAAATTTAATAAGGCTTAAAAGGACCTGTTTTTAGTATTCCTGTTTTCTCACCCCCAGGAATTGTGATAACAGGTTATCAGCTCCACATACTGAAAGTCTTCATCATCAGGAAAAAAAAATAAAATAAAATCATTTTGAGCTCTTTCCAAGGACTTAGTTTCAGAAGTTCTAAGTCTAGACCTGGAAGAGGTTTAAGGGATTCTTTGCTCCTGTTTACTAGCTATATGATTATGGATAATTTCCTCTGCTTTTGAAGGTTCTGTTTTTTTCATTTGAAAGTGATGTTTATCTGTTTTACAAAAGGATTAGAGAAAACATATGCACAATATCCAGGACATGTAAATACTAAAGTGAACTCTGTAACCTTTCACTTATTGCTACAGTGTTTGTTTTAACTCAATTAAACATAAATAAACTCAAAAAGTATAATTTCCACTTTGTTGCTATTTTGTTATGGAGCAGCAATATCTCTGGGCCTCAGAAATATTGATTTCTGAGTTTTTCATATGTATTAACCATTATTCAACAAATACAAATCATACACACTTGCTCAGCTCACCAACACCACTATTTCAAGATCTATTCATTACCAAAGGGCAATTGCATTCCATTCAGAATAGAAAGCTGATTTTATAATGTAAGACATTATAGTCAATTATAAAATAATTATATTCTTCTCCATATTGAAATATCTGATTTATTATATAATAATTAAAGGTATTAAACCTCCACTATTGTTTCCTATGTTGTCACGTTGACTAACTTTAGGCTTCTGGTTAATTTATAGAAAAAATTAAAGGGATGACTTTTTGTTTAACAAGAAGTTAGGCCACCAATAGATAATTCAACACAGAAATCTGATGATTTGATCCCAGAAAAGATACTGTTTAGGATAGAGATGATTATAGATTATAACACTAACACATGTTTTTAATAAGATATCATAAAGGAGATATTTTCTTACAGTGAACATAGATCCAGCTTTATAACCACATATAACTCAAATAGTTATTGTTAAAAAAAAACAAAAAATTAAATAAGGTAAAGTTTCTGGAAAGAGTAAAGAGTTAACAATAACCTGACTGAAATAATTTCCTTGCTGTCTTAGGCATTATGACTCTTTTGTGTCTTTAGCCATAACACCATTCTATATTTATGCCTTTCTCAAATCAATGAAATCAAATTGCTCAGTTTCTCTATGGGACCCCTTAAAGCATCTGCTGAAAGTAATTTAGGTCATTCCCTCCTTACTCCCTATCTTTCCTAATACTGTCTTTAATTGTTTACTCTAAATGAGGTGGTCAGCAGCTTATATTTTGCTTTTCATTGTTTATCCTTTCTTTCAAGATTGGTATTTTCCATAGAGTGTTCAGACAGGTTGATAAAAACATTGTTCAAATAACTTCCATTGTCCTGAGAGTTATATATTATTCATGATGACAATTCCGCACTCCCAACTCACGTGTAGATGCACTCATAGTCTAAATTCATACCCAAACTGACCAGTATACATGAGCATTATTCCAATGTTAACTTATATAATCCATCTATTTTTAAAGCACTTTATTTTACATTTATAATTTCATTATTTGGAATGCAAACTGTAAATGTTTATATATCAGGTGTCCCAAAAAGTTAATGTTGGAGACAATGCAAGAATTTTCAGAGGTGAAATGATTGTGTATCATTTCACTGTATTAATCCACTGATATGGATTAACTGTGGATAGGTAGGGTGTGGCTGGAAGAAGTAGGTCACCAGGGACATGACTTTGGAGTTTATATTTGCCCCTAGTGAGTGGAGCTCTCTCTCTCTTAGTCCCTTGTTGCTATTTCCTGAGCTGCTTTCTTTCACCATGCCCTTTGGCCATGATTTTTTGTCTCACCCAGATCAATGAAGTTGGCTATCTGTGGACTGAGACCTCTAAAACCATGAGTCAAAATAAACTTTTCCTCCTCTACATCATTCTTGTCAGGTCTTTTGGTCACAGACATGCAAAAGCTGACTAACATAAAGCAACAAAATCAAATAAACAAATGATTAAAATTTCAGAATTTGAAAACAAAGTATGTCTTAAAATTTCTCCTGACAAAACTCAAATATCATATCTCCTTCTCCCTGGTAAGAAGCTTTAATTTCTTATTAAATATCTATGACATACAGAAATCTGTACTTCACATGTGGGAAGTTGACATACTCGTTACTTTCATGAAGAAAATATGCCAAGAAAAATTACATTTAAAAATATTGAATAATTATTCAGAATGAGACAGGAAGAGCTGTCAACAGGCAATCCAATCAATCCTGTCATATCCAGTGACTCAAAGCAGTTGCCTAGTAAATGATTTAAATTCATATAGAGAAAGGCTGAACTTGTCCCTGACTTTCTTTCTTTTAGTAAACATTTTTCTCTATATCTTTGAGATGGGAATGTGAAAGAATCTGAAACAATTTTGGGCAGTCCCATTTTTACAAGGTAAACCAATGCCAAGTGCTTTCTTAATCTTGTTCATAAACTTTAGAATGGCTTTGAATCCCTCTGCCTTGGCCAAAACAGACTTACATTATGGAAGTGTGATATTGGTAATTTTCCTCTGACATCTCCCCACCTGGGTGATTCCAAGGATGTCACAGAATAATGAGCACAGTAAACAATTAGCATCATCCAAGAAACAGCCCTCAAATAGTCTGTGGCATCTGTTTGTCCCTAGCTCTGAAGCTAATAAGAGCCAGGACTCTCCAAGGTACCTTCCTTTTCAGCTTCAAGTCTAATTACACTTCCTGCATTTCAAACTGGGGAGGTACTTATGGCTAGGGAGAACACTCACATTATTTTATAGTAGAACAAATTAAGAAACGCTGCATAAGTGGGAACAATGCCAGCTTGCAATTCTCCCAAAAGACCTGACTCACATAGCACTGTTTCTTGCAGAATTTCTACTTGTTTAGATTTTTTTTAATTGTAAGAAAAATGTGCACACTATCTCCTTTTAAAAATATCTGAGCTAAAACACAAAAATTAGCAATTCAAGTATAAGTAAGAGGATCTGGATGAATTAAAAACACATGAAGTTTACACATAAAAACTGAACTACACAGTAAAACTTCCAGACTTCTTAGAAAGTGAAGTGGTCCACAAGCCATTAATTAATCACATGAACATAATATTTAATTTGCACAGAGACACTGGAGACTAGAGAAGTACTCAACATATTAGGAAATCATTTTCATGTGGTTATACACATTGTTATGATTTATCCAAATATCAAATGTTTCTATTTAAACTTTTATCTATTTTAGATTTACTTAATTATTTTTCATAAGAAAGCAATAGGGGTTTTATATATACTATGAAAATTTATAAAATATTTTTTTCATAAAAATGTCTTTATACTATAAACTAAGATATAGAAATGCTTTTAATAAGTGGAAGACTAAGATGAAAAGATTTATACTTAAAATGCTAATTAAATCTTGCAATGAAGTTTTTATATCAAAAGACGACAGCTTTTTCACTTATGCACTTCAGGGAAAAGATTATCAACCATTAATAGTCCTTATGACAAGCCTGAACTCTAATGTTTGCAAGCTTTCAAAGGAGTTGCTAATTATACACAAAGGAACAAAAGGTGTTGAAAACTATAACAAAAGGGCTTAGATTATCCAGGGAAGTTTCCTAAATTCAAAACCTGCTAAACATGTTCTCCCTTGAGAATTATGATTAGTATTTATAACCTAACAAGAATAGCAAATGAAAATGTTAGTGTTTGCTTTAGCAATGCTAATGTGAGACATGGAATTTTTATTTTATTTTTCTACCATAGTATTATCTGGGTATTCCACAAAAAGTATTGGTATCTAAAATTGTTCTGGGTGAACTCACATTATAAATTAAAATGGCCTGTGCAAAGCATGTGTTTAGTCAAGGTTTATGGAAAAAATGAAGGAAGGAAGGAAACAATAGAAACAGCAATTAGTGGTAGAAAAGATCAATAGTCCTTAGTTCTTCACATTTAATCAGGAAAATTATTTTGGGTAAAAGATTTAGCCTCACTTTTTAACATCAGTTGGCTTCCAAAAGGATAATACAGATGGTGTTTTAGTCAGTTTTTGCATCACTGTGATCAAAATACCAGACAAGAACAACTTAGACTAGGCAAAGTTTATTTGGGGCTCACGGTTTCAGAGGTCTCAGCCCATACATGGGTGACTCCATTGCTCTGGGTTCAAGGTGAGGCAGCACATCATGGAGGAAAGACCCAACAGAGGAAAGCTGCTCACCTCATGGCGGGGTCAGGAAGCAGGGAGAGAGGGGAAGGGAAATGGGGCTACAGGAAGATGTACCCTTCCAGGTTACCACCACAGTGACCCACCTCCTTCAGCCACGCCCAACCTGCCTACAGTTGTCACTCAGTTCATTCAAACTATTATTATGGATTTATTAGATTACAACTTTCATCATCTAATCATTTCACTTGTGAAAATCCCTGCAGTAACAGGAACTTTGGGAGGGAGGGATGCTTCATATCCAAACCATAACAGGTGGTATAAGGCATAGTATATCTACACTCACCTATTCCCAGCCTTTCCTTAAACAGAGAGAAATATCTTCAGTGACAATAACTGAGATACTAAACTACTGAGTAATGTATGCTGCATTTGTATTTTTATAGGTTTTAACATTTGCTTGTTCTCTAAAATAGGAAGGAAAGGGATGCAAACAAGGAAGAATTAGACACAAAAAGAGAGGCTAGGTCTACTGCTTTTGCAACATTTATTTTGCACTGACCAATGGTAAGAACAAGATACTTTTGGTGTGAAAGATATTGACATATTATAAGCTTGACAGCTATCAAAAATGTAAACATTTTAATTTTTTATTTCCTTAGTCTTTGCTATATTTTGAATGTGTTCCCCCACATTTTAGGTGTTGGAAACAATCTACAAAATCACATACTGATGGACTTTGGAGGTGGAGCCTTTGAGAGGTAGTTAGGGTTAGATGTGGTCATGAAGGTGGTGCTCCTGCGAGGGGATTTGTCTTTTTATAGGAAGAAGAGAGACACATTTTTGCATACTCTAGCTTTCTCACCAGCTGGGAACTTCTGTTATATCATGAGGCAGCAAGAAGTGCCTCACCAGATGCAGCCCCTCAATTTTGGACTTCAAACTTCCATATTTGTGATAAACATATTTCTCTTCTTGATAAATTACTCAGTTTTAGGTATTCTTAAGTAGCAATATGAAATGCACTAAGATACTCTTCAAGCAAGTCATGAGATCAGAGGCAAATATCTGCTCCCATTATTTATGCCAGGTTTATTAAATTACTTTTTTCAGTTGGGGGAGAGATGTACCAGGGATTGAACTCTGGGGCACTCAACAACTGAGCCACATCCCCAGCTCTGTTTTGTATTTTATTTAGAGACAGGGTATCAGGGAGTTGGTTAGTACCTTGCCTTTGCTGAGGCTGGCTTTGACTTCATGATCCTCCTGCCTCAGCCTTCTGAGACACTGAATTACAAAAGTGTGCCACTGCACCGAGCCTACTATTTTTTTTAACTGACATGGTTCTCAGTTCTTTCCTTCCAGTTGTCCTCTATAGATTCTCTTTGATAATGAAGAATAAATAAATATATATTTGGGGCTGGGGATGTGGCCCAAGCAGTAGTGTGCTTGCCTGGCATATGTGGGGCTCTGGGTTTGATCTTCAGCACCACATAAAAATAAAATAAAGATGTTGTGTCCACCTAAAACTAAAAAAATAAATATTAAAAAAAATTCTCTCTCTCTCTTTAAAAAAAAAGAAATGTATATTTTCTTGTAAAATCAGCTAGAAACAAATCTTCTCCATGCAGAAGTCCAAAAGATTAGCATCCTTCAACCCCATCTGAAGTCTGGTTCACATGACCCTTGATGGTACAATCTCACTGCAACAGATAGTAGCACCAAAAGCCAGAGGAGCTCGAATTTTAGAAAGGCCACACATTTACACACTTCAAGTATAGCAACCAGGTCTGAATAGTGTGAGGGTCCCATAACTTATTCTTCATGTGCTACTCGCCTAGAATAGAGGTTAGTTATCTCTCTTTATTTTTTCTTCTAACCTATCTCCGAATAGAAAAATTACCTAATAAGGAATAGTGGAAGTTCAGAACACACACAAAAAAACTTTTGGTATTCTCTTCAACATACACTGAAAGCTATATAATAATATTCAAAGTATTACTATAACTCAAAGTGTTATTTACTCTGTTTTCCATTTTTTAAAAATTTTTAAATGTCAAAACATAACACTGTTCCCACTACCAACATGAACGGCTAGTAAGGACTGAGCTTAATATAACACAGATGTCATATAAGCCAGGATAAAAGACAATATTCTTTGGTGTATTTAGAATTAAAAGAAAGCTTTCTAATCCTGGCTGGTGAGCTGGTTAATTACCTATCCCTTAATAAATCCCTCAACTTCTCTGTTACTCTTTTATACTAAAAAAGAAGAAAACTGAAATATCCAAAGTCCATTGTGCATTTGGAACCCTAGTTTGAGAGGTGTGTTACAAATGAAGTCTATAAATTTGTATTTGATATTTATAAAATTGAAGATAAAAGCACATTGGCCCCACTATTTTAAGGGAATTAATTCATGCTTTCAAGCAGAGTGTATTTACTGCCTAGTATAAAAACTTACTAACTTAACGTTACAAACACCTACATGATTCTATGATTAAAAGCACAGAGACTACATAAAAACATCAGGGGTTTATTTATTTGTCTTGTTTTGACTTAAAAATTTGGTCAACTTCTGTGGGACTAAATCTCTAGAAATTTTTGAAGAATGCTTACCTAAAACTGTAGATATAACTATACATTCATCCAATATATTTGATACTGAATTTTAAAGAATTTTGATCAATATTGAAGCCAACACAACATATGCATAATTCCAAAACAAGGCTATTTCTAATTTCAAAAATTTAAGCTAAATAGTCCTGGTTCTTTAGAGAGTTAACAGATGATTTTGTATTAAGGATAGCATTTTTTGAAAGAATTTTTTAAGTACTTAACTATCACAGTTACTAGAATGTTACAATCAATGATGGAATAAAACTCATGAACTAGGAATGACAGCGTGGGTACATTGAAGATACTCAGTGGTGTTACTGAAGGCAGTCTTATGGGTATTTAAGTTTTCAGTCATCAAGGAAATTAATAATTTCTTCCTCAGTGGTATGGCTGTACCTTGTTTGTCTTCTTAATACATTTGTTTAAAAAGAGAGTATTCTGTAAAATGTTTTCAAATATCAAAATCAACAGGTTTTCCTAAAAGATAAAACTGCTAGGCAGTTTTTTTTAAGGTTTTAATAAACTTTTAGAAGTTTGGAATTTTTCTTGCAATAATTGAGATCCAAAAGTTGAAATTGGTGAAAAAATACATATAATTTCTAGGCACATTGCATATACACATATATATGTATATATACATATATATTATGTATACACACATTACATACACACAAACTTACATACATACATACATACACACACATACACACACACACACACACACACACACACACACACCCCTAGGAATTCAATGGAAAAAAAATGCCTACACATGCAAAATTCCCTGGAGAAGTAGTCCACTTTTTAAAATTCTTTTTAAAAATGGAGAGCTCAAACTACTGCCTCCTGCATTGATGTTTTCTCAAATACTAAACCAAGGTATTGACATTGGTTTCTGAACAACCTTCACAGATATAATGCAACTGGTAGATTGAGACCATGAAAAAGTCATTAGATTCAGAGATGAGGTTGATACTCACCTCTGAATTTCAAGATACAGAGGGTACCCCAATAGTGTTTGAGTAGGAAGATAGGGCAAGTGGGGCAATCTATAAGGACAGATCTGCAGACAGAATCAACTAATAAAACTTCTTGGACACTAGCCCAGAGCAAAGAGGCTGGGAAAAGAAGGTGTGGCTTTAAGCCTGAGAGATTACTTGAACTGAGGCACTGGAAACAAAGAAACACTGAGGAAGAAACTATTGAGAGCATGCACCAAGGACTCCAATTCATCGGATCAGCTGAAGCATTACATAAATCCTTATTTCAGTTTTGCAGTAATGCTAATAGCCTCATGTACCCAAATAGAGAGCAATTTATTATTCTATTTAAATAATATTATTTCATTTATAGAAATATTATTTGAGTAGTGTTGGAATGTCATGAATCCAAGGTCATGTTATTCATAGTTATGAACACTCAACTCTGTTTTGATCAGAAACCTTTTTTTCTCATAACAGGCTTATCTGAAATTTTCCATATTTGCATTTTAATTTTATCCAAATCTCATCAAACATGAGCCATTCCACTAATGTCTAAAAGGTCAGTATTACTGATTGAGGGGGGACCTCTAGTTGCTGTGAATTCTCTATGGGCTTACAGCTTTCTTTAAGTTCTTCTTCTTAAATCGTCAATGGAGTATTTGAGAATCTTTCTAAAGGGTTACAGAGAAAAACGTGGCTAGTGAAAGAAAACATTTGAGGTAATGACCAATAAAACCCTCCTTCATTGTTCTGACAGCTTAGTTTTCATTTCTATACTAACAGCCCAACAATACAGTGTTCTGCTGGATGTGAAATCCTACTGAGGAAGATGCTACACAGTTTCTTTGGTAGGATACATGGGGATTTCCTCATGTATCTTATAAGAGATGCTACAGTGTAGCTGGGCCAATTGGACCATGGTAAAGGACCATAAGTTACGAACTAGAAATACAATAACCTATGCATTCTGCTATTAGTCTCTATTTAGTATTTGCACAATCCGTTCTTTATCCTAGTCATGCAAATAAGCACATTACTTACTATTACTATAAATTAAAATTATTTATTGCATTCACTTTATTATACTGAATTGTCCAATTATTTTTGAGGCAATTTAACAATGTAAAAATCCCTGAGCATATTTATTTAGTTTTTTGAAACAGAAATAGTTCATTTTCATTTAATAATATTCAAATCATCTTAATTGCCTTCACTGATACATGTAATGTTTTGAATCTTAATAATTAGAGTTATTTAACTTGCAGGGTAGCCAACTATATACTGGAAAATGAGGGCAGGGCTCTAATTAATGTAGGAAAAGAATGTTTGCATGTTTTAATAACTTTTAAGAAGAAACATAAGGTTTAGGCTGTACCCACAATTATAGATGCTAGGGATGGAAAGCACATTTGTTTGTTTAACTCATCTCTCAATATGTACAGAATTATTCCACATCAAATGTAGGTTTGTTTAATTAATATTAATTAAATATTTTACTGGGCAAGAAGCATTGAAGGAGAAAGAATTTGAAGCACGAAACAATATCTATGGTAGAAATAGCATCTATAGCAGGCTATAGACATGTTTAGGTATTAAATTTTACAAAAAAGTCACCATTAAAAATAAAATAGTCACCATTACTGTCATCATGATTGTAGCTGAGCAGCATTAAAATACTCCAAAATATTTCCTGTTTAATCATCAAAAATTGTATAACTAAATGATTTGAACACATAACCATCTGACCTTAAAGCTCATTTTCCTCTACAATAAAATCCACTACTGATAATGTTAATCTGTGATCTATATTTGCTAAGGATTTCATAAAGAAACTATATGGGATTTTCCAAACATTTTATCGGTGCTCATATGAAGTTTAAAATGAGGTTTGAATTCAAGACATAGTAAGTAGAAAGAAAATAATCTAAAAATAAAGAATATGCCCCCATGTTAGTTCCAAGAGCCTATAATTACTTATACTGCTGCTGCTGGTAATAATAGTAGTTACTATTTACCAACCACTAGTACTTTGATACCATTATTACAGCCTGACAATTTTCTTATTTATTATGCATCTCCCTTCACTGGGATGTTGGCCCCAACAAAGCAGCCCCTTGAGGCTATCTCATACATGGCTGAACCCCTAACTTCTATAACTACATATGGTACAAACTAAGTGCTAAAAATGCAAATATTGAATGAGCAATTAACTTCATTGATCATGATTTAGAGTTCATGTAATTGGGTTAGAGAAGATCAAACAATGATTCAGACAGGTCACTGGGGTTAAAGTTTCTTCCTAACTACAATGTGGCATTGTGGTTCTGATGAATGCCTTTGCAAAGGCCCTTTCCCTAGAAATAAGATATAAACATCTTATGTTTGATTTGTAATCATAATACCACAAAAATGGAAAGGTTAAATGATAATATCTATATTTTTCTTTAAAAATAAGATATATTTCTCTTGTTAATTGCATGTACGGGGAAATTAAAGAAAGAAAGAACTATTTATTCTTACTTCATAGACTTAGAAACTGAGAAAGGCACACAGAAATTTAACTATCCAATGGTAATGACAAGACTAGCCACCTTATCCCCAATGCCCATGGCCCAGTAATCATTTTCCAGATGATAAAATATAAATGTATATGACTATTATAAAGTATATGACTAAGTTGCTTGATATTTAACAAATTCTGAAGAATCCAAAGCTGTGCATTATTTAATGCTAATTTAATATAAGAGTATTTATCAATTTATGCATTTTGTTAGCCAATAAAAATGCTTGAGATTAGCAGAAGTTGAAGAATTTTTCATAAGGATTATTTTTCAGATTGTATTTCAAAAAAATTTTGTTTCAATTTATAGGATATTCAGAGTCCCATAAAAAGAACTGTACTTTTTACAGATCTGCTGTGTACAATGATCTGCTTTGTCAACATTGTCAATATTTTCTGCTTAGAAAATGAGCTATTTTGTATCGACTCAATTTTTAAATTCACACTTGAAATAAGTATATTATAATCTGTTATTTTACCTCAAATATAAATTGGTGACTTCAGGACTCACTTAACCTTTGCTTTTCATGTGCTACCTCAACACTTATAAGGTTACTATTACAACTACTATAATTTTTGAAATTTTTCTTTACAATTATTCAAGAGAACATATAACTTGTAAATTATTCTATCAAATTTCCTTGGTAAATGTATTAGTCAGGTTTGTATTGCTGTGACCAAAATATATGACAAGAACAACTCTGAGGAAGGAAAGTCTCTTTTGGCTCACTGTTTCAGAGATTTAGTTCACAGTGGACTGACCCCATTGCTCTGAATCCAAGATGAGACAGAGTGGCATGACTAATGTGCAGTGGCAGAGGAAAGCTGCTCATCTTGAGGCAGGGTCAGGAAGCAGATAAAGAGGGAGGGGAAGAGACCGTAGTGAAGATTAACCCTTCTAAAGCAGAACCACAGTGACCATCTCTTCTAGCCATGCCCACATACCTATAGTTACTACACAGTCCATTCAAAGTAGGGTGAACTGACTAGGGTACAGCTCTCACAATTCAATCATTTACTCTGAACATTCTTGAATTATCACAGGAACTTTTAGAAAACACCAAACCAAATCATATCCAAACCAAAATATTTTGCCTCTGATGCCCAAGAGCTCATATCCAGTTCACAATGCAAAATGCATTTCATTCATCTCTGAGAGTCCCATAGACTTAACAGTTCCAACATTGCTCAAAAATCTGAGACTTAAGGCAAGCTCTTGGATGAGAGACCCAGTGCAAACCAAAAGCAAGTTAGAAATATCATACATAAAATGGTACATAATAAAATTCCCATTCAAAAAGAAATAAATAAAGTCATAGAAGAAAGGGATGGGTCCAAAACAAGACCAAAACCTGGACACATAGTGGCAAAAATGTGCTCTCCAAAGGGCTTAGGCACTTCTACCTCTTTGACCTTGCCTATTGTGGTATACATTGGCTCTCAGCTCTTAACTTGGCTCTACATCCAGCAACCTTTCTCAGAAGTCAGCCCATGTTATTGACATCTCTTAATTCCTGGGATTTCCATCCCAGCTTCAGTTTCACCTTGAAAGCTACATGCATTGCCCTCTCGGGGGAAGCCTGCAGGGATCCTGACCCTGCTAACACTTTGCCTGGCCAGTGAGGTCTTTCTGTGAAAGCTCCCATGACGCACTAATTCCAGCATTCTGCCTTCCTGTAGAACCAGGCAAGGATGACGCCAAGGTCTAATACCAGCTCTTGCAGTAGATAAGCCCCCAAGGGATCACAGCTGCAGTGGTTTCTGAGTGCCTGAACAAAGGAAAAGAGCTTCCTAAGGCCCCCATAAACTGTTCTCAAAGGAATGCTCCCTTCAAGACTCTTGAGCTTGCAATGGTTGTGGTCTTGCAGATTCCCGAGATGTCTTTAAGCCATCCTTTTTATTGTCTCTGTGCAATGTACTTACCACCTCTTGAAGAGTTTCAATCCCTTCAATAAGCACAACTTCCTTGGTCTCAGTTTTACATGCAATTTTCTGGTCAAACTACAACTTTTTAAAATACTTCAGCTCTGCCTTCTGTTCCTAATTCCCATAGTTAACCTGGCTAAAAATCTGCCAGCAAAATCTCTGCCAAATGCTGTCCTGCCTTGACACTTCCTATGCCAGATTTATTAGTCCATCACCTTTAAATTTAGCCTCAGTCTCAGCATACAGGCCAAATGTAGGAAAGTTCTTTACCAGAATGTAACACAAATAGCCTCTAATCCAATTCCCAATAGAATCCTCTTTTCCTTCTGAAATCTCATGTGCAGTCTTTGTCCAAATTTCTGTTGGTATTCTGATCTTCTGAGCTCCCACCAGAATCACACATTAAATTCTACTTACAACATTTTGAGACTCCCGGCCTGCATTTCCAAACTTTTCCAAATTTCTTCCAAAAACCAGCTCCAGATGCTTCTGAATCACATTAGTCTAGTTAGTCATAGCAACAACCTCACTTTTCAGTAACAATTTTTATGTTAGTCAGCTTTTCATCACTGTGACCAAAATACCTGACAACAACTTCTAGGATGAAAAGTTTATTTTGTCTCAGAGTTTCAAAGTTAGAGTCCATGGACTCCATTGCTCTGGGCCTGGAGCATCTTAGCGGATGGGTAATGGTGGATGAAAGCTGCTCACCTCATGGCAGGGTCAGGAAGCAGGGGATGGTAGGGAAGCATCTCAAGAAAGATGCACTTTCAGAACATGTCTCAGTGACTCACTTTATCCAGACACATGCCACTCCTCTATAGTTATAGTTCATTCAAACAAGGATTGGCTGATTAGGATACAGCTCTCACAATCAAATCACTTCAACTCTGAACATTTCTGCATCAACACAGGAGAATTTGTGGGACAATACATATTCAAACCATAACAGTAGATAAATACATTGTGGGTACAATGTGTCATTTTAATCCTCATATATACTTTCAATTGTAAGTTAAATTTTTGCTGTATTTTTTCTGGTGAGTGTCACTTGTAGATTATATTTTCATGTATTTGTGTACTATCTCATTAGCTATGTATCTGAAACAGGGAAACTTTCTGAGACAATGAATTATTGAAATGCTATGATTAATCCTCTTTTATTTTGTAATTTCTCATTTTAGAGCTATCATCTGTGAAATTTATTTGTTAGGTGTAGGAATTTTTAGAGTCAATGAAAATGAAGAAAGTTGATCCAAAATGTGTTCCTCCAGAGATCCTCATTGATACATCAGAAAACAAAGTCCTCTTCACATTGCTATGACTCAAGCACACATTTGATGCCACACCAGCACAGACTTTGTGAACCTTGACACCACTGTGATGCTATTTTGTTGTGTCTGCTCATATCATTGGTATGTTTACTAAACAAGAAATAAATTCTATTTAAAGTTCTACTCTCAGTCAAACTATATCAGGAATCTTATTTTCACTGTTATTTCTATGCACGTCATTCTATAAAATATTAACCAAACTTGACAAAAGAGTTTTATATGATGATAGCATTTCAACTAAGATATTTAATATGTCAGATATTGTTAGTTTTAAATCAATCCAAAAGCACCAGTGTGACCTAAATCTTTCGTCTAGATATGTTCTGGAAGTCCCATTATTAAGGTGATGCAGGAGACAAGAGAGATCATCTATGAATTTTGGTGTGTCCAAATAAATGTTCATTATATGCTTTCACTATTTTTAATATTTAAATTTAATATTTAATATTTAAATTAAATTAATTATTAAAAATATTTAAATGTTTGATATTTAAATAATATGAACATTATACCTGTCTCTAATTATAGGTGTGTGTGTGTGTATATATATATATATTTCTAAATACATATGTGTGTATGGACATATATAGCACTAATGTGATATATATATGAAATTTCCTTTATGTATCAGTCCCCCTCATTTTCTGTCTTGCTATATATCTATGTATATAGCCTTATTTTTCTTTCCATTAATCAGTAAGATGTGTGCTATGCATGCTATTATTTATTGACTTTAATATTAGTGTGCAGAAATATATTTCTGGGTGATAATTTGTTTGAACCATATTCATTTATTTAATAACAATAAACTTATTACTTTGCTTCTTCTATCTATGTGGCATAAGAACTTAAAGAGTTGACTCCATTTCATCACTGTGTTATATACCATATTAAAATCCTTTAGTGTCTCTTTTATCTATTCAAAATGAAATAGAGTATGAAACAGTGCCTCAGGGAACAAAAGCAATTGTGATGGCATTGCTAAAGAGAGCAACTGTGTCTAACAGGATACACAAAGGGAAAAAGAGGGTGTTTGGGCATGTTTATTAATAACTTCATTTTAAACAGACAATGCTTAATAAAATTAATTTATATTGTTAATCAAAAATTGTATTACAAGTTATAGAATGTCATTATTAATAACTATTATGTGTCAATTTTACAAAACTGAAAAGAATTATATGATATTTATAGTACGATCTCCAAAAATATTCAAGTGTACTTTATGGTACTAAACAATCACTATCACTCTTAAGTGCAAGATACTATAATTGCCATGGTAAAGACATAAAGTCTGATTAAGTAATATAAACTTAATACAGTAGCAATGTTTATTAAATTTTTTAACACTGTCATTCAAATTTTATTTCTATGTCTCTTCCAGTAAAGGATCTGATAAAATTAGCCTCTCTTCTTCAGAAGTGAAAAATCTGTCTCCATAAAGGTGACTGGGAACACATTTAAACTAGAATTTGCATAAGGCAGTTGCTTATACAATTGCCAACCCAAACAAGCTAACTCACTAATGGATAGTCTCAGAACTTCTACTCCTTTGGCATCCACAGAC
The DNA here is from genome assembly GCF_964194105.1 of Spermophilus citellus. Lineage (NCBI taxonomy): Eukaryota > Metazoa > Chordata > Mammalia > Rodentia > Sciuridae > Spermophilus > Spermophilus citellus. Next base: position 37,386,275 of record NC_138198.1, read on the forward strand.
TCAATGTGATATGCAGAAAGAACTCAAAGTACAGGAGGAAGGTGTCCTCTGGCAGTTCTACTGGAGTACAAAGTTATGTGACCTCAGATTCTAATACATTTCATGTTCAAGATGGAAACTTACATGGGAGTCTCTCGCTATATGCAAAGCTTCCAATTCAAGGAAATTCTGTACATCCATAACATAGCTTTCTGATGAACACTAGAGTAGGCAACTTAATTCTCTATAAAATTAGAATGCTCTCAAAAGATCATGAAAGATTTTTCTTCTTAATCAGGACATTTTTTTGTATAGTCTGCTTATTGTTTCTCATATGTAATTTTGTCTTAAGTATAAAGATATTAGGTACAATATTTTAGCTTTTTTTAAAAGTACCGAAAGACATTTGGTATTTGTTTTTTAGGGATTGGCTAGCTTCACTAAGCATAATCTGCTCTAGTGCCATCCATTTCCCTGCAAATTCCGTGATTTTGTCATTTTTTAGTGCTGCGTAATATTCCATGGTGTATAAATGCCACATTTTTTTTATCCATTCATCTATTGAAGGGCATCTGGGTTGGTTCCACAGTCTAGCAATTGTGAATTGTGCTGCTATGAACATCGATGTGGCAGTATCCCTGTAGTGTGCTCTTTTAAGGTCTTCAGGAAATAGTCCGAGTAGGGCAATAGCTGGGTCAAATGGTGGTTCCATTCCCAGCTTTCCCAGGAATCTCCATACTGCTTTCCAAATTGGCCGCACCCGTTTGCAGTCCCACCAGCAGTGAACAAGAGTACCCTTTTCCCCACATCCTCGCCAGCACTTGTTGTTGTTTGACTTCATCATGGCTGCCAATCTTACTGGGGTGAGGTGGTATCTTAGGGTGGTTTTGATTTGCATTTCCTTGACTGCTAGAGATGGTGAGCATTTTTTCATGTACTTGTTGATTGATTGTATGTCCTCCTCTGTGAAGTGTTTGTTCATATCCTTGGCCCATTTGTTGATTGGGTTATTTGTTTTCCTATTGTCTAATTTTTTGAGTTCTCTGTATACTCTGGATATTAGGGCTCTATCTGAAGTGTGAGGAGTAAAAATTTGTTCCCAGGATGTAGGCTCCCTATTTACCTCTCTTATTGTTTCTCTTGCTGAGAAAAAACTTTTCAGTTTAAGAAAGTCCCATTTGTTGATTCTTGTTATTAACTCTTGTGCTATGGGTGTCCTATTAAGGAATTTTGAGCCCGTCCCCACAATCTGTAGATCGGAGCCAACTTTTTCTTCTATCAGACGGAGAGTCTCTGATTTGATATCTAGCTCCTTTATCCACTTTGAGTTGACTTTTGTGCATGGCGAGAGGAGGGGATTCAGTTTCATTTTGTTGCATATGGATTTCCAGTTTTCCCAACACCATTTGTTGAAGATGCTATCCTTTCTCCATTGCATGTTTTTAGCTCCTTTATCAAGTATAAGATAGTTGTAGCTTTGTGGGTTAGTCTCTGTGTCCTCTATTCTGTACCATTGGTCCACCCGCCTGTTCTGGTACCAGTACCATGCTGTTTTTATTACTATTGCTCTGTAATAAAGTTTGAAATCTGGTATCGCTATACCACCTGATTCACACTTCCTGCTTAGAATTGTTTTTGCTATTCTGGGTCTTTTATTTTTCCATATGAATTTCATGATTGCTTTATCTATTTCTACAAGAAATGCCATTGGGATTTTGATTGGCATTGCATTGAACCTATAGAGAACTTTCGGTAAAATCGCCATTTTGATGATGTTAGTTCTGCCTATCCATGAACAGGGTATATTTTTCCATCTTCTAAGATCCTCTTCTATTTCTTTCTTTAGGGTTCTGTAGTTTTCATTGTATAGGTCTTTCACCTCTTTTGTTAGGTTGATTCCCAAGTATTTTATTTTTCTTGAGGTTATTGTGAATGGAGTGTTTTTCCTCATTTCCGTTTCAGAAGTTTTGTCACTGATATACAGAAATGCCTTTGATTTCTGTGTGTTAATTTTATATCCTGCCACTTTGCTGAATTCATTAATTAGTTCTAGTAGTTTTTTTGTAGACCGTTTTGGGTCTTCTAGGTATAGAATCATGTCATCTGCAAATAGTGATAATTTAAGTTCTTCTTTTCCTATTTTTATGCCTTTAATTTCTTTCGTCTGTCTAATTGCTCTGGCCAGTGTTTCGAGAACTATATTGAATAGAAGTGGTGATAGGGGGCATCCCTGTCTTGTTCCAGATTTTAGAGGGAATGCCTTCAATTTTTCTCCATTCAGAATGATGCTAGCCTGAGGCTTAGCATAGATAGCTTTTACAATGTTGAGGTAAGTTCCTGTTATCCCTATTTTTTCTAATGTTTTGAACATAAAGGGATGCTGTACTTTGTCAAATGCTTTCTCTGCGTCTATCGAGATGATCATATGGTTCTTATCTTTAAGCCTATTGATGTGGTGGATAACATTTATTGATTTCCGTATATTGAACCATCCTTGCATCCCAGGGATGAATCCTACTTGATCATGGTGCACAATTTTTTTGATATGTCTTTGTATCCGATTCGCCAGAATTTTATTGAGGATTTTTGCATCTAGGTTCATTAGAGATATTGGTCTGTAGTTTTCTTTCTTTGAGGTGTCTTTGTCTGGTTTCGGAATCAGGGTGATGTTGGCCTCATAGAATGAATTTGGAAGAGCTCCCTCTTTTTCTATTTCCTGAAATAACTTGAAAAGTATTGGTATTAATTCTTCTTTAAAGGTTTTGTAGAACTCCGCTGTATACCCATCCGGTCCTGGACTTTTCTTGGTTGGAAGTTTTTTGATTGCTTCTTCTATTTCATCTATTGATATTGGTCTGTTTAAGTTGTGAGTTTCCTCCTGACTCAGTCTGGGCAAATCATATGACTTAAGGAATTTATCGATGTCTTCACTTTCTTCTATCTTATTGGAATATAGGTTTTCAAAATAATTTCTAATTGTTTTCTGTATTTCTGAAGCGTCTGTTGTAATATTGCCTTTTTCATCCCGTATGTTAGTGATTTGAGTTCTCTCTCTTCTTCTCTTCGTTAGTATGGCTAGGGGTCTGTCGATCTTATTTATTTTTTCAAAGAACCAACTTTTTGTTTTGTTAATTTTTTCAATAGTTTCTTTTGTTTCAATTTCATTGATTTCTGCTCTGATTTTAATTAGCTCTTGCCTTCTGCTACATTTGCTATTTTTTTGCTCTTCCTTTTCTAGGGCTTTGAGATGAAGTGTGAGCTCATTTATTTGTTGGTTTTTCCTTTTTTTGAGGAATGACCTCCAGGCAATGAATTTCCCTCTTAAAACTGCTTTCATTGTGTCCCATAGATTCCGATATGTTGTTTCTGTATTTTCATTTATCTCTAAGAATTTTTTGATTTCCTCCTTTATGTCTTCTGTAACCCATTGATCATTCAGTAACATATTGTTCATTGTCCATGTGAAGTAGGATTTTTCCTTCCTTCTTTTATCATTGATTTCCAGTTTCATTCCATTATGATCTGATAGAGTGCATGGTATTATCTCAACCCCTTTGTATTTACCGAGGGTTGCCCTATGGCATAATATATGGTCTATTTTTGAGAAGGTTCCATGTGCTGCTGAGAAAAAAGTATATCCACTTGATGATGGTTGATATATTCTATATATGTCAGTTAAGTCTAGGTTATTGATAGTGATATTGAGGTCAATAGTTTCTTTATTCAACTTTTGTTTGGAGGATCTGTCCAATGGTGAGAGAGGTGTGTTGAAGTCACCCATGATTATTGTGTTGTGGTCTATTTGATTCTTGAACTTGAGGAGAGTTTGTTTTATGAACTTGAGGAGAGTTTGTTTTATGAACTTGAGGAGAGTTTGTTTTATGAACGTCGCAGCGCCACGTTCATTCTAGGGGAATGGGATAACAAACATGGAGGGAAATGAATTACAGTAGATGGGGTAGAGAGAGAAGATGGGAGGGGAGGGGAGGGGGGACAGTAGAGGATAGGAAAGGTAGCAGAATACAACAGTCACTAATATGGCAGTATGTAAAAATGTGATGTGTAACCGATGTGATTCTGCAATCTGTATTTGGGGAAAAAATGGGAGTTCATAACCCAATTGATTCTGTTTTATGAAATATGATTGGTCATGAGCTTTGTAAAGTTGTGAACATCCAATAAAAAAAAAAAAATTTAAAAAAAAAAAAATAAAAAAAAAAAAAATAAAAGTACCGAAAGATTAGGAAGTGCTAAACAACAAAAAAATATAGTTTATGAATTCAATTTTATGTGCAAATACAAAATAAACTTTCCCTTTTTTTTCTTCAAAAGCTATATTTAAAAATATTTTATTTATTTTTAAAGTATAACTTTCTTAAGAAATAAATGTCAATTAAAATAAAAAATTCTTATGTAAATATATTTTCTAGTAAAATCTTTTTACTTAGATTTATATATTATTCACACCTTAATGTAAGTGGAATTTTCTTCTTACATTGGAACATTGTAAATATAATCAATAAAAAATTAAAGTCATGAAAATTGTTTATTAAAATTTAACATTATGGGTCCCTCTGGTCACTAATTAGTCCTTCAGGTTCTTGATGGGGCCTACAAAGTAAAACTAAGCTTCTAAATCTAACAACAGGTGGGGGTAACATTTCTGATTCAGGAAAAGACACAAAGCTCACAGAAAGAAATTGATTTAGAAAAGGGTACAGTAATAACTCCTTCCCAAATAAGCAAAACCACCTATGGTAGGAGGCTTAGCATGTTATTCTCATAGGCCAACAGGAGTGGAGCATTAAAATTCACTTAGAATTTAGTAGTGTGACATGTTAGAGATTGTTAAAAACTTTTTAATTAAAAGGCCATTAGGTTAGAATGGTTCTAGTATTTTAGGTTCATAATTAAGCAAACTGAAGCCAAATGTAAACACTCAGAACAAATCAGAAGCCAACAACTGACTTTCAAGGGTTTTCCACTAGCTCATACCCTATGAAGACAAAGGACTAGATGTAGAAAACTAAATAATTTCTTCACTTTGCTTCTCTCTTCTGCTGATAAAGCCTGGGTTGCACAGTCCTAAAGTGGAGCTCTCTGGAACACTTCCAGTTCTGAATGCTACCTGATTCATGAATTGTTCTTTGTCAGATAAACTCTGTCATATTCAATTTGTCAAGCTTTCCTCCTAACAAGCTTCACTAGAAACATGTGTCCTATTAACTCTATCACTGCACTAAAGTAAAAAGAACAAACAGACCCACAAAAGGAAACAAACAAACAAACAAACAAAAAAAAGGTAAAGTGTGTATGTGACATTTTGTTGGCTTAGATTACACTGGATTTCAACCTAAACTGCCCCTTGACTAACCCAAACTCTAATCTAGCTTGAGGAGTAATTAGTAAAGAGAAACTTGAGGAAGTCAAATGGATTTCATAAAGACTCTCCCTTCATTTCACATGTATGACTTTTTTGCTGTATTAGCTGCTGTCACCAGCCTACTATTTAGCTCCAGTTGGCTCTACAGGAAAATGTTAGGTATCCAGCATTTTGTCTTAGATCTGTTAATTCAGTCCTCTTCCTCTCTATACTTGGCTTCATTTGAAAAAGAAAAATTAAAGCTGGTGATCAGTGTTTATAGGAGAAAATATGATTTCTAATTGAATGAAGATTAAACACCTGGCCCAAAGTGAGTTTTTTTTTTTTTTTTTGTAGATTTTAAAGTAATTTTTAGAGTTGACCTCTGTTTCCTTTGTGTCATGTCCATAGTGATTTTAAGAAGCTACATGGCTTTTATTAACTCAAACTTGATGTGGTAATATAATTGGCCAAGACACTGAATTTGATCATTGTTAGAAATACCAAATAATTTATTTGGAACAAATGTCAAATTATGAGAGAAAGAGCAGGGGCGGGGGGAAGAAAGAGAGAATTTTAAAGATACCAGTTTAGTCCATATGGAATAGTCAGTCATTGGGTCTCTTCTTTACAACATGTTCTTGAGTCTTTCTAGAACCCTTTCTGATCTTCTGTGATGCAAACATTTCCTTAAGTGTAACCACAATCACAAATCTGGATTATGACAAGGTTTGCATTCAGCAAACCAAGTCTGGAAAATGTGCGATAGTTGAAAATTTTCAAGACAAAAGAACAGGAAGGGAAAGAAAATACACAGAGTTATGTACTCTCTGTGATACAGGAACCCAGCCACATGTCTGAAAAAGCTTCAGCATCTATGCAACATCCGAAGAAAGCAGATTCATCTAGAAAGTGTAAAGAAAAGGGGCTCTGAGAAGTACTCCAACTAGGAAAAATTTGGATTTTAAACAGACTCCAGTTACTAACTCTGCAAGCTAAGGAAGTCATTAAATTACAGTGGGTCTTGGCTCCTTTATTTATAAATTAAGAGACTTGATTTTTAAAACCTGTTCCATGTGCAAAATCTACTATTTTATCATATGATAAATTAATAGTCATAATCTTTTGGAGAACCATATGTTCCAATCCAATTTTTTCATTATGTTTTGTTACCAAAGTAGACTTAAAGAATTTTTAGATTATTTATATTTCCTTTCTCTTGTCAAATCTTGGAAAATGAGATTTCTTCCCTTATTTATTTAACATGAATGTATTTTAAAACAGTATTAAGGTTACTATTATAGAAGACAAATCATCTGAAACCACTTGAGCATACGACTTCCAACAATATTAATGAAGTTTAAGGAGGTTGCTGCTGAGATGCTTGGAGAACTCCTCCTAGATTGCTTGTGAGACTTTCAAATCACTTAAGTCTTTGTCACAGTGCTCTATGGGCACAGTACTAAATATGAAAGATGCAGCGGTGCATTTACAGAGAGAACATTTTAGAGAATGCATAGATCCTTGCTGTCATGTGGTAAGGGATGTCTGTAGGAGTCCACTTGAAATGGCTGGTGGTTTTTTTTTTTTTTTTTTTTTTTTTTTTCATAAGATATTCCACAGAGAAGGCAACAGGAAAAGAGAAAAGAAAAGCTATGAGGAAACTGGGAGTGACTACAAAAATTCACTGTTGGTATTCTTCAGAGACATACCTTTTAATGTTCTGGGTCAGCAAGTGGGTGGAGTACTACGACAAGTATGGCCTCGGGTATCAGCTGTGTGACAACAGTGTAGGGGTGCTCTTCAATGACTCCACACGCCTTATCCTATACGACGACGGGGACAGCCTGCAATACATAGAGCGCGACGGCACCGAGTCCTACCTCTCCGTGAGCTCCCACCCCAACTCCTTGATGAAGAAGATCACCCTCCTGAAGTACTTCCGCAATTACATGAGCGAACACTTGCTGAAGGCAGGCGCCAACATCACGCCCCGCGAGGGTGACGAGCTGGCGCGACTCCCCTACCTGCTCACCTGGTTCCGCACCCGCAGCGCCATCATCTTGCACCTGAGCAATGGCACCGTGCAGATCAACTTCTTCCAGGACCATACCAAACTCATCCTGTGTCCGCTGATGGCAGCCGTGACCTACGTTGACGAGAAGCGGGACTTCCGCACGTACCGCCTGAGCCTGCTGGAGAAGTTTGGCTGCTGCAAGGAGCTGGCCAGCCGGCTGCGCTACGCCCGCACCATGGTGGACAAGCTCCTGAGCTCGCGCTCGGCCTGCAACCGCCTCAAGGCCTCCTCCTAGGCCTCCCCCTCTGGACTGGCGCCTCCTCACCCCCACCAGCTCCGGGCCTGCGCTGGTTGGCTCCCGTGGGCAGTTTCTGTAGTGTGCCCCAGCCCTGGGGGCTGGGCAGGAGCTCCGTGGCCCTGCAGGTGGGGTGTGTAAGTTATTTTTGTACATGTTGGGGTGTGGGTTCTGGCTCCTGCTCTCACTCAGCCCACCAGATGAATTGCACAGAGAATTTCTATTGAATCGGGACTGCCCCTTCCTCGGCTTTATACGCATTAAACACACGTGAATCTTCAAAAAAAAAAAAAAAAAAAAAAACATTCAGGATGAGAAAAAAATACTTAAAAAATAAAATACATAAGTATTTGAAGGAATTGAGGCCAAGATACAAAATTACTTCAACAAGATTATATGAACATTGAGGAACAAAGTCAAATATACTATGAAGGGACTTGGGCTAGAGAATTCTATGTGAATTTATCATGTGTATGTTTTAGAGGGCAGTATAGTATTAAGTTTCAATCATCCTTTTAATGTTCCTCGTGTTTCATTAACATGATTGTTTGGTTGTTATTTGGTTAATCTCAGCAAACCACTTCAAAATTCAAGACAAAATTTCTTCTGTTTTGTTGTTGTTGTTGTTGTTGTTGTTGTTGTTCTAAGCTGGGACAAGATGATAACAGTGGCTGGCACTAGTGAGTTAATAATATAACCAAAACTGACAACTCACTCAAGTACCCACAATTTAAAAGAGAAATGAATTGTCAGTTTTAACTGGAAAGGGGTTTTTATTTGGTTTTAGAAGTTTTTGGATATTTATTTCATTGCACTTTATACAAATCTGTATATGATTTATCTTGTTCTAAATGTAAGTCTCTCTTGGACATATTTGGAAAATAAATTAGACTTCAAAAACATTATGAGGACTAAATCAATATATTAATATTGAGGATATATTTGAAAAATTTATTAATCACAGAAAGATAACAAATAACATATCAGAAATATTACACATGTTTAATCAAAGTCATCAATTGTAGTTATGCATAGACACTATAAATAGCATTGACATTTACTTATTTATACATATTTATAATATGACACAGATTCAATTCAGTCTACTATATGATTAGAGCATACAAAAATAAAAAGACAAGAAATTAAAACTAAAATCAACAGAAGGAGTAGAACACTACTTTTTATTTTTTAAGTATTTTTTTCTCATCCTGAATTTTTAAAGTAAACCCACAAACTCTAATTAAATGCTACATAATTATGGGAGAAGGTTCTTATACATTTAACATATATTAATTGTAACAGAGACTAGACCACATGCTAGATACTGGGTAATAAACTTGAAATAAGACACTATTTCAAACTTTAAGATGCTAGGAGCCCAGACACTAAGAGCTCTGGTCAGGAAAGAGAAGACATCCATTAACATTTGGCCCTGCTCCTTAGTATATATATATTTTTTGTACTGAGGATTGAACTCAGGGACACTTAATTATTGAGCCATGATGCCATTCTTTTTATTGTTTTGAGACAGGGTATCACTAAATTGCTTGGGGCCTCACTAAGTTACTGAAGTTGGCTTTACACCTGAGATCCTCCTGCCTCAGCCTCCAAAGTTTCTGGGATTACAGGCATGCACCACCATGCCCAGCTCCTTACTACTCTTTGATCTAGAATAAGAAACTCAACTTCTCTATTTCTGAAAAAAAAAATGGAAATAAGATACCTTTTCATATTTTCTCAGACATTTGTTGAAAGAATATGAAGCAAATTCAACTTAACTGTGAGTAAAGCTAAGGAATGGATTCTAAGCCCCATGAGAATAGGGGCTGTTTGTGAACATAAGTATTTGAAGGAATTGAGGCCAAGATACAAAATTACTTCAACAAGATTATATGAACATTGAGGAACAAAGTCAAATATACTATGAAGGGACTTGGGCTAGAGAATTCTATGTGAATTTATCATGTGTATGTTTTAGAGGGTAGTATAGTATTAAGTTTCAAAACATTTGAATCCCTTTTGTTGCAGATGATTCTTTGAAATTATTGTTCTAAATAGTACACATTAGAAAAAGATGTATTCTATCATAATCTTTCCAATTTATTTGTTTAAAAAATGTACTGTGAGGATAGATTTATGAATAGTAGATGGATGTGTCATTCTATATATGATATATATGTTTACATATATAAATTTACTATTAGACTGAATATTTTTATATACTTTATAATAATTCTCTCAATTTCACCATTTAAGATAATTTTCTACCTCCTTTCTTTTTTTAACATAATACCTTTATTTTTTTTTATTATTTTTACATGGTTCTGGGGATCGAACCCAGTGCCTCACACATGCTAGGCAAGTGCTGTACCACTGAGCCACAAACCTGGCCCCCTAATTTTCTACTTTCTCTGACATTTCTTTAACACTAATTTTAATTGTTAGATACATGTGATATACAGTTCTCTAGGGGAAAACCTTGTCAGTTTGAACAGTAGTAAGTTGCACACTAGATCCAAAATTTGTGTATTTCTATCCTCATAAATTCATTGGAAGCAATCCTTCTCTGCATTACATCTTGGTTTTCTTTTCAACAAAAGAAAAGAATCCTGCATGATGTTACCACTAAGCTCATATTTTGTGTTTGATGTTCCCATGTTGTTCTTGGTTTTGAATTTCTCATTCTTAGAGATTAAGCTTTGAAGAATGAAGAAATACATGAACTATTAAGTAGACTCAATGCCAAATGACTTGCCTTCATCAACTGATTGGAATTTTCTTTCTATTCATTTTACCCTGATTTCATTTCTAATTATTTTTCTAATTGTTTAGCACTTTTTAATCTTTCATAATAAAGGAATTGCACACACATACACACAAAGAAAAAAGAAAAAAAATAGAGGTATAATTCCTGAATTCTGTTATTTTGAAGTCATTAACACCTAGTTGCAAATTCTAGTAACACTGTTTCCTCTGAAGTAAAGGGAAAAAAAATAAAAGAGATAGCTAAATATACCCCTTGCTGTATGCAAGACAAACAATATTTTTCCCAGCATGTCTCTAATCCCTCAGTGGTTTAAGCTTCTTTGTGAAGAGTTGATCACAATACCAACATCCTTTCCCATTAACATAAGAATTGCTAAATTTAAAACAAAGACATACTAAATTGAACAATATAAGAAGATTGGATTGTGAGATATTTCTGGCCCTTGAAAGGGGAGCTTATGGTTAACCTAGGATATGATTCTGAGATGTCAAATTTGAGTAGAAATTAACTCGTTCTGAGCCAATCCATATCACTTTTTTGCCTCCTAGCAGACACTGCCAGGGTAACCATGAAAATAGGCATAAATTATTTTTCTTGGTTCAGATTCATCCTGGGCTGCCACCATAGACAGCTTTCATCTATTTTTTATTTCATCAATCAAAATTGAAGTGACTGTTACTTTAATGACTAATTAAACTTATCCTTTTAATTTATACTTCCACATTTCACTGAAGAGGTAAATAATGCACAAAGTTGTTGGCTGTTAGTGGATAAATTAACTGGATAGATCATTGTTCCTCGATTTCCACAGTCTGCTGACAAAGTCAAAATGTCTAGGCTAACCTTTAGAGAGATATGAGAACTTAAATGCAATACTCATAGGGCCACTTTATTAAGGAGGAGGAGGAGGAGGGGGAGGAGGAGGAGGAGGAGGGGGAGGAGGAGGAGGAGGAGGGGGAGGAGGAGGAGGAGGAGTAGGGGGAGGAGGGGGAGGAGGAGAAGGAAACTAAACCACACACATAAACATTTTTCATTATTAATCAGAATTTTTGGAAATTAATGAAAATTGAGTCTATAGAAGCAGGATATTTTCATAGTAAGTAACCTTGTACTTGTGAAACAACTAGTGTGTGTGTGTGTGTGTGTGTGTTTGTGTGTGTGTGTGTTTGTGTGTTTGTGTGTGTGTGTGTGTGTGTGTTTAACCGCCTCTTCCTCCAGTAACTTCAGGAGTGGGGACAGAGAATCTGCTACTGATGTGGTCCTGGTCCAGACACTGCAAACAAGATGCCCTATTTATTTGATAACCCACCTTTCACATGATTTCATGTTTGTTGCTCTTAGTGCTGTCTTTCCAAGAGATATACAGGGATGCTTCTTTATTATTCTCACAGTTTATACAAGCATCCAGGCAGTGTAGCACTAAGTATTACATCCTATGGAGAGATATGGTTCTTCCCTAAATAATAAGTTTGTATCACCTCCTGATGGGAGGTGGACATTGGGAACTACCAGAGTTGGGTCAGTGTAGCCTCTTCCCCTCTCCTCCTCTCAGTGTCTCTCTCTTTCTCACATGTGTCAGAACCTCAAAGCAATCAGGAAATGGTATCACCCCCCCCCCCTTTCTAGTTGTTCCAGGTAGATGCTCAGGCTACTGCCATCTCATAATGAAATCCCTGGCTATTATTTTAACCAAGTGTATTCATCTGCTCTGTGTTCTTGGTTTGGCCATTAGTAATGAATATCATTTTGTACATACATGTCTTTTGGGCCACTATTGTGTCTTTTCTCTTCCTTTAGTTGATACTAAAAATTCTGCCAACAGTCTGGTGTACAATTAATCTGTCATTATAAAATCTATATTTTAACAACAACAACAAAAAAACACGCTTAGTTTATCAGGCTAGAAGATAGTTAGTCAGATTAAAAAAAAACAAAAACAAAAAACCTTAGCAAAAATCTCATTAATTCTAATAAACAAAGGAGTTGAGTGGCATGTTACCATATTTAGGTTTGATAAGAAGCCTTTTTGTCATTATAAAGTTGAAAAATGTCTTGGTATATGCATTTTTCTATGTTGTACTGTCATAAATAAATAAAATGGAAAAAATAGGAAGCTGGAGAAAGAGGCAGCTAATATTTATAACAAGGCAGGTCAATCTATCTATTAAATAAAAAGTTAAAGTGACAGGTGAAATTGAGAAGTCAAAACAGATCCTTTTATCTGGTTATAAACATAAACACAAATCTCTTAAAAGAGTCTCACTTATGGAATATTGACTTTGTGTCCATTCCTTAAGACATTTTATCTCTTAATTCTTCAGGTAATTCTGTAACAGAGGTTTGATTCTCAACCAAGCCTCAAATGGACTAAGCATCTCAAATTGGAGTTCATACTACTTCTAAGTGACAGAGCAAAGGCCTATATTCATCCACCACTTTCTTTGTTTTTTAGTACAAGGGCCTGAACCCAGAGGCACTCAACCAACCACTGAGCCACATCCCCATCTCTTTTTTGTATTTTATTTAGAGAGAGGGTCTCTCTGAATTGCTTACAGCCTCAATAAGTTGTTAAGTTTGGCTTTGAACTCATGATCCTCCTTCCAAAGCCTCCCAAGCCAATGGGATTACAGGCATGCACCCCAGTGCCCAGATTACTCTACCACTTTCTAAAGAAGTCTTTTATCTACAAAACACAGTTCCATTAGCTGATTCTATCGGCTCTGATAGTAGAAATTAGCATGTGATAGTGTCAAGTTTATGGTAAAAATATTTATTGAAAAGAATGAATTGTTATCATTTGGATCTGAAATGTTCCCCAAAGGCCTATGTGGTAAAGATCTGGTCCTCAGGTTGGTGCTATTAGAAGGTGGTAGGAACCTTAAAGAGGTAGAGAATAATGAGAGGTTTCAGGTAACTGGTGGTCTGTGTTCCAAGGGAATTGAGGGACACCAGCCTCTTGCTCTGTTAACCAGCTGCCATGAGATAGGCAGATTGATTCATCATGGACTCCTCACCATGACAAGCTGCCTCACTACCTGCCCAAAAGCAATGAAGCCAACCAACCATAGCTTAGAACCTCAAAATCTGTTAACCATAGTAAACCTTTCTCCTTTTAAGTTGATTTTCTCAGATATTTTGTTACAGTAATGAAAGGCTGACTAATACATGAATATAACCTACCCTCCTGTAGTTTATCACTTAGCCAGAACAGATTTTTAGCAATAAGGGATTTTGATAGAAGGGTTGAAACAGTCAAAGATGGTTCAGAGACTGTATGAGTAATTCTACTTCAAAAAAAGCAATAATTTTCAGGAAAGAATGCAGATGTTTGAAACATTTAATGGTTATTTAATGAAACCTCAAAATATTCAGTACTCCCAAAAGGTAAAGGGGAGCAAAAGAATAAAAAGAAGCAGAAGAGATTGTTGCATTGGAGAATCAGGCTGTAGGTTCTAGGTTGTTTGACATTTGGACTACACTGCTTCCCACAGAGATATCTTCAAATTCCATCCATTTACTTAAAAACCTATTTGTTTTTAGTTGATGCTTTAATAGATCTTTATTAATTTTGTAATATAAAAAATAAAGTGAAAAAAACATAATGAGATTTATTAGAAAAATGTTCTTTCTTATCAGGATAGTAAGCAATAATCTGATGGCAAGACTCTGAATGATATTGAGTTCCTTAAGAAACCTCTCATTCACTATGAAATACTGAAAATATAGAATCCTTATGCAGAAATACAGAGCCCCAAGATTTTTTTCAATTCCTAATACACTGTATTCTAACTTTTCACTAAACAGGCTTTTCCCCATACTAGCCCCAGTGTTTTTTATTTTAGCCAAATCTAATATTTTCATTCTGGGCTCAAACAACAGTTACATGCAGCTGTATGCAACAGGCAACTTCTAATTATTGGTCAGTGACAGGAATCTGGTTAGACAGTTTTTCATTGCTGTGACCAAAATACTTGACAAGAAGAAGTTAGAGGAGGGAACTTTTATTTTCACCCACAGTTCTAGAGGTTTAGACCATGGTGGGCTGAGTCCATTGCTCTGGGCCCAAGACATAATAGAACATCACGGCAGAAGATTATTTTGGAAGGAAGTTGTGCCCTTCATCACAGCCAGAAAGCAGAGAGAAGGAAGGAAGAACAGCTACAAAGCAGATAAATCCTTCCAGGCCATACCCCCAGTGACCCACCTCCTCCAACCATACTTGACTTGACTACTGTTACCACCCAGTTCATAGTCTAATCATTTAACATCTGAATATTCTGCATTAACACACAAGCTTTTGTGGAACTGCATATCCAAATCATAACAATGGGCAAAAGAAAAAGGCCAAGGTGAGTGTGACATTTAGTTCTTGTGTGTGCACATGTTCTCATTCTCCATCTGTGTCAGGGCTCTTTGTAGAGAGTCAGAGAGGACTGATGCCATTCTTGACACAGTGCACTGTGCAGCATTTGGTGCCTATGGCTACTCATAAATATTACTTGATGGTGAGGATATGGAATGTTAAGTGCTGCAGTGGGACAAGGAGAGAACTGAAAAATTATGGAGCATGCTAAATCAAACTGGTATATTTAGTTATCTTTGAAAAGTAATAAGAATATTTTAATAATAACAAATATTCCTTTTTCTTTCAGAAGGTGATGAACCACAAGTCTAGCTCCTTCACCTATCTCAAAGGGAGAAAACAGAAGATAAATTTGCTTCTCCAATAAATAGCTCTTCCTCTTTGATTAACTTCATATTTTAAACCTAGAGTGTGTTCCAAGAAATCTCTGTGAATTCAATGTTCCAGAGATGCACATATGCCCTCCCTTTGATCTTGTTAAGTCCACACCAGTTTGCTAACTACATGCAAATGCAAAAAGTAAGTCATATCATATTTTGGAAGCAGTCAAATTGAATAGGAAACCACACTTCAGAAAGCACATATTGAGTTTGGTTGTCTTTAGGTAAGACCTCACTGCTGTGTACTGCAAAGTTAAAAGAGGAACAAATCATACTGTCAAAGACAAGTGGGCTGTGTGAACTGCAAGCTCAAAAGCCTCACAGTAATCTCAACCACATGCCAAATCTCCGAAAGTGGGACAGTGTCTCCTTTGGAGATGGGAAAAAAACACTCCGAGGTGTGCAAAGCTGACAACTCTCCACAAGAGATGGATGAGTCTTGGAATGTTTTCTGCCTTCAAGTAATTGTTCAAATGCTCTGTAAGGCATCTTCATTAGCAAAATAAATACCTTTGAGAGCATTTTTTTATTTGTCCAGAGCAGAACTCAAGTAACTATTTCCAGGAACGTTTAATAGGTCAGAAATTTCAAGGGTAAATCCCTGATACTTTGAAAATACACATAGTGTTTCTATTTAAAATGCTCTTTTATATATAATGAACCTATTTAAAAAATCTAATATGTTGAACCTTCAAAAATGAGTTTCTCTACTGTGTTATTATTCTGACATTTCATTCTTGGTCAGTCAATCCCCAGTTCACTAATATACTCCACCATTTGACCCAGCTATTGCCCTTCTAGGACTATTCCCTGAAGACCTTAAAAGAGCGTACTACAGGGATACTGCCACATCAATGTTCATAGCAGCACGATTCACAATAGCTAGACTGTGGAATCACTAATATACTCAAATCCTAACTGACTTCACTTCATTCTATTGTTTGCTCAGAACAGATTATATAACAGGTAAAGTTTGAAGGTGGAGTTTATCAATTAAAACACATAGCCATGAAGTATCTAAGTATCTCTGGCTTAAGCCAGAGAACTGACTCCTGTGGTTCTTAATCCATGTGAAACTTTTCTAGATGGAGTGATTTTGACAAAAATTGGCAACATTATAAGTTTTCAGCAAAACAAAAATACTACTGGATGTATTTTAAATTTTAGAGTGCATCCATTCACAAGTTAAATGTGTTTACTTTCATATTCTTTCATTTCCACAGTACCCACTCTGTTTCTCCTTCTGTTATTGAGATGTAGACTAACACAATGGCATGCAACTGGATTCCCTTTCCCAAGTTTTTATACCATAAATTGACCTCACTCCCCCCACCAAACAAAACATAAGAAGAAAAAAAAAACACCACTATATTCATTCAGGTAAAAAAAAAAAAAAATATATATATATATATATATATATATATATATATATATATATATATATATATATATCTAAATGGACCAAATTTGGCATATATTCTTTTGTATTTCTTGTGAACCAATATAACAGTTACTTTTTAGGGTAAAATTATCCTTCAGTGAATGATAACAACAGAGGTGATATTGCATCAGCCAAGGAATCTTCTTAAGATTTTGAGAAAAGTTGTTATTTAAAAAATCTTAAGTATATTTTATCAAAATATTTTAACATATCTTTATGTAAGTAAGGCTGTGTTTTCTCCATTACCACCTGCTGAGCTGGTGGAACTGGATGGATAACTTTAGTTTCCATATGAAGACTCTCCTAACTGTTGCTTCCCCTGGCAGCTTCTTAATCTGGGGAAGCTCCCAGCAGTGGTTCCCTAGGGCTCCCTGCTTAAACTCTCTGCAGCTGCTCCTCTCAGCAATGAATGGCTGCAGTCAGCAGTTGAATCCAGCAATTACAGCCTCCTACTGTTGCTCCCCAAGAGTCCCATTGCTTCTTACATGCTCAAACAATCTCCAACTGCATCTTCATCTCTCAGGAGAGGCATATTTGAGCATCTCTTTGTCAGCACCACTTCTAAAAGACCTCTCGGATCTAGATATTCCTCCAGCCTCAAAAACTTATCTACCCTTGTTCTCACCTCTCCCCCTGCCCTCATTCCACTTTACAGAGCAAAATAATGTGCATCTTACTCCCAAGTGCTTCTTCAGTCCTAGCTGAGTCTTGAAGTAGCATCTTACTCCGCTCTGAATGATTTATTATATACACACTAAAAGTCACTTCCAAGATTACTACAAACTAACCATCACTTCCTTATTTATCACTTAATCTCAAACCCCTCTCCCTGCCAATTACTTCATCCCAAACATTGACTATGAATCTGCAAAAAAGAGGACTATTGTATCCTATGTGCCCTGCAGATACACTCATCCAACCTCTATCCAACTTTAGTGCACTCATTTGCCTTCACATCATTTCACCCCCTGATTTGTATGTTTTTTGAAAAGAAAAGTTAATTTTTATTTGCTGATCTTTGTATCCCAACATACATGAAATGCTTAACACAAAGCAAATGTTCAGAGAATAAGCCTTTGCTGCAATAGAATTTAGTATTCAAACTTGGTTAGCTAGTTTAATGGAGAAGAGTTTCAAGTTGCTTTTAACTAGTTTACCCACAAGGCATGGTTTCATCTATATAATGTAAGGATGGGGGAGGGGGATGGGGTGGTGGGAATTAAGGCCAGGAATACTGCTGGACATCTCTGAGCTTCCGGGGTAAATATACAACTATAGCTCTACAGCTTCTCTGTAGCTTATTTTCCTTAAAGTGGCGGTCTGTGTAGATAATGAAAGACTGCTGTTTCCACTCATGCCATTGTGTATTTGTAGCACTAATATTCATTAAAGATGCAACTGAAATGTTAATGATAATTGCACCCAAAAAGCTAATAAAGAGAAGCCCAAGGCTCACATAAATGCCAACATTTAATAATTATGCATACTTTTAGCTTTCCCCCTAATTTATCTTACTTTCTGATAATTAGTTTAGTAAATCTGAGATCCCAACATATGTGTAATTAATTTTAAAATTTGTTTTTAAATTTGCTTTTCCGACTCAGGAATGAGATATATTTTCCCAGAATGTAAATCGGTAATTATCTTTAAATAAGATGGTTACCTATATAGAGGACAGAACTTAAAACCAAAACAAGCAAAAAAAAAAAAAAAACATGCCTCTTGAGAATATTTACAAGTAGGAAACACTTGAAAAAATCAGTATCAGCAAGAATCCAGTCAGGAAGCCAGAAACCAATGTAAGTATTTCAAATAAAAAGGATCTAATAAAGCAAGCAGTTTACAACTGTGATAAAAAGCTAAGAAGACCAAGCATGTGAAGGAGGGGCAGATTAGAGATTTGTAATAACAAGGAGCTGCTGACATTCCTGCAAGTAGGTATCACTGCCAGAGCCCAGAGGTCAGACTGGTAATGGCAGTCCTATCAGGACATGGGGTTACCTGGTGTGAGAATGCCAATGTCAAGGTGGGATGTCCAGCTGAAGCTGTTGCCAAGGAGAAAAGCCTTGCAGGAGACAGTGCCCATGGCAATGAGAGGGAAAAGCAACCTTACTTGTTCATTCCTCCTCTCTCCTAGCTCTTTCTTGCCAATGTCCCCACTGGCTGAATCCTTTCTGAAGTCAGAAAAGATATACTCATGGATGTGATACAGGGCATACTAAGAAAGAAGCAAAGAATGGCTTTGAGATCAAGTTGGCAAAAACCAGCGCACAATATCTTTTATTTAACTTTAGGTAGCAATTAGCACCCCCAAAATGTGAAATTATTTCTAATTAGCTCAAAATCTTAACATTAGTACAAATTTATTCTGTGTTTAAAAAGAAAAAGAAGAATTTCTCCATGGGAAGGGAAAGTAATTACTTTTAACAATATTTTACAAATTAACTTAATTATGTATATTCTCAAATTAAAAAAAGTCTCTTGGAATCAATGAGAGCAATATCAATTCTATTCTAACTGAAAGGGAAGGAGGAAGGAACCTGTCTATACAATAGTAGGTCTTTAGAAAAAGAAAGATCACAACATCCATTGAATACCTATTCTGAATCAGACACTTTTTGAAAAGTCTTATGTATCTAGTTGTTTTTTAAAATTTCATGACAAACCAGAGAGCTGACATTACATTTTTAGCTCTTAGAGGATGAAAGAAAGTCTTAAAGAGATGACAACACTTGCTCACCACAAGGAGGAACACATGTGCAACTTTGAGCAAAGTCATTTGCACATAGTAAGTATTGAACTGAAGTGGAACAGCACATCTCCTTCAAATTAAACTGCAGGAATCCAATATGCCCTGTTAAAGTGAACTATCTTAGAATGAAAGGGTCCTAAGCAGAGGTAACAGCAATGAGTATGTGTTACCTTACTCTGCACTGACAAATAGCTCTGAAATCTATTCCCCTTCTTCAAAATTCTAAAATGTGTTCATCTACCCACTTGCTCAAATCAAAACCAGAATGAATTTGTAAAATATCTAAAGAAAATTTCAATTGTTTAATTCTTGACTCTTTTTAAATGTTAACATTTTACTTGGGTTTGGTATTTGAACTCTTTTTTTTTTTAGTGGTTATTGAACTCTTGACTATAATCTTTATAACTAATTCTGCCCATATAAAATATATATTTTTTCTTAAGATAACATTGCTAGAAGAAAAACAAGTTTTGTAAAATGCTTGTATCTCATTTATTATTTTTTCTCTGCAACATGCCATCACTCTGCTGCATTAGTGAAAACATGGGGATTAGCAGAGGATAAGGATGCTATGACCTGGAATGAAAATAAGCAAACTAACTCATGAATACCTAACTAATCCTTTTAATTTAAAATTTTTTCTTGTTATGTCAGCATTCCTCGTGTTAATGCCCTGAAGATAGCATCAATACATTAGGTCACAGCTTAAGCAAAATTATTGGCATGAAGCCAAGGAGAAAAAAAAATTATGCACATGTATCCAACCAATAGAACACTCTTGAATTCTCAACATTTATCAGGTGCTGTTATGGATATTTGGGAGTCAAAAAGGATTAAGACAGTCCTCATCCTCAAAGAGTTTTCTTTGGAGACTATAGATGGATGTAGGGGGTTCATGAGTCTCATGTTCATGTAAGCAAATACATAATATGTTAAAGGTGTGAAGATTTTACTAAAGACAGGATTGACAGATTTCATCAGAATTTTAAATGGGCTCATGACCACAAACTTTTAAAGAATTTCTGAGCTAAATGCAAACCTACCAAAGTGGGTTAGAAAGCTAACAGCTAAGGGAAGGTGTATAGTCCACCTTCTCTGTCTACTGCTCTTACTAGATCAGTAAACAGAAGGTGTGGAAGAGATGGGAAGTGAAGTGGTATGGGGTAGAGGAACACTGGGACTTAGACCACTCTGACCCCATAAAATAAACTTTGCCAATGGTCTCAATTGCACCACTTTCCTTTTGATATTACATATGATTAATGCTTATTTTTCTGCTATAAATCAAACAATATCATTAACAGATTAAAAAATTCTTCTCTACTATATTTTATCAGTGACTTAAATAAATTTATAAAGGGTATAAATTTAGAATTTAACTGATGAAAATATTAAAATCCCAATTTCCTTTGTCATAATAGCTTAATTATGTATGATTTGGAAAGCAAAACAGAAAAATTACTTTATAGATCAAATAACATTACAATGACTTCTTAGAAGAGAAGTTATTCCACCTGATTTAGATTTTATTTGCAGTGTTTCTCAAAATAAGTGTGCCAGCTAGAGGTTGATAATCTTTTATTTATAGAGAGATTTTCCTAGTGATCATACACATTACACTGGGATTTGTCATTTATTACTTACACACAGTTATCAGTTATTTCATTTTTGAAAAAAATATTTTCTCTGATTGTCAGCAAATTAAGCATTCTATAATTCACAAACTAAACAGAACTCAGAATTACTACCAAGAAATTTAAAATGTGTTCGATCCAAGCTTTGAGATATTTATCAAACTATGTCCTTACATCTTGTAATAAATATCCACTATTCATTAAGGGACTTTTAAGGGCAAAAAATATTGCTTAAAGTGTTAATTACTTCAAAATAAATTCAAATTATTTTCAACTGTTCATTATCAAAAATAGAAGTACTGTTCTACTCAGTCAAAATGAAAAATAATGTTCCTCTTCTTTATTATACATCCTATTCCCAGATATCTTATTATTTAATCCTTGCCAGTATGATTCAAAGCTACAAGAGGATAAGGCAGGGCACAGTTGCTCTTCATCAGCACACAAACTGTACAAATGCGTGTTTTTTGCCTTTCTTTTGCCACATCCTCAAATTATGCATTCATGAGTGAATCCAAGGCACAATTCCTTCTTGTTGGCACAATTCCTAGTCAGCAGAGATGCTCATTTGTATTCCAATATTGTTCCCATTTGTTGTTACCCGCTCACAATACTCCTTCTCTAGGAAAAGGGGTGACTCAGATGAAAGCCAGAAATGTGCAATATCTACAATATTATTTTTCTTGTTCCTTACCTGCCCCCATTGGCAAATGAAAGTATAGTGGAAGTATAAATTCCATAAATGTCATCATTCCCTTTGAATATGGTAAAGAGTACATTATGAAATTTAGCACAGCATTAATCTATAATATTATTCTAATATCTGATTTCCATTAGCCTATATTAAATTTCATATACTGACATTTGATTAGAAAAATATGATTGCTATACTTCTGGCAAAAAATATATTTAGAAAAAATACTATTTATTGAAATCTAGCTTATCTTTCCGCTTACTTCTTTCATCTCAAATGCATAAAATAATAGACAATAATCATGTTTTAAAGACTCTGAAGGAGAGAGTGTGAGAGTAAGGAAGGAAAGAAGGAAGGAAGGAAGGAAGGGAGGAAGAGAGGGAGGAAAGGGAAAGAATAAGAAAGGGAAGGAAGGTAGGTAAGGAGAGAAAGGATACTTAAAAAAAATATATGTGTTCTGGAACAAAAGCCAATATTCAAATGAGAATTTCACTAAAAATCAGTTCAATTAACCTTATATCTTGTGGACTATACTAGCTAAGCCAATAACCCAATCAATGCTATTATATTTACAGATAGATGTGAGGCAATGGCTTCCTAGAACCTGGCCTGATATGCTGCCTTGTAACAATAGTTATTCTAGCCATTCTGGATTGCATGAAAAGAAACAGAAGACCTAGATCTTAAAAATGCATTCATTTAAAAAATTGTTTTGCAATACTTCATGAGCACAGACAATGGGCTTGAGTTTATCTGTGACAACATTTTGAAGAATGCTGTCATTTAAGTACAGATCATAAATGACACCTGAAAGACTTAATTTTCCCAGTTTCATAATTGTTTAAATATCAGATCATTGATCTCTAGACCTCCATGGTACTATCTCATATATTTCAACAGATTTACACATTTCCCATTAGATTAAGTGCTTGGGAAATATAATGATATTCCTATTAACTATTGAGGCCTATTTTCCAGAATTCTAGTAAGTTCCTATCTTCATAAATTGCAAACATGAATCTTTCCAACCAACCAACAAAAATTTTAAAATGGAGTATTTTTAGGTTCAGTTTCATTGTTACAACTACCTTATGGTAGGGAAAACCTGTAAGGACTAATATAAGCTTATTTGTATCATTTATTGAACTTAATTTGTCTTTGGTCCTGAGACCAGTAGTTGAGTATTAATTGGACTTTGTTAGCTTAGTATAATATGATTTCATTGGATTCTACCACATTATATGAATTGGAGTAAGTAAAGACTAGTTTATAGTAGAGCAGGAAGGAATTCCTTGCAGAAAGAATGAGAAGGAATATATGACTACTTATTTCCTTAATAATTTTATATCACTTTTAGTCAATATTTAAGTAGTAAATGATGATCATTTCCTCACAAACAGATATCATTAGATATCATCACTTGTAAGGTATCCCTACAAATTTATCTCTCTTATCTTAATAATGCTGTAAAGACTCAGATCATGTACAGAAACCCAAGTCTACTTTTGGGGAAACCTTATCCCCTTTATTTGTAGTAACTTTGCCAAACAAGTCACCTCTGTCACTTACCTAAGATTATGTTTTGTAACTGTTTTATTTAATTGGTATGCCACAAATTTTCATTCCTTAAAGCTAAAGGTTCTTAGAGAAGGGTAGTAATATACAAGAAGTTATGGGGCCATTTTAATTTTAGGTGTTCTCATACTAAAAACATTAAGAACATGTATTAAGGAACTTTGTCCTTTGCTTTGTGTTTTTGAGCATGTTTCAAACTGGTTTCCTATGTATAATCTTAATCTTTCTCTCCTGTGTAAATAGAGATGGAATGACACAGGTGAGAGCCAGTCTTAGAGTCTTGTTCTGAGCCCTCACTACATGTAGGCAGTGACTGCTTTGACATTTGTAGGCTCTCTAAAACTTTGCTAGTACTGATAATTTTTCTTTGGTTTCATTTTTTTGCTTGTTGAAAATTTTGAAATGTTCATTGTTGCGAACGGTGACTTGAGTTTTCTAACGTACATGGCATTTTGACATGCTTTTTTTGACCATTAAAGCTTTCCTCCCCTTTGAGTCTTTTCCTACCCAGGTCCTAGGATGCTGCATTTCCCCCCTAAGCTCAACATGGAACTGAAGTGTGTTGCCTGTTCTGTTGCAGTGTGTATCATGTAAAGGTCTTAATATTCATAAAAAGGATGTTAACCTGAAATTAAGATGTGCTGGTACCTAAAGAATATGGATTTATACTTGTGGTTACATGGAACAATTGCTCTCCTGATACTAATTGGTCATATAATTTTAAAGTATCTCCACTTGGTACTTTAAAAAAAGACTCATTGAGAGCAATTGTATTTGTGAGGTTTGCCTCAGGAAGGATAGGTTCTAAAATTTATTCATGGATTAAGGATTATGCAATAATCAAAAAGCTATCTCTGTGTTATTAACTAGCACCTTTTTGAATTTATTTATTTATTTACTTATTTATTTTTACTTCCTTTCACTTTCGGTTATACTGAAAGGTGTTATGAAGAAAAATCCAGTGAATGAGCACTGTGTCCTATAGCAGTTACTGCTGAGATGTCCTTCCACAGTGAAAATGTTTCTCCATTCTGAATAACAGGATCAGGGTACTGAGAAAAATGTTTTAACCTTATGGACCATGAAATGAATAACAAATCCTGTTTTTCTCTCTGTATTGGCTGCTAGGAGTCTTCAAACTAAATATTTTACGAAGCTCTGAAAGTATATAGAAATCCTGGCATAAACTTTATGATTCAACTTCACCTCTGACTGCATCCTACTCTTTCCTTATTTATCTTTCACCTCCTATTTCTGCTATTCATCTTGATATAGTGAATATTTCTTTATAAGCCACTTTAAATCCCTTCCAACATAAAACTTTGTTAATAATAAATGGTGTTTTAGTGTGTCGTGTCGTCTTTCTAGTTTACAAAGGCTTTTTCAAAATACTGACTAAGCCAGACCAGGACCTCACATTGTTATTTTGGGGGATCTTTGGGTAGCATACTGTGAAATAAGATCCAGTGTAGAGTGATGGGTATTTATTAAGGCATATTCTTGTGACCCACACTGGGAAGAAAGAGGAAGGAAGTAGGACAAATTGAGCAAAAAATTTTAGTGCATGCTGGACAACTAGAAGTTCTGGAGCTTAAGTGGCCCATCAAAGTTGTCCTAAACTGAACTGCAAGAGAAGGGCCTTTAAAACCTCTGCCTCAATCAGGGCAGAGGTTTTAAAGGCCCTTTTTGGGAAAGCAAATGAATCTCTACACTCCAAAAGAACTGACCAGTGAATGCTCTCTGATGACACATTCCCAGTAGGTACAGAAACAATTTTTCCTTGATGAAAAAGAAGAAAATGTAGCATCCTGTCTAGCATTCATATGATATATATGTCAAACCCTGGGGAAATGGCAATATCCTAGGAAAGTTAAATATACTCAAGATCTTATTTTGGTCATGTAGTTATGTACTCAAATCTACTCTGCTCAGAGAACACACATAGTATATCTACCTGAAAAGGCATGAGGTGAGTGATAAACATCTATTTATCATATATATATATATATATATATATATATAATTTATATACCATATGAATATATATATTTCATATATACTTAATATATAATATTAATTACATGTCTATTTTGTGTTATATTCAATCTTGTCTTTAGACATTATGGAGAAGTCAAAGTACAAAATATTCTAGACATATATTTAAATAAGCATCATTACATTTTATGCTTCTATCATTTTGGTGTCATAATGGGGCGCTCTAGCTTCATAGCCAGTCCTCTCCAGTCTTGCACATTTCCTCATGAACAAAGAAGATTGATTGCCCTTAGTAAAGGTTGCATCACATGATTAGAAACTGAATAGTTAGGTAACTCGATTTACTAATACTAAATACACACACACACACACACACACATTTCATTTTCTTCCTGAATATGTTAGCAAGTTACTGCCATCTTAAAACCAAACCCCAAATTATTACATTCTATAAATTCCATGAGTGCATAGGTTGTTGGGCTCAGATGGTGAAAGAAAACTATGTAAAGAAATATGTAAATATTAGTGGAGGTCAGGTGCAAACATTAGTTAGCATGATGCTCAATGAAAGTTATGAAATTTTTCATTTTTTAGCATCTTTTTTATCTTTTTACAATCTGAGGCAAATAATAACAGTAGAGCTGCTTTTTGTTTGTTTTTATTTGTTTTCTTCATGGGTTTTTGTTGTTTTGTTTTTGAGTTTTGACTTAAAGATCTGCTTAAGTCATTTCAATTGGAAAGAATGAGTGTTAAGAGAGACTTGAAAATCACTCATTTTTGAGGGAAAATTTAGAATCCAGGTTTTCTGACTTCTACTCCAGTGTTTTCCTTCCCGATTACTCCATTCATTTATATTAAATAGCTATAAGAAATCAATAGCACCAAACTTCCACATTGTCTGTGTTGGCAAGATAACTGCTTTGTTATTCCTTTTCTAAAAAGATTTTTGAAAAACTAGCTCCCTGGAGTACACATTTGAAACAATTGAAGATGAGCTGTGTTTTTACCAGTCAATGTATGTTTGACATCAGTGATTAATACGGTCTTCCCTCAATTGCTGAGTTTCTTTATCTTGGTGAATAAAGGATTGACAAATTGTTAGGCAAAGAGCATGTGCTTCAAAACTATCCAGATATACCTGAGTATCAGGCAGCCTAACACATTAGAGACTGAGGAAATGTGCACATCAGTTTATTTTTGTTCCTTGAGAGGAAATGTAGCTTAAGTGGGACTGACTTTTTATGACATTTATTTAGTTCTTGAATTGACTGACAAGCCTATTAATGTATTCCCTGAACTTTATTAATGTAATTGGAAAATAGCCTACATGCCAATCAACTTATAATAAGTAATTATGTTCATAAATGCTGTAAAATTATTAGCTTTTAATTTGACCCCACCACATACTTTCAAAACAGTAGCCTGAATTTTTGTTTTTTTCTAGAGGAACAAAATATACTGACAAAACATTCACGAAGGGTGTTTTTAACTGCTCAAATGTTCACTATCACCAAATGGCCAGCAAAAGTGACTATTACCATAGTAACTCATGCAGTCATTTTTAAACTATTAACTGCATTAAATAGTCTATATAACATATAGTTAAAACAAAGTTCTATGACTATTAAACATGTGCCTGGGAAAGACTTATGTCCCACAGTCTGGTTTAAAAATAGATACTTAGCATGGAAAAAGAGAGAATGGAAAAAGAAAAAGAGGACCCATTTAGTATTCAGAGATGCAGTACTTAAACCTATAAATTTACAGTGTACCAGCAAAATGTCTGTATCTTAAATGACTCAAATATATCTTGTCTATGCCCATTTTTTTTCCTCAGATAATAAAAATCTTTTGTAGTCTTTGGTCTAGAAACTCAGGTCAAAAGGCAAAGAATTGAACAAGAGAACAGATTACATGTGGATAACAGAAAAATGTATTTGTGTCTTGTAATCTCATGTCAGTTTTTCAAGCTGGACAAACTCTTGCCCTTTGGAGTCCCAGAATAATCTCTGAATAAAGATAGAGTCCTGTAAAAACTTTATCATATTCTTATACAACACTTTATAATAATGTGCAGCACTACAATATGTGACAATTGGCGTCAAAAAATATTGAGGAATTTCATTGATTTATTTTCAATTTATACTTTTTTTCCTTAAATCAAATCATTTAATTAAGAAGTTTAACCTCATCACATTGTAAAAATACATATTAATAAATTAAGTTGTGTTTGCATTCCAGTTTATTTTTACATAAGACAACAGAGATCAAATTAGAAAAATTATAGGCTATTTTTTTCCAAACTTAAGTCTTATACTTAAATTACATTTTACCCTTGAATTATTGAAGGATAAGCTCAGAGAAGTACAACAAAGTTGCTCCCTCAATTTTTTTCCATTAGGCATTAAGCATTCAAGCACTGGCACCACATTATCATAGAATTTGTTACTAATTTTACTTAGAAATATTGCAATGCTATTTTTGAATTCCATAGAGCATAATATTTCTATACAACCAACACATGATTAATCTATAGAGCACAAGTAAATAATGTAAAGGGCAATACAAATATACATTTTCCGGTTTCCTAGCATTATAATTGCACATTTCTTGAAATGTACTAAAATTGGGGGTATGTAGCTCTTACATTTTAGTATGCAACAGAAGCAAAATAGTTTGATAGTTCTGTTTGCATTTGGAGATTATAAGTTAGCTAGCATGATTTATGATCTACTAAAAGTAAATCTAAGTATAAAGCATTGTGCACATATTTTTTTTTCAATTACTCAATGTTGAAATAAAGTAATTCTAGAACACTGCCACTTTTCATTGTGCCTTGAATCAATGTAAACAGAAGTTGGATGGAGAAAGTGTTTGGAGGCTAAGAGAACTGCTTTTAAATAGGTACCATCATATTTCAAAAAGTTTATTGAAGACCATGCTTTTGAGCAATCTAAGTCAGACTCAGAAAAGTATTGTATATTGTCTCTCATATGTGGAAGCTAGAGAGAAAAAAAAAAAAGAAGAAAAAGTGGGAAATCCCATGAAAGTAGAAGGGAGACCTTTAGAATAAAAGAAGAGGGTCAGGGGAAGTGAGGAAAAAATAGTAAGGGAGGTTTGGGAAGTGTAACTAATCAAAATCTGTTTTTATGAATATATAAATATGTCAAAATGAAGTCCACTAATCTATATAAATATGCAGATAAAAAATTATAAGTTTAATATTTCAATATATATTTATCATAGTTTTCAAATACTTATTTTAGTGTATTAAATATTGGTTCTTAAAGATTTATAGAAGAGATTATTCAAAGGAAGTTATGAAGTAAACATACAAAAATCATCATCTGGCATTAACCAATATTGATTTTCTTGATCTTTGGGGATTTCTATGCCTACAATACCCTTACATTTAATGGTGTTTAGGAATATAATTTTCTGAAGACAATGACAGCATATCTTTCAATATTGTTACTTATGTTTCATTTTGATATCTAAATACTAAACATTTTAAAATACAGTCCTTCACAATACAGCACCTCTGGAAAGGCTTACCTTGCACAGTTAGATGCACCTGCATTGTTCTTGGTATATGTTGAGTCTGAACAGAGCATGTGTATGGGCCATCATCTGTCACATCCACATTCTGTATCTGGAGGCTGTAATCTCTTTTATTCAATGTTGAAATGGAAACTCGAGGATCCACTGGCCACTTATCACCTCCAGCAAAAATAATACTTGACCAGTTCAGCCAGGCACCCTTTGAAGCTCCATCTTCCAAATAACACCTAAAAATTACCAAAGACAGAACACTATTAATCAAAGTGAAAATGAGAAACAACATTATCTTTGGTCTGAGTGTTATTTCCAAATGTTGAATAATAGCACAACATCAAATGCAAACATCAAACTCAGGAGACATGATACTGATACAACTTTCATTCCCAATGCAAATCTGTTAACAATACCTGCATACATTTGTGTGGGGGGGGCGAGGTGTTTCAATATATTTAAATGGACAATCAAACTCCTTTTTTATCCTGTTTGGATGAAAAATCCTAACAAATCTGAGTGAAGTAGAATTAATTCAAATAACAATTTTCTGCATTAAAACATATTTCTTTGTTAGAAATTATGAGCAGTAGTAAAGGTCTCTGAGTTAGACGGATTTGATTTATTCCAATTCTGAATATAATGAACCAGATATAAAAAGCATAGAATAATGTCACATGTGTTATTATTATTTTTAATTGCCCAGTGGTGAGCCTGTACCCAGAAACTATAAACTGCATTTTATTGATAAAACTGTAAACTGCTTTTACCGATGGATGTCTTAATTAAATGTAGCAAAGCTAATATAATACTTTCAGGAGCAAATTTTTACTGTCTTTTCAATAAACTGTCCAATAGTTTTTCTAGGAAGCATTCATTTATTCTGAAATATTTATAAGTACTTATTTATGGATTCAAAAGGTACTACTACCATTTCTCTGTAAAAGTTTGAGACTACTAAGGAAGACTAGTTGAGTAATCAATTATTACTACACAGAAGAGAATATTTTTATTATATCATGTACAGACACATTGTAGACAAGACAGGGTTGCTGGACCCAGGAAAGGGGTTTGGGAATGTAGAAAAAGACTTTCTGGAAGAGGAAGTCCCTGAGGGGTTTGGAGGACAGGGCACTGTGAACAGAGGTGTGACATGTGGGTAACACCAGGTAGAAGAAAGGGAGTGAGGTGTTCCATGAAAGAACAAAAAAGCAAGGGACATAGGGTAAGAGGGACCAGCCATATGATGATGGCAAGCATAATAGCAATTTGTATATTTTAAGTCTGATTTTGAAACCATTTACTCAAAGTCATATTCTATAACAAGATTCAAAAATACAGCTTTGTATCTAATAGCAGTCAAGCACTTGAAGATTTACAACAGAAGGCTGTGGTCATATGCCAGTGATTTTGCTGAGGACTAGAATTATATGTTTCATCTTGAAAACGTTCCGCTACAAATTAAAGACTGGTTTTCTTAAATGAGTACAAAGCACAGCTACAGAATGAAAACACACATACATTGAAATAGTTTGACAGCATTTCCACAGAATACCTTGGGGGATTGAACACAGTGTTTGAGATTGCTGCAAAATTGCAAGCTGAAGGCAACAGGGCAGGCTGCTGCCAACTGCATGAAACTAATCACTGGGTGAAAAAGTAAGCAGCAAGGTACACTGCAGAATCTAATTTGTAGACAGCTTTACCGTCTACAGAATCCCAACTACTAGAAGTCTTAAAGGTCATTGTTAATTGAAAAGCTTTTCCTTATGTATTTAATGAAGAAAATGAAACCCCTTTAATAATATAATTGAACAATTACAGTATATTGTAATTTTAAATGATATGCAGAAAGAAGATAGAGGGGACCATATTCCTCATTCTGCAAGATCACATTTGCGCTGCTGTAGAGTAGAGCTCTAAATACCATGTGTAGGACTGTGTCATTTAGCATCTGGGTTCATCAAGTGTTTATTGTGTGACTGCTGCATTCATAGCCTTTGCAGTTTGTCATATTGGGTACTCATTACAGCCCAGTAGGATATGGACTGCTTTGCCCTTAATCACTGGAAAACAAATAGAGATGTTTAGGTTAAAAGACTTTCCCAAGCCACATTATTAGTGGGTGGCAAAGTTGAATTTATAATCAAGTCTTCTCTTTCCACATTCAATGTGTCCTTTCCACTGTAATGCAGATCAAAGACTTTTTAAATGGGTTTCAGAAATGGGAAGATGATTAGAATGTTGCAGATATTACCGCAAGTAATTTCTTATTTACTGAATGTGACCAACTGCTTAACCTGTCCTATTCTAAAAGAAGCAGAAAATTAATTATTAATGGATATTTTACCATGGAAGTGTGATTCGGAGCACTCTGCTGGGCGATTCCCTTTCCCTAGAGACAGTAGCAGCTTTACTTTTATGCTGGTGTAGAGGAAGACATTGGTTAAGAGAATAACCAGCAAGTCTTAGCATAAGCGTTATTCCCCTGCTTTGGCATGCCAAAGGTCATCACAGAAGAATAGAACTTAACTACTGCACTGTGTGGGAAAACTAAAGGGAGTTCTTTATGTCTCGTTGAGGAGGATAACTCTATTTTATAATGGTCATTGGTCCTACCCCAATATTTTTCAAGACATACATTAGAAAGACCACATGAATGAGACTCAACATATAAATCTGTTGGATTCCTAGTCCATGCAGAATTTATAATGTAAAAAAGGATGAGAAAGCATGTTCATGAATAGCCCTCATGGAGAACAGGGAGTGAAAATGAGGTTATTAAATCATCATTCTTCCAACTGGATCATTCTGAGAGTCTCTGGCTCCTGCCCATGATATTACATCCATGTCTCTTCTTCCCACAATAAACAGAATGAAACTTTTAGAGTTTAAATCAGATCATCAACAACTCCCAGCCTGTTTCATTCATAAGAACACACAGTCCAGCTGGTGGTCAACCTGTCCTTGAGGCTCTCCTACCCTTGTCTTCTCCACTCTCTTCCACTCTGCTCTAGACCAATCTGTTAGGTGTGTTTCCAAACAGCCAGGTGTGCATGTTTAGTTTGCACTGACTGTTTCTTCTGCTTGAAACTCCATCCCCCAGAATTCTGCACAATTTGTTTCCTTTCTGATTTAGGTCTTCATCAAGATAACTAAGATATTAAATAGCAGAAATAACCATTATTCTCACAACTTTCATTTGGTACCATATTAACTTGACTGATTTTTTTTTCTTCCTCTCTCAGCTAGATGACTCAGGAATGTGTCTATTTGCTTATCTGTATATTCCAAGGACCTATATACATAATGAACAATAAATATAAACGTGTGTTGAGTGCTTGAATGAAGGCAAAAGTAAGACATAATTGAAAAAAGTAATAATTTAGTAAAGTATATAAAAATTTATCAAGTGCAACATAGTTGGGAAGGCAGGACTACACCTACATGAACTATAATAGCATATAATTAAATGAAAATATTTGTAACACAAACAATAACTGCTATATGACATAGATGAATGAGCAAATCATATATACCGCTAAATAGGTACTTGAAATAAGAAAAAGCTACACCACCTGACTACACTTCTAGAGTTCCTTTAAACTTCTGGACATTCTGCATAGTATGTGTTAGGCACTATGTTAGCCACTTTGCTTTTATTGTCTAATTTAATCCTCACATAACTCTTTGAGTCAGATGCCACTATTATCTTTATTTAAAAGATGAAAAAACAAAGGGAATAATTGGTTACGACTTGATCAAAACTTTGTCTTCACTCTTTTTCTTTATAGTAATTTTTAAATTTATTTCTTACATACATGACAATAGTGGAATTCATTATATTCATAATTATCCATTCACAGCACAATTTTTTGTAACTCTGTATATAGAGTATGTTCATGCCAAATTATGCCGTTATACATAAGCTCTTATTGTTTTTTTGCATCACAATTCTTAATACACCTTTATACCACAATTTATCATATCTCTGTTTGTATATAAGGTATGTTGACACCAAATTCAAATCTTCATACATGTATTTTGTATAATGATGACTGTCTTCTTACACTATCCTTGCTATTAAAAAAAAAAATCACCAAGCTTGTCTTCACTCTTAACCAGTGGTGGATTGTATAACAGGGTAAAGCATTCTTCCTGTTCAAAATGGAGTCCAAAGGAGAGGCTTGGTAAAGTGAGAACAGTCAGATCACTAATGGGCAGAATGAAGCCACATTTCCCTGATGGCAAACTCAGATAATATTTTTCTTCTCTGGACTTCCCAATGGAACATTTTAGCAGCTAATGATCTTAGAAACTCTTTGAAGTATATAAAATGAAGGAATCTAAATAAAAATGCTCAATAATGAATATATTCTTTAATTGAATATGGCATGGCTTTTCTTGAAAGTGTGTGTGGTTTTTTTTTTTCCACTTTAAAAAAAGCACTTGCAAAAAATAAAAAAATAAAATAAATAAAATAAAAAAAAAACACTTGCTAGACTACCTACTTTTCAGGGTGATGAATAAAGAAGTTCTAAAAATATACTCTTCAGAAGAAGCTGTGTTAACACCATACCAAATATAATGACAAATACTTAAATTTTCAGTCAATCATATGGATGTTTTGTATACATAGTGCCAAACATCTGGATACTGGAATATGTACAGCAAATAACTTGAACATTTCATTTTGTTTCACAGTTGTTAATTATATAAACCCTGGCTCCAGGAGTTAATGCTTTTCTAAGAAGGATGGTATTGCTGCTCCTGAAGTCTTTCATGAGCCCCCTTATAAATGATGTTACTATACTTTAGGTGGCTCCCAACATGGGGTTATGAAGTCCCATTTGAGAAGCTGCTAGTACTATGGGTGGAATAATTCTAACAGATCCTGCCTGTGATACTACCTCCTGTGATGACTAAGTCTTAAAGGTGGACATCAGAGTGTTTACTGGAAATTAACTTACTATTATTTTTAAAGCTCTGTTAAACAAAACAAACAAGCAAAAAATCTGTTACTTAGAATGATTTTTCCCCCTTTTATATTTCCAGTTCTCATCCCTGAACATCCCTGAACATGAGCCTGAGCACCATCACTGGTATTGAATATAGCAGGATTTGCTCAGCTCCATGGAAATAGATCAGCTCTTCTCAAGCCATGTTGATTAATGAAAGCCCTTATTAAATGCACTAATCAATAAGAGAAGGAAAGCACAAGTTCCCTTGGATTCAAAGTTAAACCATGTGAAAACAATATTTCTATGAAGGGATTTGGCCAGTTGCCTACATTGTACTTCTTTGTTCCTTCATTATATCACAATATATGATACCTCCTCCTTTTTAGCACCATTATATTCTCTGCTTCATTGGTCACTCCTAGATCTTCGTCCTTAAAGTGGGGATAATATGACCTGCCTACCATGCAGAATGTTGTCAGTGTTTAATGAGATCATATATAAATAATAATCACATTAAAATGTTAATTGGGTTTGAAACCAATTCAACATTGGTACTATAAAGTTGCTTAACATAGATCAAATGTCCATATGAATAAAACTTCTTGCTGTTAAATCAATAATACAAACAAAAAAGTGTGACAAAACCAACCAAGTGTAGGGTAAGGACTCAGTAAGCAAGATAAGTTCTTAAGTTCTGCCTTTGGAAAACATGAAGCAGCCTCACCATCTGACCATCATTCTACTCTATTTCTCTGATTATTGTCCTGAAATTCTACTTTGACCACACAATTTCTTTCTCAGTACCACCAAGTAACTCTTTATGGCCCACAGAAACAAGCCCAAAGGCATTATTATGGAATTAATGATTTTCATCATATGATTTCTATTTATTTTTAGCCATTTTTCCTAGAACCTTTTAATATGACCTTTGCATAATAGGCAACTTGGTCTCTCTTTTTTTTTTCCTTCCTGAATGATTACTACACTGAATCATTAATGATAGACTTCCCTGAAATATCCTCTTTCTATTTACCACATTATAAAGCTTCCTTTATTTTTTAAGCTTCATTTTAAATTTCCTCTTTGAAGTTCCCTTTTGTTATTATCCTATGTGAATAATTTCCACTAAAGTATGTACAATTAAGGTAGGTCATGGAGAATCTTTTAATTTTTTTTCCTATTTGCCCATATCCCCTGAGTTTAGAATTTTCATAAGGAAAGTATGAGACAAAATTTCATGTTCATAGTCTTCTACTTCTACTACATTTCCCCTTTGGGAAATTCCTTCTTTTAGCATCTACATCTTCCAATTTTCTAACTCCTTTTCTCAAACTAGGAATGAATAGATTTGAAATGTATATTTTATTCACATCAGTAACTTAACCAGACATTTGTATTTTAAGCTAATTTATAACCAGAAACGGAACTCTTGTCTCTCAATAAAGGAATCCAGGAAAAAAACTGAAATAATGGAGAAAACAGAAGTACCAAAAGGAGACTTTGTCCTGCTCTGAGGAAGCATACTACTTCCAAGAACAGCAGTGACATCAACACTGATTCACTACTTTCAGTATTTTGATGAATAGAACACTTACCTGTCTCAAAACTGTGAGGACATCATCAACTCATATTACTTGGTCTTTCAGTTCAGGGCTACTTGATAGATCTAATTCATCTTTTAAGACCCACCCCCTTGGACTTCATGCTATCATCTATGTGAAATCCTCTTTAACCCTTCCTCCCCAGTGATTAATTTTCTCTATTATCTCAGTATTTTTGTTGTACTAATAATCATTAAAAGCAATATTAAATCACATTGATGGAATATTAAAGATTCAACTAGTATATTAGAATGATAAAAGAGTATTTTATAAACACACACACACACACACACACACACACACACACATATATATACATATATAAATATATATATATATATCTTGGGTATAATGCTAGGTATAACAAGATGAAAGAAATAGGCCAAATACTGCAAATAATAATCATGGTTAATTCTATTCTGTTTTGCAACAAGGTGGAATATGTGTGTTTGTATGTGTATGTGTACACATATATATGTACATTAATGCAGAGAACATATCAAAAGATAGAGGAAAAGAGTAAAATAAAAGCATTTAAAATAGA
Source organism: Spermophilus citellus (assembly GCF_964194105.1). Classification (NCBI taxonomy): domain Eukaryota; kingdom Metazoa; phylum Chordata; class Mammalia; order Rodentia; family Sciuridae; genus Spermophilus; species Spermophilus citellus. Next base: position 37,422,190 of record NC_138198.1, read on the forward strand.
TGTTGCAAACCTCATATTTTTGCTTACAGAGGAAAGTACTACTCCCTCAGGTACCCATCAGATGTGTTTGATAGAATACAGGTGATGATGTACTGGGTGTTTCTCTCTCGCCTGTGCCAGCATCCTGCTACTGCAACATCAATCACTTTTGTAAATGAATTTGTGTCTGTATTTTTACCTTAAGTATTTTTCACATCTCTGATATTTTAAACACAAAATCTGGGAAAAAGACTGACTCTCAGGACTACAGATTTTAAAGAGATGTAAGAACAGATATTTAATAGAAAAAATTAAAAATACAATTTAAGACCATGTTAAAAAAGAAAAGTGCTACATTTTATTGAGTACTTATTATATTCTTGGCACTGTTAACAACTTATATCATTTAATGTTCACAATCTCATTAGAAAATCAATATTATTATTACCACTTCACAAATGAGTGAATGTGTTCTGAAGTCCTGTACATAACATCTGATAGAGCCAGCATAGGAACATAAACTATTAGCTCAGACTGGTTTCTTGTTACCCTGAATCAACTGTGTCATAGCAATTCTTTGGAAAATGCTCTGCTTTTCCAACCTAAAGCACAATGGCCTTGGTTATCATTCTTTGCCTTTTTTTCCCTTCTTTATTAACACCTAGATAAAACCTAGACAAAACAATAGAGTTGAATGGTTTTATACTTATAATCAAGCAAAAGACTATGACATGAATTTTTGTATTAGACTGTCGATCTGAACAATTGCCAGTATCTGAATATATTTCCATCATGTACTGCCAAAATATGATTTCATTTTTATTAAATAGTACACAGTATGTAACAATGTAACACAGCTCTATTGGTAAAGGTACTGACAGAATATATTTGCCAGGTCATTTATTTTTATTTGCTCCCTGAGCCTTCTGTAATTAAACAAGCACCATTCTTGGTGTTTATGGCCACCACTCAAAGTTGCTGCCACCTCTGGTGGCATTTACATGTAATAAAAGAACTAAAGTTTCTGTTGCTAAGCATATTTCTTAGCATTAGTGAATGGTTCCCATTTTTTAAATACTGTGACTTTATACGTCAGGCCTTGGCCAAGGTGTCACATAACTAGTAAGTAAGGTTTAGAAGGATTGAATTCTGACACTAACTGAAGGTGGTAACCACTATGGTACAGTGGTTTCCTCCTTAAAAAAAATCTTCAAATCTGCTACATGCATACTACTGAATGTTCATGGTGATAAATGGGGATGAGGTAGTTCCACGCACACCATCAGGGATAATATCCATGATGTAGTGTCAAGAAAAACCTGCAGTGAAACATCATCTACACAAATATGATACATTTATTAAGATAAGTTATAGATTAATATGCTTAATCTGAGATTGGAGCTGGGTCTATTCCCAAGGAAGCTCATAATACTTCCACTAAATCATGATATTTTAATAAAAACTAGCCTTCAAGGTGAAGGGAACTACTCAGTAAGCTAGGAGAGAGCTGAGATATTAAGGACACAAGCTCAGGCATATAACTTTCACATCTCTTTCACATCATATCTCCATTTGCAAAGATTTCTGCCCACAAATGCAAGGGTACAAAGATGAAAGATAGGATTTCAGTCTTCAAAAGCTTATAATCTTTTGAGATAATTATCTCATTAGTGAGCAGCAATGGTAATTTAGGTATGTGAAGATCCTTGTGTTCCAGGACAAAACATTAATAAGAAAAGGAAAAGTGTTAGTATGGATGCTCCATGAGTCAACAGCTTTAATAACATAAATGGATTCCAATGTAACACTGTTTGTAAGACACTGAATGCAAGACTGTCCTGAGGAATGCATCATTCAGGTCACTGGGGATTCACTATCACTCGGAGGAGAACATGCAGATGTTATAATCATATGACTCAGATTATAATAACTTCTGTAAAAAGAATATAACAAAATACATTGTGAGTGCATAGAAGAGAGATTTTCCCCAAAAGGGAAAATAAGGCAGAAGAAGCTGACCTAAACTTTGAGGAACCTGTAAACTCTCTTCAGAAAGCAATGTAGGAAATGCCATTCTAAACAAACAGAACAAAATGAGTCAAGACATGGGATGAAATAGATTGTGAAAAGTTCTGGAAACAATAAATCATGCAATGTGATTACAGTTCAGCGCACATTAAGATGACTGCAGATGATAATGGTTGCTTAATGTGAAACTAAGGATATTACGCTAAGAGGGTTAGCTTCTTCCTGTAAACACTGAGACACCATTGAGGTTTCTCCATCAGGAAAGTGATCACCAAGTAAGCAAGGTAAAGGACAAATACGTGGATGTGTAGACATTATTACAGAAGCCCAGATAAGAAAGCTTGCAGCCACAGAAAAGTAAGCATAAGAGTATGTATTTCAGAAGTAGTTTCTTGGAAACAATAATATAATGAAGAACTCACTTCTTCAAAATTCTGATATTCCAGCATTCATCTCTTTTGCATTTAATAGCAAGAACCATCTGAGTATTGGAAAAAAAAACATAAAATTGTGTTCTTGGATAGCAGCTCAACATTGTGATCAAGAGAACAAAGAGGATTTGGGTTTTTTTACTAGGCAGAATCCCTGAAGGATATAAAGGATAATAGAGAAACTCTCAGCAACTTGATAAGAAGAATGAATATGATATCAAGAAATAAGTACTCAAAGACTATCTTCTAGTATTAAGTGCAAATACACATAACATGCCAAGAATGTAGAGAAGAGACCTTCAGATTCACAACAATCTGGAATTCTTTTATGATCAGAAAGACCTAAAAATTTATTCAGTTTTTACTCAGATTGAGAACCATTGGTAGTTCTAAAAATCTATTTAAGAAGTGTTTCTGATGAAATAGAAGACTGGTCATAAGCACTTTACTCAAAAATATATTTTCCATATATTCTGAAGTAAATGCATAAAGTAAGATCCAATGTACACAGCTGTAAAAAACAATGTCTAATGTGTAGCCAGGAAAAAATTAGATAGCAAGACATGCTCAAACCCTTCAATAATTTCATTTCCTTTAATACTACTTGTATCACATATTATATTTAATACATTTTACATATAAATTTCATTTAATAGTAAGAACCATCTAAGTGTTAGAAAAATAAAATAAAATTGTATTCATGGATACCAGCTCAATATTGTGATCAAGAGAACAAAGAGGATTTTGGATTTTTTTTTTTTTACTAGGCAGATTCCCTGAAGCATATAAAGAATAATAGAGAAACTCTAGGCAACTTGATAAGAAGAATGAATATGATATCAAGGAATAAATACTAAAGGACTATCTTCTGGTATTAAGTGCAAATACGTATAACATGCCAAGAATGTAGGGAGGAGACATATTATAAATTGTATATAATATTAATATGTTTTGTATATGATTTTCTATTATATATTATAATTGCTGAACCCCAAATATATTTAGCACAACTTATGACAAAGGCTTTGCAATAGTCTTCCCCTGAAAGCAACATAATGGCCTGCAAAATGCTAGAGGGTGAGACAAGCCAGATAAACACTTGTTGCATTAGAGGAAAGGAAAATCTCCGATGAATTTGCAATAGAAATAGACAAGAGCCTAGAATCACACGGAGTGAACCATTCCACAGTATCATTCCCTCCGAGGGCTGCATTCACAGAGCACAGAAGCCAGCACTTAAGCACCACTTAAATAAAAACACCTTCTTGAATGAATTGGCAACAATAGACCTTGAGTATAAAATGGAAATGGAATAGATGCTGATTATGATGAACTTGTCAGCCTGCTAACCCTCAGCAGTTAAATTGGCAAGTGCTGTAAGAGCACTGACAAAAAAATCAGAGAACAAGTCAATCAACTCTGCATCTTAGTGAAAGGAAAGAAATTGGGAATGTGTGTGTGGGTGTGGGTGTGTGCGTGCGCATGTACATGCACATAGAAGCATGCAAGAGAGTAGGAAGACAATGGTTATTACAAGGTTCATAACGAAATAGGTGACTAAGTGCTGCTTATGATAATATAAAGGTGGAAGTTGTGAAAAAATAGCACTTTAAATTTGGTCAAAAACTAAATCCAACACAAATTATGGCTTGCAACTATTTCTAGGTTATCAATGCCTTAATCTTTAACAATGATCTTTCCACTAAAGACTATGAGTTAAGGAAGTCCAAGTCAGAACAGTGTGTACCTCTCTGGACATTAAATTAACAGTCTAGTTTCTATTTGGGTTCATCCATATGTCAGTACTATGTGTTTCAAGTAATCAATGACAGCATACATTAATGGAAATTTGTTAAAAGAGACAAATTTGTTTGAGATTATCAATCTCCCTACAGAATATTATTAATTTAATCTAAAAGTTAAATGAAGCATAAAATAATTAAAATATACTTTATGTATGTTAGTTTTGTTTTGACCACTAATACTTTTATCCATTTGTTTGTAATAAATTGAATCCCAATCTTAAGGTACTAATCATTTGTCCCTTACTTCCTTCATCAATTCCTTTAAGTTCTCCTGCAGAGTTCTCTTTTAAATCTGTTTTGAAAGGATCTAAATTTTTTTTATGTGCTCAACACATAAATACAGTTAACATATATCTGCAGTATATGCAGTATATACAAATACATACATATATCTGCAGCACACATATTTAGAATTTTATATCCTATTTCCTATTCTCTTTCCAACCTGTACTTTCTCTTTTCTTCAGAAGTTCATTTTTTGTCTCCTGAACTACCATATTCTATTACAAAATAAGTTTAATGTCTTGAATAGTTTGTGTATTTAAAGAATAAGAATTTTTTAAAAAGGGATGGCAAGTTTACCCTTGTGTTCTAAAATGAGACGCTAAGTCATCTAACCCATATGGTAGTTCTTCAAAGAGAGTAATCATCTGGATTGGTGAAACTTGCCAATTCCCACTGAAGGGTACAAAATGGTGAATGTGGAAGAATCTAGGAAAATATTATGCTTATTTATTTTAAATGGAAATACTAGCAAGTAGATTTGTACATATCTTACCTCATGTCAGGTGACAGGCCTTTCAGCATAGCACATGGGGTCTTTGATCTACTGAGAAAAAGAAAAGAGATTATGTGTGTTCCTCAAACAGCAGGGGGTAGGTGAGGGGACCATGATAGGACTTTTCTGCACATCCTGGGTTGCCAAAGCAAGTGAATGTGGACCATTTGTAGATCATATGATACAGAAAGTCAGCCTGAGATGACTTATAGGAATGCTACCTCAGAAACCTGCCTGTTATATCATGGAAAGCCTGCTGATACTGCAGGATAAGAAGAAGCCAAAAGACTTCATCCAGAGAATATACACCCTGCATAAGAAGAAATGCACTTTGTATCCCCAGCACAGATATGTCTGAGGAAAATATTCAAGGAAGTATGAATTTTGAACATCTGCCAAGCACAGTTGGCACCGATGTCAGATCATGAAAGCACAAATTAAAGAATAACACTTTTGCTTCTTATCTCCCCTTGATGTATCCTCTCATCAACTCTAGAAAATTCAGAAATCACATAAGCAACAGAGGAGAAAAAGGAAAAAACAAAGTCACCTAAAATCCTCACCTTTTCACACATTTGGAAAGGGTCAAAACTGGGGGAATAAAATTTAGAATTTTATCTATTATACTTCCGAAGACATTGTAGACACATTACCTGTAAACACAGGTGTGTTTTCTATTACCAGTTCTGCTTATCTTATACAACCCCGAAAATTCAAAGAATCTATACTAGATATTACCCAACATTTCTTTTTCCTGTAGTGGTTTTAAATAAACACAGGGAAAGGGTTAGGGAAAAAACTGGTTTCGTACTACACTCTGTAAAGTTCCAATTTTTCAGAGCATACCTAGTAGATACATTCTCAGTTCTCATTTTTGGGCTAAACTGCTGGGCTTCATACCCCTGATAACCAGTATCAATCATCTGGTACTTATCTTTCTTAACATGGCTTAGTCATGAAGGTTCCTCCTCCAAGATATCCAATTAGGCACATCTGTCCCAAGTTTATCTCCTGAGCTCACTTGACAATTTTTCCCCTGGAATCAAGAATCTTTGCATTTCCCTCATACTCTCTGTTATTCTCCAACCTATGCAATATTTTGTATGAAACATTATTTTTCTTTTGTCTTTTAAAAAATTGTTTATTCTAATTAGGTATATATGACAGCAGAATGCATTTTGATTCATTGTACACAATGGCAACACAACTTTTCATTTCTCTGGTTGTACATGATGTAGCATTGCACCATATGTGCAGTCATACATGTACCTAGGGTAATGATGTCCATCTCATTCCACCATCTTTTCTTCCCCCATCCCCCTTCCATCCTTCCCTCTCCTTTGCCCATTTTTTTTTAGTCAAAATTTCTTTCTTTGAAATAGCATTGATCCTAATTGGGCCCAGACTGATACACCGTGTGTTACGTGTCATATCGGAATGTATAAATATAAATATAAGTGTTGAAGGATGAAGTTGTAGTAAATGTTCATAAATTCATCTTATACCTTGTTTACAAGAAATTATAAAATGACTTCAGAATGAATGTCAAGTTTCAACTCAAAAAAGAAAAGTTAAATTGCATGCTATATTCTCTGAAATGAATGGTATATCTATCTCACAGTCAAAAGCTAGCATAACTGTGTTGGCAATGCTCAGAACCACACTGTTATGTGTTTTCAATTACATGCTATTTGAGGTTTTTAAATTTGAGCCTTCCATCATGTTTTGAAATGGTCTGAATGACATTGGAATAAATGTGACATATATTGACTTCTGGGCAAGGGCACTTGAAATAGTACAGTAGAATTTACACTGCTCAGTGACCCATGTTGCATCAGTACCTGCAAGGATAATATAATACTCCTGGAAATTTTGGTTGGACTGCACAATTGCTCTTTAACCATATCCCAAAAAAAAGCATATCAGAATAAATACCCCTTATTTCTCTGGGATACAGAAAAACAAAAGTAAAAATTTTTAAAAAAATTAAAATACAAGGATTAAAATGAAGATGTAAGAAATAAAAAGCTTTACCATGTACACTGTGAAGCGCCACACACTGATCTGTATTCAGACACTGTTTCCACCACTGAATCCTTGAAAAATATTTAATCTCTCTAAGCTCCAGCTAATGTTCATAAAGTCCTGAACACAGTGCTTGACACATAATAACTACTTAATATATGATATGATGGTTAATATTACTAAGACTTGATTACTGGTGAGTGAATTAAGAATGTTGAGAAATTCCTACAAAGTAAAAAATCTCAATACTCTGTCAGTTCAATATTAAATGTAATAAAACAGAGTTAGCACTAAGATTTATTAAAAAACAAATACAAAAAAACAAAAAGAAGAAAACAAAACAGAATAATATCCTCAGTCAATAAAGGAGGTCCATGATTTTTCCCCTGAGATATTGAATATTCCATAACTTTAGCTACTATTACTTAAATAAATTCAATATTTGATGTTATGTAAATAACAAGTTCACTGATACCATCTTTGCAACCATACCTAACTGCAGGGTCTTGGATATAGCCAGATGTTATTTAAGCAGTGTATAATGTTTAGGACATCTAAGGTGAATCAGTAACCACTTAAATATTCTATTAATCCACCCACCAAAAAATTGAAGTCAGGATCTCACCCAATGAGGAAACAAACTCTGCAATGATTAATTGTCCTATAGGCAAGTGCTTAATAGTCCTTTGGGAATTTTACACCTTGCTTTGGTTCTAAGGATTAATCATAAATAAAACAGCATTATTTGATGGCAAAGCCAAATTGTCAAGTGTATGTTCACCTTTTACTGTTTTGACAAATGGCTTATAAATAAAATTTATACACGCTTCAAGGTTTTCTTTCTTTCATTATTTTTTTAACCCAAAAGAATAGAGAGAACTAAAGCATTATTCCATAACAACACATATCTGAGGTCATTCTGTGGTACTCAAGGACAGGGAGCAGGAGCAGATTTTGTAGATTTATAGGTCTTCTATCCTGACAAAAAAGGTGGTGACCAAAAATTAAGTTTATTTTCCCATGATCCTTTATACTCACAGGAAATTTTTAGTGGTACCTTCTTAACATAACCTGTTCTCACTCAGCGTAACATAGCTGCATTAGAGTTCTGCAAGACAGAAATCATCTATTTATTTTATAATTGGAAGGAGAAAGTTCTTTAAAAATCTCTTTAAAACAAAGCACGCACTGAGAAAAGTATGTGCACAGTTTATTACTTAAAATATTTTACTTAGGAAAAGTATACAAGAAACAACAAACTGCAGAGAGTTGAGTCTTGACTTCAGTTCAATGACATTAAGTTTAGGGCACTGAAATACTTTAAAAATGACAAAAAAAATAATAGGCTGCACATTATGGCTGAATAAATGACCTAAAGCAATCTATATTAGAGTTAATTAAAACAGGTAAATGATTTGATTATTTAGCAATAAATAAAATAATCTTTAGTTATTTAAAAGATTTGCCCATTTAATAGTAATAAACCTTTTTCAATGATAAAATACTTTTATAAAGCTTCTAGAGTTCTATATGTAATATATTTATAGTACCAGAACAAAAACTTCAAATATGTAAGATACAATATAAATAAAATATTAATTAAAAATAAGAAAAATTTCAAATATATAAAAATAAATACAAATAAAATAATCAGGAAAGCCTGATACAAGAAACAAGAAAAAACAGCGCAGAAAAAAATATTGAAATGCTATCTCAGAAGCTAGTGGGGATGCAGTCCATGTGACCTATAAACATCCATCTTTTAGTATCTATGATTTTCAAATAGGCAGAATGATACACAGATTGTGAGAAATGATTAGCCACCTTTTCCACACTTACCATCAAAAGAACTCAGAATCTTTTTAATTGAGCATTCTCCTTTTTCTGGTCTCTACTCAAGTTCATTTTAAAGATTAGTTTCTGCTATATTTTTTTACACCAGCAATCTGTTCTTAGCTTTTTAAATATCTACTCATCCATTTCAGAGAGCATTTCAAGCATTCAGAAAAGGGATGAGATTTAATATTAATGAGAGATTTAAAGTTAAATCTTCAGAAAACCATTTCAAGATTTTTGAGAATCTCTTGTCACCCAATATATAAGTGAATTTAAAAAGAGAAACAGAAATAGAGTTAAAACCTAAAGAAAGTTCATTCAGTTCTAATGAGTAGCTGTGCCAGATGATCTATTTTCTAAAATTGTACTCAATCCCTGATTTTTGAATAACATAATTGATAAATTATTAAATGAATATGCCCATTTTAATATAAAAATTAATTATGGCTTGATAGCATGTTTCATTGAGATATCAGTAAATATGAATTTAATAAATTATGTCATCCCTAAAGAGCTGTAGAAACCTTTAAAATAATAAATTATTCTGAAGTATATTTAGAATTCTTCAGAGGTTAATTTTGGTTAGTATTTATTCTAAATTTAAAGGAATGTTCTTATTGTAAGCAATCATTCACCTCTTATGCACCACTGACATGGAAAATCTAGAAATTAAAATTTTCAACTTGAGAAGTTTATTCTTTATTAACAAGGGTTACTATTCACATTCTGATAAGTATTTGGATCATTAACTAACATTCAATACTTTAAATTTTTATTATTAATTGATGGACATGAAGTTTTTTTTCTGCTCAGTAGGTGAAATATAGAGGACTACAAAATTTCATTTGTACAGAAAGAAACATAAGAAAACACAGCTCATCCAAACAGTGAAGGCCCCCCAGAATCTAGTCATCCATGTACACAGGAGACAGCCAAAATGGCCAACTACTCCTTCGACTTCTCTTTTTGTGTACTTCCATTCATCTGCAATATCCTTCTCCATTTCTCATCTTCCACCTCTATCCTTAAGTGTTCAAATCCACCCCCTTTCTGTACATCCTTTGGAACTCCATTTTTTTCGTAAAGTTTTTTTTCTTATTATCCTCTGTCAGAAGTGTCATGAACAGCATTGAATTCCCATGGATCTTTCTCATCATAATAGTTCATATTAAAATAAAGATGTTAGAATTAGAAGCAACTTTAGAGTTCATTTCACCCACGACGCTTTTTTTTTTTTCTTGAGCACATCAGAAAACTGAAGTCTCTTTTTCTCAACAAGAGAAACAATAAGAGAGGTAAATAGGGAGCCTACATCCTGGGAACAAATTTTTACTCCTCACACTTCAGATAGAGCCCTAATATCCAGAGTATACAAAGAACTCAAAAAATTAGACAATAAGATAACAAATAACCCAATCAACAAATGGGCCAAGGACCTGAACAGACACTTCTCAGAGGAGGACATACAATCAATCAACAAGTACATGAAAAAATGCTCACCATCTCTAGCAGTCAGAGAAATGCAAATCAAAACCACCCTAAGATACCATCTCACTCCAGTAAGATTGGCAGCCACTATGAAGTCAAAGAACAACAAGTGCTGGCGAGGATGTGGAGAAAAGGGTACACTTGTACATTGCTGGTGGGACTGCAAATTGGTGCGGCCAATTTGGAAAGCAGTTTGGAGATTCCTGGGAAAGATGGGAATGGAACCACCATTTGACCCTGCTATTGCCCTTCTCGGATTATTCCCTGAAGACCTTAAAAGAGCATGCTACAGGGATACTGCCACATCGATGTTCATAGCAGCACAATTCACAATAGCTAGACTGTGGAACCAACCCAGATGCCCTTCAATAGATGAATGGATAAAAAAAAATGTGGCATCTATACACAATGGAGTACTATGCAGCAATAAAAAATGACAAAATCATAGAATGTGCAGGGAAATGGATGGCACTAGAGCAGATTATGCTTAGTGAAGCTAGCCAATCCCTAAAAAACAAATACCAAATGTCTTCTTTGATATAATGAGAGCAACTATGAACAGAGCAGGAAGAAATGATTAACATTAAACAGAGACATGAGATGGGAGGGAAAGGGAGAGAAAAGGGAAATTGCATGGAAATGAAGGGAGACCCTCATTGCTATACAAAATTACATATAAGAGGTTGTGAGGGGAATGGGAAAATAAACAAGGAGAGAAATGAATTATAATAGATGGGGTAGAGAGAGAAGATGGGAGGGGGGGATAGTAGGGGATAGGAAAGGTAGCAGAATACAACAATTACTAATAGGGCATTATGTAAAATTGTGGATGTGTAACCGACGTGATTCTGCAATCTGCATTTGGGGTAAAATTGGGGGTTCATAACCCACTTCAATCTAATGTATGAAATATGATATGTCAAGAGCTTTGTAATGTTGTGAACAACCAATAAAAAAAAGAGAAAAAAATAAGTAAATTGCTTAAGAAGATATCACTGGAAGCAAAAAAGACTAAATTCCTTGTATTTGATAATCTTCTGTTCTACCTTGCATTTTGCATTGTTCTTCTATGTAGTCCATTATCTTTTAAAATGCCTAAGTCCTTTCAAGTTTCATAATTTCTTTGTTTTGTAAAAAATTTGGTACCAGGGATTGAATCCAGGGTTGCTTTATCCCTGATCCCCATTCCCAGTCCTATTTATTTATATATTTTTATTTTGAAATAGGATCTTGGTAATTTACAGAGGACCTGCTTTACTTGCTGAGGCTAGTCTGCAATTTGCCGTCATCCTTTCTCAACCTTCTGAGTCACTGGGATTACGCATCCATCGCTGCACCTGGCCATAATTTTTAAATACATACTTAGACAGCAAGTTTTTTTCATTGATGGAGATGATAAAAGAATTGAAGAATGGAGTAGGATGGGGGAACAGTAGGGACAAGCCTTGCTTTGACATGACTAGCAAATAAGGAGTAAAATATTCCCCAGGGATCTGATAAAATACAATACTAATTTGCAGATGCTTGTTTTGTCTTTCCCCAAACTCCAGGGGATAATCCTGTCATCTTCAAAGTGAAGTTACACTCACTTAGAGGTTTAGTCCTTCTTTTGCCTTAGCTACATTCTTGAGACCTTCTGGACAATTAAGTCAAACTATTGAACAACCTTAAAGGAACAAAAAAAGAACAACCTAGAATAGGAATTCTCCAAATTGGATCTTAAAACCACCTGCTCAAGATCACATAGGTGGAATTTCCACTGTAGTGAAGAAGTTGGGTACCTAATCAGAAAATAAGCAAGGAGATTACAAAAATTTGGTTATATTAAGAAAAGATATAGAATGATGAAATAGGAAATAATTGGGGGCCTACTCAAGATAGAGAAGTCATTAAAATTTCTCTGAGGAAGTGACATTGAAAATGAGGATGGAACATGAAAGTATCCTGCCTCAGGAAGAATTTTATGAAATTCATTCAAGGCAGAGAAAAATAGGAAGTGCAAAGATATGTTTAAATGAGCATAGGTGGCAGCACGGCTTATTGATCAGAAAATTCTTCCATGCTTTAAAATGAAACAAATGAAACCTATAAAGTTGCAGAATGGAAAGTTGTTTGCACATATATTTATCTGGATGCAGAGCAGCACAGCACAGAGCATTTAGTTTCAAGTTCATTCCTCTATGCTCTTCCGTTAGTGTGCCTTTCTTCAAATATATACTACCTGAATCTAGGAAGCAGGCTAAATAAGGACATGCCAGTTTCTCCTACTGAAAGATGAACTTTTCTGGGTAAGCACCATCTCTGACTCATCTTTGCATCCCAATTCTATGCATACTGCTGGGCATTAATAAAAGTTGAATTGTGTTCTATTACATGTAATTTTATTCTATTAAATAGGCTAAACTCCAAAATGGTTGAACCTTTCAAAATAGCAATTTTGAAAGTTGAAGGCAATATATATCAGCTTCTGGCTTAATATGGAGAAAAGTACTTACAATTTTTGCTTTACTTCTTTTGTTAATTCATAGATAGTTGAAGTATTTTTCATCATGATGGAGAAAAATGGTTGCTAATATAGGATAAAAAATTCAATTACATTATAATATTTGATTCAGTTCAAGTCCACTGCTTTTCTAGATAAGGTAATATCATTCTATTCTAAAAGGAAAAAAATTATAAAGCTTAACAAAATCATAACTTTAAAAAAATAATTAATATATAGCATATACACTTAAATGCTACTGATTAATATTAAAATTATCTCAAAAATGAATTAAAATCTTTAATGAATTATTTGTAAATGAATTAGTTAATATACAGTATTACTCACTGATATTGTGAGGTATTTCTACAATACAAATACATAATTAATTTCATTTAAATTTAATTTGAAGCCACAAATCAGGAACAATAATTATCATAAAATTATAGTCTAAGAACTATGCTAAATCTATTAGCTGCTATACTCAGATACTTAAAGTACTGGATTACTGTCTGAAATGTTTTTTCCAGTTCAATTCTAACTAATGTAGAAAGAGAAGTTTTTAAAATATTTAATCCATGGATGACTCTTCTGGATATTCTGCTGTGCAAAGATTATTGTCTATGTCAGCAAGCCTCTAAAATAGCTCCCAATAATTTTCATCTCTGGTATACATGCCTTTCTGTAGTTCTCCTTTCTCATGGAATACTGTGTTACATAATGGGATATAAGGGAATGAGCATGTAACCTCTGAGATTAGTTTATAAAAGACACTGAGGCATCTACCTTGCTCTGTTGAGTTACTTACTCCAGGGGAATTTAGTATCCTGGGGACATTTGAGCAGCTGTACAAAGAAGTCTGTAGAGAATGAAATTAAAATCTTCTGAAAAGACTTAGCACCCATTCACCTGCCTTACTATGAACCATCTTAGAATCAGATCCTCAGGCTTTCAGATCTGCAACTAAATAGAAAAACCCTTTGATATTCCAAATTTGAACAGAGTGTGACAACATCGTGTCCTCATTTAACATAAAATTATTTTTCTTAGTTAACGAAGAGAAAAAATGTACCTCATTTATAATTATTTTGGTATTTGCTTCATGGACCTCAGAACCTTGTTCATTGACCCTTAGTCTCATATTCAGAAGTTCATTTTTCTCTTCTCCCCAAACATGCTAATCTTCCAGTCTACCTTATGCACTTTCCACATGTGGCTTTGCATGTGATGCTCCCCAAACATGTTAAGCCCAACCCTTCTTTGAATGTCTGATGACTACCTATTTATCAGTAAATTTCAAGGAACACATAATTAGCATTAATGTCCAGAAAGATTTTCTGAAAGACCAAAATTTTGATGAAGCATTTGTCTACCATGAAAATATACAATGCAATCAAGAGTACTGTCATGAGAAGAAAACTTGGTTTCCTGAATTTAGATTTTTCTTCTATAAAACACCTTTGTTTTAAGCATTATGTTGTCAAGCAAAAGAAGAACTACTTTTTTTTTGGACAGTTCATGGTAATGTTATTATCCCTGGAAAGATTCCACCTCATCTGTGATTTGAAGAAAAATAATATATTGTCAGCTATTATATGTATAAAATTGTGGACACTTCTGTTATGCTATATTATTTTATTACATTTTTCGGTCCCCTTTGAAAACTACAAGGGCCATCAATATCCTTGAAAGTGTGAAAAAGTTTCTTTGCCAAGGAAAACTCAGCTTGGAAGTAGAGGTGGGTAATTCTGTGCACAGACGGAGCACCTGTGAGGCTTGGCAATATCCATAGTTTTGCTGCTTTGCTGAGGAAAGGAGCCCTGCACAAGACTATGACTCACTGCTTTCTAAGTTGGCATACGCTGGCATTAACAACAGTGCCAATGATCCTGAGACAATTTTTGTCTACTGTCCTGAACTTTATCAGATCCAGTGTCTTGAATCACTGCCTTTTTTGGAAACATGTGAAGAGTACACAAAGAGAATATAAAGTTTTTCTGTCCTACATCGAAGTTTGCCAACTTTTCCAGAGCACTTGGTCCAACTTTCAGTAAAAATTCAAGAGATATAAAGCTCATCTTCAAAACAATTTGGTAGAACTTCTTGGTGCCTTGACTTATGTAGAAAAGTATTTCTGAATTTCATGTAGAATGTGAAGACATCATTCTTGATGGTGATGATAAATCATGAAGTATTTAGTTCAAGTTGTTAATTGGATAACAAAATTAGGAGGTGGACATCTATGTGAATTTCCAAATGTTATAAAAATGCTTCTTCAGGTTAAGTTGATAGTGACAAATATTGACCAAATTCTTCCATGAAAAAAATGCCTTAGGATCCCAGAATTAATAGAATTTTTGATTATTGCTCCTGCTGAAATAGCTTTACAACTGATCACACACTGAATAATTTTGATATTGACATAGAAAGCATTATTGAAGTATTCAAGGTCAAATCTGACTCTAATAACTCACAAAAATTCAAATGAAGAATCTGAAAGAATTTTGGTATTCTAAAAAATAGGTAGACCCTCACAGACATAACTAACAGTAAGTCCTGATTCTTTAGGTATTAGTGTCAAAGTTTGCACATTTCCAATCAAAAGGAGGGCAACCTCCATTTACATCAAAATGATGTACATATAGCCAGAATTGGACCATTAAATTGTGCATAAAAATAGTGAGGCATTTTACGAATAGTTTAACTTAGTATATGACTAAAGTACATGCTAATGCATACATAGATTTAAACAACAATTTTTTATTTCTGTTTATATTTGCTGTTTTCCAGTGTGGGACCCCCAGTGATTCCATCAGATGGATTTGGTGACTGCAGTAATGAAAGGCCATATATCTCAACTTTTCAGCAGAATTTGTCTTGATTTCTCTAGGCTGGGTCAACATTGCTTCTCTTTGCATTCCTAGCACTCTTGTCTATGTCTATGGTGGTGCTTACCTGATTTTATTGTAGTTTCCTTTTTCTTGTCACCAGACTGCAGTATTATTCAGAACAGGAAGTATATATTCATGTTTGCATTCAGTGCACATATTAATTAGCGCAATGTCTTAGAAGTGGTAGGTGCTCACAAAACATTCATGGGTAAATGAATACAAATACACACACCTTCTCCTTTGTTTTGATATTTTTGGGGCAGCCTGATTTTGTAAGACAAATGATTTTATATTGGAAGATACCTTCATCTCCTTCATTCCTTGCTTAGGAATGAAAAATTGAATGGACAACTAGGTAAGGCTAATCATTATGAACTATGTGAAAGTTTGGGAATTTTAGTCCCCAACACCAAGTGAACCCTCACTTTTAAATTATAAAAATATACTTTTTAACAATATTTAAATAAGAGTAAATAGACTACATATAGGAAAAATAGTAATTATATTTTGCCAATTAAGTGTGCACAGCATAAAGATTTTTTAAATTATCTTTTAATTTTTCATATCACATAAATCATACTTGGGTCTAGAAACAATTTGCTTGATCTATTCTTTAAAATAAATTGCCAGGAATCATAGTAAGGTAATTAACATTAAACTCAAAGGCCGCAATGTCCTCAGCCAAATTCTATCTGTAATTAGCTAAGTTGCTAGATGAATTAGGGAAAAATTAGAAACGCTGAATTATTTAACTACTGCATTTATTTCTTACCCCCTTCTTAGAACTGTATCTAAAAATAACACTAGTTTCATATTTTATATTTACAATAATACGTCAATGTCAGAATATTTTAAGTATTCTACAATTAACATGAGATTTTTTTTTCAACTTTAAGATTCTTATACCTTAAATATATAATAACCTCAACTAAATATTTGTTGAACTTAAATTAATTGTCTAAATATTCAGAATAAAATCATCTCTTCTGATAGAAGGTATTGTTTAAGCAATTAGAAGAGTAGAAAGTCACAAGGTAAAATGAGAGGATCTAAACCTGCTGAAGTTAATTAGCTCTGGGGAATAATTTTAAAATAATAGGTACATTAGCTAGAGAAAATTACAGCAAAATATCTTCTGCACAAAAGAAAAATATAGCAAGTGGAAAAATAAAATTGTAAAGAAAATGTCTTTCTTCCCTAGTGCAAAGTAAATCATCAGAGCTTTTGCAGGTTAAGCCAGAAACCCTTCAGCATGCACGGAACCCCTTAGGAAGATCTCTGTTGCTGAGTAAAGGATGGATGCATGTGCGTTTTTGAATATTCACATCTATGGCTTTTTACATCTTTGTATCTTCGCACTTTCCATCTGCCTTTGTCTTCTCTTGTGCTTTCTTTCTTGGCATTTTGGAACTATTTTCTGAAGAATCACTTTCAGACTATAGATCCTTTGGAAACAGTTTATTATTTTCCTGCCTTGACTCAATTCAAGCTACAGTGCATTATTTAAAGAAACTAACTTTTGAAAGTGAATTTTTATTTACAAAAATTGTCCCTACATGTATCTAATTTGTATCTGCAGCACTATGGTACCCTATTTAGTAATAAATATGTATTTAATTGTGTTTTGATAACAGACTCATCTTGTGCTAACACTCATCATAAAAAAAAAATTGTCCTATACAAATTTGCTGTTGGAGTTCATCTAATATTTGACTTTCCATCTTTGCTATCTATAGCAGATAATATATATATATATATATATATATATATATATATATATATATATATATATATATATATATATATAAACCTGTATTATCAGGTTGGATTTCTAATAATTTTGAGATGTTATGACTTACAAATTCAGAAGAGGGCAGAAATCGCTAATTACCCTTAGAGAGATCAAAAGAATGGTTATTTCCTTTTCAAAGATTTAATTTATGGAGGATATAGTACACAAATAATATTCACACATATAGCACTTCTCATCTTCAAAGCCTTTTCCAAATATTAGGTAATTAGCAAGATTACACATTCAATAAGTGACATGTGGACCACATTTTTTTCCTTTCAAAATGATTAGTTTACAGTAAAATAAACTTATATTTACATTGCTTACGCCAAATATTTTTATTTTTTCTTCACTATGTATATTTATATGTGTTTATTTCACTATATATCAGAATATTTTGCAAAGGTTAGAGGTTTACATTAAATACAATGTTCATATAATCTTTATCCTTAATGGCATAGACAAATCCTTTTGAACAAGTCATTTACAATAAGTTTCAATTGATTAATAGGGTAAAATTCTTTTTCCTATAACAAATAATTATATTCCATTACTTTTGTCTTTTTCTACTGATTCAAAATGCTGCTTGATTTGCTCTAGAATTATCTATTGTTTAAGTATGCTCTTTCCTTCCATTCTTGGAGATAAAATTTAACCTCTTATAAAGTTCACTAAAAAATGAGAGAATAAGTGATATATGTCTAATTATGCTAGTTATGCCTTAATTTCAACATTATTTCAGAAATACCAAATACTATTTATTGACAAAATTACTTGGGAAACAAAATGTACTATCCTATTCCTAAATGTATCAACTGCTTATAATAAAAATATAGCAAACTGGAAAAACAAATATCAATTTAGATGTATTTGAAAAAAAAAACTGTGGTCAAAGTTTTATTTCAAATAATATTCATACTATGCATCTAGTCTGCACAATTCATTCATTTAACCTTTTCAAAAATACAAAGCACATGAAAACGAATCAAAAAGATTTAATGCCTGGAAATCCAGCTTCTAAAAACTAGTTCTGAAAAAAAATAAATAAAACAAACAAACAAAACTGTGTTACCCTAAATAAACTACTTAATCTGATTTCTACTTTCATCATTCCTAAAATTCTAGAACTAATTCCATGATCTTATGATTTGAATGTATATATTTTCTACTAAGTGCATTTCCTAGTTCTTATTCTTGACAAATTGGCAAATCAATAAGCTCTTTGAGAGATATGAGTCTGTTTGTTGTGGGATATCAATACTTATAGTTCCAACAAGAGTAATTATGTATAATGAGTACAATAATACTCAATATTCTGATTTTAGCTAACAACACAATACTGTTAAGGAGTAAATCAAACCTTTATATTCTTTGTGTGGGTCTTGCTGGTCCAGGGGGAGAAGGTGAGTAAAGAGAAACCCAAATTTATGCATCCCATGAATTGAATTAGAAATTTATTTACTCATTATTTATTGATTTTTTTTCTGGCAGCACAAGGAAGGTTTCTTTGTTTATGACTACATAGATGATCAAAGGAAAATTCTTGGCTGAGTTAGGATAAGAATGCAAGAGGCTAGCTTTTTCCTCTCAATCTCTCAGAGGTAGTATTGTCAGTGTTCTTCCAGATGCTGTGGTGGAAACAGAAACTAGAAGAGTCTAGTAGAAAGCAAAAAGTCCTGATGAAATTATGGTGATTTACTTAAGAAGCTCACCAAAGTGTAGAATAGCAATAGAGTTTCACTAAGTTATTATTTTAAGAAACAAATGTCTCCTTATGCTCATTAATATTATTTTCACTGATCCATGTCTTTTGATTACATTTAAAATGTAGTACAATAGCCAGTAATTCATTTTTATTAAATTAGTTCCTTTTCATTACACATAACAGTGTTTTAAATAAGAATTAATAGAATGTGAAACTTAACTTTTGTTTTGAAATCTATTTATATTATATTTCCTCTACTTGCCCACTAATTTGTCCAATTAATCATATATTTCTATTGACCCCCTTGGAACTATTTTTTTTTCTGATTCAACACAGGTAGATACCTCTGTCCTTCAGTGCTCATAACTGCTGGTAATGCAGGTGCATTTTTTGTCAAATCTCCCTGCACAAAGGTAGGGCCAGTCATCTCTCCTTTGCATCACAATAGTACCCAGTGTCTCATTTCTCTCATCTGTTTTCATTATAATTTAAAAATCCCCTCTCTCCCCCAAATGCTGAGAGTTCCTGAAAGTGGGAGCAGTGATGAGTTCTCTAAGTACCTGATATTACTGCTGGTGAAAATATTGATATTTATCAGATGAAAGAATGAATAAAAAATGAATTGCATGAGATACTTACACACAGTCTAAATTAAGGAAGGGGTTTCCTTATTAAAAATCTCATCAGCAAAATTCACTTGGTATATTCCTGAAGTACATTTAAATTCAACTTTGTATTTTATTCATTTATTTACTTCTTACTCCTAGATTGGCATGGATAATTGTGTGTACTAGTCCAGGTATCTGGATTCTAGTTAAACAGCCAAATGTTCATACCTACTGTAGTTTTGCAGTTTTCTTACATCATGGGTACAAAAAGGGATAGTTTTGTAATTCGCTTTGTTTAGAATTAGCAAAAGACCAAAGAAAAAAAGATTTTTCCATTCTTGACTCCCTAGCCATTTGCTGAAAGCCTGGAGGATCTGAGGAGCACCAGGTATTCTTGTTGGTTCTGCAATCCTCTAAAGGAGGATCTCCACCCCATTACCCACACCCCATACCATCTGCTCAGGCTGCCAGAACAAATACCATTGACTGGGGACTTAAATAACATTAATTTTCTCTCAGCTATGGAGATTGGAAGCCTAAGATTAAGGTCGCAGCATGGTTGGAGTCTGGTATCCTGCAGAGCTATCAAGAGCTCCCTCCTTGGCTTACAGAGTGCTGCTATCTCTCTGTCCTCACATGGCAGAGATAGAAACCTCTGCTGCCTTCTGCTCCTAAGTAGACCATTCCTATGGGATTAGGGCTCCACTCTGCTGACCACATTTAAATTTCCTTACCTCCTGAATGCCCTGTCTCCAGACACAATACAATGGGGGTTGGGACCACAAACCATAAATTTTGGGGGTTAAAAAAATGTCTATAATATACACTAATTTTTTCTACATTTCCTTCCCTGATAATTTTCTGACTTAATAGGATGTATCTGAACATTATCAACCTGACAGGACACACATTAAAGTTTCACATGGGTAACATGTGCCCTGGAGATTCAGCATCCTGTCACTCCCTTCACATGAAACTTTTAAGAGGGATCCTTGCATGTGACATAACTCAGCCTGATAATTTCGAAAGAAATGAAGGAACATCATAAATAGAGCTAACAGCTCTTTTTTTTTTCTTTGCCTTCGAAAATACCAAAAATACAAAAGGAATTTAGAAATTTGGCAAAGAGAATCAAAAGAAAGACCAAGTAATTAGCATACTCCCATTAGATAGTTCAGTATGATTTCTGGTCTGGTATCTTGTTAACAGCAAGTTAATGAGTTCAAGGCTTTGGGTTCTATTAAAGATTTCTGAGAATCAAATGGTTTCTAAATAAACAGAGTTAATAAAATTTGAAATAGAGTGGTGTTAGAAGAAAAATTTAAGTGGTAGGTTGTCTAGTTTGTTTCACATGTATGCTTTCCACAAAATGGCTGAGGTTTATGTCATTACACAGACGTGATGATGGTAAGCTAAGCATCTGCTAATAGCTCTCCTTAAAATTTCATGCTATTGGGTAGGTAGACATTTCTTTTATGCAAGGTAAGCCCTACACTTTAGTGCCATTGCCTATTTATTGCTCTGAAAAAAATCAGTATGTATTTTAAATTACACATATAATTGTTTTGTGTTTTGGAGCCTAATTCCTCTCCTTGAAATGCATGAAAAGAATTAAAATGTTCAAATTGTTTCCTTTAATTTCTTTCATGCACTTTTGTGGGTGGAATTAACCTCTAAACTCTAAAATGATTGTATGTGTAATATTAAAAATGGAACATCTCATTTCCTTTTTATTTCTATTGTGGGGATTGTAAACACCAGAGGTATCTAATGAAGATGTTACTTTAACAGCAGCACAAAATGGAAAAGGCACATTGGAAATACAACTAGAAGTGTGTCTTTCAGAATGGTCCCTGATCTATGGCAACACATTGATTTCTTTTTGTTTTCATTGTTCTTGTCTTTCTCTTACATCTGACTTGCAGGGAAGTTAATGTGACAAGATGTCAAAGATGTAGCTTCTTAGAGCCTGGCATTTAGTTACAGCCTGAGCTTTCATTATTAGTGCTCTTGATTTCCTAGTTTTA
Organism: Spermophilus citellus; assembly: GCF_964194105.1. NCBI lineage: Eukaryota > Metazoa > Chordata > Mammalia > Rodentia > Sciuridae > Spermophilus > Spermophilus citellus. Next base: position 37,444,065 of record NC_138198.1, read on the forward strand.
AGCCAAGAAGTAAGGATTATGAGCATCCAAAGCCATAAAGTTCTGTCTATAAAGCAAATTCACAATAAATGTTCTTAGCACCACTAACACTATAGATCCTCCATCTTAAACAAACAAAAAAAAATAAAATAAAATAAAACACACACACAATATATATATATATATATATATATATATATATATATATATCTTCCTGTAGACTCAGGAACCATCCATTCTTTTTTGAGGGTAGAGGGAAGAGTTTGTTTGGTTTGTTTGCCTGGATGTATCAAGTTGTTATCAGATCTGATACTGACAAGTGAAATCCTATTTACTGGAGTTTATCAGCATTTCTTTTTAGCATCCTTGACTTTAAATAGATACTCAATATACATTTTTAAATACACAGACAATCCAGCCAATGATTTTTTAATAGTAGATAGATTTTAATAGTTTGAGTGATAATATATATAATGGCAAAGAGAAAGAGTAACGTCCTCTATTTTGGTTGGTTTTGCTTATATGTTAGGCAGATTTCTCAGTTTTATCCAGCAGATTAAAAATAACCACGAATATTCATTCAACAAACATGCTTCAGTAATTATGAAATCAAGTACTTTTCGTAAATTTATACATTATGCATGTTAAATCCTAAGTCATGTTTTCACTAATAACTATTTTACAAACATTAAACAAGCAGCAAAGTCACATTTAGAAAACAATGAAAATATTCTCCATTGTTTCACACATAGACCAGTGCTCCCTCCATGACAATGTCTAAAGCAATTCAGATTTCAACATGATTTAGTTGGAAACTCAGGTTTTAAAGAATCCATCTTGCAGTCCTCTGACAAAGTAATTGGCTAGAAAAATTATAATAAAATTTTCATAAAGTTCATATTTATGAAGTGGCAAAAATTGCTTTTAGGAAATTACGATATTAATAATTTACACCTACGTCAATACTATTTCCAAAATAATTCAAACTCTATGTCCACGATTATGAACCTACCTTGATCGCCCCCCACAGACAGTTAAATACAATGAGACACATTGGGATCTAGAAACAGATTATTCATTTAAGAAGATAGCTCCTTGTTTAATTAGAGATTTATCATCTTAACTAGCCGTACTATTGCTCTGAATTAGTTTTCCAGGGTTTGCAGAATTAAAGATGGTAAAAATTGATGAACCTTAGTTGTATTTCCCCGCAAAGGGTACAAACTTTTATTACATTTCAGATGCAGAACACAATTAGCCTCTAACCTAACCATGTTAATCTCCTTGAGTTAAGCTTGTGTGCTTCTGCTTGTGTAGAAACTTTTAATGAAAGATCTATGTCTTCTACAGACAATTTTAATAACCTCTTTATTTGCATCTCTGCCCTTGTTTAGAGGAGGAGTTAATATGATAAGCTCCTGGATTACGGAACACTCTTTCAAAATTGGGAATAAATAAAATTCTGTGACATTCAATTGGAGCAGTTCTCAGCAGGAGATGGACATCAACAATAAACAGTACTCAATTTCCCTAAGTTTTTATGTAATTAACTGAGATGGACACATTAGTGTCATCCATTATCTTCCATCTGTAATCTCCAGGCTTCTAGTCATTAAACAGGACTGTTTTGAGAAGACTGGACTTTTAAAAGTGATGTACTTCCTGTATAAATAGTTCTTTAGAGGTTAATTCCTATTTTTCTCAACATCAGATCCATTGCATCTTATCTGAATGTTTACCCTGGCACATTCCAAAATGCTCAACCAACTCCCAAATTGTATTTTCTGCTGGATAAAAGTATTGGTGGACTAAAAAGAACCTATTGGAAAATGGCCCAGGGCAAGAGGGACAGTCACCTATGGATTTCATCACTCAGGGCTTGAATGTATGGCACAGCCACTTCCTCATCCCAGTAAAAAAGTTTGATACCTATTTTGAATTTTCTAGATTTATCTTTTAGAATGGATTTCTGTCAGGAGAAAAAAAAAGATAATAAAAAAGAACATAAAAAGTCTTCCTTTTCTACACAGAACTACAGATATCTTCCATGGTTCAGAATTAGCTGAAGGAACACATAACTAACCTAATTAACTGCTTGCTGTATTAATGTCTAACACCCTATCATCTGTATCATTACTAGCAGTGTGCCATTATTTCATCAAGTGTAATGGAGACATTTTGCCCTAAAACTGCACTTAAAATGAGCTTATTTTGGACAGCTAGTGAGAACTTTTCCCTACAAATACACATACTTTCAAACAGAGTCACTATGGTTTATTCCAATACATACCATTGTTTTGTTTGGTTTGGTTTTTCAGGCATTTAACAGTGAGATGACCAAGGTCATAGTTGTGTCTATTTAATACCCTGTACTTAGTATGTTTCATTTAATGCCTGATACATAGTATGACATATAGCACATGGAGACTGAATACATGATTGGATAGCAGACTTTTCCCTACCAACCATTACATAGCTGGAACAAGATACAAGGGAATAAACTTTTAAATACAATTTTCATTGGATATTTTCACAGAAATCTCAGCCCCATCTGAGTAACAAGTAGAATTACATCTAGTGCTGACATGAATTTCCTTGCCTTTTAGTGATTCTTAGTGTTCTACTGTCAATAGGATCATATTCGATAAAGCAGGATTATTTAATAAGGATTCAAGATCTTTCCAAACTGGTCCCCACTTTATATTCCAGAATAACTAATTCTCAATAAGATGGACCATCATCACATATGTGTCAAGAGCCATCTGTGAACTACCCATGAGGACCTTTTCAGCGCTGGAGCCATTGAGGGGGTAGATCTGGTATTTGGGAATTTATAATGACATTCGCACTATTAAGATCACCTATTACATGGAACTCCTCCTCTAGAGATGAGGTGACCTTCTGTAGCCACACAGCCTCGCAGAGATGGGTGTAGCCTGCCAAGATGCCAATCAACCTGTTGACAGCCAAGATATCATAAAGCAAGACTCTACCCCTGAAACCTTATTCCTGCCTTTGACCTACCCCTTTAAATAAACTACCAGAGCCATTTTTTAATTGTTCTGTTTCAGTTCCTACCAGGACTGGAAGAATCTATCAGTTGCTCTTCTTTTAAAACCTATTATTTCACTCTATTTTTTAAATTTCTTCACTAATTATTTCAGACTATTTTCTCAGGTGGCTTATCACCACCTGATCAGGAAAAATTACCCTGGTGAGGAGCTAGCTGCCTCACGATACACATGGGCATTCCACAAAACAATAAAATTTCCTTTCTCTCAACATTTACTTATTTTGTTTCCTCTGCCTATAAAATATTTCCCAGCTCACATGACCCCTTCTTCAATAGGGCATTTCCCAACTACTGTCACCCAAGTTTTAAAGACTTCCAGAATCCAAAAGGCAGAGTTAATCACTCCTTCTCTGTGATACCACAATATTTATTATGTACTTTTATAAGGACAACTACTACAGCCTGTATTAGCAGAATTTATTAGGTGTTATATCTTTATACTACATGTATTGATATTGTTCCCTCTTCTGAGCAGAAGGTTATGCTGATTTGACTTCAAATGTCCAGCATGTTGAATAGTATGAAGAAGCTGAATTAGTTTGAGAAATACAAATAGAGCAAAAAATAAAGTAGTTATAAAGAACTTTGGAGATGCACCTATTTTTTTCTGGTCACCAAAATGAAGAACTCCCAAAAGACTTGTGTATCTCTTTGTAGACTTTTATTCCTGGTGCCACAGAAGGAGGGTTCTCTCTTCAACCTAGCTATTTCTCCAACATTGGGGCAGGAGCTAACTTCTCAACTGAACTGACCTTGTTGGTTTGTGCCTCTCAGACTGCAAGAGGATATATTTGCCTGAGATAGTTTTCCCTGAAAAGGAAACAAAGGTCTGCCCAGATGGTGTTGTTAGCCAATTAACAGATGGTTAGCCACTTTCAGAGAGAATGCACCTCCAGCTTCAGTTGTCTTCCATCTTCCTCTGTTAAGAAGGTAACATATGTAATTTTGTATAACAATGAGGGTCTCCCTCCATTTCCATGCAATTCTCCTTTTCTCTCCCTTTCCCTCCCACTTCATGTCTCTGTTTAATGTTAATCTTTTCTTCCTGCTCTTCCTCCCCGCTCTGTTCTTAGTTGCTCTCATTATATCAAAGAAGACATTTGGTATTTGTTTTTTAGGGATTGGCTAGCTTCACTAAGCATAATCTGCTCTAGTGCCATCCATTTCCCTGCGAATTCCATGATTTTGTCATTTTTTAGTGCTGCGTAATACTCCATGGAGAAATGAATTTCAGTAGATGGGGTAGAGAGAGAAGATGGGAGGGGAGGGGAGGGGAGATAGTAGAAGATAGGAAAGGTAGCAGAATACAACAGTTACTAGTATGGCATTATGTAAAAATGTGGATGTGTAACTGATATGATTCTGCAATCTGTGTTTGGGGTAAAATTGGGAGTTCATAACTCACTTGAAGCTTATGTATGAATATGATATGTCAAGAGCTTTGTAATGTTTTGAACAACCAATAAAAAAAGATATAAAAAAGAAGGTAACATATGCATATACAAGTGGAGTGAAGCCTGCTAACCCATGCTATGCTGAAACTAGTGGAAGGAAAGAGAAAGAAGAAACTTCTTTCTATATGTTGTATTGCTGAAGAACCATTTACTTGTGGAATTGCTAATAGATCAGGGTGTTATATCTATTTTGAAATGAATAAAATCTATTCAGGTTTAAATTATTTCTCAAACTGCATCAGTAAGAATCATCTTGTAGGATAAGTTTATAAATTTCAAAATCAAACATTTCCCTGGATAATCTCTTATCCCAACAAGCAAATGGATAATCTGTTTCACATGCAATTTTCTAATCCTCTACCATTCCCTACAAGTTACATGAAGATTCTGGGACTCAAATAACAGACCCAGAATTTGAATGTGAGTCTCGTTTATTTTAAAGCTAGTTCTATTTCCAATATACTTCGAATCTAAGATGTTTCTAGGACAGGACTAAGTAGACCTAAATATATAGATTAAAACCTTCAGCAGCTCACAAAACTACTGCAAATGTCATCCTGAAAGTAGTATGCAGGGAGTAACACACAACGCACATATGTGCACAATTTAAATATTTTTTTTAAATTTTTTTAAAGAGAGAGAGAGAGAGAGAGAATTTTTTTAATATTTATTTTTTAGTTCTGGGCAGCACAACATCTTTGTTTGTATGTGGTGCTGAGGATCGAACCCGGGCCACAAGCATACCAGGCGAGCGCGCTACCGCTTGAGCCACAGCCCCAGCCCATATGTGCACAATTTAAATCATGACTATTAGCCCTCACAGTGTTAGCCATCTACAAAGCTGAGATTGCAGCTCTTGATCACACTGTCTATGTGCTCTTCCTAAGGCTTAATGCTCACAGAATCTCTATGTAAGATGTAGTCTGCAAAGTGTTAGGTTTAATGTAATTTTTGACAGCTACCATCCTATAAAATAATGCTCAGTTATGTGATGACTTACAGACTCAATTTCAGCTTAAAGAACAATCCAAGAGGTGCATTTAATAAATTTTTTAATATTGGAGCAGAAATAAATACCTGAAAGGATAAGGAAAAGGAAAAAAAGTCCTTCTCTCTTGCATTTGTTTTACTTAAAACTGTGCTAGCCAAAGGTATAGGGAGTTAAGTCAGATGTAGAGAAGTGATGGGTAATTAAGTCTGTGTCATTTATTTTGTAGAAAGAAACAGCCTTTATCACAAATCATATTGCCTTTCCAGTCTCTCAGAAAGAACATTTTCACTTTGCCTTTTTCTCTTCAGTTATTAAAAATAAGCCCTCCAAATACAGAAACCAGACACAGTTACCTAAAGAAAAGAAAGCCTCTAATCCTCTCTCCAGGCATGTAGAGGAGCTGAGGATCCTTTACCTCTGCGGCTTTGTTAGTGCACCAATAACTGGAGCAAGATAAACTCTGACTGAACAAGCAATATGTTGATAGTGTCTGAGCAAAAGCTCCTGTGGTTTAGACAGCTGGGATCAAACCAGAGCACAGTGGCCTTGAGCCCAAGGCTTCCTTTATGCTGGCCCCATTCTTTCATCAGTGGTGTCCAAACACAGTCATTCTTGTCAATTTAGTTTAAATTTCTTTCCAGAATGGACTTTTAATAGGATCTGTGTTACCAAAGGATATACCTTACCAGAAAAGCAAATGTACTTATAACCATTAATCATCTGAAATGAGAATCATCATTATTATTTTTCTTGTTGCTGCTAACCCCAGTACCTGGCATTTAAACTGTTCTTTTAACACTGAAAAGCATTTTCGTTTTTTTTTTTTTCATCACATAAATTCTAGAGCAACCTTGAGATACAGAACATTTTCTTGTTTCCTCTCCATAAGTGAAGGAACTAGGAAATACAGAATACATATGACTTGGCCTAAAGTCATGACATTTTGTTGCAGTGTCTGAATTATAACAATAAACTTCAAGCTCTGTGGTATTATTGTTATACTTATTGTTGTTTTCATATCTACCTGTAGGTCAAATGCCAGATATTTCTAAGGAAAAAAAAATCCAAGTATCTCAAGATACCCACTGATATTTTGGTAAACAGGTGTAGCTATATACATATGTATATTTTTTCATACATTTGCCATGAAAACAAGCATACAAATACCTACAAGACTGTAAACTGCATTTTCATGTTTTTTTTCAACTAGGCATCTTTATCTTCCTGTGTACATTTTGCACACTTTTCATATTATGTTCAAAATATAGATAACAAGATATTTTTAACTTCTTGGTCAAAGAGGTGGCAGACTTGTTAAGGATTCTAAAACATCCTGTCTACCTGTTTTTGAATCTCCCAGTTCCTCTTTAAATCTTTATGTTTTTTGTAGGTCTTTCCTCTATAGCATCCATAATTTAGTGAATGGTCCTAAATGGTGTGAATTTGATTTGTTTTGTCAGAATATACAGAAGCAAACTACCAATTTCTTTCCCAAAGATTTAGATAGGAAACAATGGCATTGCTTATTATCTACCCAAGCTTCAAACAGATGAACAAACAAACAGAATCAATCTGCAGAGGCTGCTTTGGGAGCAGAGCACCTTTTCCACGTGTCTACTAAAAGTACTGCAGCAATGACTCTTGGGGAGAGTTTGGCTTATTGTCCAGATTTGACTGCACTGAATGAAACACAAAGTATGAAGTCTACTTTTAGCAAACAGGTATATAAATATCAATGTGATGATGATTAATTTAAGTAAAACATAAATAAGAGTCATAATTCTTATTTCACAACAGGTAATATTCTTCTTCATTTTCATTTCTGGATTTCATGCTCAAAACACCACTAAAAGGCACTATTTTGAATTCTCATTTTTCCATAAGCAAAATAGGTCTTAAAGACATTAAATGATTTGTCCAATAGCACCAAGCTCAGAAGTGAAAAAAACAGGATAGAAACCAAAGCAGACTGAGATCAGAGTCTACAATTAACCAACCTGCAATTAAAAGTATTATTTTAAAAAAGTTCCTCTACTTTAAAAAGTATCCCAAGTATACCTATAAATATGTATAGTAGATAGAAAACTATTTTCAATAATAAATGTAGCTAATGTTTATAAGGCATTTACTATTTGCCAGGAGTTTTTCAAATTCTTCATGAGTTGCTCTTAAAACATTATTCATATCAATTCTACACATGAAAAGTTTGAGGTACAGGAAAGATGAACAACTTTCCCAAGATCTCTCATCCAATACATGGTGGAGCTGGGAAGCAAATTCAGATAGTCAAACCTGAGTCCACAGGCTAAAACTCTCACCTACACTGCTTGTTTTTAACATTAATTTCAATTTATGTGTTTTCTGTAAACCAAATAATGGTGCACAACAAAATTTCAATATACAGAATTAGTCTGCTTCCTCTAGAGGCCTGAAAATGAGACCAAATTTTATCTTATAGAGTAATAAACAAAATAATAAATAATGGTTGACTACTATGGATGGAAGTATGTCTTCCCAACATTCAGATGGAAGCTCTCTAAGCTACACTGTGAAGTATTTGGAGATAGAGCCTTTAAGGAAGTAATTAAGGTTAAAGGAAAGCATAAATTTGGAACTCTAATCCAGAAATGACTGGCCTTGTTATAAAAATAAAGACATCAGGGACACAAATGCCCCCAAAAAGGACATAGTGAGAAGACTTATAGATAACCAAGCAGAAGGCCTCAGGAGAAAACAACCCTTATTACCCTTGGTTTGACACTTGTAGCCTCCAGAGTTGCAAGAAAAGAAATTTCTCTTTTTATGGCTACCCACTCTGCAGTACTTTGTTATGTTTGCCCTAACAGAATAAGATACTTGTCATATAAATTTTGGTAACTAAAGAATATGCAGGTATGATGCAGAAGGTCTTAGAAGAATTTTGAAAACGAGGTAGAATGCTAGTGAAACATTTGTAGAGAAGGACAAGATAAGTTGTAGAACCTTCCATCATCAATTAAAATTTTTGACAGAAAATATCAATATATATTTACCTTACATTTATTTCATGCTAGGAATATCATACCTGGCTAAAGCAGTAAAGAACTATCTTACTAGTTGTAACAACATTTAGTGACAAAATAGCAACTTCTATAAACATGGGAAAGATCGACTTGATTTGTAAACCAAATTATACACCTTTTAATTTTAAGATCCTAACTCAACTCATGAATCTTTCATGTTTAGTAATATCCTGTACATTAGAGATTTAAATTTTGTTGTGGTGTAACAGTGTCTGTATATGTTCAATTTCCATTACTCTTAATGAGTGTTCTGCTCAAACTGGTTTGTAAAAAGTTCACAGTGTGAACCACATTTTGATTTTATGTAAAGATGAGATTCATCTCGTCATACCTCAAGCACCAAACAGAAGATAAAATGTGTATTTTAACACCATACCCATTTCTTACTACTGAAAAAAAATACATATGACTTGATGTCTACTCCAATCTTAAGAAGTACAACTTATTCAATTTATAAAACTCTGAAGATAAGGTACCATAATTTACAGACAATTTACTTGCTCTGAATCCTGCTTGAACTGTGGTTTTACACTGAGTAATTTTCCTAATCTGTGCTCTAGCTTGTCAATTTTGTTGTCCATTCTAACAAGAAACATCCTCAGTAATGCATAATAATATCAGGTTTCTGAATGTGAATAGACTTCACATCCTGGGGAGGGACTGTTCTTAAAATATACCATTTACATAAAAATGTTATCAGATTTATCTTCTTTAAGATGGTGGAATGTGATGGACATTATTATCCAAAGTGCATGTATGAAGACATGAACTACTGTGAATATACTTTGCATACAACCAGAGATATGAAAAACTGTCCTCTATATGTGTAATAAGAATTGTAATGCAATCTGCTGTCATAAATAATAATAAAAAATTAATTAAAAAAAAGATAGCAATAAATAGCTGGTATCCAATTTGGTTGAACTGAGTATAATTCCAGTTACAATTCTCATTAGTGAAGATTACATAGATTTTAAAATATTTAGTGGATGGGGCTGGGTATGTGGCTCAAGTGGTAGCGCGCTCGCCTGGCATGCCTGTGGCCTGGGTTCGATCCTCAGCACCACATACAAAGGAAGATGTTGTGTCCGCCAAAAACTAAAAAATAAATTTAAAAAAATATTTAGTGGACACTTTCTAACAGGATAGACCAAAGTGTTGCTCCTTTGTATATAATATATAGACTTTGGCATTCAGCTATGAAATGTATATTGACAAGTTTGTCTTTGGCAGTATAATGCACAGTAAAATCAGCTCTTAAAGAGGATCATCTCTTCAGAAACTTCACAGAATGTCATTAGAGGTTCACTGATTATTGTTCAAAATGCTGTTATTTGGATGAATAGATGGAAGGGTAAGAAAATGATGGGATGGATAATGCATTAATGTTTTAATAAAATTTCATAAGACAACACAACTTCCTGAAGGCAATAGAACTTTACAGAGATCATAAATTATTTGAATAGAAGGCCAGTATAAGTAGATTGAAAATACTTAATCTGAATTAGTAACTGTTGGTAGTTACATTCTAGCAATTATACAATTATGTTCTCAAATGACTTTTGTCTCCAAATACCAGTTTGGAATTATTCTTGAGGAATTTGATAGATATTAGCACATATTGATATCTAAAATTTAATCATTTTAATTTGAAACAACAGATATAAATGTTATATTTACTTAACAGAGAAACATTAAAGATATATTAGACCAGCATAATGTTGGTAAATTAACACTTAGAAAAATTATTTTCTTAGAGAAATCGTTATGTTTTCTAATAGGAGATTCTTAAGATTTCAACCAATAATGACATAATTAACCTAAAATAATTTTCTTACATCATATATCATTTGAATCAGTTTAATATGTAAACAATAGTTTAAACAATTATTTTTGCTCTAAGATGTTGATTAAAGTACATTATGTGATATGATAAACAACATAAACCTTTTGTTATCTGCTGCATAAATATCTTCCTGCATTTATCTCTCCCTTACATACAGACCTAGGCACACCCTGACTTTCTATCTTATTTTTAATCCTTTCTCCTCAATATTATTTCTGAGTAGTTCTTGCTGAAGGAATACTTTGCAAAGCAAGGAAATTTGTGTTCAATTAAGGTGAATTCATTTTGCATTTTTAATTTTTAATGGAATCCTGTTGTGTTATGAAATTGCATAAAACTTTTGGAATATTCCATTGATCATACATGTGAGAATACCTTTGGCACATTAATGGTCTGATCATTTCAGAATTGCATGTTTCTTTCAGTTTTGATATGGAATTCTCTTTCTGTACAGACATGAAAAATCTAGAAGTTAGTCTCAAATATTTATAGCTTCATTTTAAAAAATTCTACCAAAATAGTTTTTGTTTATTATTCATATGGAAAATATGATTTTTGTTAATAATTTTGTTAACAATTATTTATTTCATAATCTATAATATAAGATAATGAACTTCAGATTATACATGCATTTTTAAGATTCTTCTGATCCTATTAAAAACAAAAATTTTTTAAGGAGCTAGATATCAAATCAGAGACTCTGCGTCTGATAGAAGAAAAAGTTGGCTCCGATCTACATATTGTGGGGTCGGGCTCCAAATTCCTTAATAGGATACCCATAGCACAAGAGTTAATAACAAGAATCAATAAATGGGATTTTCATAAACTGAAAAGTTTTTTCTCAGCAAGAGAAACAATAAGAGAGGTAAACAGGGAACTTACATCATGGGAACAAATTTTTACTCCTCACACTTCAGATAGAGCCCTAATATCCAGAGTATACAAAGAACTCAAAAAATTAGACAATAAGAAAACAAATAACCCAATCAACAAATGGGCCAAGGACATGAACAAACACTTCACAAAGGAGGATAATCAATCAATCAACAAGTACATGAAAAAATGCTCACCATCTCTAGCAGTCAAGGAAATGCAAATCAAAACCACCCTAAAATACCATCTCACCCCAGTAAGATTGGCAGCCATTATGAAGTCAAACAACAACAAGTGCTGGCGAGGATGTGGGGAAAAGGGTACTCTTGTACATTGCTGGTGGGACTGCAAACGGGTGCGGCCGATTTGGAAAGCAGTATGGAGATTCCTGGGAAAGCTGGGAATGGAACCACCATTTGACCCTGCTATTGCCCTTCTCGGACTATTCCCTGAAGACCTTAAAAGAGCACACTACAGGGATACTGCCACATCGATGTTCATAGCAGCACAATTCACAATTGCTAGACTGTGGAATCAACCCAGATGCCCTTCAATAGATGAATGGATAAAAAAATGTGGCATTTATACACCATGGAGTATTACGCAGCACTAAAAAATGACAAAATCATAGAATTTGCAGGGAAATGGATGGCACTAGAGCAGATTATGCTTAGTGAAGCTAGCCAATCCCTAAAAAACAAATACCAAATGTCTTCTTTGATATAATGAAAGCAACTAAGAACAGAGCAGGGAGGAAGAGCAGGAAGAAAAGATTAACATTAGAGACATGAGGTGGGAGGGAAAGGGAGAAAAAAGGGAAATTGCATGGAAATGGAGGGAGACCCTCATTGTCATACAAAATTACATATAAGAGGTTGTGAGGGGAACGGGATAATAAACATGGAGGGAAATGAATTACAGTAGATGGGGTAGAGAGAGAAGATGGGAGGGGAGGGGAGGGGGGATAGTAGGGGATAGGAAAGGTAGCAGAATACAATAGTCACTAATATGGCAGTATGTAAAAATGTGGATGTGTAACCGATGTGATTCTGCAATCTGTATTTGGGGTAAAAATGGGAGTTCATAACCCACTTGATTCTAATGTATGAAATATGATATGTCAAGAGCTTTGTAATGTTGTGAACAACCAATAAATATAAATAAAGAAATAAAAAAAATAGGTTTTAAAATGTGTACTGCCAAATTCCATAAACTTTGAAAGCTGATCCTTAGATTACTGATTTTTTTTATAATATACAAAGTAGATAGGCTGCATTAATTAAATTGGCTTGAAGCTTTCTGGAGATCTTCAATAACTTTTTTTAATTATAGCTTAATGTTTTCTTCTTGCACTTGCAAAATTGAAATTTCTTTCCTAATGGCTATGTTTTTTGTGCTTGTTCTCTTGTTTCCCAAAAGAGTCATAGGATTCTCATTTGAAGTTCTGTCGATATTAGCTATCAGTAGCGACTTGGTCAAAAAAAATTTTATGCTTAATACTGCAATTTTCTGTGTTTCATTTTTTTATTGCTTCATGTAGTAGAAGTTTGAAATATGATAAAGAATAAAGAACTATATTTATGAAGTAGTAAAATTGGTAGATTCTAAAATCAACACCTAAATATTTAGATAAAACACTAAAATACTAAGTGTTTTATGTTAAGTTGTACATCAGTATAACCTTAAAATATATACTATTCCTATGAATATGAATACTGGTGTTCATGCTACCAGAAAACCATATAATAAGGATAATATGTAGCACACCATGCAAATCCATCCAACTGTGTACTTTGGTTACTTTGTTTTGCTATTTGTTATCTTCTAAGAATATTAAAGAAAAATCTAGTTAAATTTATACCATAAATAATAGCATATTAATTTTTAAAATCTCAAAATGTAAGTTATACTTTTATAATAAAATATCTGATGTAAACTTTATGCTGTTTCCACATGCAAAATGCCTTTTCTGATTTCATATAAACTTATAAATCTCTGTAGTTTCTGATACCCATACCTAAACACCCAATCACTGTTTTAAATTCATTTATATAGAGAGTCTAAGAAGAGTAAGTGGAACATTTGGTTAACCACTAGAGAAGAGCACCCAAATAGGATTTAATTACTTAAGTTCTCAACAGCAACATAAGAAATGAAGAGTGGAGCCACAGGCATATCTGAATTTCGAAAAAAAAGTGGTGGAATTGAGAAGTATATCTATTGAAATACAAAAAAAAAAAAAAACCTTCACAAATCATGAGATTATGTTGACTATTACATTAAACTCAGATAAAAAGATAATATGTAAAATGAACAGGTAGATCTATCAAATTATCTGGCATGCAGCAAGAAGAAATAAGGAGATAGAAAATACTAAAGGTATGTTAATACATAGGGAGGGAACAACTCCAAGGACTAGTTGTACTAGGATGAGAAAACAGAATGGAGGAGAGGAAATATTTAAAGAGATAACAGATTGTTTTTTCCCACAATTGTTGGAAAGTCATACACTCATAAATTCAGGAAGCACAATAAGTCCCAAACACATATTTTTATAAAGTACATGCCTAGACCCAACATAATGAAACTGCAAAACACCAAACCCTATTGTAAAAGCAACCAAAGTGGGGCTTGTATATTATCAGGGAAGCAAGACAATTAAGTACTTAGTACACATTTCAGCAGCAGCAATACACCCAAAATATGGTAGAACAATATATTCCCAAATTTGATCATCAACATAGAATAAGTACCAAGTAAAACTGACAAAAAACAGGATCAGATGAAAAAGCTTTTAACGTCAACTGACTTGAAAAATAAAGCTGTAAAAGGATGATCTTCAAGTAGGAAAATGATTCCAAAAGGATGGATTTAAATCAAGGAGCCCATGAGCAAAAAAAAAAAAAAAAAGTAAATTATGTAAATTTAAGATGTTGTTTGTTTAAAACTATTATAATGAAATAAATGTTTATAACAGGTAAAAATATTAGTAAATGTAAATTTAAAGACATCATTGTGATTTAAATAATAAAACCATGATTCTTTCATGATGCTAAAACATTTTTCTTTCAAAATTTCACAAAAATAAACACACATTTAACTGTGTATATATACATGCCCAATAAAGTACTCACTTTACTAGTGATAATAGAGAAAACAGCTTATCCAAATTAGCCGAGTACATATTTAATTTCCTTTCAATAATTTCCTTTCGATGGCTATATTTTAGATGTCAATAATATGACTGCTAATCAATATTAATACATGCAAAAAAACTGCATTAGTTGCTATTTTTGCCTAATTGACAGTATCTCCACTAGAATTTGCTATATGTACATGAGGCTTGTAAGAATCTCTGATAAGCTATTCTTTAATGTCAGTTTAATGCAATATGTTAGTGCTACTGTGGATTTATCCCTCTGTCATCCCACTTTTCTACTATATTTCACTAATCTCTAATTTCTTTCGAGTCTAATGCTGAAATACCTTTCAAAAATAATTTTTCCTATTCCCACAACTACTAACCTAGTTGGAAACTTGTTTTTCTTCCTCCTAGCAGTAAGTTAAACACTGTCCTGACTTCAACATCTTCACTCTTTAGTCGTTTTTCTCTCAGTCCTCCTCTTTGCTAGAAATGTTCTGAAACAATTTAAATATCATGCTCCCTTGGTTACAAAACTTTAAATGGTTACTGTGAACTTCATAATGAAATTAGAACTACTCATCCAGTATTATTTTTTTCCCAGTACCTTCTAAACACTTCATATAAATGTATTTTACTTTTATTAATGTCAGTTACTACTACTGAAATAGTCTTTCCTCTTTGGCAAATTCCTAATCCTCTCCTAATATCCAGTTCTTTTTAAGTCCCCTCAGTTATAAGAAACCCCAAAATGCCAGTCTGGGTTTATTATATCTTTTGTAACATCATTACATTTCTGCATGCCCTTCAAATATATTTTTAAAGTACTGAATTGTGGCCACTTGCAGTGATGCATAACTATAATCCCAATGGATCAGGAGGCTGAGGCAAAAGAATCCCAAGTTCAAAGCCACTCAGCAAGGCCCTTAGCAACTTAGCAATACTCTGTCTCAAAAAATAAACAAAAAGGGCTGGGGATGTGACTCAGTGGTTTAGTGAACCTGTGTTCAATCCCTTTTGTGTGTGTATACATATACATGCAAATTGGATTGCAGGTAGAAAAAGTTATTTGTCTTCACTTTCAGATGTTTGAAGATTATTTCAGAACTGTTCGAAGCATTGAATTTTCAATACCTACTATGGGGACTGAAACAAAGGGTCCAACAGGAAATGGCTTTTCATACCAGTGCACAGCCTTTAAAATATTTACATAATTAAAATAATATGAAGTTAACCGGTAAGGTTTATCTACAACAAACTGCATAAAAAGTGCATCAAAAGGTAATGCTTTTCAATAGGATCATTTTTTCCCATTAAACATTGATAACTTGGGTGAACAGTTCCACAAATGAAATTCTAGAGAAACAAATGAAATATCTTTGCATATAAGCCTTTCCTAAGAATAAAAGCTTTGCCCTTTGGATTCACTAAAGGACTACTATAGCAAAATTAGAAAAAAAAATTTCAAAAATAAGAAGTGGCATGAAAAAGAAAACTGGTACCAAACTAGATTGAATTGGATAAATGTACAAATAACCATGTTGATATTACTCAAGTTTATTCCTTGGTCAGTGATTATAAGTTCCTCAAGTTATAGTTTTCTATATACATTTGCTACAAAATAAGTTAGGTTTCCTTGTGCTTTAGCTACATTTATAAAGATTAACTATATTGCTACTTAGATCATTCTTCATCATGTTTTATTTATTTATTTATTGAATGTAAATGTATCACATATATGAGTTGGGATAGAAAAACATCACGTCTCTATTCACTGCTCTTTCAGATTTTAGAAGGCATTTCTTTCCCTCTGTTCTTGGCAGTGAAAAAGAAATTTCTGGGCTTCTACTCCTATGACATTAAAGGAACATCAGCTTTTGATATAAGGGACTATGGTTTGAATCTTAAACCATCTCCCAAAGTCCATTGGTTGTAGGCTTGGACCCCAGTGTGATTCTATTGGGAGGAGCTATGGATCTCTGAAGGTGCATTATGGGAGGTTCTTAGGCCTCTAGGGGCTCCTCTCAAAGGGGATTTTAGGAACCAACTCACTTTCTCTTCCTCTCTGGCATCCTGGTCATGAGGAGAGCAATTTGCTGTGTCACATGCTTCTCACATGGCCATTTGTCACTCTTATCAAAGACCAAGGAGTTGGTCTCATATTTGATTGCAGTCCTGTCAGAACCTTGAGCTGAATAAGCCCAGTCTCTTATAAGATAATTATCTCAAGTATTTCATTATAACAATTCAAAGTTGATTAATACCTAAGGGAAAGTCATTAATTTGACATTATTTGAAGATAATATGGTAAATTCCTGAATACCTATTCAAAATTGTTAATAAGCACAGATTTTAAATACTTTGTAAACTCTCCCAAAATGTTTTTATTTTTACTTTATTTTATGTTTTTCAAAAAGGATTCTACAATATGAAATTTATGAAACATGTTATCATTCTCAATGTCAAAATACTCAAAAAATGGTGTTTTTCCATTTTTTGTCTTATTATTTTTTATTCTAAATTTATTATTTCAAACAAGTTTATTAATTCCTTTGCCCTTAATATTTCTAATTTTAATAACTGGGAAATCTTTTCAAATTCAGGTATTTGTAATAGATATTTTAACAGACATTCCAAAATTCACCTGTGAAGATATAAATATGGATAATATTAAGCCTAAAATATTACATGTTTAACTCATTTTTACCTCCAATAGATATAACTTTTGAACCATGGAATAAAATGAGTTCACAATTTTCTCTATAAATTTATTTAATATAATTGCAGATATTTTTTGAAATATTGCCATATTTCAAGATTCCGAATAGGTTTAGGGAAGCTTACCAAATATTTAGTTTTAAAAATTAGAGATCCACAAGATTGTAATTAAAGTTGAAAAAGTAAGAAACAAATAACTGATATAGGTTTTATTAATTTTTTAAAAAGTTTGCTTTCTATCTATTGCTTAAAAGCATGCTTGCCTACACACTGTTACAGAAAAGCAGGTCAGTCTGGTGAGTTACACTACTTTTACTCTAAATTCTGATTTACTAAAAAAAAAAAAAAGCCTAAAACAATTGTCTTCTAAACATTGCACTATGAAAGTATGAAGATTACATACTGGATGTAAAACAATATGTATACTGTGGCTTTTCTTTATGTTTCAAAATAAAAAATGTTGCGCTCTCAGACACAATTTTTAAAAATTTTTCAGCTGTGTCAAGCTGTGAAGCATCTACAGCTCATCTGCATATTCTAATTTTCATCCAAATTTTTATGGTGCTGACCATCTGGATGAATGAATGCTACAGATGACTACCCAGGTCCTTTCAACAGAAGCTAAAGTTATTCCTGATGCTATGGAAAAATATATTTTGGTTGAGCCTTAGGAAGTCCATTTGTCAACATGCTGCAAAGTGGAAATGTGCCTGGGTATGTTCTATACAGAAATTTTCCTCTATATATTAACTTTAGTGCCTTTTAACTGTATGAACAAGAGTAACTCTTCCTACATATGAGTAAAAAGATTAAATAACTAAGATTAGAGTCAGAGTACTTGGGTTTAACTCAGGATTTAACAGTTTTCCTGCTTGTTGAGTTTTGCAAATCTCAAATGTTCTAAGTTCTAGTTTCTTCATCTTTTAAAAAGGATAATAACACATAGTTAATAAGATTGCTTTAAGAACCAAATCAAAGAGTCTAAATAAAACAAAAAATAAAAGATTTTCATTTATGAAGATTAAGATTGATAAACTTTTGTAAGACTGATCAAGAAAATAGACAAGTTCAAATACATAGAAACATCTATTGAAAGGCAAAGAATAAATACATAAAGCAGTAGCAATGTTTGAGATCATAAACAACTGCTAGGACTACTTTATGCAAATATATATATGGAAATTAAGATGAATCAGATTATAGGAAAAAATTTATCAAAATTGACAGGATTAAAGAGAAAATCTTACTAGTTCTATAACAATCAAATACTATGAATCTGATGAAGAAATACACACTTATATAACAAAATAGACTTATGAAATATCTATAGAATGCCATTAGTAATAAGTAAAATATATATAAAACTAGGTATCACTCCAAAGATTAATGCCTTATAACTCTACATATTAATGATAACTTGGAGTAACTCCTGCACTGGCAAAAGTGTAGACTGTGTAACCAATTTGTGGAGGAAGTTCATTAATACTTAGTAAAATCAAAATAGTACATATAGTTCCTGCAGCGATTTCACTTCTAGATATCTTCCCTAGAGAAAATCTTTCACATGAATACAAGAGGACACAGGATGGAATGTTTTGCTGAAGCATTGTAAATAAGAGTAAGTAGAAGAAACACCTCTAACAGTCTCTCAATTGAAGAGATAATTAACCTCCTATTTATTCATTTCATATAATACTATATAGACATCAAGCCACATCTCCTTATTAACAGGGAGCAAATCACAAATATAGCATGTCCACTGAAAAAAGCAAGTTGAGATTATACACACCTCTTTGTGTCATTTTTCTACATTTTAAATATAAAACACACCCACATGTATGTTATTATGTGTGACTCACATCAGCTTTGGGATAAATACTTTTATATATATCTTTGTTATCTGTAAGAATATAAATTACATACAAATCAAATGACAAATATTACTTTTTTGTTTAATCAAGTGTTATGTGTTTGTCATATTACTGAAAATGTTTTGTTTACATGGTTTCATAATTTAAAAGAAAGGTAATTTGTATAGGAAAAATATCTATAAAACACATTAAGAGCTGAAAATCATAAACTCATGAATATTTAAACTGATCTGTGATAAAATAAGTCATATCTACCATGATTTATTCTGGTATCCAGTTGTAGTTTCTGATTTAATATCCCACTAATGTGAAGTAGGGTCTATTAATAAATGGCATATTCCAGGGTCTGGATCAAGAGCTATGTAAGGTGAGTCTGCCATGTCTCATTGTGTGAGTCAGTAAGGTAACTACTGAAGAGTACAGAAATCATCTGATAAGAAGGCAAGAGCTGCCCTTTCTGGTTATGGACATAAAGTTATCAGTGGTTAATAATCATTAATATGCCTTTTTAAATTATATGTATCTATTTGATGCAAGTTTCTTTTATTTTTTTATTTTTTTATTGTTGGTCCTTCAAAACATTACATAGTTCTTAATATATCATATTTCACAGTTTGATTCAAGTGGGTTATGAACTCCCATTTTTACCCCATATACAGATTGCTGTATCACATCAGTTACACTTCCATTGATTTACATATTGCCATTCTAGTGACTGATGTATTCTGCTGTCTATCCTATTCTCTACTATCCCCCTTCTCCTCCCCTCCCCTCCCCTCCCCTTTTCTCTCTCTACCCCCTCTACTGTAAATCATTTCTTCCACTTGTATTATTTTTCTCTTACCCCTCCTTTCCTCTTTTATGTAATTTTGTATAACCCTGAGGATCACCTTCCATTTCCATGCGATTTCCCTTCTCACTCCCTTTCCCTCCCACCTCTTAACCCTGTTTAATGTTAATCTTCTTCTCAAGCTCTTCGTCCCTACCCTGTCCTTGGTTACTCCCCTTATATCAAAGCAGTCATTTGGCATTTGTTTTTTAAGGATTGGCTAGCTTCACTTAGCATAATCTACTCTAATGCCATCCATTTCCCTCCAAATTCTATGATTTTGTCATATTTTAAAGCAGAGTAATACTCCATTGTGTATAAATGCCACATTTTTTTTATCCATTCATCTATTGAAGGGCATCTAGGTTGGTTCCACAATCTTGCTATCATGAATTGTGCTGCTATGAACATCGATGTAGCAGTGTCCCTGTAGCATGCTCTTATTAGGTCTTAGGGAATAGACCGAGAAGGGGAATAGCTGGGTCAAATGGTGGTTCCATTCCCAGCTTTCCAAGAAATCTCCATACTGCTTTCCAAATTGGCTGCACCAATTTGCAGTCCCACCAACAATGAACAAGTGTACCCTTTTCCCCGCATCCTCACCAGCACTTGTTGTTGGACTTCATAATGGCTGCCAATCTTACTGGAGTGAGATGGTATCTTATGGTGGTTTTGATTTGCATTTCTCTGACTGCTAGCGATGGTGAGCATTTTTTCATGTACTTATTGATTGATTGTATGTCCTCCTCTGAGAAGTGTCTGTTCAGGTCCTTGGCCCATTTATTGATTGGGTTATTTGTTACCTTATTGTCTAATTTTTTGAGTTCTTTGTATACTCTGGATATTAGGGCTCTATCTGAAGTGTGTGGAGTAAAGATTTGTTCCCAGGAAGTAGGCTCCCTGTTTATCTCTCTTATTGTTTCTTTTGCTGAGAAAAAACTTTTTAGTTTGAGTAAGTCCCATTTGTTGATTCTAGTTGAGGAATTTGGAGCCCGACCCCATAGTATGTAGATCATAGCCAACTTTTTCTTCTATCAGACGTCATGTCTCTGATTTAATATCAAGCTCCTTGATCCATGTTGAGTTAAGTTTTGTGCATGTCGAGAGAAAGGGATTCAGTTTCATTTTGATGCAAATGGATTTCCAGTTTTCCCAACACCATTTGTTAAAGATGCTATCCTTCCTCCATTGCATACTTTTAGCCCCTTTATCAAATATAAGATAGTTGTAGTTTTGTGGATTGGTTACTGTGTCCTCTATTCTGTACCATTGGTCCACCCGCCTGTTTTGGTACCAGTACCATGCTGTTTTTGTTACTATTGCTCTGTAGTATAGTTTGAAGTCTGGTATCGCTATACCGCCTGATTCACACTTCCTGCTTAGCATTGTTTTTCTATTCTGGGTCTTTTATCATTCCATATGAATTTCATGATTGTTTTATCTATTTCTACAAGAAATGCTGTTGGGATTTTGATTGGCATAGCATTGAACTTATAGAGAACATTTGGTAATATTGCCATTTTGATGTTAGTTCTGCCTATCCATGAACAGGATATATTTTTCCATCTTCTGAGGTCTTCTTCTATATCTCTCTTTAGGGTTCTGTAGTTTTCATTGTATAGGTCTTTCACCTCTTTTGTTAGGTTGATTCCCAAGTATTTTATTGTTTGGGGGGATATTGTGAATGGAGTAGTTGTCCTCATTTCCATTTCAGAGGATTTGTTGCTGATATACAGGAATGCATTTGATTTATGCGTGTTGATTTTATATCCTGTCACTTGCTGAATTCATTTATTAGCTCTAATAGTTTCTTTGTAGACCCTTTTGGGTCTTTTAGGTATAGAATCATATCATCTGCAAATAGTGATAATTTAAGTTCTTCTTTTCCTATTTTTATGCCTTTAATTTCTTTCGTCTGTCTAATTGCTCTGGCCAGTGTTTCGAGGACTATGTTGAACAGAAGTGGTGAGAGAGGGCATCCCTGTCTTGTACCAGATCTTAGAGGGAATGCCTTCAATTTTTCTCCATTCAGAATGATGCTGGCCTGTGGCTTATCATAGATTGCTTTTACAATGTTGAGGTATGATCCTGTTATCCCTAATTTTTCTAGTGTTTTGAAAATAAAGGGATGCTGTACTTTGTCGAATGCTTTTTCTGCATCTATCGAGATGATCATATGGTTCTTATTTTGAAGACTATTGATGTGGTGAATAACATTTATTGATTTCCGTATATTGAACCAGCCTTGCATCCCAGGGATGAATCCTACTTGATCATGGTGTATAATTTTTTTGATATGTTTTTGAATCCGATTTGCCAGAATTTTATTGAGGATTTTTGCATCTAGGTTCATTAGAGATATTGGTCTGTAGTTTTCTTTCTTTGAAGTGTCTCTGTCTGGTTTAGGCATCAGGGTGATGTTGGCCTCATAGAATGTATTTGGAAGTTCTCCCTCTTTTTCTATTTCCTGAAATAGCTTGAAAAGTATTGGTGTTAGTTCCTCTTTAAAGGTTTTGTAAAACTCTGCTGTATACCCATCCGGTCCTGGGCTTTTCTTAGTTGGTAGTCTTTTGATGGTTTCTTGTATTTCCTCTATTGTTATTGGTGTGTTTAGGTGGTCTATATCTTCCTGACTCAATCTGGGCAGATCATATGACTTAAGAAATTTATCTATGCCTTCACTATCTTCTATTTTATTGGAGTATAAGGATTCAAAATAATTTCTGATTATCTTCTGTATTTCTGAAGTGTCTGTTGTGATATTGCCTTTTTCATCCCGTATGCTAGTAATTTGGGTTCTCTCTCTTCTTCTCTTCGTTAGCATGGCTAAGGGTCTGTCGATTTTATTTATTTTTCCAAAGAACCAACTTTTAGTTTTGTCAATTTTTTCAATTGTTTCTTTTGTTTCAATTTCATTAATTTCAGCTCTGATTTTAATTATTTCTTGCCTTCTACTTCTTTTGCTGTTGTTTTGCTCTTCTTTTTCTAGGATTTTGAGATGAAGTATGAGATCATTTATTTGTTGTTTTTTTCTTTTTTTAAGGAATGAGCTCCAAGCAATGAATTTTCCTCTTAGAACTGCTTTCAATGTGTCCCGTAGATTCTGATATATTGTGTCTGTGTTTTCATTTAACTTTAAGAAGTTTTTAATTTCCTCCTTAATGTCTTCTATAACCCATTGATCATTCGGTAACCTATTGCTCATTCTCCAAGTGATGCATGATTTTTCCTTCCTTCTTTTATCGTTGATTTTCAGTTTCATTCCATTATGATCAGATAAGATGCATGGCATTATCTCTACTCCTTTATATTGTCTAAGAGTTGCCCTGTGACATAATATATGATCTATTTTTGAGAAGGATCCATGTGCTGCTGAGAAAAAAGTGTAACTACTTGATGTTGGGTGGTATATTCTATATATGTCAATTAAGTCTAGGTTGTTAATTGTGTTATTGAGTTCTATAGTTTCCTTATTTAACTTTTGTTTGGAAGATCTGTCCAGTGGTGAGAGAGGTGTGTTGAAGTCTCCCATGATTATTGTATGGTGGTCTATTAGACTCTTGAACTTGAGAAGAGTTTGCTTGATGAACATAGCTGCTCCATTGTTTGGGGCATATATATTTATGATTGTTATGTCTTGTTGGTGTATGGTTCCCTTGAGCAGTATGTAGTGTCCCTCTTTATCCCTTTTGATTAACTTTGGCTTGAAATCTATTTTATTTGATATTAGTATGGACACTCCTGCTTGTTTCCGCAGTCCATATGAGTGGAATGATTTTTCCCAACCTTTCACCTTCAGTCTATGTACATCTTTTCCTATCAAATGCATCTCCTGTAGGCAGCATATTGTTGGGTCTTGTTTTGTGATCCATTCAACTAGCCTATGTCTCTTAATTGGTGAGTTTAAGCCATTAATATTTAGGGTTATTATTGAGATATGGTTTGTTCCTCCAGCCATATTTGTTTATTAATGTTACTAAAGCTGATTTGTTTTCCTCTTTGATTACTTTCCCCCCTTTACTGTCCTACCTCCCACTGTTGGTTTTCAATGTTATTTTCCATTTCCTCTTCCTGTAATGTTTTGCCAAGGATTTTTTGAAGAGATGGTTTTCTAGCTGCGAATTCTTTTAACTTTTGTTTATCGTGGAAGGTTTTAATTTCATCTTCCATCCTGAAGCTTAATTTCGCCGGATACACGATTCTTGGTTGGAACCCATTTTCTTTCAGTGTTTGAAATATGTTATTCCAGGATCTTCTAGCTTTCAGAGTCTGTGTTGAGAGATCATCTGTTATCCTGATTGGTTTACCCCTAAATGTAATCTGCTTCCTTTCTCTGGTACCTTTTAAAATTCTCTCCTTATCTGTATGTTGGGCATCTTCATTATAATGTGTCTAGGTGTGGATCTCTTATGATTTTGCACATTCGGCATCCTGTAGGCTTCTAGGATTTGGGATTCTGTTTCATTCTTCAGGTCTGGGAAGTTTTCTCGTATTATTTCATTGAATGGATTGTTTATTCCTTTGGTTTGGAGCTCTGTGCCTTCCTGTATCCCAATGACTCTTAAGTTTGGTCTTTTAATGTTATCCCATATTTCTTGGATGTTCTGCTCATGGTTTCTTGGCAGACTTGCTGAGCTGTCTATGTTCTTTTCAAGTTGAAATACTTTGTCTTCATTGTCTGATGTTCTATCTTCTAAGTGATATACTCTGCTGGTAGTATTGTCAATTGAGGTTTTAAGTTGGTTTATTGCTTCCTGCATTTCTAGGATTTCTATTTGTTTGTTTTTTATTACCTCTATCTCCCTGTGAAATTGATCTTTTACTTCCTGTATTTGTTTATGTAGTTCCTTGTCAAAGTGATCTTTCATTGTCTGATTTTGCTGTCTCATGTCTTCCTTGAGACTCCAGATCATCTGAAGCATGTATATCCTGAACTCTTTATCTGACATTCCATCTGTTGCAGCTATTACCTCTTCTAAAGTTGAGTTGACCTGCATTGCTTGTGGTCTTTTCTTTCCTTGTCTTTTCATACTTCTCGCGTTTCTTTCTGCTTGGTGAAACTGTTGTGTTTTTGAAATTTTCCCCCTATTTATTTATATTGCTCTTGTATAGTTGGGAGATATTCCCTTGCAGGGCGGGTAGTGGCTGTGCTCCTCCTCTAATTAGGGTGATCTATCTACCATGCTGGTTGCTCGCAGGTCTGCCCACCCTGCGGGCATGGGTGGCGGCTCTGCTCTGCCCCCACTCCAATTGTGGTGATGTAACTACCACGCCCTTGGGTCGTTGGTCCTGATCCGGATGTGGGCGGAAGCTCTGCTCCACCCCTACTCCAATTGGTGTGACGTGTCTACCATGGTGGTCGGCCTCTAAGCCTATTCTGCCGGTGGGTCACAGTTCTGCCTATCTTGCGGGCTCGGGCGGCAGTTCTGCTCAGCCCCCACTCCCAGTGTGGGTACCTGACTGCCTCTCCAACGGGTCGCTGGGCCTTTTCCGGACACAGGTGGCGGCTCTGCTCCACCCCCACTCCAACCAGTGTTACGTGACTGCCCCCGTGCTACTTGTCCACCACACTGGCAGGCTGCCGGGCCTGTCCTGCCAGTGGGTCGCAGGTCTGCCTACCTTGCAGGCTCAGATGGCGGCTCTGCACAGCCCCCACTCCAAATGGGGTGATTTGGCTACTGCGCCATCGGGTTGCTGGTCCTGTTCCAGGCGAGGGCGGCTACTCTCCTTGGCCCCAGCTGCAGTTGGGGTGTCGTGATACCACGCCGGCGGGTCACTTGGCCTGCTCTGAGTGATGCAAGTTTCTAGGTAGGTGGTTTCATCTCCTATTCTCCCATACCTCCATCCAGATGCTTAAACAATGTTTCAAGGAGATAGGGAATTAGCAAGCCTATTTTTATCTTCACTAAACGATGTCTTCCAACCTAGTACACCTCTGTAATTTTGAACTATTTCACCTTAATTTTTTGTTCTTTTTTTTTCAATTGGTTAAAAACATTCACTGGGCACCCTCAAATACTCTATCAGCATGTTTTGGCTAGAGCACCATGAATAAAATGTCAATTGGAAGATCGGCAGCAGCAAGGTAGAATGATGGGGTTCTATAGCCTTCTTCACAGGTAATCTGAAGACATAAACAGAATTGTCAGTGTAGGGTCATCTTTCAGTTGGAAAGGACAACTTGACATCATGGTCTAACTTCTTTCTAAATTATTACAGTTATTACTAGAGTTGCCTCTTAATTACATTCGGAAAGGCATGAATTTGAAATGATTTGTCCATCTTTAAAACTTTTGTGGAGTAACCAAAATGAGGAAAACAGAAAATAATTTCGCTTAGATAATCTAGCTTAAAACTAAGCTCAGTCCAGCTGGACCCAAACCCCCACCTGACTTCACAGTTAAAGGCAATTTTTTATAAATTATTTCTTACATACATGACAATAGTGAAGTGCATTACATTCTTAATTATCCATTCACAGCATTTTTTTTCGTAACTGTATATAGAGTATGTTCATTCCAAATTATGCCATTATACATGAGCTCTTATTTTTTTTTTGCATCACAATTCTTAATACACCTTTATACCACAATTTATCATATCTCTGTTTGTATATAAGGTATGTTGACACCAAATTCACATCTTCATACATGAATTTTGTATAATGATGACCGTCTCCTTCCACTATCCTTGCTATTCTCTTTCTCCCTCCTTTCCCTCCCACCCCTATTCCCTATCTAGAGATAATTTCCACCCATGCTCTTCCTCCCTACCCCAGTTTGAGTCACCCCCCTTATATCAGAGAAAACATTCAGCATTTGTTTTTTTGGGATTGTCTAACTTCACTTAGCATAATCTTCTCTAATGCCATCCATTTCCCTGCAAATGCCATGATTTTATTCATTTTTAGTGCTGAGTAATATTCTATTGTGTATAAATGCCACATTTTTTATCCATTCATCTACTGAAGGACATCTAGGTTGGCTCCACAGTTTAGCTATTGGGAATTGTGCTGCTATAAACATTGATGTGGCTGTGTCCCTGTAGTACGCTGTTTTTAGGTCCTTTGGGTATAGTCCAAGAAGAGGAATAGCTGGGTCAAATGGTGGTTCCATTCCCACCTTTCCAAGGAATCTCCATACTGCTTTCCAAATTGGGTGCACTAATTTGCAGTCCCACCAGCAGTGTATGAGTGTACACCCCCCCGCCCCCCCCCACGTATCCTCGCCAACACTTGTTGTTGTTTGTCTTCATAATGGCTGCCATTCTTATTGGGGTGAGATGGTATCTTAGAGTAGTTTTGATTTGCATTTCTCTGATTGCTAGAGATGATGAGCATTTTTTCGTCTATTTGTTGATTAATTGTATATCCTTCTCTGAGAAGTGTCTGTTCAGGTCCTTGGCCCATTTATTGATTGGATTATTTGGTTTTTTTGGTGCTTATCTTGTTGAGATCTTTATATACCCTAGAGATTAGAGTTCTATCTGATGTGTGAGGGGTAAAAATTTGTTCCCAGGATGTAGGCTTTCTATTCACCTCACAGATTATTTCTTTTGCTGAGAAAAAAAAAAAACAAAAAACTTTTGTTTGAATCCATCCCATTTGTTGATTCTTGGTGTTAATTCTTGTGCTATAGGTGTCTTATTAAGGAAGTTGGGGCCTAATCCCACATGATGAAGATTAGGTTCTACTTTTTCTTCTATTAGACACAGAGTTTCTGGTCTAATTCATAGGTCCTTGATCCATTTTGAGTTAACTGTTGTGCATGGTGAGAGATAGGAATTCAATTTCATTTTGCTGCATATGGATTTCCAGTTTTCCCAGCACCATTTGTTGAAGATGCTATCCTTTCTCCAGTGCATGCTTTTGACACCTTTTTCTAATATAAAAGAGTTGTAATTTTGTGGGTTAGTCTCTGTGTCCTCTATTCTGTACCATTGGTCTACCAACCTGTTTTGGTGCCAGTACCATGCTATTTTTGCTACTATTGTTTGTAGTATAGTTTAAGGTCTGGTATAGCAATACCACCTGTTTCACTCTTCCTGCTTAGAATTGCTTCAGCTATTCTGGATCTCTTGTTTTTCCAGATGAATTTCATGATTGCTTTTTCTATTTCTATGAGGAATGCCATTGGGATTTTGATCAGAATTGCATTGAATCTGTATAGTGCTTTTGGTAGTATGGTCATTTTAATAACATTAACTCTGCCTATCCATGAGCAAGGAAGATCTTTCAATCTTCTAAGGTCTTTTTCTATTTCTCTCTTTAGGGTTCTGTAGTTTTCATTGTATAGATCTTTTACCTCTTTCATTAAGTTGATTCTCAAGTTTTTTTTTGAGGATATTGTGAAAGGGGTAGTTTTCCTCATTTCCTTTTTTAGAGGATTTGTCACTGATATACAGAAATGCCTTTGATTTATGGGTGATGATTTTATATCCTGCCACTTTACCGAAATCACTTACTAGTTCTAGAAGTTTCCTGGTGGAGTTTTTTGGGTCTTCTAGGTATAGAATCATCAGCAAATAGTGCTAGTTTGAGTTCTTCTTTCCCTTTAGTTATTCCTTTAATTTCTTTTGTTTGTCTAATTGTTCTGGCGAGTGTTTCAAGAACTATGTTGAATAGAAGTGGTTAGAAAGGGCATCCCTGTCTTGTTCCAGATTTTAGAGGGAATACCTTCAGTTTTTCTCCATTTAGAATGATGATGGCTTGAGGCTGGCTACCTCCACCACCCTGAGGGCAAAGATTCAAGCTTGGGATAGAAGCAATTCTTATACTTTACTAACAGTTAAAGCCCAAACAAAATTCTCAGACTCAAAAGATAGAGACAAAAAGAGAAGGAACCATTCCCTCTCATATCCAAGTTCTGCTCTTAAAGATATAGTTTCCTTGTTTAGACATGAGCTTCTCACCTTCTTGAATGACAACTCCTGCTGATTTAGAGATTATCCATACCAGTGTATTCCATGAAGTGTAAACCAAAATAATCAGTGGCTTCAGCAGAAAAGATATTTCACAAAGTGACATATTCTTTATAAGTGGCCATTACATAATCATGGGATTGCTCTATTACAAATAACTTTGACAAGTGCACATACAATCCCACCATTAGTCAAGCGTTATTTAATATCACTATAGAGATCTGTGCTGTTAGTGTAATTTTCTGTACTATTCTAAATTAGTAGACTTTTAAATTATCACAGTGAAAATATTCCTGTTTACCTAAACCATATCAATTTAATATACAGGAAGAACAGGAAGGTTAGTGAAATACCCCCACCCTCCAGTGTTTTCACTACTATAGTCACTGAAAAGAAACATCCTTATCTATCTGACTTACATGAGAATCATATAATGAGGTAAACAAAAGGGGCATTGACAAAACACAGAGTCTACAAATTCCCATTCTTTGCTTCATAAATGATTAGCTGAATAGACTGAAATAGGAACTCTACCTGCTACCCAGCACCCTACCCCCATCAGGTTTGAATTACATGATATCTATCTAAGGTCTTCAGTTTGCTGACTTGTTTGACGGCAGATAGATTTCTTGGCTTACATGTCTTAGCCAGTTCTTACAGTAATATATAATACCTCTCTCTCTCTCTCTCTCTCTCTCTCTCTCTCTCTCTCTCCTGTGTGTGTGTGTGTGTGTGTGTGTGTGCACGCATGCACATATATAATTAGTTCTATTTCCTTTGAAGAATCCTAACTAATTCACCATATGACAAACTGTGGTAAATGAAAGCAAAACAGAATCAGTATTCAATATCTAGTCACTATCAATAAAAAGTGTGCTTTTCTAAGGCCTTTTCCTCCTTTCTGTTGATGAAATATGAATGTAACATCTGCAGTTGGAGCAGGCACACTAGACAATGGGATGTCGTGAGGAAGCTGAGGATGGGGAAGCAGCAAGGTAGAATGATGGGGTTCTATAGCCTTCAGAGAAACTAATGCCAACTGAACCACATTATTTAAGCTCTCCTTTTCTCCACATAAATCTCTACTAAAAAAACTTATAAAGAAAAAAATCAAAATCCTTACCACTTCAGGGTAAATGAATAATTATTTTTAAAATTATTCTTTCCTAAGTCAAGCACCAAGAAAAGAAAGTGAAATTACTAGAAAAGAACAGAGGATGGTCTTTAGAAATCAGT
Source organism: Spermophilus citellus (assembly GCF_964194105.1). Classification (NCBI taxonomy): domain Eukaryota; kingdom Metazoa; phylum Chordata; class Mammalia; order Rodentia; family Sciuridae; genus Spermophilus; species Spermophilus citellus. The sequence goes on from NC_138198.1 coordinate 37,474,058, forward strand.
ATAAAGCATCTATTGATTTAAGTCATTTTCTACAGTTCTAATACAACAAATAATTATAAATAATCAGAATACAGTGGAAATGCAGAACAACTAATGACTACCCTGTTGAAAAGATGCACATTTCTTGTTTATTAGCTTGGAACTAACAATGTCTAGTTCAAGAGAGTATAATTCTAACATCTCTGTCCATTAGACAGCCTGTCTTTTCATCCATGATCAACTGTGAGTACTAATTTACTACTCCCTAATTTAACCCGAAGAGTTATCCAAGTCACATAGTAAAAATTCAGACACAGCAAAGATGCCAAATGTAATTTACTAGCAAAAATAAAATCCAGAAAAATCACTTACAGCATTGCATCTTCAGTAAGTTTAATTCACTATAAGACCAGAAAAAAGACTGAAAAATGACCAGAAAATATGAACACACTATGTTTCAACCTTTTACTTTTGAGCTAAAAATCTCATTAAAATTCATACATGATTTATCAGAAAAGACATATACAAATATTCATATACATATGTAAACACCATAATCTTAAAGACTAGAGATTCTAAGGATCTAGTCTTGTTTTGGGGTTGTGTTTACAATTTCACTGATATCTGTAGGGAGAATATGTTCTTATTTATACTTGAAATTTCACTATCAGTGTATATTAAAATTAAAATGATATGAATATTTATGTTTATATTAATTTATTAACACATATAATAATGAACCCATATATTAATATTACTTTATCTCCATTTCAAAATGTAGCTCTTGCTTCTGAATAGACCATTTGTTCAAATGATGAGTTTATTGTAATACATATAAAATTGAAAAATTCATAATACTTCTAAAAACATATGGATTTTTAATAGATATGTCAATGGTAACTTTAACAGGAGATATTTGTGTAGGCATTTATGTGTGTATATACATGTGTATATACACACACACATATATATATATACACAGATATACACACACACACACACACACACACACAATCTTCTTAAATGAAATGTGTCATATATCTATAACTAAAAGAATATAAATTAAAATTAAAACATGAAAAATAATTTCAGAATCCCTAGTACTCATTAGTTCATTTAGAAATATGGATGAGTGATTTCTGTGTGATATACATAAAATAATGTAATCTTGATAATTAAGAGTTAAGATTCGTAAACAACCACACACTATTTCATCAATTCTATATGACAGTAAATTCCTTGTAATTAGTATACCAGTGGGAAGAGTAATACACCAATTAAGTAAGTAATTGTCACAGTTATCAAAAGCTCATAGAAAAAATATTTGGTTATCTGGGAATTATTTTTTTTCTGATTTTTAAGGATAAAAAGCAGTATCAGACATAAGGACAAATCAGTCCTACTTTACAATCTTACTACAATAGCAAAGAAAGAAATATAGAAAATTCTCTATTTTCTCTTAAGGATCTGACAACCAAAACAATGCCAGTCATTATAATAAATATCTGCTTATATGTATTTCATGTTTCATAACCAGTCATTACAAATTTAGGTAAGATGAGCCAAATGAGTATTAAAAAATATTCAAAATTTGGAGAATTGTCTTTGAATTCAGAGTAATTAAGGAACAAAGACCAAAACATGCCTCTATAATTTTCTATCATATTGAAGAGAATCCCAAAGTCTGCTTTTGAATACTAAAAGATGCTTCTATATATTCAAAAGTATTCTGATAGTTTCAAAGCAACAAAATCTCTCTCTCTCTCTCTCTCTCTCTCTCTCTCTCTCTCTCTCTCTCTCTCTCACACACACACACACACACACACACACTCAAAAAAAATTCCAAGATTGAATTGTATATTTGAATAAATATCTATGGTTTCTTTCACTAGATAGAACCATTACTTATTTTTTTTTTCTCTCTCCCTGCTTTCTTTCATTCTATCACTTTTCACATAGGATCTCACTACGTTGCTCAGTCAGGCCCCAAAACTCCTGGGCTCAAAGAATCCTCCTAACTTAGTCTCCTAAGGAACTGGTATTCAAGCAAGGGTCACTGCTGCAGAATAGTTAACTTGTTTGTGTCAAAAACCCTCTAAGTGATTTATTTAGAAACCTATTATTAATCGGGTTTGCCTTGTTTGGGCAAAAAATGATCTGTATAATATTCATATTTTGCTGCTATTATTGTTTTTTTTCACTTGAGATATGATATTATAAATTCATTCATTTATCAATCTTCTAGGGTTAAATATTAGGATGTTGGTACTTAGATTTTATAATTTAATGCTTCATTAGGAAGGTTCTACTCTGTCAGAGTGTGATGTTTTTTTATTTCTTACTAAGCAAAAAGCAATTCTAAATGATTATCAGAGACACATGGAAATAAAGATACATGCACATGCAAAATATGAGATTGATCTTCAACACCAGTAACTCAATTTTCACTTACTGAATAGTAGGTAACATAATAAAATCCACATTACCAAAATATTTTATCCTAGTTTCACCAAAAAAAGACAGATTTTTCTCATGACCACTTCTTTAGTTAGGAAATAAGACATTTTATGAGACACAATAATCTGATTGCTAGATAGGTCACTATAGAGAGCTAGGATTTTTTTAATATTTATTTTTTAGCTGTAGTTGGACACAATACCTTTATTTATTTATTTTTATGGAGTGCTGAGGATCGAACCCAGGGCCTCACCCACACTAGGGGAGCACTCTACTGCTGAGCCACAACCCCAGTGCCCAAGAGCTAGGTTTTGGATAAGTGTCCCAAAAGGACCACGTGTGAAAGACTTGGTCTCCAGTCCATAATGCCATTGGAGAATGGTAGAATATTTAGAGTTAGAACTTAGTAGGAGGTGTTCTGGACATAAGGGGAATGCCCTTGAAAAGGTTATTGAGACGCCCTATGTACTTCCTTCTTCTTTCTTCCACTTCCTACTATACAGTGAACAGATTTCCTCTGCCATGTGCTCCTACCATGATGTGCTGTCTTGCCATAGGTCCAAAAGCAGCGGGCCAATCAGTCGTGAACTAAAACCTCCAAAACTATGAGGCAAAATAACCCCTTCCTTTTTAAATGATGATTATCTCAAGTACTTTGTTAGAGTAATAAAAGCTGACTGTTTAAGTCAGAGTTTTTGTTGCTGTGATCAAAAGATCTAGCCAGAATAAGTTTAGAGGAAGAAAAGTTTATTTCGTGTTCACAGTTTCAGAGGTATCAGTACATAGATGGCCAACTCAATCATATGTGCCTAAGGTAAGGCAAAACATCATTGCGGAAAGGTGTGAAAGAGAAAAGCAGCTTAGGACATGGTGAAAAGAAAGCAGATAGAGCTCTAGTGGTCAGAGACAAAATAAAACTCCCAAATCATACCTCTCATCACCCACCTCCTCCAACTACACCCTACCCACTTATAACATCCATAGTACTTGTTAAGCCAATCAACAGATCCATCCAATGATTAGGCTAATTCTCTTGTGATCTGACCATTTCACCTCTGAAAATTCTTGTCTTGTTATACACATGAACTTTTGGGGGAAATCTCATATTTAAACTACAATACTGAGTAAGAAAGAGAGATTCATACATACATGTGCATGCATGTTCATAACATACATATGTATATAAAATGTATGTAACTTCATAGCTTAAACACATGGTTATCTCACAATATCTGTGCTAGATTCTTTCCAGGGACCCAACAGATCTTAAAATCTGCAGATACTTAAGGTATACAAAAAATAATAGTGTAGTATGTGCATATAAATTATGCTATCTTCCTGTGTGCTTTTAATAATCTCTAGATTACTTCTAATACATCATAAAGTGTCAATGTTCCTGTTGTACTGTGTTCTTTAGGGCACAAAAACAAGAAAACATAGTCTCTCTATGTTCAGTATTGATGTAACTTTTACAAATTAAGTTTTACCCACTTTTGGTTGAATCTGTGGATATGGAACACATGGATACAGATGGCTGCCTGAGTTGCATGCATTTTGTTTCCTTTAAGTAAAAGAACCAATCTGAGATACATATTAACTTCCAGGCTGCTTTACATTGAATCCTGGTAGCACCAGTGACTCAAATATTATATTAGAATTTAGAGTTGTCTTTTGGTCCAGATCCAGTGATATTTAAATAAAAGCATATTCCCTTTGTTGTCAACACCCCTATTTAATACAGCGCTTAGAATTTTAGAGAGCAATTAAGCAGGAAATTAAGGAAATAAAATTAAGGAAATAAAAGGGATATAAATAGGAAAGAAAAAATCTAATTATCTCTATTTTCATATGATATGGTTCTGTACATAGAAGACCCTAAATGTTCCAACAAAAGGCTTTTAGAGCTGATAAAGAAATTGAGCAAAGTAGCAGGATAAAAAAATCAACATAAAAAAGTCAATAGCTTTTCTGTATACCAATAATGAATCCACTGAGAAAGAAATCAGGTAAATAATTCCATTCATGATAGTTTCAGAAGAAATAAAAAGACTAGGAATAAACCTAATCAAGAACATATGAGACCTCTACAATGATAATGCTAAAGAAAGAAATTGAAGAAGAATTAGAAGACAGAAACACTTCCCATGTTCATGAATAGGCAGAATTAATGTTGCTAAAATGGTCATATTATGAAAAGCAATACATAGATTCAATATAGCCCACATGAATGCCAATTACAATCTTTATGGAACTAGAAGAAACAGTAATAAAATTCATATTGAAGAACAATAGACTCAGATAGTCAAAGAAACCCTGACCTGAAAACATCACAATTCCCAATTTCAAATTATACTACAGAAACATAGTAACAAAAATGGCATGGGACCAACATAAAAATAGACATGTGTATCAGTGGAATAGAAGTCACAGAAACAAACCCACACAGCTACATTCATTAAAATCTTGGCAAAGATGACAAAAACACATTGGAGGAAAGATAGTCTCTTTAGCAAAAGGTACTGGGAAAACTTGATATACACATGTAGAAGAATGTATAAAAGTCAAATCAAAATGAATCAAAGACCCATGTATAAGATTTAGAACTTTTGCAACTTTTAGAAGAAATATAGGGGGAAACACTTCAACTTGTAGTTGCGGGCAAAGACTTTCTGAATAGGAATCCCTATGGCTCAAGAAATAAGACCAAGAAATGGATGACATTAAATTAAAAAAGCTTCTTCTCAGTAAAAGAAACAATTAACAAAGTGATGAGACAACCAAAATAATGGGAGAAAATATTTGCCAGTTACTATTCCAAAATATATAAATTACTCAAAATCTCAACAGTAACAAAACAAACAATCCAGTCAATAAATGGGCAAAAGAAATAAATAGGTAGTTCTCAAAAAAGGAGAATGAATGACCAAAATATATATGAAAAAGTTTATCATTTTTCCCCATCAGGGAATTGCAAATCAAAACTACCCCTGAATTTCCATCTCACCCCTGTAAGAATTGCAATTATCAAGAATGAAATTAACAATACATGCTAATGAGTATGCATGAAAAAGGAACTCTAATGCACTACTGATGAGAATGTAAAATAGTACAGCCACTATGGAAATTAGTATGGAGTTCCTTACAGAGCTGTAAATAGAAATGCCATGAGATCCAACTTCACCACTCTTTGGTATTTGTCCAAAAGAATCAAAGTCATAATACATGCCCATGTTTATCATAGTGCAATTTATAATAGCCAAATTATGGAATCAGACTAAGAGTCTATCAACCGACAACTGGAAAATAAAATGTGGGATATATATTCAATGGAATTTTACTCAGTCATAAAAAAGAGCCACATTGTGTCATTTGCAAGAAAATGGATGGAGCTGGAAATCATAATGTTGAGTGTAATGTGTCTGTGTTGAAAGTAAGCAGGGATAGTGGGTAAGGGAAGTCAGGAGAGCACGGGTGAACAGACAAAGAGCAGGCGATAGATGGTAAAGATGGCTGGGTGGGTTAGACTCAGTGGAGACAAAGGTGATGTCCATCTTTTAATGATTGTTTTATTTCCACACCTGGAACTGTAAAGAAGAATACATGTTCCATAGACATTTGTTCAATGAATGATACAGAAGTCAATAAGAAGGTAATTATATGAGGCAAACTTTACTAATTTGACTGTATCTGCATCATATGGAATGAGATTACACATATTACATTTTGTTTTATTTAGCATTCAATAATAACTGAAAATAAATTATTTGTATGTTCCCTAGCTCTTAAGTTATTCCAACTCAGGCATCCTTGTTCTCCTCAATTCACAGCACAAAGACTAACACATAGGAGGTGCTTGGAGAGTAAAATTGTGAAATTACATGAGCTAATACAATCCAATGAAAATTAGTGCTGAACATCCAAATACCACTCATTATTTGGAAACACACATTTTTCATTATCTATTAAAGAATATCAAGACGGTACACAATCTAGAAGAAAAAATGATGGGCTTCGTTATTCACCTATGATCATGAATACATATTTACAAAGCCTTTTCAGAGATGCTGTATTCCAATTTGTTAAAATCACAGATTGCAGAGTCACACCATATGGATTCACATTCCAGCTGTAACACATTGTTGTATAATGCGTATCAACTTATTAACCTCTGTGTGCCTCCATTTCTCTTTTAGGGATTAAGATAGTGCACATTTTACAATGGGGATTAAAATAATGCCTATTTTATAAAAATGCAGTAAGTATTAAATTAGTATTATGGAGGGTTTACAATTGGCCATACAAACATTTATTTATGCTACATATAAGTAACATTCAGTGAGAATTTCTAATAAGAAAATAATTTCAGATTTTAAAATTTGTATAATTTGCAAAAGTTACATTAAATTATTATTTTTCTGATTAACTGTTTTTCAGATTGTGTATCTGCTGATTATTAAATATCTACTGTTTCTGAGTCACAAAAAATGCTTTCTAAAGTAGACATTTTCCACTCCAATAGTGAATATATTTAAAATAATAATGAAAAGCAATAGAGAAATCCTGTTCTATGTAAAAATTTTATTGAATATGGACAATTTTAGTGTCCCTTCACGTTGTAAATTGAGGTCACTGTTATCTTCACTTCAAGAAAATGTCTTGACAACCAAGGAAATGATTTTAAATGTATATATTCATTAACTCAGGCTTTTCAGATGGGGAGGGACTTGTCAGAATGATCTAGTACTTTCTCATTGTCCTTTCCCCTTTTGCATCAATTCTATTATTGATGGAGAAGTATTTTATCTTTCAGGTATTTGGAGTAGGCTTTTAAAATGAAGAAGGAAAATTACTACAGTTTTTATTCTGAAGAACAAGTGCATATAAATTCAGAGTAGAATGGTCCAGAAATAAATACAAGATTTTGCTCATTCTAAATTATACAAAACACATAGGTCTTTAGGGAACTCCAAATTATATCTTATTCAAAAATGCATTCATTTTTGAATATGCATTTATTTTATAATCATGCATATACTAGACTATTACGTACATGTGGATATGTAATGGTCAGTGAAAAACACAATATTTAATATTATCTGACATTTTCAAATACCATTCACATTTAAGATATTTCCTATGATATAAAGAGGAAGTAATCACAAAATATAAAAAAATGTAAAAAACAGACCAGCAATTTACTATATATATATGCCATAATTGCTATGGGATGTGAATTAGCAATTCAAAACCTAGAGTTTATATATGCATGGAGTAAACACATTCATAATTAGGTAGCTACATATTTCACATATGAAACAAACAAAGCAGACATGTTTTAGAATTTCACCATATTTTGGTAATCCTTCCTTAATAATGCACTATGTATACCCAAATTGCCTAGATTTTAAAACTCTTCCCAAAGTTACTTTTCTACCTGTGTGGATAAATGTCCAAATTTAAGAGACAAGAAAAAGGGGCATAGGGATCAAAAGGGACCTATTTCACTTTACACTTTAGAAAAAGGAGCCAAATTATCTACTGCTTAAATTATCTACTGCTTCCTGAACTGTACCTCCATATGACTCAGAATTAATATTGATGTATGTATATGTGTAATACATATCTCTGTCCCTAGAAAATTTCAAGAAAATAATTTATTATGATCTTTCCTTCAAATATTATATGTAACTCGGCCCCCAGGGTTTTCATTGTTCCTCCATGATCTGTATATATTGCCTATATACCTACAAAATAAACTCACGTTAAAAGTTTGTCAGTCATGCAGTCATGCCACTCATTAAATATCCTGAATAATACCAAGATCATTGTACTGTCATGTGTAACTAATAAAAAAATAATAATACCAAGAAATTTAAAGCATTCTGGATAGTAAGTACAAGGACATGCTTGGGGGAAAAAAAGATATCCTCATAGTCAACTACTAAAGATTTATCTTATATGTGTCCTTCTGGCATCATATAAATATACCTATGTAGTTTTATTTTCATTCCAAGTACATTAATCATTGTGATTTCAGGCCAAGTGAATCAAGTTGTTGAACAGTATTTGGTTGCCTGTGAATGCTACATAAAAGCAGAAAGTAGAGTTTGCAAGGTGCGAATTTCAGGGTGATAAGTGTGAACCATGCTGTCATGAATCTGTTGTTTTTGCCTACTTGAGGAACTGGGTCTTTTTTTATAATTTTTTTATTTGTTTTAATTAGTTACACATGACCGTACAATGATCTTGACAGATAGGAAACTTGGTGTTTTAATGTTAAGCTTGGATAAACTAAGGTGGTAGAAATTCCATCTTTTTGCCTTCTTGATAAGTGGGCATCTGGTGGTCCAAGTCATATCTCACAATATAGTTGATTATCCTAGAAAATTTTGTCTTTGTGTGCTTCTGAGATTCCATTTTTTTTCTTTTTCTTTACTCTCACTATTTCATGTAACCCTGTTATACTTACTCAGAGTCATCATAAAGCAGACTGCTAAAATATCACTCCGTGTTTTGAAAAAAATAAATTTTCCCTTGCTAATTGACATTTCTGTTAAAGGGATTCTTTTTACTAAGTCCATCAACTTTTTCATATTTGAGCAGATAATAAAATATTTTATTAAATTCTGTTCACATATAAAGAACTCCATCTCTGATGACATGTATTATAATTTTGGAATTGGAATACCTTAATTTTTTCTTTAAAGTTGAAGGATATCATTCAGAAAAATTCTCAGAGGGTCTGTTGTCTTCACATGCTATGTGATTCCCATTATTTCTCTTTTCTATTGGTCAGGGTTGGTGTGGGTTGAGATCTTCCCAAAACTGAATTTTAATTCTTTGCAGAAGGATTTTGTTTTACCATATCAATATCAATACTAGATCTTTAAAAATGTTTTAATATGCTATTTCAACAATTAAGGGTTGGTAGGTGGCACAAATACACATAGCAAATGTCATTTATATGCAATCACACAAGCCAGAGACTACATCTTTATGTAGAATATGCTGTGAAATTATGAGAAAAGTTGAATTTTCTACTATGTCATGATGTACAATTGCTTTCCAATTCACAGGGGATTTTTATACTCTAGTCACTGACCTATGCTCCCAATGAATGCATTTTGATTGTGGCTGACTTTTACAATCTTTCTTACTCTGTGAAAATAGCACAATGTTCTATGTGTGCACACACAAACATGTACATATTTGTTGCATGCATAAGGCATTAGTCATATTTAGACAATAAGATATCATTGCAGAAGTTCACATTTAAATGTATATGAGTTCATAAAAAAGAGATTTGTTACTGATATTTTTCTAAAGGATTTCACACTAAATTTAAATTTAGACTTTGAGAACTAGTATATTTTAACATGCAAGCTTCTTAAGGAAAAGGGAAAAAATAGACTCAATTTACAAAATTGTTATTTTAAATCCACCAAGTATTAATATCCTTACACAATAACTATAAGGCAAGTTTAAAACTTATACACCAGACCTATATTCAAAGAGCCTGTTATGTTTTTCTTTGTGTTATTCTCTTCACATATCACTCCTCTGAATCCTCCTGTAATTTGCCTAGTAGCAATTCATTTTTATAGGCATTAAAGATCCAAAGCTGAGTATCTCAGACAGAGAGATTTTTGCACTTCTTCCATGCATTTCTTATTCTTTAATATTAATTTGAATCAACACCGATCCTGACACCTGTCATGAAGCACAAGCTTTTCAAGATATGAAGATACTAGGGATTTGTAACTGACACACATTGACTTCGAGAGAAAATATGGTTGAAATCTCCTCTTAAGTGTGAGAAGCATGAAGAGCTGTGATAGGACTTCTTGCTTATGCAATGAGTAAATATAATTACTGCAAAAATGAACTGAAATATATTTGAAAAAGATATTTGTGATCGTTATTTAAAGATTGACAAATGAAACCAAGTAAGTTTACCTGAGACCTTAGCAAATGTAGAGATAATACATCAAATACAAAACAATATGCATATTTCAAATCTTAAATTTTGGAAGAGTGATATTTTGGTAGCATTTAATTATTAATCACTTTACAAAATGATCAACATGGGTGACTAGAGTTTGTGGAAAACCCTGGACTTCTACAGCCATGACTGGCCAAAAACCTATTACCTGTAAAGATCTGTTGATGATTTTTAGGTTTTCAAAATATACACATTCAGGTTGTATTCTGTACTAGAATATGGAATTGTGACAGTTTTACAAAGCTAAAAATGGTAACTTTATTTATTTACATACATTTTCCAATGGCATTCTACAACCTAAACATTAAAAACATAGTAGCACCAAGTTTGTATCATTACCATCTTCCTGATTTGTAGCCCTTTGGTTGCTTGGTTTAGTTCTTGGTCCATTAAATAACTCCTCTGACTCTTTAGCAAACATAGAGAAAAAGGAAGGCAGGCAGGCAGGAAGGAAGGAATAGAAAAAACACAAAAAGGAAAACAAACATCTTTCCTATAAAATACTAATTTTAATAAAATCAGAAGTAAAGATTTGTTACCATAAGGCAAATAAAATTATATATATGAGAATTATAAAAATTTATTAATATGGTAAGATATATCAGGAAAGTGGAGGAAATGAACACACACACGTACACATACACAATTTTTGGAAGTAAAGGTGAGAACTTTAGGAAATAAAGTAGAAAGATATAAATCTAAAATGACACAGAGATATCATTTGGAAATTGAATCCTAATAATAGTATTCTTTGAGAAAAAGACCCAAGTTAAAATCAGAGTTTAAGAAAGCATTATTATTATTATAAACTTGGATACAAATTGATTTTTGGATTCTGAATAAGGACTTCAAAAAACAAGTTAGCCACAACCCCAGCCCAAAAGACAAGTTAAATAGATAGAACTGAAGGTCAGAATTGTGATAAGAGGTAGGGATGACAGATGACACATGGAAGTGGATAGATGATAGATAATAAATGTGTATATATATGTGCATACATACACTATATAAACAATGACTGAAGCTACATATATAGGTGAGGTTATTCATACATTATTCATGGAATCATTTAGTGTTGATAACTGGACCTAAAAATAGGGTATGGATGGATCATATCTTTTTAAAAATAAGTGAGAAAAGATATTGAATTAATCTAAGAAGAATAAGGTAGAATAGTGTAAGGAAACCTACAATAGCATGAAACACACATAAAGGAGTCCCAAAGATAAAGGAGCTTCTTGGAAGTAAAATACATTCAGGACTAAAAATTGACTGCTGATTTATGTAGAAGAAAGACGATTGGAATCTGGTGAGATAAAGTTTCTGGATAGTGGTAGAAGTTAATATCATAGAGTAAAAATGTGAAAAATGAATGTGATTTCAGCAAGTATTGATAGTAAGTGTGAATATCTCTACCCAGATGTATAGGCTGAGGTAATGCAGTATCTGGGAGACATTTGTGCTGAGAAAAGATTTGTGGGTAAATTTGGCTATGTTTCTTCTGACAGTTTTTGTACATCACATTAAAAAGCATTCCCTTCTTGGAGGTCAAAATGGGAAAAAAACTAATCTCTTTAAAATTTGAACTAATTTAATATATTTAATAAAAGTTATCTATGGACCATGAAAAAAAATTGGCTGTTTTTAATTCTGGCAAGAAGTGAGCATATGAGTATCCCCATGTGATTGATGCACTTCAGAGGGAGAAGTTTAAGAGCTTAGGATTGAATTTTTGAAGGCAAAGTGAAGTCTCTGAAGAGTCAGGAATTTTTACCAACATATTTACCAGTTATTCAATTCAGAACCTTCTAAATTTTCTTTTCTAGTTTATAGTTTGTGACCTCTGGTCCATGACTGGCTATTGGTGCTGAGCCAGTCTTCCCAGAACCTTTTCTAGAATCCATTTCTGTCATCATTATAACTTAGAAAGCTCTCCATTTCCTTCAGGGCACAATTGTCTATGTACATTTATTTCCACAGCATAAACATAACAAATATACTTCTAATGGGGGAGTATCAGGAAGGCCCAACTCAACTAGAAACCCACCAAATCTGAAACACTTTTTTTAAGAGAGAGAGAGAGAGAGAGAGAGAGAGAGAGAGAGAGAGAGAGAGAGAGAATTTTAATATTTATTTTTTAGTTTTTGGCAGACACAACATCTTTGTTTGTATGTGGTGCTGAGGATCGAACCCGGGCCGCATGCATGCCAGGCAAGCACGCTACTGCTTGAGCCACATCCCCAGCCCCTGAAACACTTTTGAGCTAGTTCAATATCAAATAAATGTTACAGATTGTATATTTCATACAAAATTTGACTTCTCTCAATATGAACATGCACAAAGTGAACTTTATAAAAACATCTTTGAGTCAAATCCTAAGATCATATGTAACTTTAGGTTAATATGTTTTTTTATACATGACTCATGGGCAAATCTGAGCCCTGCTGGTTTAGCAGTTATTAGATGTCCACAGGTCACTGTGTACATTAATACATTAATAAATTATCCTTCAGAATGAATGTCAGCAAACCATATTTGAATAGGCTACATTAAAAATGAGGCTATTAGAAGAATGGCTATGAGTAACTTTAGTCTTTGAATACAACAATAAATATAAAACATAGTAAACACAATGATAAGTATTATAGAATAACTCTTCAAATTCCTGATCCTCCAGGGAAAAATACATAATAGAAAATAACAATAGTTAAATGAGCTGTTTTAAAATTATTTTTCCTGTTTAAAATCTAACTGTACTTTTCCTGAAGCTATTTAAAAGAGTTTGATTATGTACCAGAAATTCATACATCTCAATTATGCCATGAGTACTTTCTAATTGTTCTAACCTTTTCATCATTGCTAAAACCACTGTGACTCTTATTCCAGTAGTGGTTCCAAGAGCATCCCTCTTTAGTAATAAAAATGTTCACTCCAAATGTTAGCAGTTAAAGGACGCTGAGAAAGTAACTATCAACTTCAGTCAAGGAAGCCCATCCTTCATAATATTTCCGAATCACAATTTAAGGGAAGAAATGTCATCAGTACCCAAATCACATAACCTAGTGGCTTAGTCAGTTATCCTAAAAATAATCAGATTTCCATTTTGAAATAATTAACATTTTGGCAAGGATTTTATCTCTTCCTAGATAGTCATTTCATCATGAGTCAAGTTCCTAAAAAATGATATACTAACTACATTGTAGTTCAAAAGTGATTTGAGTATTTTTACTTACTCAGGTTAATAATTGAAAGTAAAATATTTATCTTTATGGGGCTATTTTGCAAAATATTTTAATGTATTTTCTAAGCAAGACATAATCTATCTCAATATCTTCAGACCCAATGTAGGCTTTTAGTTGAATAAGCAAAATGACATGTTGACTGTAAGAGACTCAACCTTGCAAAATTTCCTTACCTAATTTAAGCCTCAGTTTTTTCTTATCTTCAAAATAAGGATAATGGAAAATATTTTACACACACTGAATGGGATAATAAAGGTGATGCAACATTGGTGTCGAAGACAGCACATATTCAATAGTGGGCAGTTGCTAACAGGGAACATCAAATATTAAATTGACAGGGAAAATGGAGAAAATGTGAAGAAGCAGATTTAAATGAAGTGTCAGAGTTGATTTATCTAAGAAATAGAGTAGCCTGCAGCATCACTGGGAAGTAGCTGAAGTGTGCTTTTGATACCTCTCCATTTCACATTTCAAATCTTCTACATGTTCCTAGTCATTTCAACATTCCTTGGACAATTAACTAAAAAGCTCTCCTAAGCTCTTCCCCACCATAAGAATTTCTAATGGTGAAACAGGAAGTTTGAGAAACAACATCCATTTACAATCATTCCAATTATAGACTGAAATGTAACATGCTCAAAAAGTTCCAGACTTTGGAACATTTAGGGTTTTTGATTTTCTGGATAGGTATGCACACCCAGTTTATGCAACTTTTTCAAAAGGTAAAAGACTCTTAAATCTGAATATTTCCAGTCCCAAGTAATTTGAGTAGGGGATATATGACTTTACCTGCTTTAGTCCAAGTCTGCAGTGATGATTGTCATTGATACATACACCATCCTTACCTTATGGATCTTATAAATCTAAGTGATATGTATTTTATTAGTGGTAATTTTTTTTTTCACATCCTCCTCAAATCAAACCAAGGTAACCAAATGAAGCCACGTCAAACTAATCAAATTGAAGTAGAAACATCCTTTAGAGAATACTACTAGGTTAAAACACAAGGGTAGTCCTGTTTATAAAATAATTGCACATAGAAGAAAAGTATCAGAAACAGCAAATGGAAAATACCTGCAACTTCTTATAAAAATTAACATGAACATTCTGGCAAAAAAAGTACTATGTTATAGAATAACATAATACTAAGTATATTAATAGTATAGGAATGAGAGATTTTAGAAAATAAGACAGACTTAACATATTATTACTTTACCTGCTTGGATCATGTTTTTATATTTTATATGTCATATTTTCAATAGTATTTCAGATTCCTGTTTTAAGTCTTCAATTAATATAAAAATCACAATTCTGGTCTTGGCAATATTTTGGAGCTTGGAAGCCCATATGGCCACTTAGCTGTATTTCAAAGGGTTTCAGATGAATTTCTTAATATTTGTTTTTAACTAGATCATAAACAATATTTTTTGCAAGAAGTGGAAAGATTCATTACCTCATTTCTGCTAAATGGTTTTATGTTTCACATGAACTTTGTTATTAAGTGTGGTGAGCCGTTTCTTCGGACTGTGGTCGCCATTACAAGATGGCGCTGGCTCCGCTGTGGTCTGTGACAAACAACTCCTTATTTGGGAGAGTTGGCACATGATGTTTTGACACCCTATGAGAAAGCTCCACGTAGCAGCTTCGCATTGGGGCTTGGGATGCTTTATTAAGGCTGGGAGGGGCGTCCGAGGGGGAGAAGAAAAAACATCAGGGGCCTGAATAAACAGCTGAAAGAAGATTCCTGTTGTTGCGTCTTCCTTGCGGGCAAGGGGTCGCGACAAGTGGTGCCGAAACCCGGGAACCAGAACTTTCAGCCGTCAGGGGTGGTGCACCGGTTAGTCCCAGGTAAGTGGGATCCGCGACCAAAGCGGGGATAGTCCCAGTAAGTGGGATCCGCGATCAAAGCGGGGTCAGCTCCTCTACAAAGAAAGAGAGAGCTTTATATTTTATTGCAGCTGCACTGTGTACTTTCACTTTTGTTTTCTGTGTTTCTTTTGTTGCTGTGTCATGGGTGCCGCATCTTCAAGTCCGCTTCTTCTGGCCCTAGACGGCCTGTTACGTTCCAAGGGCCTGGAAGGGAAACATAGAACTTTACAAAGATTTTTACAGAAGTTGGATATTGCTGCACCGTGGTTTGCATTTTCGGGCAGTCTTACTATACCTAGTTGGGATAAATTAGGCAGAGATCTTGACTTTGCTTCTGAGCAGGGCATATTAGAGGGCGGGGTGATACCCCTTTGGAAAATGGTCCGTAGTTGCCTCACAGATGGCAGATGTCAGGAAGCACTTACTAAAGGACAGGAAGTTCTAGAACAATTACATGAGGAGAAATCGGAGACGGCAGGAAGTGAGGTATCTCGGGAGGATGGAAGTGTGCGGAGCGTGAAGCAGGGGAAGAGACGATTGTATCCAGATGCAGGAAGTGAGGTATCTCGGGAGGATGGAAGTGTGCGGAGCGTGAAACAGGGGAGGAGACGATTGTATCCAGATCTCAGTGCGCTGCGCACACCCCCATGTGAAAGTGGGTCAGAGGAAGAGGAGGATGAGGAGGAGGAGCTTGGGAGGCTGTCTCGCCAGCTAGGGAGTTTAGCTATAAGAGAAGGGAACAAAAATAAACAGGAGCTCAAGAAATGTGATCCTCCGGATCCACCGCCGTATGGCGGGGGTGTTTCGGGGAGAGCTTTCCATGCTCAAACATGGAGGGCTGTTAACGCTGAGATGGGTCTTGCTTATCCAATTTTTCAGGATGATAATAGGGGAAGATTCCATGAGCCTTTAGATTTCAAAATTGTGAAGACTCTGGCGGAGTCTGTGCGCACTTATGGGGTGGATGCCGCCTTCACACTAACTCAGGTGGAGAGTCTGTCTAGATACTGTATGACTCCCTCTGATTGGGCTAGCCTTGTTCGGGCTTGTGTTTCCCCAGGTAAATATTTGGACTGGAGAGCATTTGTGCTAGAGGGCGCAATAGAGCAGGCCGCCCAAAACCATGCGGCAGGACACCCTCATTGGGATAAGGACATGCTTTTGGGGCAAGGTAGATTTGCTAATCAACAGACGGGATTCCCTCTTGAGGTATATGATCAAATTAATAACATTTGCATTCGGGCATGGAAGTCACTTCCAAATAGAGGAGAGGTATCTGGTAATTTGACTAAGATTATACAAGGCCCTACAGAACCCTTTTCAGACTTTGTAGCAAGGATGGTGGACGCTGCTGGAAAGATTTTTGGGGATCCTGATAGAGCCATGCCCCTTGTCAAGCAATTGGTCTTTGAGCAATGCACCAAGGAATGTAAAGCAGCAATCGCTCCTTATAAGAACAAAGGCATAGAAGCATGGATGAAGGTGTGTAGAGAGATTGGAGGACCTTTAACTAATGCAGGTCTTGCAGCTGCTGTCCTTCGGATTGCAAAAGGGGGCGGTCCTGCCGCCGGAACATGCTTCCATTGTGGTCAACCCGGTCATTTTAGACGTGAATGTCCCAAAAAAGACAATTCCAAAAAAGACAATTTTACTGGACCTTCTCACGGTGGCCTTTCCAATGGCCTTCGTCTACCGGGGTTGTGTCCAAGATGCAAAAAGGGGAAGCATTGGGCAAGAGAGTGTAGATCAGTGAGGGACATCCATGGACAGCCTATTTCAGCTGGGCCAAAAAACGGCCAACGGGGCCCTCGACCCCAGGGCCCACAAATATATGGGGCAGTGGAGAATGTCACACCCGAACCCGAGACATGGCCATCTCTACGCCATCCCATGAAACGCGGAGAGCCACTACAGGTGCCGCGGGATTGGACCTCTGTTCCACCTCCAGACTCGTATTAACACCTAAGATGGGAGTCCAATTGGTGGAAACTGAGTTTACAGGGCCTCTACCACCTGGCACTGTAGGTTTGCTAATTGGACGTGCATCCTCTATTTTACAAGGTCTTCATGTTTTCCCCGGAGTCATAAGTCCTGATACTGTAGGGATAATAAAGGTTATGGTGGAAGCTCCAAGGGGCATTGTGTCCATCTCCCCAGGGGATCGGATTGCTCAATTGCTAATTTTGCCTAGCTTACATAATCACTTCCCTGCTGATTCAAGGTCACGGACAGGAAATGAGATTGGTACCACCGGAGGGAATTGTGCCTATTTGTCACTAGATATGAGCAATCGCCCCACTTTGGAATTAAGCATAGAAGGTAAATCTATTGTAGGATTACTGGATACTGGAGCAGACCGTAGTATTATAGCACTTAGGGACTGGTCTAAGGGATGGCCAGTGCAGACTTCTGATCAATCCTTGAGAGGACTTGGATATGCCCAGGCCCCTCAGATCAGCTGTAGACATCTAGTCTGGAAGGATCCAGAAGGACATAATGGTACCTTTCAACCTTATGTACTTGATTTACCTATCTCTCTATGGGGCCGTGATCTGATGAAAGACATGGGGTTCACTCTTAGTAATGACTATTCCCCAGTGTCTCAACAGATTATGCAAAATATGGGGTATAGGCCAGGTCTAGGACTAGGAAAACATTTACAGGGACGTAAGCATCCTGTACAAGGTCATCAAAAGCTTGACAGATTTGGTCTGGGTTTTTCCTAGGGGCCGCTGGGGCTCAAATACCCATAACATGGCTCACCGAGGAGCCTGTTTGGGTGCCTCAGTGGCCTCTTCCCTCGGTTAAATTGGCAGCAGCTCATGCTCTAGTTAAAGAACAACATGACTTAGGTCACATCCAGCCTTCCACTTCTCCATGGAATACTCCCATATTTGTCATTAAGAAAAAATCAGGGAAGTGGCGCCTACTGCATGATCTACGAGCAGTTAATGCTCAAATGCAACTTATGGGGCCCATTCAAAGAGGGCTGCCTCTGCTCTCCTCGGTTCCTCAGGGTTGGCACATTATTGTTATTGACATTAAAGACTGTTTCTTTTCTATTCCTTTGCATCCTAAAGACTCGCAGCGTTTTGCCTTCACCCTTCCCTCGTGTAACCACGAGGAACCAGATCAAAGGTTTGAGTGGGTAGTGTTGCCGCAGGGAATGGCTAATAGTCCCACGATGTGTCAGATGTATGTGGGGAAGACACTCGCACCTCTCAGACAAAAGTATTCCTCCATCAAGATCATTCATTATATGGATGATGTATTATTGGCTGCTAAATCAGAGCAGACAGTTCATGAGGCCTATAAAGACCTAGTGAAGTTGTTAGCTCAATATGGACTGCATATCGCACCTGAAAAGATTCAAACAGGGGATTCTATTAAGTATTTGGGAGCAACAATTGGGTGTGACACATTACGACCACAGAAAATCACCATACGAACTCAGGATCTCCAAACTCTAAATGATTTTCAAAAACTGCTGGGAGATATTAATTGGATACGAGGATATTTACATATTTCTAATGTTATGCTACAGCCTTTGTATGCTACTCTTAGGGGTGATCCAGATCTTACTTCCCCTCGTAGCCTCACCAAAGAGGCTAGAGCGGCCCTTATGACAGTAGAAGAAGCTATACAACATGCTACTTTATGCAGGCTCCAGAGTGATAAACCTTTCCAGTTATGTGTGCTTGCCACTATGCGGCAGCCTACTGGAGTACTGTGGCAAGATGGACCTTTGCTATGGATTCACCCACATGTATCCCCAGGAAAATCCTTAGAATATTATCCTGATGCTGTTGCAGCATTAGCACTTAAAGGGATTCAACAAAGCATTCAATTTTTCGGACAATCACCTTCTTCTCTTATTATACCCTACACTAAAGCTCAACTTAGTGTCTTGTGTGCTACTCTAGATAACTGGGCTATTCTATGTTGCTCGTTTCAAGGGAATATTGATAATCATTACCCTTCTCATCCGTTACTCCATTTTGTTAAAGAACATCCTATCATTTTCCCTAAAGTAACTTCATCCAGTCCCATTCCGGGGGCTGTTAACATTTTTACTGATGGTTCCAAGTCTGGAATGGGAGCTTATGTAATTAATGATTCTCCCCCTGTCCAGCATCAATTTGCTCCTGGAAATCCACAATGGGTAGAACTACAAATTGTTATTGAGGTTTTTAAACAGTGTTCTTTTCCTTTTAATCTCATTTCGGACTCCATCTATGTGGTGCAAGCACTACAAATCCTGGAGGCTGTGGGAGCTATTAGTGATGCTCGTAATGTATCTGCTTACTTTAATCAGCTTCAACAGCTTATCCGTGGCTGCACTGCTCCTTTTTATCCAGTGCACATCCGGGCTCACACCTCTCTTCCTGGTCCGTTATCGCAAGGTAATGCCTGTGCGGACTCAGCCACTAGAGGTCAGTTGATCTGTTTGGCTTCCTCCTTAGAGGAGGCTAAATTGTTTCACCAAAATTTTCATGTTAATGCTTTAACACTGCGCAGGCGTTTTTCTATTTCACGAGCAGATGCTCGGCAGATAGTATTACACTGTCCCCATTGTGTCACATTTCTTCATCCCCCTACTTATGGAGTGAACCCACGGGGATTGAAGCCATTGGTTGTCTGGCAAATGGATGTGACACACATACCTGACTTTGGTAGCCTCAAGTATGTCCATGTTTCTGTTGATACGTACTCTGGAATTATTCATGCTTCTGCTTTATTGGGAGAAAAGGCACGTAATGTCATTACTCATTGCCTGGAGGCCTGGGCGGCGTGGGGTGCACCTACGTCCCTTAAGACTGATAATGGACCTGCTTATACTGGAAGACAATTTACATCTTTTTGTTCTACTATGGGAGTGCAACTTACTCATGGTTTGCCTTACAATCCTCAAGGGCAAGGCATTGTTGAGCGTGCTCATCGCACCTTAAAGGAAACTTTACATAAACAAAAGGGGGGAATAGGTGCTGAACATACTCCTAAAGAACGCCTGTCCTTGGCTCTCTTTACCATTAATTTTTTGAATTTGGATATTCATGATCGCTCTGCGGCCGATAGACATGTGTCCCCTCAGCCCTCTGTGATTGGCTATGTTAAGTGGAAAGATGTTCTTACGGGCCAATGGAACGGCCCCGACCCCGTGCTGACATGGGCACGAGGATCTGTATGTGTTTTTCCCCAGGATCGCACGGAACCGTTGTGGGTCCCTGAACGCCTGACAAGAAGAGTCTTGACGTCGGCTAACCAGCAACGGGAAATACTACAGCAATCCCGTGATGAGGATCTTCATTCTGCTGAGTGTTCTGGCTCTGGTGCTGATGCCGATGACACAGATGACACCAATGCAGTGGTGGGCAGTGGCACGGGCTTGGCCAATGCCAATGCCGGTTCATGGTAATTCTAGTGTCCTCCCCACTCTTTTCTCTACCTCATGTGAGATGTCTGCTCCCTGTGCCTCTCCTAGAGGGGATGTGGATAGTATTTTTAATCAATCTCAAGTTAATCTCACAGGAGTTTTTTGTTTCAGCCTTGGGAACACTCATTGTATTAGTCTTAAGACCAAGAATTTGACTAACTGGGAGGACCCATTGCGGTCCAGTCAGGTTTCAGGGAGCATTCTCAGTGCTGTGCTGAGCCAAGTAGTCTCAGGGGAACTAACAGGCTCAGGAACCCCCGCAAATAGCTCTGCTTTAAACACAACTACCTTGGCTATTATCTCCGAGGTACTAATCCCAGTGCCTCCTTCTTCTAATAGTCTTTATAATGCCACCCATTTTAAGGCCTCTCCTTACTGTACCCCTAATCTTGGTTTCCCCCCAACATTTACGCCTTGTCAGGATCATTCTTGGGAGCAACGTCAAGTTGCTAAAGGTTTCTCCCTTTCCCCCTCTCTTAAGAGGTATGTTTATAACTTTAACAACAGTGTCAACTCCTCTACAGGAGTGGGTTGGTCCTGGTTTCAATGGCTGATCTCCAATGAAAAGGGGGCTTCAGCTGATATTTCTGCACTGGCTCAATTGCTGGGAGCCAAAAGTTGGCTGGCTAATGTTTCTGGCACTGTTAGGGAGAGTGAACGAGGTAAAAGACTCACATCTGTTTCGTTCAACTCTCTGTTACATAATACCACATTGCCCCCTGCAATGGTCTGTGTCCAATCCCCGTTCTTACTCCTTTTGGCTAATGACACCTTGTCAGTGGTGCTGGATTGTTCTAGTGTTACCTGTTTCTTATCTGAGTGTTGGAATGGTTCTTGGACTGTAGCGGTGGTTATGAAAATTCCAACTTTTGTCCCAATCCCAGTCACTGCGGACCCTGACAAATTCCCCATTGTTGAGCTACTTAGAGTCCGCAGGGATTTTGGAATCACAGCTGCTATAGTGACAGCCGTGGCGGTATCTGCTGCTGCAGCGGTCACGGCCGGAGTGGCCATGGCCAGTCAAGTGCAGACTGCTGCCACCATTAATCAAGTTGTTCAACAAACTTCCACCATACTTGAATCCCAGAATACAATTAATCAACATATTTTGTCAGGGATTTTAGCTGCCAACCAAAGAATAGATTTACTCCAAGCTCAGGTAGAAGAATTGGCTGATTTGGTGCTTTTGGGCTGTGTTGACCAACGTGCACATTTATGTATAACCTCTGTCAGATTTAATGATTCCAGGAATGCCTCCCGTATCATTGGCGAATACTTGGCCGGAAATTGGTCCATGGCAGCGGAAGACATGATCCAGTCTCAACTGACCCAGATAGCTGTCTTGAACAGTACCCATGTCGATCCCGTAACTTTGGGTCAATTCACCGATTGGATATCCTCTGCCTTTTCCTTTTTTAAAGAGTGGGTGGGGGTAGGCATTTTTGGTGCTATGTGTTGCTTCGGTATGGTTCTCTGCTTGTGGTTTCTCTGTCGACTCAAGGCCCGCAATGCTCACGATAAAGCTATGATCATACAAGCTCTTGCAGCTTTAGAAAATGGCAACTCACCTCAAGTTTGGCTTGCGCAAATTAAACAGTAAATCTTTGACATGGTCGTTGCACCCCAAGTTTTATGAACATTGCACTGGGATCGACATGTCTTTCTTTGTTATTCTCTTAGTGTTGGAAAGCCCTTGCACTCTGCCGGCTTTACTGCCATTGCACGCAGATGGGTTTCCACACTAGTGCTTTTCTATCGCCTTAAGACCCGTGCCTTTCTTTTAGGGTGTTGCCAACTTGTTTGTCGTCGTATTTCTATACAGCCACAGTTCAGCCTCAGCCATCCCCCTTCGTCCACCATCATCACGATACAGGATGCGAGGCAAGGCACTGCACTTGAGTGATCCTTGAAGTGGACCTCAAGGAGAGCATGTCCTATTGCATGCGGGTTAGACGCGTCCACGCCCCGTCCCACGAAAAAAGGCGTCGGCTGATATGGCCTCAGATCTGGGGAAGGGCCCTCCTTGGGGCTGAGCCATACTATGCAGCCACTTCTGCACAGTGGGATAGGACCTCTACTCTCTCCTGTGTTGTTCTTAGAAAACAAAAGGGGGAATTGTGGTGAGCCGTTTCTTCGGACTGTGGTCGCCATTACAAGATGGCGCTGGCTCCGCTGTGGTCTGTGACAAACAACTCCTTATTTGGGAGAGTTGGCACGTGATGTTTTGACACCCTATGAGAAAGCTCCACGTATCAGCTTCGCATTGGGGCTTGGGATGCTTTATTAAGGCTGGGAGGGGCGTCCGAGGGGGAGAAGAAAAAACATCAGGGGCCTGAATAAACAGCTGAAAGAAGATTCCTGTTGTTGCGTCTTCCTTGCGGGCAAGGGGTCGCGACAATTAAGCAACTTTTTCCACAATTAGACATTAACTTTTCTTGATAGATTAACTATTTCAACAAATGAAAAAGGTACATTTCTCCCCCTCCTCCTCCTCCTCCTCCTCCTCCTCCTCCTCTTCCTCCTCTTCTATCACTGCTGTTACTAATATATATATTAGTATACATAAATAATACATAAATTATATATTACTAGTTTATATAACTAGCATAAATATATGAAATATATATAATGAAGTATACATATTATATATGTATATATATAATATATTTATATATATATAAATCTCCAAGCAGTACTAATAGACTACAATAAAATGAAAGAGGGTCGAATTTCACACAAATTAATAAACATAATTAAAAAATGTTTTCCTATTTTATGAGAACAATTTTTTTGTTTTGTACTATTGTCAGCTTTTTAAAAATTGATAAGAAAAAAATTTATACATATGTCTCCGTTGATGTAAAACACCCTATCTTTCAATTACTTGTTATATATCATACAAAACAGCTTACATGTTTGCTTTGATAATGTTTTGGAGATTAAAAGAAATGTCTCCCACTAACTTCCAAAATAGAAAAAGATATTTTAATTCATGTTACCAATAATAAAACTTACAATAAATGATATTTAATGTAAATGTTAATGCAGTCCCTAATTTCCACATTTTTATCTCTAACTTTTATGGCAGTGGGTTCATGATTCTATACATTGTTACTTTCACATATTCTTATAAACAGGTATGTATGTAAGACTAGAAGTTTAACCAAGTGGACATTGTAAGGTTAATCTCTGCACTTATATTTGATTCATGATTACAAAAAGCATTGTTCTTAGAATGAAGAGAGTATTTTTGCAATTTGAACTAGGGAAGCTTAACCATTCCATCCAATATAAGCATGTCAGTTGGGCTACCACAGTAAAGACATCCAGAGAGTGGGGACTGTGGGGCCTGGACAACAATGACTGCGTGCAATGAATCCAAGGCAGCTCCACCTCATCATATGAGGGCGATAAGTCATTAAAATTGAGGTACATGCTATTTGATTCTCTTCAAAGTCTTCCAGTCCCTCCAGAAGCCAACCTGATAGATCAAGTTATCACTGCACATACTCACTCAAGAACAAAGCTACAAGCATGAGACCCTGGTTACAGAAAGTAATCACTGCATTCATTTCACAATTTTTACTCTGTATGAACCAGACAGTAGTACTAATAGACTAGAATACGAGGAAAGAGGATCAAATTTAGGGGCTGGGATTATGGCTTAGCAGTAGAGCACTTGCCTTGCTCGTGCAAGACCCTGGATTGGATCCTCAGCACCACATAAAAAATAAATAAATAAAATAAAGTTATAAAAAAATAAAGAGGGCCAAATTTCACACAAATAAATAAATATTATGGAAAAGCATTATGAGTAAACATCAAAGATTATTTGCTTTAGCAAATTTCTCTCATTTTCACCATTTGCCCATGGATGTACTGGGAGAAAAAAAAGCTAAGGGCTTCCTACATAAGTCTACATAAGGAAAAGCATTCTGAAGTTAGCCATGGAAGGGATCAGTGACTTTGGAATGTCCCTCTAGTAACACAGTTGAGAAATAGCACAAAGACCAGGTATTCTTCACCACCTCAGAGCATGGGGATTCTATCATCTGGGAAAGATGGGCACCTACAGTGTTTAAAGTTTTTCTAGGTCAAAAGACATCTTGGGGGGGGAGTATTTTATGAATATAATATTCTATAATGTTGTCAGGACATAAAGTCTCTTAGATGATGTACTTCAGGAAATAGGATCCTCAGCAGAAAGTGCCCTTTTGTGCAGCTCTTGCCCAGCTGCCTGTGGGCAGACCTGGGCAGCAGGCCCACTAGCTGTGATGCAGTCGAAGGAGCTTGTGCCAGGGAAGAGTCTTGTGTTTTTCATGTGACCCAGTGGCCCAACCAGCCCTACCAGTTTATGTGTAGCCCATTCAGTTTTCCCTGCCATCTTCTATTTCCCTTTTCCTCTTCTCTGCCCTTGTCTGATGAATCTGCTTCTAAATTTGGGGGCAAAATTTTAAGTCAGATAGAACTGAAATAAAGCCATCTCACCATAGAAATATAAAACCTTTTTCCTAGATCATTACATTTCAGATTGGAAGACCTTTTGTGCAATAACTAAGTTGTAATGTGAAAATTAGTAAAAACACAAGATCTATAATATACATTAGTTGATCAAGTGTCTCACAGTTGTTACATTAGTTGAGTTTAAGAATGGGATGAATGTAATTAAAATGAAGATATCGCTGATTTTTAAAACATAAATAGTATGTGGAATGTATTGTCTAAGAATTCACTTGACAAAGATGAAACCCCAAATAATCTAATTCAACATGTTAAACTGAACCCTAAATAAAATGAAACACAGGTGTAAGGCCCTTGTGAGACTGAAGAATACATCTGTTGTGGCTGCAGGTGGTGTGTACTTTGCCTAGATAATGTGAAATTAGTGTAATAGATCCTAACTGTCTACTAAAGGTTAGACAAAATCATTTTCTTGTGTGCCTGTTGATGTCTATTCTCGTGCCAATTTTGGTACTTACTTTAGAAACCTGCTAGGGTATATCCTCAGCTGTAAACTTTCATTTCAGACAGACAGGGTATTTAAGAGTAGGAAGAGCCTGCAATTATCTCCTTGTTTTTTTGTACCTTCTCTCTTTAATAAGTGAGAAGAAAATTTTACTGCTAAGAAAATGATAGGCCAGATCATAGAGGTTTTAGCTAATTAACACAACACCTTGACAATCACTAAAGGTAAAGCTGGTACCACAGAACATGGCTGCAATATTGGGTTCACATTGGAAAGTAAAATGGGTCACTGATTTCTGCACAACACAAAATCTCCCCATGGTCTTCAAGAACATCTCCAAATGGAAAGTGCTACAAGACTTTAGTAAGAAAGACAACTGCAGGGCAATTTCAAACAGTAAATATTACAAGCCGAGTCACATTATGCTCATTCTCTGCAATTAAAAACTTTGGTATCCATGAATTTAAATATTACAGAAGAATGCAAAGCTTTTCCCAGGAATTGTGTTACAGTTTCCTTTGGGTCTGATGTCACACATTTTGTTTTAATATAATTTATTTCCTGCTGTGGTTTTTCCTGAGACCTTTTAAATATTTCGGTGCAGCATAATTTGGGTCGAAAGTTAAATGGGATATAATAAAGTCACACATAAGCAAATAAATCTTGTGGATGAAAGAACAATGTGTGGTTTACATTTTGTACATTTGAATTAATTTAGCCCATGATTAAACACTCTCTCTCTCTCTCTCTCTCTCTCTCTCTATATATATATATATATATATATATATATATATATATGACATATATATATATATATATATATATATATATATATATGACTGATCTGAAATTAAGGTGCATTAAAACTGCCTAATGTGTTTCTGACATACAAATATTTTAATAACTATAGCTAAATGGATTTTATGTGATTTATTTATTCATTTTTCTTTTTTGCAAACTTGTCTTATTTTTGTAACCGTTTTTTGTTTTGTTTTGTTTTGTTTTTTTTTAACGAATGACCAAAGTTTCTGCAAGCAATGTCTCACTTTCCTCCAGAAGGTAAGTAGGGTTTTCAAAAGCTGGCTCAGCTCATTACACAGTAGTACTGAGTGTGAAACTATCAAGGTTTCATTCCTTTTTCCAACTGAAACAGCTGCTACCCTCTCTGAAGAAGCAGGTGTTGATGGGTGAACAATATTAGCACTAAAAAGAACAGACTGTTTGCTGATGACTTTTCTCCCTGGAATATTATATCAAAATACTTTTAAATTCCCTAAAGTGCCCAGGTGGGATGGCAAATTAAACTTTAAAAAGTCTAAAAATATTTCAATAGTTTCATTAGTTCTCCTTCCCATTTCAAATCTGAATTGCAATTATAAGAATATTATTATGACATATTTTATTATTTATATTTCTCAATATAAAAATATTTTAAATAAAAAGTCTATTTCAATAATGATAAGACCAGAGAGGCAGTCAGATACATCATGTAATCTAAGTACCAAATCCAAATTTAGAACTTTAAAATAATTTCAATAATATATACATAGATTCTATCATGTTATTGTTACTGAAAAATTCTTATTTGTATTTTTTTTAGAAAAGTTATAAAAAAGTCTTTCTACAAATGAAACTTTTGCAGAACATCAAAAATTGCCACAATACTTAAGATAGAATTCCTTCTGAGGCTAGAGTTTAAGATACATAAATGTAGAAAAATGACACATAAAAATGTGTGAACAGTCTTTGCCTTCTAGGGCTGACTTGAATTTTTATTTTTATTGTCATCCCTTTGCTTCTTAGGGAAAAACAAAACCAAACCAAAATAGGTTGTAACTATTATTTAAGTTGCTACATAGTAAGACTCAGAGTTTCTTGGCAGATTGAATTCTGTGAAAGAACCCGACAATTTCTATGTTTAGTAATGCCAAGTTGGGTGAAAGTCTGTTACGTATCTATCTAGTTGCACATTATTACTATGAGCATTATTTCAGGAACTCCAGGATCTTGGAGGAAGAATTACTGCTAGAAGGACTTGTAGGACTGACAGCTTCACCACGGTAGATTTTGAAAAGAGGCTGGATTTGGAGAGCTCATGGATACCCTTTATCACTTAGAGTCAGCCCATTCCTGGGGCAGCGAAGATGCCAGGTGGTGGTCTTTACTTAGACTACAGTGAGAACCTCTCTTCCTTTTCTGGGGAAGCTTGCATCTAGCTTCCTAGATGTGTATTGGATTGGAGTACTTCCAGTGTGGGAACTGAAATGTTCCATATCCCCTCGATGAATGAGTCTCATCTGGGCTGGTATTGCCCCCAGGGGACATTTGGCAATGTCTGGAGATATTTTTGATTGTCATGACTTGGAATGTTGTTATGGGCATCTAGTAGGTGGAAGCCAAGATGAAGCTAAACAGCTTACAATGTGATGTGTAGGGTACCAACCTATTTAAAGAATATCCAGTCAAAATGCCCATACCACAGATACTGTGAAACATATGCCGGTGGTTTGCATTTTCCTTGCTTTCTCCTTAAAGTATTAATTCAACTAGTGTTAAGTTATAGTTTAGACCCAAATGTGCTATCAGAAATTATGGAAAAGGTAAGCACCACAACAAGTTCCAAATAATTTAATTTTGTTCAACTAAACTATATGTTGTATGCATATGGAAAAGTTCGAGAAAGAAAGGAAAGACATCGATGGCTCCATGCCTCAAGACTAGAGTGACAGTCATTAATAAAAATTCCTGTGCTCAGCAAAGCAATGATGTCTATGACATAGACAGCAAAGAGCAACATGGCCATGAAAATGGGAGTAGAAAAACATGAAATCTGTTCTTAGAAACAGATGAACCTAGCCTATCAGGAGACAGGTTGAAGAATTGAGAACAATAGAGTCTTGAATAATAATAATTTGGGACTAAAAACCATTACATCCTTATGCAATATTATGTAGACTAAAGTGAGTAGTAGGAGTTAAGTGATTCTTCATTCAATAACAAATATTTATATATATGCACCTATAGTATAATAAACAACATTCTGAGCCCTAGAAACCCAGCAGTTCAAAATTGTTAAGATTCTACTCTCTTAAAGATAGGACTTAAAAGCAATTCAATAATGTACACCTAAATAAATCAACAGCTTCTGTTATATTTAATTAGAAAATTATTTGTGAAAATTTCTTACAACTTGAAAATGTCACATTTTCCTGATAACATAGATAATTTCCCAGAGAGTTTATGGACAGTTGGTATTTAATAAATATAGATTTTCATTATCTTTCATTTATTATGAAATAAAGATACATTATAATATGTAACATAAGGTAGTTTTTTTGGTGGGGAAATTATCAGAAAAATAGTGTAAGATTGACCAAAAGGCTGTAGAATTCATCGGTGTTCTGTAATGGTACTGTGCTGAATTTAACCACGCTACTTCCATTGCTGGATTACATATCTTTTACAATAAGAATATGAGGATAAGGACACATGCTAAACAACTGAGAAATTGTCTTTAATCCTTGTACCAGACACTGTTATTATTATTACTGATTTATATTTAAGGAAACTCAGCAGAGACAACTTGTGTAAGGTGATTAGCGAGGATCAGATCCAAACTTCCCTGTCCAGAGCCTATACTGCTAATTTGAGATCTAAAGGTAATAACATAGCCTATTGTTTAATAATTACACACTTAAAAACATTCTAGAGGTTGTTATATTTCTTTATGTGCTTTATTTCTACCATGGCCTAATTCATAAACACACAAATATGATTAGAAAGGATTACTAAAAATAGTGAAGTTAGAAGTTTGATGAATATGTAAACAAACGTAGGCACAAAAATGTATTTTAGAACAATTAAGTTGTTAAGCTAGACTGATTACAAATTTAGAATATTTTATACAGTTTAACTAAATTACCTAAAGGTGCTACTAGACAAAAGCAATCCAACCATTTAAAAATGAATTTTATCCTTCTGTCAAATACTGTTAAGGCAGATGGTAATTAGGTTTCTTGATTGATAGATATGGATATAGATATATTTCACACAGCATAAGAAAGAAAGTAGAAGTATAATGTGTTATTCAATTATGGCATCAGAAATCATATTTTCTACTAGGAGCTAAATCTAAACTAAAGAACAAAAAAAGAATGGCCCTACAGAAAGTCAGTATTCTCTTGTAAGTTAAAATATGTTCAATCCTCAGAGATATCATGGAAGTAGACACTTTTGGATACAAGAATTAGAAAGTAATCCAAAGTTAAATAAATCTTCAGATGAACATTATTTATTTATTTGTAGAAAGGATTGAACCCAGGGTTGCTCAATACTGAGCCACATCCCCAGCCCTCTTTTATATTTTATTTAGAGACAGGGTCTCACTAAATTGCTTAGGGCCTTGCTAAATTGCTGAGGCTGGCTTTGAACTTGTAATTCTCCTGCCTCAGTCTCCCAAACTGCTAGGATTACAGGCATATGCCACAACACCAGGCCAGACAAACATTTATTTAAAGTAAAGGTAAAAGCATAAATCAGAAGGTGAATGGAAAAACAGGCCTCCATTAGTTACTTTGCAGGCTACCAAAACCAAATTCCTTGAGTCTTAGAGGGAGCCTATCTTTTCTTAAAGTTATAGCTCACATTGTGTTGGACTGCTGCTTTGAGATCCTAAATGGCTACTTTAAAAGACTTAATGTAAGTTAAAAGAAAGAACCTTGCATTTGGAATATAATCCATTCCAAATGAATTTGAAAATTGTTTAATTTTCTTATTAGTTTTTCTCTGTGATACAGGTAGAAGCATCCTTGAGCAGCCTAAAGAAGGGTATTGCTACCTGTTTATCATCCAACTTACTGTCTCCACCTGTTCTTTTTAAGATCCACTCATCTCAAGCCCTGTCTTACAAACTGCTGAGATCAGCTCCAATACCTTCCCAAATTTCCAGTTTGTACTTTGTGCCCAGACTTCAAATGAGAGCCATCTTTTCTTTCAACATACAATTGTCTGTCATTTTATTCATATGAATACTTTAAGATTAAACTGTAAATCAAATAAAATTTATGATTTTCAAATATGTATTTTATTTAGTTTTAGAATATTATACTTCATTAGAGTATCTAAAATTGATAATTTTCTAGATCATCAGTGTCTTGAGTATTTACATTCACAGCTTTCTGTTTTTGTTTTAATTCCCTCTTTTTTCTTTTATTAGTATGGAAAGAAGTTAAGGTAGAGGAAATCAAATGAAGTATATTTAATGTTTTTTTTTTATGAAATGTTAAGGATCATATGTAACTCTCATTTTGGATCATTGAATTTCTTTCAAACTAATATGCAGCTCTATATTTACCAGTCTATGTAAATTCATCTTTAATGTATGAACTATTCCAAATTTAAAAATGAAGTTTTAAAAATATAGTAATTTTTGTGCCAGAAATAGATAAATTAACCTGTTACTTAGTAAGTTTTTACATTAAATTTTGGAGAGAAATTGGTGAGTTAAAAGGAAAGTTGACCTTTTTTTTTTTATCCCTTTTCTCTCTGAACACATATACACAAATAAAAGTATACACATGAAAAAAAAATTTTGAATGAGAAATACAGATATGTTTGTATGATTTTTGTTCATTTGTTTTGTTAATTTCTGGGCCCACAAAACATTAGTTATCTACAGAACATTGGCAACCCAGATAGAGAGTTCAGAAGGGAGAGTAACTGCAAATTTCATAAAGATTTGGGAAATTTTATGAAATGCATAGTATATGAACTAATTAAGGTGAATCTGAGAGTGATATGAGGAAGAGAGAGAAGGACATAATAGTTTTTAAATTTAAAAAAAATCTTTCATATAAAAAAATGTACCAAATTCATTCTACACAATTAAAAAAATCAGAATAATTAGTAGCAGTTGCAAGGAGTTAGATATTCATGCATATTCAATAGCTTACTATCAAGAAAGGATATTAAGTGTTAGGTAAAGTTTTTTCTCATGACTATATTAGGAAACAATAGATGTTAATCAGACATTTAAAAATCATATTCAAATCTTTACATACCTTAGGAAATTTTATTTTCCTCAAAATCAGCAAGGTATAACTTTCAGCACATTGGATTAAATGTTGCTAGTTCAGATTTTTAAAAGGCTTCAAATGTCTTTAATAAACAGTTTTTCATATTACATATTAATTGAATAATGGATATATTTCCCTATATCATTTAATTCTGATGTTCAGTTAATTATCCATTCTAAGATATTTTGCCTCAGGTCTGGACTTAGTGTGTAATCTTATAATTTAGGAATTAAATATATTGTCTCTACTGAATTCTTCTTTATGGTTTTTAATATTATTTCTGTCTCTGACCTTTTACAGGATTCAACAGGTTAATGAAGTAGAAATTCTCTAATGGTTATCCATATGCAAATAGTGCTTTTTTTCCTCCCCTGTAAGGGCTTTTATATGATCCAGAATTTATGCCAAACTCTCCATTAAATGGATATATACTGATGAGGCTTTCCTTTCTGACCCATTGTTTTTAGCATAAAATTATGTCTGACACTTCCTAATCCTTGAGAATTGCTTCCAAATTTAGTGAACT
This sequence comes from Spermophilus citellus, assembly GCF_964194105.1. Classification (NCBI taxonomy): domain Eukaryota; kingdom Metazoa; phylum Chordata; class Mammalia; order Rodentia; family Sciuridae; genus Spermophilus; species Spermophilus citellus. Next base: position 37,506,607 of record NC_138198.1, read on the forward strand.
TTAATAAATGTCAGTTAAAGGTTCACTGGCAAATTAGAGGTGAGCGAAAGACAAATGAAAGACTTAAACACAAATGATCAGTAGAAGGGGGAAAGACACAGCTCTTGAAACCACCATATGAAAAAATAATAAAAATGTGGGACCAGTAATACCGATTTTAGATGTTTAACCAAGGAATTCAGATTTACATTTATTGATACTCAATAATAAAAATGATTTTATTTCCACACAAGATTCTTTTGTTTGCACTTCTTTTAATATCTCTACAAGATGCTAAGTATAAATTCTAATAAATTGTAAACTCTCCAGGTTCAGAAATCTTTCCCCTGCTTTTAACTGGTTCTGTGCTCTTCTTAGTGTTTCACACTTGAATGTTACTAAACTTCTATTTAGATTCGATTTCAGTCCTCTTGATTGACAGAGAAAAGTCAATACATTACCTAGAACTATTTTAAGAACACTGGGATCAAACCAAGTGCCTCACACATACCAGGTAAGTGCTTTAACACTGACACAAATCCCCAGCTTAAGAACATTATTCTGTGAATATTTATACAAAATACTAAAATTATGAGAAATGTACTTTGTATTAAAAACTATTCTTTCAACAACTACACATCAAGTCATTGAAAAGCTGATTTTTTTGTGAAACCAATATTTTCTATAATCAAACTTTTGTAATTTCAAATTACTTTATTAACAGGAAACACAAGGAAAAAACTGGTGGATTAAAACAAAACATTTTTGGATTATGAAATAATCATCAGTGGGTGGTAAAGAGGTCATCAAGATGTAAGTTACAGAATGTTAATGATTTAGTCCTTTGTTTTTTAATTGAACCAATGTGAGTTCTTTTTTTTTTTTAGTAAAATCATCCTAAATAGTAGTTTGCCTGCATTAAATGTATCATAGACAGGTATAAGAAAGTACCTATACTACATCTTTTCTATATAAAATATTTTAATGTTTTATCATAATTCCGTGTGCTTCCATCAGGCACCAATATATAATTTTTTAAGAAAATATTATATAGCACTCACTCACTCACTCACCAACATGCAACTTGTTAATAGACAGTTTGAAAAACTTCCTACTCAGCTATAATTTATGAATATAATTCTAATAGTAATAAGTATATGTTCACCTTCTCCATAAATAAAAGCACCAGTATCAATTGTAACTTGCCCAAAGGTGCCTTCACTCTTCACATTGGGATAGAAAACCTGTTTGCCATCATCATAAACAGATGAAAAAAGCTGTTATATTCTTTTCCTGTTATGCTAAGCATATTATGTCCGTGTCATACTGCCACAATAACAATTTATCACAAACACAGTGGTTTAAGGAACACAAATTTTTACAGTTATCAAAGTCAGAAATTGGAAGTGGGTATCAGTGGAATAAGATCAAACAGCTACATTTCTCCTGGGGGTTCTATGGTGGACTTAATTTCCCTGCCCTTTCTAGCTTCTAGAGACTTCCCCTATTTCTTGCTTCATGGATCTTCTTTCCATCTTCAAAATCAGCAATGTTGAACTAAGTCCTTCCAGGTAACTGTAGGTGTCTCTCTGGTTATCTCTGGTTCTTTCTCCTCTATCTTCCTCTTCCTCTTGTAAGAACTGTTAGGATTACCTTAGGCCTGCCAGCATAATCCAGAATAACTTCTTCATCTCAAAGTCAATTGTTGGGCAATCTCAACTCCATCTAACACTTCAACTTCTTTTGCTGTATAAACTAATATATTCATATGTCCCAGGTATTAAATCAATTTTTATGCAATATAATTTAATGTAATATTCCAGCTTGTAAGGAAGTATCATATAAGTGTTTCTTAATATATTTTTAAATGCTGGTTTTTTTTAAAGGAAAATGTCTAGAGTAATTGGCTAGACATTTTTCCCATCATATTTTGGGCTACTTAATTTCTAACAGTTTCATCTGCAGCTCAAATATTCATTATATTTCTCATTACATCATTTTGATTGTTATTGCCATTCTATTAAATAACAAAAGATAGATGAAAATAATTAGATAGTGACAATGATAATAAAGTTGTAACTCTCTACAATGCCTATAATTATTTAAGTACATTCTAATTCTCTCATATTGTTGCACAACAATCATTTGACATGAGCACCCCAGACAATTTTTTCCTAAGAAAACTGTCAATTTTATTTAAGATTTACTGGTATAAAGTTGTACATTTTCTAATCCTGTACTTCATGCACAGACTTTATTTTTAGAGGAGTTTAAGGTTCACAAAATAATTGAGTACAGAACACAGAGATTTACCAGATATTCCTCACTCACACGTGCACAGACTTCTTCAAAATGCCCCACCACGTTAATCTCTTGTAGCACCTGGAGTGCACATGAGGGCTCATGCTTGTGAGTGCACAATCTGCGGAGTGGCATTAAGGTATAACAAGAGGTTTCCACCATGATAGCATCATACAGAATGCTTTCAATGCCCAGAAATTTCTCTGTACTTTGTCTCTTCATTCTTCTCTCCGAAGGTCTGGCAGTCACTGCTTTTTTTGCCATTTGTAGAGTTTTGCTACACTGGGCATGTTTAATCCTGTTTTATAGGTGAGTTAACTGAGACTTGAGAAGTTCAATGACATTCCTCAAGCCATCTACTCAGTCAAGTGTCTGGATTTAAATTAGAACAAAGATCTTTTGATACTAAGTATGTTTTTTGAAACCTTGTTACTCTTTTCAAATGAAAAGTTTGCATGCTAATGTTGATGAATCAAAGGACCAGGGAGGAAGTTATGTTTTTTAAGTTTTAAAAAATAGAAAACATAAGTCTTTTTATTTCTTATTCTTAAATCTTTGTTTTATTGCATTACCAAGATCTAAGAGAGGTAAAGTGGAATAATGGGGAAAAAAAAAGAATTGGAAAGATTTCACTCAGTTTTGACAAGTTGTTTTAAATTCTTTGAGACTTAGTCATTTTATGTACAATATGTATAATATATTCAACCACTAAGAACTGTGTATGATAAGTTTAGATATTGTATATTTGGAATCACTAATGGATGATTAGTGATTAATGATGGCTAATCATCATCCAAATTTAACCTATCGAGAAGGAAAGTAATAGAAGTTACCAGAGGTCTCCTCCTCCCATTTAATGTTTTGTCCATTCCCCCTTTTTCTCTATTGTCATTGTGATGTTTAGTAGCTTGATTGCACTTTCAGATATGGTTTTCAAAAGTTACTTAAATGGTAAAATACTTCATGTTCATTCCTCTTTATAAACGTCTAATTGCTACTAATGTGATTATATCAAGACTATAATTAACCAAAAGTATTGAGGTAAAAATGCTGGAAAATATAATATGTTGGAAAATATAAGTGGAGTATGTTTTGGATATACATTTAAGCAGGAGAAATCTTTAAAATATCTAAATATAAGTAGTGATATTCTCCATCTATAACAAAATTACTGATTATAGTTTTGGGAAGTGTTATAGAATAAAATATTAAAATTTGAAATTACAACTGTTTTTCTATCAATGATTTTTACACTTTTTAAGTAAAATATGTAATAACTAAAATACTTAATAACTAAAATATTTAATAACTAAAATGTTTCATATATTTCACAGGTTAAGCCAGTCCTGCACTATGGATACAACTTATATGTTATTTGTTTGAATGTATTTATGTAACCTTTATCTATATCAAGGAAATGAAAACTTATGAATACTGTAGGATACTTTTTCTCTGAAGACAGTTAAAAATAAGAACAAAATCTTTTAAAAAGATTTTCTAAGAAAATTGCATAAATTTTACCAGTACTAAATTACATATTAAATAACTCTTTTCTAGAAATTGATTGGAAAATCAACATCGAAATTCTCCATAAGTCAACTGTTTTCTCCCCATCTATGATTAGTTTATACAGTTATAATGATGGTATGTATGTAGACTCCTATGAAATTTTGTACCATGTTTAACCTCAGAAAATAAAACAAATATTTTTTGTGACTATATAATTGCTCATAAGTACTTTTATAAAGATCACAACAATTGCATCAATTTAAGATTTATTTCTGAGCATTTATAGAAAAACGGTATGCTCTAAACACTGTGTCAGGCTTGATGAATACCTTTTCCTAATAATTTGGCCTCAATGTACTCCAACTCTCATGAAGAAGGAGAACACCAAAACAATTAAAATACAAGGTGGTAGATGAAATGATAGAAATAGACAAGCAGTATCAAGAGGGTCCTGAGAAGAACCACCTAACTTAAGTCTGGCTCTAGAAGAATACTTAAATTGCTGAATTAAAACATCAATGCATGAGTAAAATTTAATCTATCAAGGTCATCAGATGTGTATTGCTAGACACAAGAGAAACAGATATTAGCATTGGCTTAAAAACAACAACAAAGGCTGCCATTTTACAAGGGAAAGAATAAACAGTTTGGGATAGATGAACATGAAATAGAAGGTAGAGTGTTAAGAATGTGCTTGTAGTTGTAGCAGGGATAAATCATGGTAGCTGGGGAAACCACTGACAGGGTTTTTGATTGATTCTTTATTTATTTGTTGGTTTTTAGTAGTGTGGTACCCAAGGGACCTTACATCCTAGCCCTGTTTCTCCTGTTACTTTTTCTATTTTGAGGCAGGGTGTTGCTAATTTCCCAGGCTGGCTTCAAACTTGCAATCCTCCTGCCTCAGCTTCTCATGTAGCTGGGATTACAGGTGCCACCATGCCCTGTAACTGGGAGATCTGAAATAGGGAAGTGAATTGGTTAAACTTAGATAAATGATGTTAGTGTCTGTAAGAAAAAAAAAGGTAGATTTCAGTGGAAAAATAATGATAGTTGGGAACAGTGAGTAGTTATTTTCAAGATTGGTTCACTGAACATTTTTCATATAACTACAGAAATGATTGTATCATGGTCTTCACAATAGTTAAAAGCTAATGCTCATGGAGCACCTATTGTTGATTTATGTGTTGTAGTTATATGATCTTGGCCAGCCTAAAGTATATATACCACTGTTTTTTCCAATTTCCCAAATGAAGAAACTGAGGCAAGGAGAAGGTGTGGAACTTACTCATGGGATGTACATAGCCATTGCCAAAGTCATGATTCAAATTCAGGCAAAAGCAATGTGATATGATGAGTAAAGAAGCAGAGATGGACACAATGCCTAGTTCTAGCTAAATTGAATGCCTCCCTCTGAGATTAGGAAGCAATGGCACAAGCACATTGCAGTGGTTTATATATACTAGGGTTTAGCCATTTTCTTATTATGGGACATTCATTTTATTTTTACATATATTATTATTATAACTAATACTACATTAAACATCATTGTACATACACCAATCCATTTTTTGAATTATTTTCTTTTTATATAAATTGTTACATATAATGTTAATGTTTATGTGGACAGTATATCAAAATAAGAATTCCTTCAAAAATCATTCATATAAGCTTTTCCTTCTCAATGCATTAATATTCTCATCTTCTAGAAAAACAGCATTATTTAAATGTAATTGTAGACCATATCTTTTTTTGTACAAGACATCTAAAATCGTCAATACACTGATAGATTATTTTTAAAAAACACCAGAGATCACCTGCAACACAGACAGTACAAGGAGCAACAATAAAGTTTCTTTGAGGACTGCAAGAATGACTCACTGAGATTAAGCACACCTTGCTGATTTCAGGTCCTAACTGTAGACTTTAAGTCATAAGTTTCTAGAATCTCAGTATCTTAAAATTTAGGAAGGATGGTATTAACCTAGTTGTCAGAAGTCTTTAAAAAGCCAAAGACAGAGAATTAATATAATCAAACCGGTAGTTTTGTTGTTGTTTGTTTGTTGTTGTTCATTTTTTACTAGGAGAGGTTAGTACTGAAGAAATCGTTTATTATGTGTAGTTAAAATAATAACCACTGTTTTTTTAAATTATTTCATTCTTAACAATTAAATTTACTTAAAAATACAGACACTGAATTTTTGGCCAATATGCAATTGCATTTTGTGATATTTATGGTCATTTCCTAAAGCTAGTATAGCCCATGCCTTTTTCATAATGCCTGAAAGTTCCAACCCCCTTATGGGAAAAGATATTTTGACTCACCTAGGCACCACACTTCTTATGATACCAGAAGAGAGACTTTGTCTGACCCTACTTGAAACTGAGAATAAACCAGAAGTCTGGATACCCAGTGGGGAGGGGGGAAGATGCAGCAATAGAACCTGCTCCTGTACAGATCCATTGTAAAGATCCTCCATCCTTTTCCCAACACAAAATTATCCCCTGAAACCAGAGACTAAAAAGGGGGTGACAACTATAATAACATAACTTAAAATGACAGGGTCTATTAAGACCCTGTAATAGGGGGCTGAGGATATAGCTCAGTTGGTGGAATGCCTGCCTCACATGCATGAGGCCCCGAGTTCAATCTCCAGCACCCCCCACACACACACACACATACACATAAAACCCTGTAATAGTCCACATAATACACCCATTAAAAGCCCAGTGGATAATAAAAACAAGTAAAGGGCCTCAGATTGGTAAATGAGGCAGTGGTTCCCATATATCCAATGGTCCCCAATCTTTATACCTTGTTATCCCAAAATCCTCAAGATTCTAACCGGTTCAGTTTTAGATTAAAAAGAGGCATTTTTCTGCATCCTGCACCCAAATTCTCAATACCTAGTTTCTTTTGAGGATTCCCTCTGACAAGTGCACCCAATTAACCTGACATTTTCTGCCCTGGGGGTTTAAAGACAGCCCCCAACTGGTTGCCCAGGCATGGGCCCAAGTCTTAATTCAATTTAGTCAATCACAAGTTAAGGTCATACAATATGTAGATTACATCTTCCTTTGTGCCCCAACTAAGGAAACCTCACAGCAGGGCACCCAAGCTCTACTTGCTTTCCTGGCAAGAAAAAAAAAGGTTATAAAGTTCCACAATCCCAAAGCAAACTTTTCCAAATATCTACAAGACACTTGGGCATATAGGCCAAGGAAACCCAGATGTTAGGAGAAGACAGAATGTAGCCTATTTCTCCCTACCCAGTATCCCCACCAATGCCCCTGTTCAGTTTTAAGTAGCCAGAGTGGTCATGTCCCTTTCCCCTAATGGGTTCCCAAGCAGAACCACTGGCATC